>NC_054751.1:11019562-11769064 GCF_018143015.1 Lytechinus variegatus
TACTTTGGTCTAGATTTGAGGATGCTCAAAGGTGATGTTGATTGAATGGTCTTAGTGATGAGTGAAAGATTGGTTCGGGCGGAATCTAGCAATGGCATCTTTAACTGTGGTAGCTTCCCTCATATAAGTTCCTCCGGGTTTTGAAATATGGCTCTTTGTCAGACAATCATATTAGCATGGAAAATATGTTAACTTTTTTCATAGAATTATATATTACTTTAATTGGCCATAATTTTCATGTACGTGTATTAGTAAAATACAAATCTTGGTACCTCAACAAATTGGTTAATTTTTGAATGCTCATGATATTATAGGGAGGTTTACATGTTAATGACCAATTTATTAAAAAAAGATTTAAAAAACAACTCAACAATGGTATTAATCAATTGATGTTCCCTCAATGAAGACAACAAACTTTATATTTTCAAGGCTGTTTTCAACAATGTGTAGACATACTAAAGGACTGTAAGAAAGACGTTGGCATATAGTACATTAGATGATTAATTTTGGTCTCATACCCTTTTCATAAACCTATCCTTCAATTAGCCGCCTAAGAGTAATGCGGATAATTCAATTAAAATTGCATTCACAAACTCCGAAAATAAGCTGCATTATTTTTACGAGCGCCCGTCCTGATAAAGGCGGATAATCGTCATGACAACTGGACATGCCCCTCCGATGCGGTTGTGTTGGAAAAGGGTGACCTTGTGACCGCACAATTATCCGCATTATTTGGAAATGCGTTCACAAACTCAAAATCTTGTCCCGATGCTGCTATTATGCGGATAATAGCAGCATCAAAATAATGCGGATAACTCTGGTCCTCCTCCAATTTTACGACCAAATTGTGCTGCTATTAGCCGCATAATTGGGTTTATGAAAGGGGTATCAGTCTTGCTTTCAAGTCAAGCTTCTTGGCTGTCTGACACAAAACTTAGCAATTGATCATAGGACTGATTTGTACCTTTTATCTGTTTTTGCATTGGTCACAAATCAGCTGGACGATAGATTGGCAAACTTTGTGTTTAATATGTAGCCCTGATAGGAATACCAGGCAGGAATGATTATCAAAAGGTCGCTCGTTAATTTGAGAATTGTTGCTGAGCTGTGGCTGAAACCACAGTATGGTTCTGAATGCATGAAACATATAACATCAAAACCCAACTTTCACTTAATATTTTTTTAATTACTGAAAGTTTCTGCTGCAGTAATGACCCATTATACATGCATATTACATGTAGCTATGAATCAATATTTTTTTTAATATTCTTGTTATTCATAATACTGTTTGATTTCTATTTGGAGTTATTTATGCACTACATGCATTTTCTCTACATTGAAATTATTGAAATCTTTTAACTTTGTTGGTTTGATTGTACTTGCAATTGGAAGCACCTAATTTCTGTTTACCTTGAAGATGGCTTCTTTTCCCTACATTCTCCATGAAATATACATGTTAGGCTTCATATATTACTAGGGAAAAATAGTTGTGCAGTTTTGCAGAACTTGTTTGTTAGGCTTCGTACATTACTGGAGATAAGTGTTGTGTAGTTTTACATAACTTGTTTTATTTGTTGCCATGGTTCTCCAAAAAATGGTATCCACCAAAGTGCATTCATGCAGGAACCCAACCCTTCTGGATAATAGAAAACATGTCCATTTTCTTTTGTATTCATTCAGGGTTTAAATAGCACCGTGCAGGTGAAACTGTGATACGCACATTAGCATGTGCATTATGTGCGTTCAAAGTACTGGCCTTTTAGCGGCACTTCGTCATATCACCCATTGGCAGTTATAATAGGTGCACATGAATACAATGATATTACTGAACTGTACAGCGTCGTCTCAATGCTAATGTGATCCATTTTTCCCATTTTGAATGTTTTTCATGGCTGACTAACTTTTATCAAGCTAAAATCACCTTAGATTTTTTCCAATTTTCAACACAATAGCTAGTGGCTTATTGTACACAAGAATGTGTCACATACAAAATGCCCTGATGTTGTCCTAGATATTAACTGATTAAATTTTTTTTAATGGATTGTTTACTATAAAAGTGAATATTATTTATCATGATTTATAACCATGGTTTTATTGATTACAGGAATAATCAGTTAAACATGAATAAGTTAAAGTAGATGAATGAAAGGGGGAGCTGTATCTTCTACATTTCATTTTTCATTAAAGGCCTGGTTCCACTGACCATAGTTTCTAAAACCTGCAATTCACAAACGATGGTTTCTAAAACCCATGGTTTAATCCATGGTCTTTGCAAAAACCCCTTTGTGAATTCGGGCCTACTGTAAGTGTCCCAGAAAGTAGTGATTATATTAGAAGTGGGGAAAAAATGCATAAAATAATATGTGTACTTTTTTCTATGGACTTGTGGAAACCTAAAACAAGTTCTCGCTTACAAACAAGCTGAATCTATGTTTACTGTGTCTCTTTACATTGTAATTGGTGTAAGAAAGGTCATTATTAGCCTTCCAGCTGAGCGAAGCATGCTGGGAAGGAATTTGGAGCGAGGACTGAATCCATGCACCATACTGGGACGTGTTGTACAAACTAAGCCCTCTGTGAAATGAAATTAATTGCACGGTTTAAGAGATTAGAATAGTTACGATAACAGAAGCATTTTTTCATCCTATATCTGAGGACGTGATATTCACAATGAGCATTCAGGGTTGTTTTTGATCAGGAATTCACTGCGGTTGCATGGTGTTGAAATGGGGATGGTTTTTAGGCTTGTTTTCACTCTTGAATTAAAGGTATTGTTTAACTTTGTGAGCAGCCGATTTAAAAAATTCTCAAACCAAGATGAAACATGTGTACAAGTGCATGTATTAGAACTAATAAACCCTGAAAACAACCATTATTGAGAATGAAAAGTGAAAACTACAAGGCAATCCCCGATTTTGTAAATAGGCGTCTTATAGACACCTAAATAGTACACATAAGTGTATGGGATGAAATTAAGATGGTGTTTCCGGTCACTTTATATTTCAATTTTTGAAGCACTAAATAATTATTTTTGAACGCAATTTTTTCTGGGCTTCATTTTTGTAACATATCACAGACACAGGTGACGAGTGTGACCTTCTAGCTCAGATTTTTAAAAAGTCAAACCAATGTTAACCAATCACTTTAACTCTTGAGGACATACATGTAGGCCTACATTGTTTGCTATGCCCAAGGCCAATTATCGGAACATCATCCGAAGACAAATTCTTGTCATCGGGTTGTCACCATGAAACAATTTCTTGTGACCACAGTGTTTGGGGTACCTTCTTTTGTGCAGCATGCAAGAACCAATTCAAATTCCTTGTCGGATTAAGGTAGACATAACCCTTTAATCTTGAAAACCACTCTGATCAATATTTCCCCTTTAAGCAGAAAGTACAGAACAATGGCCCATCAAGGGGGCCTTCAATGCCCTTTACCTGCAACAGATCACCCAGAGGTGTCCGCCATGCATAGCTAGCCATCCGCCATGCATGTCTTGGCCCTTTTTGTGGGACTTGCGTGCCCAACCAATGCCTTGGGAACAGTCCCCCACAGCAGTCAAAAAAACTTTCAAGCGTGTGTATTGATCTCAAGTGGGGGGTATTCACTAAACAACCTTTGTTCTCCCTACAATGGGCAAAAATAGCAGAGGCTTCAACTGTTGCTGGATCTTTGGTCAACGTTTTTATTAGGTCCAGATCACAATATTATGGAAGGGCTATTGATATGGAGATTAGCTCATTGATGGTCCATGTATGAACCCCTCCAGTTCATTCATCATAATTGTGCTGTGATGTATTATCATCTATTAAACCTTTATAGGTTCTGTTCATACACAACTATACTGTAGTTGGGTTAGAAGCATCCACTTCATAATGTCTGAATCAATAGTATCTGATAAATATATATATATTTTTTGGGGGGGGAAGGATAGCTATCTTGCTGAAATATATCCCTCTGAAAATCTTGACATATCAGTCAACCAATATCAATATTTTAATCCTTGTTTTAAAAGCTGTAGGTATTGACAATGACTAGACATAACATTATTTCTAGCATATAGAAACAAAAACGTGACATTTCACTCCCAAACTTCTAAGGTTCGGGGTAGTTTTCTCTCCAGGGCCCTGTTACATGGTGCTCACAATTGATAGTCAAAACTTTGCCATCAATGATAACTCTTTATGGAGCCCTTGCTTTTTAGTAAGGATTTTATTAATCAGCGTAACCATTCTTGAGATTGATTACAGAGTTAAGGATTATGGTTTACGGTCGGTAATATTGAAAAAGAAAAAGTATGCAACAGGTTTAAAAGGGTTCAGATTTTCTAGATGTATTGCCTTTTACTTTTATAGCATCTTTGAAAATTTGACCAGAAAAGTGATAGGTAGCAATGAAAGGAGGGGGGGGGGGGGGGGTCCATCATGTTTGCTAAAGTTCTAATGAAAGAAAGTTTTATGTTTAGACTTAGTATTTATTAAGTTGTTTGATATTTTCGGTTAAAAATGAGTTGCTCATTTATGCATTACTCGTTAAACGCCTCATTTTACCATGTCTAGTAGACTGGTATATTCTGTGTATGTTCGCACAGCAGATGGATTTCATCTTTCAAACCTGAAGTATAAGGCCTAGACATAAGAACAAATATGAGTGACAGTTCACTGTTCTCTAAAGACTGAAGAGAATTAGTTGGCTTTCAATCAAAATACATGAGGCGTGCATGCATTAAGACTATATATAACCACCAAGGGTATGCGATAGGGCAACTGTGCACCTCCCAGTTTGGAGGAGTTAGATGGAAAAAATCAATACGGATTGTGAACCGGGATTTCATTCGCTTGAACACGATCCGCGTGGCGTGGTCCTGGCACTTGGCGCCAGCCTCTTGAGGGATGACGTGCTCATGGTGTATTGCCTGAACGAAAGCAGCCGTACATCCCGGTTGCGGCAGGTGCAAGTTCCTGAGATGATGCAAGGGGAGAATTAACCCCAGAAAGCCACACCCATGGGGAAATGAACTTCCTGTCTTTGATGTATAAAAATATTCAGTTGAAAAGAATTTGATTGGCTGATGTTTGTTAAGTTGAAAGTCAGAAAACCATATGTTGGTGAAGGATTTGACAGTGTCTATCAATATTTTCATTCTTACTATTTATTATGTAGCAAACCAAAAGTTAATGTACATGTAGAAATGACAGGTCCTCAACTTCTACTCTTTTTGTAATTTTTTTTGGTCAGAGCATCAAGTTCTTTTAAATCAACACTGAAATGTTCTTTTAAAAAAGGTAGAGAACCACATGTACATGTGTACGTAGAGAAAGGAGGATGGGAAAACATTTTACAATAGAATATGAATCGAAGCATGACATTAGTAATAACTTTCTCTATATAGTTTATTACAAACTTTTGAAAAGTATTCTATAAACTTTGTTGAAATACATCACTGCAAGTACATGTATGGACCTATGCTTGAAATAATTTCAGATTCAAAATTCATTTCCCATATCTGTCATTATTTCTTTGGTAGGCCTCTCAAGAACATGTTTTATCTGTCAGAGAGAACTGTACTTTGGCTTGAAGTAAAATTGTCATACTGCCCTCTCAATTCCAAAAGTGCATAACAGTCTGACAGAATATTGCATAGTTTGTCATGAAGACTGATGGACATCCTCACAACCTCTTTAAAATTTGATCTCTATCCGGTCTCTCTTCTCTGTATTTGTTTATCTTTATTTCCCTCTCCATTTGTATCCATCCATTCTCTTTCTTTATCTTCTTTCTATCTGCAGGTATCTCAATTTCTCCTCTCTCTAACAAATTTAAGACTAATAGTTTAAATGGAAAAAAAAATCACCATCCCTTTTCTTCCTTTATCTTCTTTCTATCCACAGGCATCCCCATTTCTCCTCTCCCTTACAAAGTTATGATTAAGTTGGTGTAAATTGAAAAAAAAGTTCATTTCGAATTACCAGAAGGACTCTAATGATGTTTTTAATGTAAACTGCATTTTGAGTTCAAATGTTTTTGGCATTATCTAGAATGAGTATACACATTGTTTATTATAAAACACATTCCTAGAAACAAGATTTTTTTCTATTTTACTGATTTAATTATATTTATATTTTTACTTTTTTTTACTTTTATTCTTTTATTTTATTTCATTTTATTATTTTTCTATGTGTATTATTTTTTTTTTGGGGGGGGTGGGGGGAAGGGTGAAGATATCATTTCTCATTTATAACATAAGAGAGTGCATTTCACTCCTGTCATAGAATCCAATCTATGTATCATGGTCATGGCTGGTACGTCATTGTAATCCTAAACCAATAAGATGGTAGGCAAAGGCTGTGTTCAGTCAGAATCAACAGGATCCAAAAAACATGTTCTTAAAAGTTGTCTGCAGTACATGGAGTTAAACTATTATTTCTTTCAAGCAAGTTTCTTATGGTCATGAAAGTATACGTCTTTAAGCATGAAATGTTGAATAGAGTGCATTTTCGATAAAACTTCCTTGGATGTAAGAGAGCACAGATACATCTCAATTGCGATTATTTATTATGGCATGCTTTTGGTTCAGACTTATGTGTACATTGCATGAACTTCATATTCACTTTTACTTCCTTGGGTCAAACTTTGAAGAATGATATGCAGTGGATGGGCTTGAGGTGATTTAAGAACAGTGTTATGAAAAAAATTGTTGGAACGCTTCACTGGCATAACCTAGTTTTGTGCTTAATGCATTTTGATATGTGATTCATATTTCTGAGTCCAGCTCAAGACAGTTTGTTGAATGCACCCTTGAAGTTTCCCTGTCTGCTGCTAGAGTCATTAAAATTCACAACTCCTGCATGATCTGATGACATCTTGTCAAAAGCATTCAGGGATCAAATCTCACATCAACTGTTGAATCACTCTGCACGGGACCCATGGACTGGCACAATTTGTAGTTACATGTATGCTTTCTTTGTTGGTTGGCACATATTTTCCAGAGCTGCTTTTTCTTTCGCTTGATGGTTTTAATCTGTTTTGAAAACCATTCAGGTATGGATTTTGAACAACTTTTGGAGTACTGAGAATAGAACCTGTCCCACTAGCTTTCAAGCTGTTCCAAAGAGGAAATATGCCACATAATAGTTGGTCGTGGCATACACGGTCAAAACTCTTGTCACAGCCAGTGCTGATTAAATAGTAGCAACAGCTTTATATTTAGACAGGATTTGAAAAGCAGAGTCGTGGTATAGGAAGTAGTCGTCCACTCAGACAGCACCGTGTCCTTGAAGCCTCAACCAGTATACAGTTTAATTTCATGAGGATATGGTTATCACTTCTGGCTTTAATAGCAGTTACATCAAACTGTGTACATGCATGAGGAAATTACCAGCTTCATACTTTTGCTTGGAATGAGCGGAATTCAATGACACTGAGTGTGAATTTGCTGGTAACTTGGAGCCGAGTTCTGTGGTTATATTCCGCTATAAGATGAGAAGCCACTCTTCATCGCATATGTGAGATAGTGATGAAAAACTTTCCTTGAAAGAGAATGAATTGGAAAATTCATAAAGTTAGTCAGTTTTAACTGATGGTGATAGACAAGTTTTACTCCATTTTCTAGAAGAGAACTTAATTATTTGAGTTGAATTTGACAGAAAAGTTCAGTGTTTGTACTTTTAATATAAACTGGTAGCACTTTGTTACCTTTTGACATAATCAGTTAGCATCATAACTCACAATGCCTGTGAACGGTGCTTGGAGCAAAAGCGGCAAGGTGCGAGGACCAGTTCCTAATAGTAGATTTTTCACCGGCAGTGTAAGTATCTACAAATTTGTATAATTAATTGTAAATGAATTATTTATAGGCCTGAGTAATTATGTTGATTTTTAAGTGCTATTTATAAATGTGTGGTAAGAGTTAACTGGCAGGGAGAAAAAAAGAAGAAAAACGAGTGGAGTGCCTCTGGCAGACTTGCCTGCATTCCGTGATTCAGTATACCAGCAGTGCTGACTTTGAATTTACAACTATTGAATCGTTAGTATTAAAATACACAGATCATATGATAATAAAATGCTACATTTATTGACCCTAAATTAATATTGACCTTGGTCATGTGGCCTGAATCTCATACATAATGTTCAATGAAACTTTCAGTTATGATGGCAACTCAGCAAAAACATGTACCTCCAACATGGTTAAAGTTTGTTGACCCTAAATGACATTTGACCTTGGTCATGTGACCAGAAACTTACATAGGATGTTTGGTGATACTTAATTGCTCTTATATATGAGTTTCATTTACTAGAACTGTAAACTTTAAAGTTATGAAGGAAATTCAACAAATTCCCCCAACATGGGCCAAGTTCATTGACCCTATATGACATTTGACCTTGGTCATGTGACTTGAAACTCGCTCATGATGTTCAGTGATACTTGATTGCTCTTACATGTATGTCCAGGTTTCATGAACTAGATTCATACACTTTGAAAGTTATGATAATGGCAATTTAACAAATACCCCAACATGGCCAAAGTTTGTTGACCCAGGATGACCTTTGACCTTAGTCATCTGACTTGAATCTCTGGCAGGATGTTCAGTGTTATACAATTACCCTTATGTCCACGTTTTATGAACTAGATCCATAATTATAAACTTTCAAAGTTAACCTTAACCTTGTTTAAGATTTCATTGTTGATTCCCCCAACATGGTCCAAGTTCATTAACCCAAAGTGACCTCCTTTTAACCTTAATCTTGTGACCTGAAACTCAGGGTCCATATACATGTATTATGGCATTTCAAAAACTTAACCTTGGTTAAGATTTCAATGTTGATGACGCCGCTGCCACCGTCTGAAAAGCAGCATCTAAAGTCTCGCTCTGCTATGCAGGCAAGACAAAATTCATCATCAAAAGTTATTCACATTTCACAAGGCGAAAAATTTTCCATATTTCCTTGAGATTGTTTTGCTTAGATTTGGAAATTATCAAGAAAATTAAGAATATTCCATTCTTTCATGACTCTGAAAGATCGTTTTCACTTGATGACGGATGGTCAGCCAACTTGAAAGTCTACATGTGGGACTACTATAATGGCATTATTGTTTTGCATTATTTCTGTCAAAAGTAGTTTTATGCATGTCTTCATGAATATGCAATAACTTGGCAGATTAATATCATATCTCTACTTATTCTTTTGTATAATATATGAAATTATGTTCATCAAAATTTATCTAGGTAGTAAGAATGAAAAAATGACAAATGAGATATTCATTGCATTAATTTTGTTACATGGGAGATACACATACATATGGAAATATGAAATAATTACGACTTTATTATGTAATAAAAGAAAACTTTAAGTTGGGAATTACATCATTAGCCGATAATTAATGAGTGTATGCATATTAGTAATATTACTGTTTTCACAAAATATTGTTTAATTTTAAAATTCATTAACTGTCATTCGTCATCAGATTTTGATGAAATATTTGAACAGTGTTTTGCCTGATTAATTCACTTCTGTTAATTTAACTATTAAAGCTCTTAAAACATTTATCAATAGACGGTGAAATGAACACTTGAACACGACCCGAGTACTTATGAAATTTACATCCTGTTGATGCACTGCAGTACGGCCAATACTCAAAAAATTATTTTCACTATTCTACCGCAATCTGGTTTTGAAAAAAAGTAGTTGCTCATCTGTCCTTAGAATTGTTGATTAGAGCTTCATTTTTAGAGTGTAGAATATTATTTTTTTCCACTGCTCTATATGTATAGCAAAATGACTTACAATATTGTAAGGGAAAAAATTAACACCAAAAACCTTTAATCAATTTTAACTTTATAAGCCTATTTCAAAGTTTTATTTCAAGATGAAGAATTAAGAGAAGCATTCAATTTTGGAGACTTAAAATGTTAAACATTGCTAAGCCTAAGATGAAAGTAAAGTACCGGTATATGAAATGTAGTCAATATATTTTATTTCAAGCTGAAGAGTTAAGAGAAGCATTTGATTTTAGAGACTTTAAATTTAAAACATTAATAAGATGAAAGTGAAGTACATAAAACATAGTAAATATATTGTTGAATTACAAATTTGAAGATGTCTTTAAAAGTGTTGTTTTTACTGAAAATCCATTTTATGACTGAAAAATATTTTACAATGGGGTTTTAATTCAATGCAAATAGTACTAAATCTGACAATGTAGCAACTTTCTTCCCATTACAGTATGCTATTTTTTAGTGTAATTTCATTCTATTTGGAATTCTATTATTTCTATATGGATTGCCACTTTAATTCTACCTGATTCCATAATTCATTTCATGTAATAAATGTCATTTAACTATCGACCTAGAGAATTGAAAACCTTGAGTGAGAAACATGAATATTGGAAAAGGGAAACGCTGGTGATTATTTTCTGCATGATTAGTTTTGCCTTCTGTGTCATTGTCATTCAATTAAATTCCAAATCAACTATTTAATTTCCTCACTTGTCTACGTACCTATGATACTACCCATACAGCCTTACCTCTCTGCTTCTATGCATATTTTTTGCAAGCAAGACTGTATTTTACCGGTAGTCCGGGCATTTCCTCTCTCGGATGAAGCACCAGTTCGATGTTGTGATACCAACTGGTCATTGTTCACATAGATACTGCAATATTGACTTTCGGGCTGTAGTTGAATTCTACCTCCAATGATATACCCATGGAAGTATTCATGCAGTGGTAGAAAGAATGGTGTTGTATTTTTCTTGAGGAATTTACTGAATTTTCTTGCAACGAGTTGACAAAAAAAATGCGAAAGATGTTTCTTGACAGTTTTTAAGTGGAAGACAGTGTTGACTGATGTAGATACCGGCGTTACATTCTTATTCTTTGGAGGAGAGAACTATATTGATTTGTGACACAATGTCATGCTTCTTTCCATGGCGAGGCAGCCCACAAACCAGCTCATTCAAGGAGGTATTGGTTGGATGTGTTCTCAAGAAAGGTTTTACTTGTTTTCTTCAAAGAAATACTAGGTTGCATTATCAGTTAATGCTTCGTGGGATGAATATAGTGTTAATGGTTATTTTAACGTCAGTGGTACAGCGGCAGATTCAGGGTTTAAGAAATGTGGGGGCCAAGGAAAAGAAGATTAACCATGACTGTAGAATTGGGTAACATTTTTTTGCTTGATATATAACAAGCAAAAAGAAAGGGGGAAAATGGCGTATCAACTCTAAGATCAGTAACATATTTTTTTAGAATATAATCACGGTTCCAGGGGCAGGTCTTCCACCCTGTAGTTACTCTTATAGTAGCAGTGCTGAACAGCCCAATCAAAGGTTTTCATGATCAATGGGAAACTTTGACTTGTATGCAACAAGACCCAGACTGATATTGCTATTTACCATATACATGTAATATATCTCACTGGAGCCTTGTCTTATGTTCCATATTTGATAAACATGTAGTGGAATGCTTGTTATATTTATTTTAAAGGAAATTTTACATTGTGGGGAAGTTTAATCAAGTTGAGAATTTGAAAACATTCCATGAAGCACAAATAAATGAATAGCAATTCATTAATATTAAATACTGTCTGTTCATGGTTATTGAAATATAAAGTATGTGTGAATGCTATCTTGATGACAATTGATTTTGATTAGAGTGGATGTTCCCTTTTCATTGATTAGGTTAGCATTGGTCAGGATAACAAATTAATTACCAATGATATGTGCCGAATGTCAAGGATTAATAGATACTACAAGGGGAAGTGTATTGATTTGGTATTGTTTATAAGACTTAATGAGTTTTTGGCTGGTTACATTACATTGGTTGTCTCAGTGGTACACTATCCACACGTGAATAGCCCTGATGCATAAAAAAATGGAGGTGGGAAATTTGATTTGATTGGCTGTTGAGTGGTTACCATGAAAGTTAGCATTGGTGGCAGTAAACATGAATGATGAGTCGTTCAGGGTTCCCAGCCCATCAGGGAAAATTATTTTCCTTTTTTCCAGACAGGGAAAATCAGGGAATTTGATAAAAAAATACCTCAAATCAGGTGAAAATGCCTCATCAGGGAATTTTTTAACTTCATCAGGGAAAAATAGAGGAATTTTGCTTTCTTGAAAAGCTGGGTACCCGGTCATTGATTAGCAAAATGACCTTCATGTGCAGTACAAGATGTTGTGAGTTTTATAACAAAGACTTTAGATTAATGTCTTTTTTAAAATTCTTCTGTTGAGGTTCTAAAATGTATTAAAATGGGTATTAAAAGGACAAGTTATAATGCCAGTTGGATCAAGTACCGTCTTTCTTGGATAAACAGTTGCAAGTGTCTGCCGTGGGTCAGAAATATCACCATCATCACCATCATCACCATCATCAAATCACCATCATCATCCTCATCATTATTATCATCATCATCATCATCATCATCATCATCATCATCATCATCAACATCATCATCATCACCATCATCAAATCACCATCACCATCATCATCATCAACATCATCATCATCATCATCATCATCACCACCACCACCACCAACACTACCACCATTGCCATTGTGATCAATACCATCAACTTTTTCATCATTACATTCACCACAACTACCATCAATCAAGCATTGTCATCAACAAATATTCATATTATCATTTCTGTTCTGATATTGGAATTCTGACTGTCATAAAGTGAACAAATCACATTTATTAGTGTAAGAGTGCATGCAAATATCTTGATCTATTGTGAATGAGTTTTGCAGGAAATTGATGTCAAAACATATGAGTGAAGATAAGATTGCTTTTTAATAGCCAACTTTTGAAAGAGTTATATAACCAAATTAAATTATTACTTTCTTCAGTGACCCTAATCCCTAAAATAAACCAGTGCCTCAACATTGATACTTGACCAATCAACCTTTATGTTGACCATTGTCCTTTAGTTTGGGCATGGATGACTTACTTATGAAGAATCACAGTCCTGTGTTAGTCGTACCTGTGTATATACTGTAGTATGCATTTGATACCATAAAAGTTGATAGGAGCAATACCCACTTTGTAGATAGGGGTGGGGAAAGTATTGCACTTCTACAGTCTTACAGTGCAGTATTCTTCCTAAGTACTTCTTAATATTTTGGAGCTTTCTGTCATCAGCTTGAGATGTTTGAGATATTCTGCAATCAAATATGTTTTGGATAAACCCTTCAAGCTGACACATTCAGATTTCTGTTGACATGGCTGATTCGATATCCTTGATTAAATCTGGATTGGATATTTTTGTGCGTATATTTAGTTTGTAGTATTAGTAGGCATACATGTCTACAGATATGTTGTATAATTTGACTGGTATTGATTAAACGGACACACCCAGTTAGGAAGTATTAATCAATTTGGATTTGATACCATGTGTATTATCAGTAGGTCTACAAGTATGTCTATATTGAATATGTACATGTCACGTTCTATTTCTGGCATTCATTATAAAATGAACAAATGCAGCTTTAAAGTGTGTATAGGTTATATATGGCTATTGAATATATTACATGTACGTATTTCATTTTCTGTTTGTCCAAAAATATCTGGAATTGATTAAATGAACAAACCTGACCCTCAAGTTTGTTTTGCTAATGCTGCTAAGAAGGGGATTTTTATTTGTTGAGTTCGCACACTTCATGATCAGTGTCCTGTGTCAATTTGAATGACAGGAAACGGTTGAATTCAGTCATGTTTCATCATTCTACAATTCATTATTGACACAGACCAAACATTCATGTACATGTATTTCATACTTGTTGATATGAAATATTTCTTTGTATTCTGCCATTTCCTGTTTAAGTTTCAGGAAGAAACACGAGCCTGGCAATAAACTTTACTTTCTTTTCCATGAAAGATGTATCATGTATTGTAGAATAATGTTTTTTCCTCTCTCTTTCTCTTTTTCTTCTGCAGCAAACTTTGGCAACATCAGAAACAAGTAAGAGTTATTTTTCTCTATTGTTTTGTTCAATCAAGCAGTGCTCAATGATAATGATGACAACGATTATGATTATGATAATAAACATATTAATGATAATGATCATAATGATTATATTGATCATGATAACAATAACAACAATGATAACAAAAGTAACAATAAAATAGTTAAAGATAGAAAAGAATAATGATTATTTGTAAAAATATATCGTGTAATTCCTGTACATATTGCATATTAATTAAAAAAAAACAGGTTGATTTTAATCAATCTTACAAAATGTCATAAATATAGGTACATATTTTTCATCCAAGTCACATTTAGGCATTTATGATTCTCAGATTAGACTGAAATGTTACTTAAGACAAATGAGTTTTTAAAGAGGCTGTTGAAGACTTATCACTGCACTTGCATTTCAATACTCTAAATGTATAGCATACAAATTTTGATATTGGTATTCATAATTGTTTAGATTGATATGCACTTTCCTTTTACATTGGTATGTCTACTCTTCTGTCTATCTGCTTTATAAATCTCTAATTCTCTGTCTCTCTTTACCTGTATCACCCCTCTTCCTCTGTCTAATATTTCCATTCTCTCTTTCTTTTTCTCTTCTTTTTTCTCTTCCTATTTCTTTCTCTCTCTCTCTCGTACTATCCCACAGATTTGAATAATGATAGTCGAGGTATCCATAGTTCAGCTAGTAACCCTAACCTTGTTGCCCAAGGGAGTGGCTTGGCTGAGCTTGACCCATCGATAGGAAGAGTCTCAAGTTGGGCAGTAGACTTTGAAAGACTACTCACAGATGAACTGGGCTTGGCATGTTTTACAGTAAGTATAAAACTGAAAATATAATAATATCCCCCTTTTAAATTGAGAGAATTAATGATTTTGAAAGTGCCATATATCTGTAGATTAAATCAAATTTGAAATTTGTGTAACTCTTGCAAACTAGTACTAATTATCATGATGAAATTCTAATAAATTTTTATTTTAGAATGGATTAGAACTACTAGTTCAGAAATTAGGTAATATCACGATTTATCCTCTCAAGGATGATTCCAACAAAATTTTAACTTAAAGCATAAGAAAAAAATCTTATAGATGATCTTTGAAGATTTACATGATTGTACAGATAGTGATAAGAACAAATCACACTAAAAATTCAAAGGAGTCTGCTTTTATCCTTCTAGATTTTTCTTATTCATCCTTTCAAATTCACATTTTTTACATGTGTAGATGTTTTTAGGTAAATTTCAGTTGATTTAGAATATTGACGCTTTCCACTTTTAAGGAGAAGTATACATGAAGTGCATCATAGCTCTAAGCTTTCTCAGCGTAATGTGCATCTACATTTAAATATAGTTTAACTGTGTCGTATGACAAATCTGTTTTGAAGTAAATACTTCCAAATATTTCAGGTTTTATTCATTTAATATGGAGGTCATTGCATATTGAGGAAATTGAATACTTTTGCAGCTGGTCTACAGGCCAAGTTCACCCCTCTTGCCAACTTAAGGGGGAGTTATTTTAATATAGATGTTTTGTGAAACAGCATATTCTAAGCTTGACATCTGGGGCTCAAGGGATGTACCCTTATAGAGCCTTGATTGACATACTTCAGTGTTATTCAAACTGCTTTCATAATTCCCACCTAAAAAAATCTGGATAATGGGGTAGTTTCATATAAAAAGACTCAACTTTTCTGCTGCCGGTGTCAGTGATGTGTATATCAGAAATGTCTTGCGTATCTTTGAAAGCATTCAAATACATGAGCTGCAAGTATATGCATTTATCAGCTATTTATCAAATCCTCAACCTTATAGACCAATTTCACAACGTGAGAGGGCAGCAGACTGGTCGCCATGCTGCGGTGGGCGAATCAACTTTTATAGTACACAAGTCAATAGGGTTTTTGGTACATTCGTTCGATTTTTTTTTTTTTGGACCAATTGAGCAGATTTCTTGTAAGATTCACAATGAGCATTAATCGGAGAAGTTCAGGTCGCAGCTGTGCTGTGTTCAATTGCCACAACAATTGGAGAAAGCTTCAGGATTGGAAGCAAAGTGAATGTGAAATTCACTCGCCTTGGACTCATGAAGCCTGTTTGTGTGTGAAGCCGTACTCCCTGCATAGGTGTGTGTGTGAGAGAGAGAGAGAGAGAGAGAGAGGGGGGGGGGGGGTGGATGGCCCATAGGTAGATTTACTTAGATGAAAAAAGCATTATGTTGTTGGATCTGGACCCCATTTCATAAAGAGCTGTTACAATAACTCTTGCTGGAATGACAACTTTCACCCAAAAAAGCCATTCAAGGCCCTGTTTCATAAAGAGTTGCTATGATAGCAACTCCTGCTGGAATGGTAACTACCATGGCAAAAGTGAGAATTCTGCTTCCTGATTGGCTTTTATAATAAAAGTTGCCATTCCAGCAAGAGTTGCTATCATAACTTTTTTATGAAATGGGCATTCTCACTGTTACCATGGTAGTTAACATTCCAGCAGGAGTTGCTATCATAACAACTTTTTATGAAACAGGGCCCTGGCCCTCTCTTCCCCTTCCTCCTTTCTCCTTCCTCTCTGTTTTATTCTCTTGCCTTGCCCCCTCCTTTTGGATACTTATAGGCCTGCATAAAATGTGGTGGTGGTGGTTTTTGTGGGGGGGAGGGAGGGGGGATTTATTTGATCATGCTTAGATGGAAATATCAGTCCCTCTCTCTCTCTCTCTCCCTCTCACACTATCCCTCCCTCTCTTTCCCTCTCACTATCCCCTCCTCTGTATTACACTATCCCTCTCTCTCCCTCTCTCACACACTCTCTCGCTAGCCCCCCCTCTCTCTCTCACTACCCCCCTTTCTCACTATTCCCCTCTCACTATCCCCCTCCTCTCACACATACTCTCTCCCCCCTCTCATCCTCTCTCTCTCTCGCACTCTCTCTCTCGTTCACTCTCCCGCTACTCTAACACAACTCACTTTTACTGACAAAACTAAGGGGAAAAGTAGCCAAAGTGCAAAAATTCATCATACCTTCATCGGTCAGATATGGCCATTGTCTTACATCGTCTACCCAGGTGTCCATGCTTTATTTTATTGATTTATGATGAAGTTAATGACACAATATCAGAGCTTGTCTGTAATCTTTCATTGAATTTGTACACAGAGCCAATCGCGGTCAGCGCACTTGCCCACCACAGCAATGGCGTCGCCGATAGAGGGCCAAATACATAAACCGGCCGTGAAATTGGTCTATACATAAAGATTAAATGTTGAGTGAGTAAATCATAGACAAGCACCCCCCTTGGATCTGGTTTCACAAAACTGTGTCTTATGGCAAATTACAAAGTTGAATTCATAGTCTACTGAAATCATGCCATTAGATGGGTGAGAGCAAATTTGTCACAGAATTCTTAAATTTTTCTACAGATTGTAAATTATTATTTGATTTGTACATTTGAAATATTTTTTTCCACTTCTTTCTGTTTCTCTCTAGGAATTCTTAAAGAAGGAATTCAGCGATGAGAATATCATGTTTTGGATTGCTTGTGAGAGGATGAGCAAAATCAAAGATCATAAAGAGGTATGTTGATATTTACTGTGTTTACACGTGCATTGGCTTTTGGTTCATCTTGCACTGCAATGACACGCTGTCATAGCTCGCGGTGCAGAATTGGCTCGCGTGGCAAAAACCCGAAATTATCAGCGCACCAACAATATACGTCATAATAAAGACAACGATGGATCCTTGTATGTCACAATGGTAAAGTGAATGAAATGCGCGCCAATTGCAAATGCAGAATTGGCTTACTGTTTGCACGTAGAAAAAGGGCGATCCTGCATCGGCTTGCGGTTCAGAAACTACTACTTTGGGGTGCAAAATTGCCGATTATTCAACAAGAGCCAATGCAAGTTAATCGCGTTTACAGGTAACAAAAAGCAGATTCTGCATCGGCTCGTGGTTCTGCACCGCGAGCCGATGCAGCGTGTAAACACGGTAATTGTGATCAACTTAGGGTAAATTGCTTTCCCCTATGATAGTTTCCATGCTGATTTTGTACTACTTCTTTAACTTAGTCCTATGAAAAACTCATAATCATCTGCATAGATGGAGCATCGTCCTATAAATTTTGGCTGCTTGCGATTGAATTATTGTGGCAGCAGTGTAATCTGGGTCTTTTGGTAAATTAACGTTTTTTAGATGCAATGTTTATTATTCACATAATGTTAACATGTTAAAGACATTCTATTTTAAATGTTTTAAAGGTGTTTATAAGTTTAAAAAACAACAAAATGACAAGGAACTGTTGTCTAGGAAAAACGCTGAAAATTAGCATGAGAGGACGGGAAGGCTAAATACTGGGTCTTATCTTGTTTGTTGTCTTGTCTCATAAATTCCCCTCTCCTATATTTTCTTGACAATGCTGAACACTTTTTATGCCTCTCGTAAAATAAGTTTTGAGAACCATGTAGGCCTACTTGATTTATATTACCACTGCATAATGTATATTTATATTAACTGTTCAAAATATTGATATTGATGAATATTCATGAAAGATGTCTCCATGAGGTGTTACTTGTATCATTTCTTTACATTTAGAGGTCAAGTCCACCTCAGAAATTTTTTTTATATGAATCAAAAGAGAAAAATTAGACAAGCATAATGCTGAAAATTTCATCAAAATCGGATGTAAAATAAGAAAGTTATGACATTTTAAATTTTCACTTATTTTTCACAAAAATAGTTATATGCACAATTTAGCCACATGCAAATAAGAGAATCGATGATGTCCCTCACTCACTATTTTGTTTGTTATTGTTGGAATTATACAATATTTCAATTTTTACAGATTTGACAATAAGAACTGACTTCACTGAATCAAAACATGTTAAACAATGGTAATGCCACATGTTCAGGGAGAAATAAAACTTTGTTTCACAGGACAATGATGAAAAAATAAGAATATTTCATATTTCATATAATAAAACACAAAAGACAGTGAGTGAGTGATTTCATCAGTTCCCCCTTTGCATAACGACCGGATGTGCATATAACTAATTTATAAAATGAAGGGAAACTTCAAAATGTCATGTCTTTCTTATTTTACATCCTATTTGGATGAAATTTTCAGTGTTATGCCTTTTGGATTTTTCTCTTTTTGTTTGAATCAACATTGTGTTGAGATGGAATTGTCCTTTAAAGTAACATTCATAATTTCTACCTTATCTGTTCATCTCTGTAGCTTCAAAGAACAGCACAGGAGATCTACAACAAACATTTGGCGTCCAAGGCACTTATGCCTGTCAACTTAGACAGTGGCGCACGGTCTATGGTAGAAGATGCTATGAAGAATCCAACGCCTGAAATGTACAAAGTGCAGCAATTGCAAGTATGTCAGAGGTTAAAGGTCACTGTGAATACAGTGAAACCTGGAGGGTGTTTCATAAAGCTGTTCATAAGTTAAACTTTAAGGACAACTGGTGAACCTTTCTTACACGCTAAGCTATCACCAATGAACATTGAATGGTGCATATTTACCACAAGAAAGGATCACCAGTTGTTCTTCAAGTCGCCCTTTTGAACAGCTTTATGAAACACCCACCTGGAACCAATGCTGAAGCAATCTATGTTTAATCTTTGATCATAACTTTTTGTGCTTGGGTTGTGAACATTTTGAATAGGTTGCTTTTTTTTTAAGGTTAACTTCTCTCTTGGAGATGCTTGGAAAGGTGTTAATTTGGTGATTCTGTCTTCTTTAAAGGTCAAGTCCACCTCAGAAAAATGTTGATTTGAATCAATAGAGAAAAATCAGACAAGCACAATGTTGAAAATTTTATAAAAATTGGATGTAAAATAAGAAAGTTATGACATTTCGAAGTTTCACTTATTTTTAACAAAATAGTTATATGAATGAGCCAGTTACGTCCAAATGAGAGAGTCGATGATGTCACTCACTCACTCACTATTTCTTTTGTTTTTTATTGTTTGAATTATACAATATTTCAATTTTTACGAATTTTGAGGATTAGGACCTCCTTGCCTGAAGCACAAAATGTTAAAATAATGGAATTCCACGTGTTCAGGAAGGAATGAATCTTCATTTCACATGACAATGACGAGAAAATAAAAATATTTCATATTTCATATAATAAAATACAAAAGAAATAGTGAGTGAGTGATGTCATCAGTTCCTCATTTGCATACTGACTGATACGTGCATATAACTGTTTTGTGAAATGAAGCGAAACTTTAAAATGCCATAAATTTCTTATTCTACATCCGTTTTTGATGAAATTTTCAGTGTTATGCTTGTTGATTTTTTTTCTTTTTATTCAAATCAAGTTTTTGTTGGGGTGGACTTGTCCTTTAACTACCCATGGTTGAATCACAGCATTAAACCATGTTATATGTTTAAAAGCTGAATTTCAAAATGCCAGCCTATACATTACTTTTCATGATTAACTAGTATTGGTATTCATGTGCTTCGTGTTACATTGTATGTCCTCTTGTCTTAACAGCAGGGTTGTTTTCACAAACCTGTTGTTGAGTTAGATATGAATTTACATCAGACTGGAGTATGAAGTGCCAAAATATAAGCCTAAGATATAAAGCATGAGCATGACTAAATCAGTTTGATTAAATTATGTCAAATAGCATGTGTTTTTTTTAATATTTCATTTTTTGCAGATGTGACTGTAATTTTGAAAAAGCAATATTAGTTTGCCGTACATTTTTTCATTCTTTTACAAAGTCATGCATAACTAAATGAACAGCTTTATAAAACACCTCCCAACACTGTTTACTATTAGTAGGAATATAATATGTGCATGGTCAATGGACTTCAAACCCGAACAATACTTGTCTTTCAATTTATCTGTGCCAACAGATTGAATGTGCCATAAACTTCCCATTTCTGTTTTCATATGATAGATCAATCATATTTCAATAGTCCTATTCTTCATTTCACATCAGTAATACTTCCTGTTCAAAATATTTAATTGCTTAATTCTTGTATGTATGTCCTTGTAAGAGAGGATTGTTAAGCTTTAATGCGATTGTCATAGGTAATTTTCATTACTATCTGTATTTCCTCAAATTAACACGTTTTCAGTTTAGCGTACTTCAGTGTGTCATGAAATTGGATATGTTATGCATTGAACTTGATACATTAATGCATGCAGTATACCAGGTAGATGAGCATATTTTTTTCAATGTCCAAGGAAAGAGTTACAAATAAAAAAAGGAATCTAGCATGATATAGGATCGAGCATTATTGCACTATGTTCTTGATTAATCATTACATTCTTATGATAAGGAAATTTCTAAACATTGCAATTTTCAAGCCAGGTCAAAACTTTCATCCTTTCCTTTTTTATGACCCCAAAAAAAAAATAGCAATCAGTCCCAGATGTACAAAATGATGTAAGTTTTCACATGTTGGATCTCTCTTTGCGCATACAAAGATAAACTGGTGACGGAAACTAATCGTAGGCCAAACAATGCTGAGTGGTATGGGAAAGGAAGTCCAGTCTGCAGCATAGCATCCTTTACCTTTATCCACCATTATACATGTACATACAGTAGAGGAAATATTACACACACAATATATTATGAAGCAAATGTATTGTATTTCAATATTATTTCCGTCAAGCACCAAATGATTTCTATTACACTGTATTACCAAGTGTACCCATAATCACTTTATGTATCATATTGCATATTACGTAGAGTGTAATATATTTGTAACTGCCAAACACAAAGTGATTACTTTCTTCATAAAAATATTTGAGATATATTCAGTGTAATGTGGTATAATGAGCACACAATGATTATTATTTTCACAAAACATTTATCCAGAACCTTACGGTCCGTCACTCCCCCTAGCATATGCCATTGGTGAAAGCACGCCAAAGTCTTTGGTCCTAGGGAGTATTTCTTAAGCATTTTCGTCCAACAAGTTGTCAGATCTGACAAATTCCCCTGATTTTGCTCAGAAGCACTGTTACTATGGTAACTGTCAGATAGAATGGGATTTGTTGGATAAAATGTCCGACAAGAACTTTTATGAAACGCTCCCTTGGGCTGCGCTCACCATTGTCTACTATCCCTTTCCAAACTCTTAATGATATCCATATCACATGCACAGCTATGTAAATGTCAATAACTAATTTGCATTGATTATTACTGTGAAAAATTTGTTGCACAGGATTACCAACCCCCAAATTGCATATTTCTGTTTATAAAGATATGCGTGCTTGCAATTGACAAGAGTAGCTAAGAGAATTTGTCTACGGGTCACTAGGAGTCAGAGATTAAGCGGAAGCACTTAGCTTGAGATATAGAGTAACACTTTGTAAAAAGTACCGGAGCATCCTGTTGCACTCTTAATATTTCTTAAGTAATCAGCAGTGGAATCAAGCTTTAAAGTAACTGGATAAGATCCCTCCCCCCCAAAAAAAACGTACATGCCGACAGGGACCCAATGATGCTTATAGATTATATCATTTAGCAATCACTTTCATAGTAAGAAATTGCACCGGTCCATGTAAAAACCATTAAGGTCAGGTTTAAGCAATTGAATATTGGCTTGCATTAGTATGGCATCTTGACTATGTACATGATGATTCTGTTTGCAAGGTAATCCCATTTCTGAGGGCAGTCTTGGGTCACAGGCCAAAACAGAAAACTTTGATGTATGGTGTGGAAAAGTAATTAGTTTTTACCTTTAAATGTCTTCACTGTATGGACTTGTCTGATGGTGATGAATGGTTTTAAATATTGCTTTCATGTAGTGAAGATGGTGTAAAATTTATCCCTCTTTAATAGTGAAATGAAAGTTTTTAAAGTTTATCATCTTCATCTTAACTAGATAAGCTTATCAAACTTGCATTTTGTATATAATGTATAAAATGGCAAGTGAAAAGATTTCACACACTGTACTCTGAAGGATTAATTTTTTTGTATCAATATTTTTGATAAAAAATTTGTTGGTAAATTTAAATAAACATATCAACAGATTTGTATACTTCACTGTAGGGGAGCACAACCAGTCTAATTCACAAAATTGATTTTTCCACTGTTTAAGATATATCAAAATGTTTATCTTTCATATGAACCTTATTGCATAAAGTATGTGAAATTGGTTTCCTACAAGGTGCATTGTAAAAAAAAAAAGGACGTAAAGAAAGCTGGTAACTACTGCCTTCAGGCTGCGCTACAGGATTCTCAGTCAATTAAAAACCATAATAGACATTACATTTACCAGTATTTCCAGTATTTATTCCGGAAAATCTATTTGATCGAGATATCTTGTCAATTTTCAACATCTAAGGAATAATGTTGATGTGTTTGATAAAAGTATTTTTTAATGTACATGTATTTGATCCAATATATCCTTGTACAGTCTTATGTGAAATTTGATGCCTCATGATATCATGCAAAAATAGATAACATAGTTCTAAATATCTCTGTTAATCATGAATCGATCGATCATATCCCCCATCTAGATCTTCAAGCTCATGAAGTTTGACAGCTACTCTCGCTTCCTCAAGAGCAAGCTCTACCAGGACTGCGTCCTGGCTGAGATGGGTGGCCTGCCCCTTCCCATCAGCCTGGAGACGGTCCCAACCGGTGACTCAGAACCCTCTGCGGGTGACCTTGAGGACAGCGGCGGAGTTCATGGTGGCAGCGGTGGGATGAGTAGTGAGAGCAGCAGCTATGAGAAAGGAGGAGAGAAGAATGGAGGGGTGATGCTAGGAGGAACGGTCAAGGACAGGATGGAGAGGAAGAAGAGCGGAAACAAGAGAGAATCAAACAGGGTGAGACAGAGTATGGGTATTGATGAGTGTCTCTCACAGTAAACAACCACCTTCTAGGAGTGTCTAGCCACAACTAAAACCTCAAGTTTTCCCCTGTTTTGGTGAAAATTATGCAAGTGGTGAAGGTTTTATTAATCTAACACGCAACTGGAGAAAAATATTCTTGTGAGTCTTGAAATTCCAAAACTTGGTTTATCAAATGTTTGATACATTGTTTGAAAACTTTGCAAGTGGTGAAAGATTTGTTGTAAAATTCAACTACAACTGAAAAAATTGGATGTCAGTGAGTTGTGAAATTTTAAAACCTTAACATTTATGCACCACCAAATGAATCTGAGACACATAAACGGTGATTGTCAATGTAAAATAATGTTTATTGATTAGCAAAATCAACTTTTAATATTCTGTCCCTTCTGCATTATGGTCACAAAGTTGCTCCATAATTTATTTGGCAGATTTCTTTTTCTTGCATAATTCATTTTATCGTATTTGTCAAAAAAAATTAGTCATAAGAAAATTCAAATATGCCTTCGGTTAAAGTTGTTCAGTTCTGCAAAGAATAAATCAATTTCTGTAGCTGGAAGGTGGAAAACTGACATACCTCTTACTTTTTGGTGAAGTCATAAAGTAGCACAAAGTCTCACCTGAATGCACGTGTGTCAACTATTTATACACTGAATTGGAGGTTTTACTCCCCCTCGCCACCCAACTCCTCTTTACATTGCAATAGAGTGTGTGCTTTTCTTCTCATATCTTTGTGTACTTAATATTACTAATGTTATGTAGTTTGATATCAGATATTATGAATTGTATATCAAATTTTTGATGATGATGGAAGTTGATGTATAGTTAAAATGAAATTAATAAGTTTGTTCATTTGTACGTAACAATAAAAGTTACAGCAGCAAGAACCTCGCAATGTATCTAATATTGTGTGAATTCATCTAAAAATGAAAACAACATTCCTTATAAAATCACAAGATGTACATGTACATATTGATAAACATTGCTCATCCATAACAAGTCTTAACTATTTTATAGTATTCTGAATTTCTTTGAAACAGCTTTCTGTCAGCCCCCCCCCCCTATTCGCATTACTTTGCACAGTGCAATTTTAGCATTTGTTCTCTTAAGTGTGTTCATGATTTTCCAATTGACAAGTGGTCTTTACTTCTATCAGTATTGAATTGGCAATGCTGTTTGCTCAATACCCGATGGTTATTCACTGAAAATTTGGAAGAATCAAGTTTCAGCAAGATGAATTTTAGGGGTAAAAAAATACTGCAAACTTGCATAAAATAACGTACGCTGTCCTTAACTACTTGGTTCAACCTCTCATTCTACAGCACTGATGTTAGCGAACTATTTAATTAAAACATTCTAAGAATAGATAAAACAAAGCATGTCTGCACTTTAATAACACTTATTCACTCACATTTCTTTAACTGCATTGGTCAATGTTGTCAGCTTCCTGTGAAAAGCCTTTAAGTATAACTCTAAAATGATAATGTAACTGATCTGTCCCTTTTGCGGCAAGCCGACAATATAATTTCTATAAAGCATGGTGCCTAACAATTGTGGGAATAATAAGGAAGTATGATTGCACGGAGAGGGGGCACTTAATAAAAATGCACCTTAATATTTCTTTTTTAAATGAGGATATTTCTTTCTTTATGTGAATGCACTCACTAATAATCTGTTCTTTTGTTCTGTCTATTCTTTCCTATGCATTGCATTGTTGTTTAAATGCTGCAATCAGACTGTTAAGAAAAGGCACATGTTTATTAAAAAGGTATGAAGGAAGGGTATGGATGCCTGTCTTCCATGCAAGTACATATACCAATACTTGCATTGCATGGTTTGAACTGATGTGGATTTACTATGCATGCTCATGTTTTTATTCCCTCAGTCAAATTTTTCATCATTGTTTTTTTAATCATTTATTTTGTTTCTAAGCTTTCATGGTTTGTTTTCCCCTTTGTCAGCAGAAGAGCCCTTCTTTAATGTTAGTTTTTTTCTAAGCTTTTGTTATTTTTGCTTTTGTTTGTTTTGTTTTATTCATGATGGGACTGGAAAGTGTTTATTTATGAAATCTTTTCATACTTTCAGACATAGAGGACTTTTTAGTTAATATTTTGTTCTCTGATTCAGTGAAAAGTATTGATCTTTTTTATTTTGATCATTGACATTGTCTGAATTTTCTTAGCATTTCCTAATTCTTCTCACAGTTCATTCCATTTTTTTTATCAGGGAATCTGGAATATATTCTTGTATAGTGCTGAAAGAGTGTAGTATGTTTCTCGATGTCAGCTTATCGATTTGTTCCCAAAAACTTTAAACTCATTGCTGTCAAAGTGTGATCTATACAAGAATATACTTTTTTGCAGCATAACATCCAGAGGTATATCACCCAACATAAAAAATGAATCTAATAGATTGATGAATGTTGATAATGTGCTAGAGCTATTGTAGATGAAAAATTAGTCTCCAGACAGTAAAACTATGGGGTCTTGGTTAAAATCATACCATTCCAAAGACTTTGGCAAGTCATTAATCTACATTTGCCACTCCTCACCCGGGTATTAAATGGATACCATATAGGATATTATCATCCACGTTAGCATAGCAATATGATACTGGAATGGTTCATTGCTGGAATATTCCCCAAGGAGTGGAAACGGTGTATGTGCAGTATGTGCAGGCAAGCCAGAAGTCAATTACATATTTTTGAAATGCTCTTTAGAGATGTTGGTCTGATTTATTCAGAAGAGTGGAGGGTTATGATGGAAAGGCATGTGCAAAAAAAGGTGGTGAGACTCGCATAAGATTTTCAGTAGCCTTACATATCATCTTTATAGGTTTACTTTCTTACTGCTTTTAACTTTTCATCATTTGTGTGATTCTCATACCTTTCTTTGTGCCATTATTGTGAACTGTTTTGTGTAAAAAATTGTTGCCGTTGTAATAAATGTTGTTTCTAAAATGATTAGTTTTTGGTTGATGGTTGTACATTCATAGCCTTTCTCTTCTCTTCAACATTCTCTAATAACTGTCACTTTGAAGTAATTAGCATAACTCTTTTTTCTAGCATTTTTCAACGCTTGAAAGTGATTCAATGTCTCCCATACGCTATCTTTATACATGAACTCATCGTTCGGTTGGTCTGTTTCCTGGTGGGATATTTGTTTGTTTTGTTAATAAACTCGATATCATAACATTATGTACATATTCATGGAACAACACGTAATCATTTTCCCACGATAAATTAACATCATTCCCTTGAGAAGGTAATTGCACTTTTCATGATGTTTCCTCGTAAATTTGAATATATTGTGGATTTATTTTTCCCATTAGCAACAGTAATCTTTTTTGTGTGTCAATATGAAATCACACATAGTGAATAGCGAAAGAGGGCCTTTTTTTTCTCTATCCTGAAAAAATTATTTTCCCTGAATTTAATATCACAAAAGTAAACTTCCATTGTGAATGACAGAGTAATAGTATTTTTTTTAATAGAAAAGGAATTGTTATAGTTAGAACACATAATATCTGTACTGTTTTATGATGTTGCACACACCTTGTCTTCTTCAAAATTCTGTATGATTCACATCTAGTCTTAGGGTTACATTGTTTTACAACACTGAATGGTTGACAAATATTACACGAATATCATTACATCTAAGCACCAGTGACTGATCACTTACGATAGTGCACACACTCCTAGCTCAATCCAGTCGATCTAGTCTAAAGTCACAGACCCTAATTAATACTGAAATCAACTATTGGGTCTTCACAGAAGCCTGGATTAAATTCCATCTTGCCTTGCAAATTTCAGCTTTTGACAAGCGTCAGTACACAAACCATTCAGCTCTAGTAGTCTGAAAATTCATACCACTTAATAGCATGTTTCAACAAATTGGGAATTGATGCCTACTAACTAGGCTCAGTGCCCATTTTCTCGCAATAAACACTGCAGGATATACTTGGTATGACCCATATTTGATATCACAGTACCTTTAAGGAAACTCTGAATATCCTGAGTGAATATAGATAAGATTCATATGAGCTGTGGGTGGCAGTATAGGGATCAGGGAATATCTATGAAAGTATGAAAAATATACATTCATGTGTAATACCCCCTTTGTGATAGAAAGTTCATTGTAAAGTTCAAATGATGCATTCATGTCCGATGTCCCCTTTATGATAGAAAGTTTGCTATTTTCAAGGTTAGGAAATATTTTTCACCCCTCCCAGTTAGTACTAAATATATATTTCTCATTTGTAACATAAAAATAAAAAAAAGTAATGAAATATTTTTTATTCTAACTTAATTTTTAATGTAGATGAGTTATATCCATGAGCAATGAATGATTGGATGTTTAATTGATAAAAGCTCATCCTTTGAAAAAAAAGGAAATCATGAATACTAATTTGTCAAGTATTAATTCAATTAACATTGCAATTGGACATTTTTTTAAAATCTGGATGTGACATGAGGCGCTTTTTCGTCGGTTATGGATTAAAATTTTGGCTCTCTATCTATTATTAAAATAAAAACAAATGCCAGTAAAATTATCAAAGAATAGTACCTCTAAATGATCCATAGTTCATTTTGTACCTACCTAGAAAGGAATATGATTTTCTCTATATATCATGTGAAAAAGCAAATGCTAGTAATATGTTATGGAATAACAAAAGATTGTATTACATGGACAACCATATACCTCATACATCCTTGAAAACCACTATTTACAAATGAAGAATATACTTCCATATCTCTAGTCATCAATATTGTAACATGAATAAGAAAATACATTATTTTGATTAGTTTTGAGGAAGAAACGCTCTTTTATACATCAAATCAGATCAGATCTTAAAGATCAGATAATATCCAGCATGACCTTTGACCCCAGGAAGGAAATGGTAGGGAGGGTAAGGATAGGAAATGGATGAAATAAGTAAAAAAAAAAAAAAAAGGTGAGCTGAAACCGAGAGAAAGTAAAACAAGTGGAATAGGTGAGAGTGAGAAAAAAGAAAGATAGCCAGTGTGTGATTTCCTGTATGAGGAACAGAGATTAATGTATTTTATCTGAAGGGGAAGTATCAAGCTTTGTGGCTCAGTCTTTATGCTGTGGTATTTGTATTTTATATATAATTGTGGAAAATCATGATCAAACCTTTTAGGTGAGGGCGTATCCAGGGTAGACGTAATTGTTTCATTGATTCCAGCCAGTTTTATTGTTTCTGTTTCTATGTATTAGCTAGATTTTAATCATACTTGGATTTTTTTTTCATGCTTTTATATTTGAACCTGCTTATTCTGCCTTTGCTGTGTTTTGTTTCAAATTTTATTTCAATGTTTTATGAGAATCATTTAAACAATTATTTGAATGATTATATGTTGAAGTGTGTATTCAGCATTAGAATTAATCAAGCATTTAGTGATTTGATTATTGAATAACCAGCTCCTTTTATTTGCTAGAGGCCTATACATGTATTTGAAATGGTTTCTTGTGAAATGTTTCAGTTTCCTCTATTTTAATCTGCTCTTTGCTCTACTATTCTACACAGCGATCCTTAAGTTGATGACAATATTGTAATTGTATTTTCATATGTAAATAGAAAAAGTTCAGCATTCATAATAATGTGCTAACATGGTTCTAGTACATTGTCTGTACATGTATTTTGCAAAATGGTAGGAAATTCAAATGCAAGTCTAAAATGTTATTCCCACCAACCTTAATGAAAAAAAACCCTCTAACCAATTGATTACATGCAAAAATCTTCAGCAATGCAGTCTAAGGGAGAACAATGCTTCTGAACCACCGTATCAATCTTTTAAAATGTAAAATATGAATGTTGGACTTTGTCATAACTTTGACATTGACAATAACATCCCACATCCTTTATGAATTTTTCACACATTAATGAAAATTGGCTTTTAATCTGTAGCAAAAAACTGGCTTCTTTCAATTGTGTGTTTCTTTTTACACAAATCATTTTACAGCATGCAGAGCTTGTGCTGATCATACTTCCATTTGCATAATACAGGGTTTATTTCACAAAATTGCTATCATTGATTGCAAAGCACAAGCTTATGTTGTAACCTTTTGAAATGATGCATTTGATTGGTCGAAGGCTGATTTGTTAATGAATTCTGAGACAAGCTCAATAAAACAAGGTCTAGAATTTCAAGTTGAATATGTTCATCTATCCTGCTTTTTAAACTTGTCAATGGAAATGTGTGTACCTGTTATGGATAGGATTGATGTTTGCATTATTCTCGATGGGGGATATATATCAGATTTCGATCTTATCCTTGATTTTTCTTTCTTTATTTTTAGAATGGCATTCCCAGTGAGAAGGAAGAAGAGAACCAGGACAAGAAAAGAAGTTCAATACTGCCATGGAGAAGTAAGCCTGAAAGACATTGTTGATCTTATCCAAATAAGTTTTGTCATGGGAGTCATAATAATCTCAATCATAAATTTTGGATTTTCGAGGCTCACAGAGGTTTGCAAGGATGTGAATTTTAAAAATGAGCATAGTTTAATATTCACATCTTACATGTACTTAGTGCATCAAACAGGCGCTTAAACATTTGGGAGCTTGGCAAATGAAATGAGAATGTTGGTCTCCATCCACAACCTTTGCAATAACATTTGTGAGCCCCTTGAAAACCAGGTTTAACTGTGATTATGAACCAACCTCCTCCAAGGAAAAAAAGTGTCAACAAAAGCAGTGTGTGACTGATCTCGAAGCATAATTACTTTTATTAATTTTATTGACTAAATAATTTATTAACTACTTTTCAATTTGAATTCAGAATCTCTGGAAGGGAAAAATGACACTATTTTGTAAAATATGTTTTTATGTACAAACTAAATACACCGCCGATATTTGAACGTATATGGTGTAAATGTTCTGCTAAATGAGTGCAAAACCCCCCCAAAATTAACAACAATGATTTAGTCTTATCAGAGGATAGTGCCCCTTCATTGTGTCTATAGTGTTATGACAGACATGTTCCTTTTTTTACTTTCCTTGACTGTTAACATTTTGAGAAACAAGGTTACAGCAACAACATTGAAATAAGTAGAAGTTTTGTTAGAAGTTACTTCATCTGACTGCAAAATGTGTTGGCAGTAAGAGATTTCAGGCCACGCTGGCATTTTGTTACTTCATTAACTAAGAAAAAAATCAAATGGATATGTTTTATAATCATGTGTTTTGCAAATCTCATTCACATTTGAAGAAAAAAGTCTAGGTCTACACATACTGGTCTTTCTATAAACACATACTGGTCTTTCTATAAGTTAAATGAAATAAATTATGCTATTAAAATGACAAATTAACTTGAAGAAAAAATGTCTAGGTTTACATTTGCTTGATTATTCATGAATGAAACATCATTTGATGAAAATAACAAAGTAACTTGAAGAAAAGAAAGTCTAGTTTTGTATAAAGTTCTATAAACCTTTAATGAAATAAATCATTCTATTGAAATAAATTATCTGTTGTTCTGTAATTCTTGTTTGAAATAAATCATGCTATTAGAATATCACATGGTCACTTTTTATGATAAATTTAGTTTGATATCGCCATAGAGAGGAAAATGAATGTTGCACCGTAGCAATTTATTTTACTTTCTAACAGTTATTACGTGACTTCCACAATGTTAATAAGATATAATTACTAAGCGAGAGTGATACATCATTACCGTTTGTGTCACCTTCGTTACTAATTACAATTTAATATAGTCTACCTAGCCCTCACGTATTTAATTATTGATCAGGGAAAAGGTTTTTGTCCTATTACATTGCATGTATAAGGTCAATAAAAAGTCTGTTGAATAATTTATGGTGTCCTTAAACAAAAGTTAATATCAAAATTATGTTTTGAATATCAAAGGTGCTCAGACATGACATTTCAATTTGAATTTTAATGAATACATGAGGCTACATATATTAGTAACAACAGTATTGGCAACAGTTTCAATCATTTTTTTTCTAAATGTCATATTTTATGATCCAGAATACAGACGATGAAGAATGTCTTCCAGATTAATGTCTTACATAGCTTTTTGCTGTTATATATAATGCTTATACCATTTTACTCACATTTTTATCTCTGCACAGATAAGCAGAAGAAAGGAAAAGAGGATAAAACAAGTGAGTATCTGTGACAGTTTATAAATCACGTTGTAGACTGTGTCACATAATTATAAAGGCCTATATCTTTTTTTGTTCCTTATTTTTTACAATGAGAGTTATGCTTTTAAAAAAAATTTCAATAACATTTTTAAAATGGTAGTGCAACAAGAAGATGTAAATTTATACAAGTTATATTCAATTTTCTTGAACATAAAAGAACAATTTTCAGATATGAATACCTTTTAACCTCATCGAAAGTTGATTTGCCCTGTTTTGAAATGAAGCTTTAGATATATTGTTCAATTTTTCATCAGTCTGAGTTCTTTACATAACTCCTAATCTCCATTCACCTTGAAGTCTAAATAATTCAAAGATATTTTCAGAATCACAGGTGGTCTCTTTATCATCCAAGTCAAATATTCTTTTTTAAGCCCCTACTCTGCCTTTTTCTTTATATCTTCCCTTCTTATGCTTTTCGTGGTATCCTGCCCTGTTACTCATCCAATAGGGTGATGGGCATTGGGGCCTGTTGTGGGTGTCTGAAGTGTCTGGTGTTTGTCGATCCCCACAACATCGAAATAAAAATAAAAAGTACACTACCCTTTAGGCCTCTGTCTCATAGCACGAGCTACCCCCCTCTTGTGGTTAAAACAATGACACAGCAATATGTCCAATCATGAGGTCAACATGTGTACCCTTTCTCAGCCAAATGAGCCAGTATTTCTCAGAATTTATGTAGGGATAGGACAGGCTGGAAATATTTATGTTTCAATAAACAGAGTAAAATTCACAGAGCAAAATGCTGAAAATTTGATCAAAATCTGATGACAAATAACAAAGATACTGAATTTGAAAGATTTGCATTATTCCGGTGAAATAGTTTGAGGCATGTCTTCATGAATTCATTAGGTGGGCTGATGATGTTCTTTTTGTTCTTTTTTTATTATATGAAATTAGGTTTATTTAACATTTGTCAACCAAGAACTAAAACAATTGAATTGAAAACTGATCGAGTGCATTAGTTATTTATTGCTGCAACTTATATGATCATAATGGAGACACATCATTTTTACACATGTATGAAAAAATGAAACAATTTTTATTTTATGTAATAACATAAGAAAAGGGAAAGTGGGGATGTGACATCAGCCCACCTAATGAATATTCATGATGAAGTGCATATAACTTTTTCACAAAATATTGATTTATTACATTATTAATATTGATTTCTATATTTGATAAAATTCAATAACTTGTTATTTGGTATCTGATTTTGATGAAATTTTCAGCATTTTGCTCTGTGAATTTTACTCTATTTTTATTTTATTTTTATATTTTCAGCCCGGACCATCCCTTTAAATCTGTTACTTATTCAGCACATTCACATTTTTTTTCAATTTTTTTTGTATTATTATTTTACAAATTTCTTGCAAGAGATTGGACTTAATGGCAATTGATGTTATGTAGCCTTTTCAAAATTATCAAGATTTGCCGCTGAAATTTTTATGCTATTCACAATCCTGGGGCCAGTTGCATAAAACTTTTTACCTGAGAAAACTCAGGTTGTTTTTACCGGAGTTTTTGCTCATGTTAAAGTCAATGGCAGAAAACAGACTAACCCTACTTTTAAGTTTTTACCAGAATTTTCTCAGGTAAAAAGTTTTATACAACAGGCCTCTGAAATAGTTTGTATAGAAATGAGAGAACATGGTGAAAGTGACCTTCATGAGGGCACATTTATATACTGCTATATTTTACCCCCTCCCCCTTGTCCCCCACTTGCAAACTCGTCTGAAAAAAATTCTCTTACAGTTAGAGAGATGATTACATCATTTTAGGGGCTGTGTATACATGTATCTTTTTTCAGATAGTTTTGTCCTTGGGTGGGGGAAGGAGCCCTGTGTATTGTCAGTCCTACTCCTTACAGAGAACATCACCTGCTAACGGCTGCTCTCATAATTCATGAAGAAATTAATAATGAAAAAATGAGAAACATGTCAATTTGATATTAGTTTAGCCTTGAAGTTTAACTAAATATCCATTTATAGATCGGAAGTAATAATGAGACGAAAGTCAACACTTGCTCATTTGATAAATATTTGTATCATTTCACCTTCTCAAGAGGGAATCAGATAGTTTAACACACATACTTTTAAATAGATCAATTACACAACTTGAAAATGCAACATTTACAGACCGATTACATTCCTCTGCCTGTGTGTACTATATTGTATTCACATTGTATTATTTTACTTTTCTGTTTAAATGATGTAATGCCTCCATGAAATGACTTCTAGTTTTAATTGATTTTGTTGCTTTGTGTAATTTGTAGGTTCTGGCAATGAGGATACGAGCGTAAGCAGTCGTCATAGCTCGATAACCAGCAGTGATTTCAGACCTGCCGGTGACAAGGTAAAGCCACATAGGGAGAGACCTTTTTTTAGGTGCATGGGTTGCTGAATGAAGTCATCTGCTGTTGATACTAGCATTTGTCAAGGCTCCAATCGTTTGAAGAAAATGACAATCGTTGGGGATTTTCAAAGTGATAAAACTATGTCAGGTTCTATCTTGATTATTCAACTATCACTTTCATTTCCGAGTAGTATTCCCTGTTCACTCTCACATTATTAATCCTTTCATAACCCCATTTTCCTATCTCCTATTTTCCCTTCTCCTTTTCATTTTTTCCCTTCCTCTTTTCTATCTTACTATGTTCTATCTTTCCTTTTCCCTCCTGATTTCCTCTTCCTCTTATTCCTTCTATCCTTCTTTCCCCTGTTTTGCCTCCTCCTTTCTATCGCTTTCTCTCCAATCTCGATGCTCCCCTCCCCACTTCCCTTTATTCCACCTCTCTCCCTTTCCATCTCTTTCTTTATTTCCTTCCCTTCTGCTCTTTTTTTCTTTCACTCTCCTTTCGTCATTTCCAAGCCCCCCCCCCCCGCTCTTTTTTATCGATTTACTGTAAACAACTCTCTCTTTGAATTCACTAACCATATACATGCAGTGCTTGAATTATCCAAGGCCAAGGCCTTGAATACATTGATGCTGATTGGCTTTATTGCCCGTTTCTTTGGCTTAGGATAGATATGTGCAATTTCATAATTTTTCTCATTTTCCCCATTTTTACTGTAATTGAATAAAAATTGCCCTTTCCCTAAAACTATAAAAATTTAAAGTCTTTACATATACATCTAAATTACGCTATCCCTCTTGGTGTATTTCTTCTTTTAGTTTGTGGATATGAACCGATGCTTTCATATGATCTTCCCCAACAACGAGATACTCACCTTGACCCCTGACCCCCAGCAGTCGGTCCGAGGGATCCTAATACCCCTCCTTGAAGAGAGAGGACTGGGGCTCCAGAATGTGGAGATCTTCCTCAACGATACGAAAGAGGTAGGCATGATGATGATGCCGCTTCTGCTGGTGATGGTGTGGTGATGTTTATGCTGGTCATGTTCATCACCATTACAGAAATGATAGGGAAATTTATGCATATTATTTATTTCTAGATATGTATTCTTGCACAAATTGCAAAACAAATAATCTTGTCATAATTCATTCATTTCAGATTGTGATATTCTGAGTAGTTTGAAATGAATGAACATCACAGAAAATGCTTGGTTTCAAGGCATGGATTATGAAAAGGCATCGATAAACAAATTAAAATGATACATGAGCAAACTGTCCAATATATTCACCGCAGTGTTTACCTTTAATATAGTTGAAAGAATGATACTGTTGCTTGTTATTAGCAATTATGGCAGACGTGTATATATTGTTTCAGTATAGAATCACAATGGTGATGATTCTGAAAGATGAATGATTCAAATTTTAATGAACAGAGACTGTACTTTGACCATGATTTGCTATTGAAAACTCAATAGCAATTTTCAGGCAGGTCTTGTTCTATAGTATCAAGCTGTCTTTGAATGAATTGAAAGTAGGATATTTCAGAGATTACGAAAATGCCAAAGTTTGATGAACCTCGTGTAAACAATGTTAGAAAGTGAAAGCATATTAAAAAGAAAAAGTTGCCGTGTTGAGTAATAATTTTTAGTGGAAGTATGGGATACTGCGTGATAGTGTTGCTTTTTTGATGTGATGATAAAATATGGGTATAATTTACTTGTTTATTAATACATAGGTAGCATCGTTATGTTAGAAATTTGATTGGTGGGGCTTTGTTTTGTAAAGAAGTAGATTTTTGGATATTTATTTTGATTTAAATTGTTTGACGTGTTGTGGCATGAGGGTCATACCATTTTGATCGATCTTCCATAAAAAGGAAAGTAAAAGTTCTTTTCTTACCATTTATAGTCATCTCTCTCTTTCCGTATTTTCTTCTTTTTTCCTTTGTGTTTCTCTCTGATTCTAAACCTAATCTTTGATGGTTCATTTTGTCAAACTTTGTTTCTCCATTTTCTTTCTCTTGGTCCCTCCATCTCTATCTTTTCTATATATCACTCTCTCATTCTTTAAATCCACTCTCTCTTTTCCTTACTATCTTTCTCTTTCTTTTTTTTTATAATTCTTATCCGTTTTTCTGATTTTACCACCAGTTTAATGATATTTATACACATTTTTTTCTCCCCTTGTTATTTTCAATTTATCACATTTGGAATGTTATTTCAACACACTCTTCAATCAAATGAAAAATCACAGATTTAAAGTGCAATATCTTTAATGATCACAGCAAGATGGTGTGTTTCAAATATTATTATGTGAAATCAAATAGCCAGGGATATACACATTTAAGCCCTCTATTCAATTTGATTGTCCATGACCATTATATGCTGATGTTATGTATGAAACCTGTTTAAGTGGGCAATTCATTTTTTTTTATTTTAAAGTGTGTTGTGTTTTTTACTTGTGGATATTGGTTTCTTGAAATTGCATTTTTATATCTTTCTCTTACAGACTGAATCAGTTAAGCAAAAGGTATAATAATTATATTACCACATATAAAGCTTGTTTAGCTTCCGCTTCTGCAGCTTATTAATCATCCTCAAAGCTTTGCCAACTAGCTTAGCGATATCTGGCATTCCTTAATTCTGTTTTGACAGGATCAGGGTGGAGGGATATGTTTTGCATCATTATGCCTTTTGTTGTGTGTTTTGTTTTGCTTTCTGCTATATATCATTATTTAAGAATGTAGTCAGTTGGGTTTGTTTTTCTGTTTTGTTGTTTTGATCAAAATGTTTTATTTTTGTATTATCTGCATAATTTGTTCTCTTTCACTTTCTCAACGGTAAAGCATTAGTTGTTATCGTAACAGTAAAATGACGTAGATGTTCATCATGAGTATCAAGGTCTTAAGAAGTAGCATCTCATGAACTTTGTAGGTGTTCCAATAATTGAATGCCTGTCATGTCAACATCTAATATTCGCGGGGGGGGGGGGGGGTCTTGTGTGCCTGGAAATGAAAAATATGTGCTTAACAACTGGAATTTATTGATTGATGGGTAGTTCCTCGTTTTTCATCCATGGGCAAACCATTTTCCCCCAAAGGTACCCATACATCTTTTGTGGAGTTTTATGTTCATTTTTCATACGTCCTCGATTAAAATGTTTTTGTAATCTTTCTATTCCCTATCCCATATTATGTTGTGGTATTGAAAATGTAATGTTTTGTTAATATTTAGAAACTATGTATTACATTGTGTGTACATCCCCTTTGTATTATCCTTACCCATCCTATCAATTTGTTTTCCCCCTGATCCCATTATGTATTCCCTTCCCCATACTAGGAAAAAAAAATCCTTTATCAGTAATTCAGTATCAGTTTTGGTTGGTTTGGGGAAAAGTGTTCTGTTACCTGTCCTGTAAATTGTCCCTTTTTGTGACCATCCAATTTATTGTGAGTCCCTTTTTATTGCAATCCATTGTTTGGTTAAAGTTCTTTGGGATAGTCATAGTCAGATCTACGTGTAGATTATACAACAGTATTTTTAGACCAATCTTATATTATCTATTTCCATATTGCATGAATCTATGAACATATCTCTTCCTACATACTCTGTCAAGAGATTGTGCAGTATCTGCACTCCATCACAATTCCCATTTTACTTCTCATTAGCCTTGTTACTGATTCCTTTCTTTGCAAAAGATGTTGATATAAAGATATTGTTAATTGATTTTTCAGTCTACAGAGAGGGTACAATTTTTAAATTTCTTTGAACTATTTTCTTGCCTAATTTGCAACAGCCCACTGTTCAGTCATTTAAGCCATTCCACGAACTGCTTTCAAAATTGCATGGCTTTCTCTTTTAGCATTATGTGCCTTTTATGTTGATATATTATTCAATATTTGAGCTCTTTATCTGTATTATAAAAGACCCTCCACCCCCCACACCCCAAGGTCCCGAAAGATGCTGGTATTTTAGATATTTACTTACCAGATGTACTTTATTAAATTAATTCCTTTAGCATGGATCATCTCAAGCGCTATGAAAGATGCCGATAAGATATATTTCATAACAAAACTACATTTGTATTTTTATTAGCAACATTAATTTTTCTATGATATTCATGTTATATTGAAAGTAGATTCAGAACTGGCAGAAGCTTCCATACAGCATTACCATTGCATGCTTCGCAAACTGAGGACTGCATAATTTGCATTGCATTAAGATTGTGCATTTAAAACACTTTATTGTTTTTAAAAAGAAATTAATGGAAAGGTGCACAGTTTCCCTATATCCTAAATGATGAATGCATGGCTTTTGGAAAATAAATCAGAAATTCATGTACTGTGATTTTCACCATAATAAATCTATATTATGGATTTATTCACAAATTTTTCACCTGTTCACTTGTAATTGTCCCGTTCCTAGTAAAGTTACATATATCAGATATATTAATGATTAGGAATTTTACCTCTAAAATTCAAGCACTGATGACTTTCGTTTCATAGGGCTTGAGAACTTAATGATACCTCATTTCACTACTTACATTTTGTAGATAATCTTAAAATTACTTGATAAGGCAATTTTTAAAATACATTTTTAACCAATTGCATTCAGGGCCATGTAACACAAAGGTTTGTTATTGATAGCAAATATGAAAGGACACTTCTGATTGGTTTCTGGTCAGTGTTTTGAATAACATGTAAATGTAACAGTGATCTTGATTGGCCATCAACATTTTTAGTTATTGATCGCCAATCTTTGTATGACAGGAGTCTAGATCACTACAAAATCTGATTTTGTTTTCGTTCTTTGTGATGTCTTTAGACTTTCACAATGAACATTTTCTTCATTGTATTGTTTTTTTTTCACTGTGTAGCTAATAAATTTGGAGCAGCTTGCCACTGAGATGATTGGAAGGCAGATTGTTGTCGAGAGGAGAGTAGTCTTTAAGTAAGTCTCAATAATTAGTATTGAAAATAAAAACTGATGTTGACCTCCACGATATAAGTAGAAGTATATGCTTTCTTGCATCCATTTGGAGAAGATAAACGAACCCTCGTGATAGTGATTTTCCCTTCCAATATTTTGATCATTTGAGAGAATACACTTTTTGGTTCATCACATGAATGATTAATGAACCATGGCTTTAATTCGATTTTTTTCTTGCCTTTTTCTCAAAGCATGGAGATTTTAGAGTGATAATCTAAGAGGTTACAGAAAAGGAAAATCTGTAGAATATTGTAAAACAAAATTCTGAAAAAAAGTATGTTGATTTCTATGCCCAGGTCATGGGTAATATATGTTTTTGTTTTACTTGAATTTGGAGAATCCATTCATTTCTTTAAATTTAACATGGTATTGTCACACCTTTGTGAATGATATCTGGAAGATTTGATATTGTTTGGAAGTAACTCTAATTGTTCTGTTTATAATTTTCAATTACATTTACTTTGAAATGATAGTGATTTAGAATATATCAAACCAATTTACCAATAGCGTAATAGTCCATTGTCAGGATTATTCTGTGAATTTCAATAATAAAATAATATAAAATGACCGACATTTGCTTTTGTTCTATTTTTGCTCTACTTTGAAAATTAAAAAGACAAATTATAGTCTTTTAATTTGGGCTTCATAGTGTGTCATTGTCTAAATGTTTATGAAAATCATTCATTTTCTGTCTCTTGTTTTTACTTTTGCGTTTGTTCTATTCAAGACAAATTATAGTCTTAATTTGGGCTTCATAGTGTCTCATTACCTTATTGACTATGAAAATCATTCATTTTCTGTCTCTTGTTTGTGTTTACATCAGAATTGAGCTTCCTAATAAGAGAGTAATCGGAGTGAAGTCTAAGCTCACCAAGAAGATTATTGAGGTATTGAGACCAGTTACATACAAGTACAAGTTACAGCTTGATGCCCTAGTCGTTCATCTGGTAAGAAGTTAAAGATTTTGAAATACTCATTGGAAAAAAAATTACCTCTTTTCAGTAAATTTGACAGTTTTGTTTACAAGTAGGCAATAAGAACTCAGACTAATTCAGGACCCGTCTTATTAAGTTAGAATTGATGACATTAATTCCATACCTCGATCACATTTACTCTACGGCGGCCATACGGCGAGTCGAAAACAGCCGTTTTAACATTTTTTGTACCAGCTATACATACGTGGTTTGAATAAAAGTGAATAAAACGGCTGTTTTCGATTCGCCGTACAGCCGCCGTAGAGCAACTGTGACCAAGGTATCAATTTGTAATTAATTTAGATTTCATTTCACCATTTGCTACATTTTATATGACAGTGTATAATTATCACATTTTAAAAATTTCATCCCCAAAATGATTAGCATAACATGGTAAAGGAGTCGAAAACGCAGCCCCACTAGCATTACCAATTTATGCTGGCGAAAAAAGGCCAGCATAAATAGATAATAACAAGACCAGGATACAGTGAAAAGGTTAGAGGTTAGGCATGTTGTATAGTCTTGTGTTGTACATGGCTGTATGATGATGATGTCATGATGTTGGTTACATGGGTCACTGTATCCTGGCCTTGTGCGCTCGGCTGCCTCCATCTAAGGCTTAGGTGAACATCCCCTATATACCTGTCAAGATTATAGGTGGTTTTGTTCAAGGTTAGTCAAAATTGGTCACGTCTTGAGGAAATCTCATCGGGCCATGAATATTGAATAGTTATTTGAATGAGGTATGACCTTTGATCTGTTGGGCCCTATTCTTCAAGTTACGATGCATATTCAGATTCCTATTAAACAGGCAAAACTGGTACCATAGGCCTCTTCCTTGATCACAGGTGAATGGAAATCCCTGATATAAGGTCCACCAGATAGAAGAATTCATGATTTGGAATAGCTCAGTAAGAAGCTATTCTTTTCACATGAACCTGTTTCATTTACATCACAATGGTTTATAGGTTGCACACCATGGTATTGACTGCATTATTCTTGATGTTGGGTTTGACACAATAATGCTTACCAACACAGTGAAAATGGCTTTTGAGAAAGTCAGTACTGTTTATGGCTCTTGAATACCAGATTAAAAAGGATGATTTATTTGATGTTCATCAATTACAAATGAAATTAAATACCCATTTGATTCACCTGCATAGCAGTACCAACAATTTTAAAGGCCAGTATGATCAGCAATTGATCAAAAACAACTTTGGTCTGCAAAGTAGGTTTACCGTGTATATTGGTTTTTCAGAATACATTTCTGCTTTAACAGATCTGTAACAGAGTTAAACACACTAATGATACCACCCAGTTGCAGATCTCGCAATTATAGGGGCCATATTGTTTTAGCAAAATAGTTGGCCTCTCAAAACTGTTGCGTCTAATCCATCTATATCAACGCCTGATACCACCTCAGAAGCATCAAATTGCAATGATGTTTAATTTGGATTTCTCTCTTCTCTTTTGTTTCAGAGTGACTCTCCAGTTCCCCTGGACCTTGATATAACAGTTGCCTCTCTAGATGGTCAAAGGATACTCATAGAGACACTGGAACAGTACAGTGGTAAGACACTCTTATAGATTCATTTCTTGATCATTTTTACATCACCAAACCTAAACCATTTTTGATTTGGAGGAAAGAATACAAACGTTTACCATTCTGACTCTTGTTTCGATATGATTTTCCAAGTTTTCTTGATAACTTTACTGCACTATCGTATGGTGAATATTGCTTTTCCCCTATTTACAAGTTACCTAGTGAGGTCTGCATCACTTACAGGATCGGATTAGGAGAGAAATGTACATATGAATATTAGTTAAATTGCTATTTTAGGGGTTTTTTATTCATAAATATAAATTTAGGTTTCTTCGTATGCAGGTCAGTATTAGCCTTGATGTATTTATTATCAATAATTCAACTGCCATCTGTTTTTTTCCAGCCGGTTCTTACAGCATTGGAGGGAGAGCATCTGTTGGACCAGCGGGTGATTCCAAGCAGAAATCAGCTGAAACCAGGGCAAGTTCCGTTGATAGCTACTTGAAGGACGATGAAGCAGTCCGTCCCGATTCCAGCAAGGTTGCCAAGGACAAGCTCACGTCACAGGTGAGATATTAATTTGGGACCCTAGTTTTGTGTTACATTAAGGAATAGCTCGAGCAAAGTCCCAATATCTAGGGAGAATTGTTTTAAAATCATCAAGTCTTCATCCTGAGATTTGTAGATGGCATATTCCCGCACAAAGAAAGCAACAAGATAATTGTTGTAACCAAAATATTTGTCCCATGCCAAATGCTACATGTATTATTGTAAGTTTCTTTCTTGTGATATTTATATCACACGAAAGAAACTTACAATAATACAAACCTTTGTTAATGATAAACTTTGCAACCAAAAGGAAAAGGCGCTATATCAAATGAATTTTGGATTGGATATTCTCTGGTCTTATCTTCCAATATCATATGCTAGTACTTTTAAATCTTACTTGCAACCAACCTCAACATCACGTAATGTGATGTAGTCAATCAAATGATTTGGGCTCAACCAAAGTTAAACAAAGACCTTTCATTGCATCTGATTGGCTCAGAGCAAATTTGTTTCACTAAACAAACCCCTTGATATTCCTGTAATGCCCGTCAAGGTCATCCAGAAAATAGGATTGTCAGATAGTTACTGTAGACACGCATGTCCAAGATCTTACTACATGTATTTTCAATCAATATTCTTTGTCCAGGTGTCGGCACCAGCCATATCGGCCTTCCAGGCACCTAGAGGGGACACCATGAGGGAACAGAGAGACCTTGCAGCGGCAGCAGCAAAGGCTGCACCCCAGGTCAAGAACCTACCCCCTTCGTCGTCATCGGTGTCTACATCGGCTCTGGGTACGGGTAGGACTGAGGGACGGGCAGAGGCAAGAAGAGCTGCAGGGAACCTCAAGGTCACTGGGAAGGACACTGAAGGTATGATGGTTTTAAGAACTGAACAAACATTAAGATTTGATGAAAAGCACATTATTTAGGCTGTTGTTGCAATATGATACTTTCATAGATCTTAATTTTTACAGTGCATTGTCTTCAAAGTTTCCTATTGTTTCAGCTTCCTGTCATGTACTTTGTTGGGCAGAATGTATGAGGCTGTTAAATTTAGGTCATCATTGGATGATATTGAAATTCTAATCTTCTCTTTCCCGTTTTATTTGTGAGACAACTCTTGTTTTTATTTTGGAGACAACTTCCAGATAAATGTGAGCTGAGATTTGTCATCAGCGTGTAACATACGGTATCAACTCCCATTCTTTGACAGCAATAGTTTCTGCTCACTGAGCCTATTGATCCATTTTATGCTGAATCAAAGGATGCTAGCTGGTACACTGTAGCCTATAAAGCTGTTTCATTAAGCTGTTAATAAGTTATGAATGACTACAAATGACAGGTAATCTTGAACTATGTGATATATCCCTGTGCAGTTTTCTTACACCCAACATAGTCGTATGTAACTTATACGAACGATTGGCGATCCTTCCTTAGGCTCTAAATCAACACCAATTAAAATTTGGTGTATATCATTGAACACGAGAAAGGATTATGAAACGCCTACCAGGTCAAGCAAATTGATAAATTTGAATCATAAACTATGCCCAGTGTATGCATCTTCATCAAATACCCAGTTTGAACGTTTCTCCACAAAGAAGCAACTGGGGTCCGTTTTATAAAACTTGCAACAACAAAAATACAATAATAGATAAAAGCTACTGAAATCTTCTTGAAAATAGATAGAAAATTTGTTATATAGAAATTGTGCATTTATGATTATAACAGTTCTTTATGAAACGAGAGCCTGTAACACAAGTGATTAATTTTTCAATGAACAGTTTTTCTCCCGAGTCATCTTGATGAGAGGCAGCCAAAATTATGGATAGTCGATGATGAATCCATTTTCTCAACCTTGATAGCAGGGAATGGTACCAAAAAAGGGGCTTCCTCAAGAGTCAAGGGTCACTGCTCTAACCCCACTGAGCTTCCTAAACCCTTCGTAGATTGCATAGGCTCAAGGCTAATCTGCACTCTCTGAAACTTTGCAGATCAGAGTTCATTGCTTTGATTCCCTACCTTCAAACAGACTGTAATGAAAATTGGAGGAAAACACCTAAATTCTGACCATTCCAATTCTTGTTTTAATTATACTCATGCAGACACATGGAAGTGCCATTTAGTTCTACTTCTTATGACTTTGAAAGCATGCTTTGTTTTACTGCATGTTACCAGATTTAGAAATCCTATTCTCAGATTAATTTGATTCAATTTCACATTTATTCCATTCTGGATTTAAAAAGTGCAAGACATCAAATTTGAGAAATGACTTCTTCAAAACTACATGTAATCAACAAATGTTGAATTGTGGAATTTATAGTGGTGGCACCTTTTTTTATTTACTGTTTTGTGGTCATCTGTGCATGGTGAAACGATAACTTCAAATGGGGTTTCTAAAAACTATCTGTCTACATAAAAACCAGTGCAGGGAACAGGATATATATGACCACAAAAAAAAACCCTAGCCAACTGACTGATCAGAACTTTCCTGTGAATTAAACTATAACCCCCCCTCCTCTTCTTCCACTGGAATTCCTTTTGCCACCCTATTGCTATCAGTCCTAACCGATATGAGAATATTCAAATATTTGGAAAAGGTTTCAGAGAAAGGAAGCAGGAATACTTAGATCATGCTTGAATACTTGAATTGCTTTACTTTCATTTTCCCTTTTAGCACATTGAACAGGCCATTTTTCATTGCTGGCATTTATCTGTATGAATAATTTTTAGGAACCCCTAGCTGCTGTTAATTGTACTTCTAATAGCAAAACGAGAATGACTTATAACGTGGTATGAACCCGATTGTGGCCTACCCAAGCTAAAACTAATTACCTTGTTGCTACACAGATTGTCACTGTGAAAATGGCCTATTCTTCTGCACTCCTTGCTTCTCTCTAATACACTAACATATTCTTGTCTTCTAGATCTCTTTGGTTTGAATGCAAATGGACTTCTAAAACCCCTCAGTCATTGTTACGTGTGAAAAGACCTATTTTGACCTCTATCAACATATACATATTGGTCTGCTTTGGAAAGTTCAAAGTAAATTGAATTAATTTGATCGAGTCAGATAATTTCTCATTTAAAACTTCATATAGTATTATTGACCTATTCGTATAGAATTATGTAATTGTGAATGATTCAAATTTTTGTTTGTCCTGTATTAATACAACAGAATTTATTAGTTTCAGAGCTCACTGCATATCCAAAATGTGGATGAGCGAGCAGATCAGAATTGTTTAGAGTAACATATTAAATCTTGCTACACAGGCCTGTGCAAAAATTATGATGATATTGATCATTAATATAGACTTTCAAATTGCAATAGTGCTTGTACAGTACTTCTGGCATAGGGTATACTATTCTTAACATCACAATTTAGAATAGTGAAACGTTTTTCTTTATTGTGATTCATCTGTCAAATTTTTAGATGACACTCCTTCGATGATGTGAACAACCTTATTTGATATATTCCTACAAATAGATTCTCTTAGTAATTGATTGTCTTTCATATTTGTTTCATTGTACAGAAGTCTTTGTTTGATGCTAAAGGCATCTCATAAATATCCAACTTGGCATGATTGGTAGGAATTCTCTCAGTATATCATTCATGTCGTTGATTACTGTAACAGACACCTGCATGCTGCCCTCTATTGCCCTGCTCACACTCATACATTACATAGTTTAATGCAGTGCACTGTCACGTAACATGCAGAAAAGACTATAGACTGTATTCTGAACGTCGGTTTAACTTAAAGGTCAAGTCCACCCCAGAAAATTGTTGGTTTGAAATGATAGAGAAAAAAAATCAATCATAATACTGAAAATTTCCTCAAAATCAGATGTGAAATAGGAGAGTTATGACATTTTAAAGTTTCGCTTATTTTTCACAAAGCAGTGTTATGCTTGGTGGATTTTTCTCCTTTTATTCAAATAAACACTTTATTTGGGGTGGACTTGTCCTTTAAACCATGGTCTTCTAAGTTTAGTCCAGAATTAAGGGAAGCTGTAAGTTTCAAAGTTACCAGGTATGTTTCTTCTTAGTTTACTTGAATCTGTTAATAAATGGTGATGAAAAGTATTGTTTAGATTATGTCAGTATGTTCTCTAAGGCTTTGAGAACATAACTGGATGATGAATTATCTTGTAATAGAGATTTGTGTTACATTTGGCTATCTATAGTTGAATTACAACCTTTGACCTTTGGTTTAGTTAAAACGTAGTTCAGAATACAAGAATGTGTTTATTGGCTTGGCTCTTAAGAACATACAAGCTATTACCATGATAACTTGTAATGCTCTCTTTAATTGGTTCAGAAATACCTCACCCATCTAGTCTTGTCTGCAGACTGCATGAATAAACACTATGTTTATCGTTATCTATCAAGCACCTATACAACGGTACTGCATGCAGATATATTAATCATTCATCATACCAAAATTATTAGTTTTGGTGTCTTCTTTGATTTCAGTTTCAGTTCCAGTTCAGCCATTTTGATTTCCATTTGACAGTACTAGTCCCTCAATCATTTATTAGTAGTAGATCGTGTAGTGTCCTTAACCTGTTCTGCTAATAATTGTAATGGCTATACATGTACTAACCACACATCATAATTTAGTGTAGAATACATGTACTTTTAATTGCAGCCTGCCCCCTGCTCTATGCCTCCACTTTTATTCCAATTACTACTCATCTCCTCTTTTGAAATGTTTGATGATGATGGGAGATTGAAAGTGGGACATTAAACAATTATCTTTCTCTTCTAAAGGGTTTTTTAATTTTAGTGATAATACTTAGGAGTGGAAGTGTTGATATGCTTACATATGTGTTCAGTCAGGAGCCTTTTATATAGACTTGTTTCCCTCATGTATATTGATTCTCACTAAATTGTGCTATTCTCAGAATTTAACTGTGATATTCCCCATTTGTGTTGGTTCCATATCCATACATGGTACACTGGATGATCTTAAGTTAGGTGTTAGTGTTATATACACTGGCCACAGCTCTAAACCTGAATATAAATAAGGCTGGTTCCTGGACTCGTGAGGTGTTGAGCTTTTAACATTTTTGTACACCTGCGTTGGGTGATGGAGTTTCAGCTAGGTTCAGGCAGCTTAAGGGGTACTGGAAATAATATCGAAAAATAGAGTGAAGTAAAATGCCTAAAACTTCATCAAAAGCTGATAACAGTAGAATTTTGAAATCTAGCAATATTTTGTAAAAACGGTTATATACACGTCATCATGAATATCCATTAGGTGAGGTGGGCTGATGATGTCACATCCATACTTTCCCTTTCTTATGTTATAACATGAAATCATAATAATATTTCATATTTTCATTCAGGTGTGAATGATTTGTCTCCCTTACAATTTAATGAGTTGCAACAATGAATATCTAATGTATTAAATCAGTTTTCAACCAAATTTTTCTTTTTTTACTTCTTGGTGGACAAAATTTGAATAAACATAATTTCATGTAATGAAATACAAGTGGGGATATGACATCATCAATTTGCTCATTGAATATTCATGAAGTCTTGCATAGAATTGTTCCACCAGAATAATGCAAATATTTAAAATGTCATAACTTTGTTCGATTGTGATAAAATTTTCAGTGTTTTGTTTGATTTTTCTTTATCTGTTTAAATCATATTATTTTCAGCCTGGAGTACACCTTTAATTTGTGGTCAAAACACCAACACCAAAAACTGAAATCATCTAGTGAGACAGTCCTTTTAACATATCACAAGTTTTGGTTGCCCCTGTAGCAATCTGAAATATCCCATTTGTTTACACAACCTATTTACAGTGTTGCGGATGTAATCCTTTCGATTGCGCAAATATATTTGAATGAGGTTCTTGGAATTTTAGGAAAAATTAAAGCTCTTAGTTTGGGGGATAGGACCGAAGACAAATTACTACAATATTACTTCTGTAATATTGCACAAATTGAATGATACCTTGTTCAACTTTGATATACAACAAATGTTCCTGCTTTTTGCATTCGTCCTATGCGCTCGATCATTTTTGTTGTTGCGCAATCATTTCCTTTCGTGATTTAGGTGAATGGTGCTCTGTTGAAAAGCTTTCGCTCTCGTAGATCACAGCATTTTAACCCCTGTAAAGGTCTTATTCATATACGCAATATTGCCCTATTGTATTATAAAGAAGTATATGGATAGTGCTTTGGACCGATATCCATCAATAATAATAATTTTAGGGTATTGGCAATGACAAACAAGGCATTAGAAACTATAAACATGCCACTATGTGTACATGTGTGGCTGCCCAGTTCCTTATATGAATTTGGAAAATGACTAATATGCTTTGTTCATATGATTTTTGTACTTTTATATCAAGACTGTATGATTTGGGCCATTGTGGACTGTTGGACTCTTTTGTTTACATCAATTTTTGTTTTCCTTTTACAAAATAACATACTTTGTTTCAAGTTAACTGATAATGTATTTTTTGTTATTTCTAATTTTTATTTTTGGCATGCAGTTTATTTTACTTATAAAGTTATTTGCAATGATATAGCCATTTTGCTAGTATTTCATGCCGAATATTTATCATTGTATATTGCTGAAGAATATTGTTATCTTTCTTCATATGTGTACAATATATTCTCAGTAGATCATAGTTTCATTTTAGACAATATTATGGATAAATCACATATTTTCATTATCACAAGCCAAATTATTGTCTTGGTAATAGGCATACAGAGATACCAGTAAAATTTATCAGTAGATAATAGTTTCATTTCAAGAGTGCAATGCACGAAAAATGCAATGCTCAAAATATTTTTTATTTGGTATATCACTGACTGCTTATGATTTTGAAACTGATTAGAAGTCTAAAAGTTTTTGATAAAAGAAATGTATCATGAAGTATATACATCTCTCACAATAATGCAAATACATGTATAACTAATTTGTAGCTGAAATACAAGTGGCTTTCAATGGTAAAACTATTTGCAAATGAATTAAAATCAGATTAAAAATTGAAGGGATGGCAAACAAGAACACAGCAATTTACATTTCTGAATTCTTTTGAATGCAAGGATATTGAACAATTTTGATTTCAGCTTCATAAATAAAAATGCCATTTTGCCATCAATTTACAAAGATCAGTTTAAGGATAAAGAATTCAATTTTGTAAGTGAATATATGTACCTAGAATGTCCTTTTTGGCCCAGTTGCTTTAATATTCTTTTGATCTATCTTCAAAATTTTTCTACAGATCTTATCGCCATGGTAAGCAAAGTTCAAGGTAAGCGCTTGGATGACCAAAGAGGCCTCACACTACGCAACTTAGAGCTACCCGATTTCCTCAAAGTCCCTGCTACCTACACCACCTCTTCTTCATCTTCCACTAAGCCTGTGGACAGTCGTCCGAAGAGTGCCCTCGCTCAGCCTTACCAGTCCAATGCAGCTTCCGAACAGCCAAAGCATGAGCAGGGAGATCTCAAGGGTATTGACATAGAAGCGCTGAAGCTACGGCCAAAGTCGACACCTCCAAGGCAAGGCATAATGAAAGATGACGATGACGGATTCGACGGTATTATACCAACGCAGGATCAAGCTGATGCTGTCTTTGGGAAGGTTGGTCCACGCAGTCCAGTTCATGTTCGCTTCGATGATACCGTCGTGAGCAGTTCCTATCGAGAAACATCTTGGGGTCAGGGGGCATATGTGAACTATCCAATTACAGACAAACTAAGGCCCTCAGTGGCAAATTCGTATCAGTCTGGAACAAGCTCATATCAAACCCCAGACAGTAAGTTGAGTCCACGAGCATATGGCACTGGTCAATTAAATGGGAATGATTCTACAGATTATGGACAGAATACTACGGCATACTCACTGGAGTTTAATAGTTCATTTGGAAGCATGGACCAACCCAACCTGTTGGATACCACGTTAATGTCGACTTCTTCAGACACTCATCTTCCTCCTCCTCCTACTCCAGACATGGATACTACCATACAGGCTGACTTACCAAACTACACTCCTCCTCCTGCGATCGGTGTGGAGCAGCCACGCCCTGCTGGGTTTGCCAAGATGAGCAGCCAGAGCACCCCAGATGTGAGAAAATACCCCATACAGCACCCCTTCCGATCGGGATGCACCCTACCAGGTCATGGCCCGGACGTTGCCCCCAAGCCTGTTGTGGAAGCCAATGGGTACGCTTCCAAAGCGTACACCAGGAGCATATCTGCAGGGCAGCTCTCCTACTCCAATAACAACAACACCAATGTGTCTCTTGCAGTTACTTCCCCAGACATCAAGGTTGAAACAAACAATTGCTATTCGAATTATTGTCCCCTTCCGACCACACCTGACGGGAGCTCCTATGGTGGTTCTTCCACCAACATTGATGACTTGTCCATGTCTCCAACATCTTCAGCCCCACCGGATGTGGCTCAGGTGCACGCCAAGGAAAGAGTCATCAAACCCCCTCCTGCATACCACAGCAACATGTCCACCAGGCAATCAAATGGAGCCTTTACATCCAGTGAAGACTTGTGGGGCGCACCAACCTCTGGCCAAGGGAACCGAAAGGGTGCACCGCAAAGTGCCACTTGGAGTTCCTCAGCAACCAATCCGACCAGTGGTCCATCTGGAAGACCTGCTCGTGGGGCCACATGGTCAGGCCCAAGAGGAAGTGCTCCCCAGGTAACAAGCGCACTCTCCACATCGGCACCACGTAGCTACAGAGGACCAGTGCCGTTCACGAGCGTGCAGCCCCCAAGGACACACCCTAGCTCCCAAGGGGCTGTACCCAAGCTTCCTGTTGGTGGCAACCAAGGAGGATATGGTGAAACCAACAACTTGGGTGCTGGTGCCTCGGGAGGGGCTACAGGAGGGGAAAGTGAGGGAACTGGTTTGCAAGGCAAAGAAACGGTTGTCATCTCCAAGGATGGTAGGAAATTAAGGGCCACATTTGTTTAAAAAAGCCTCTATACAGTTCCAAGAAATCTTGCTCAAGAAAATCTAAATTCCAACAAGAATGTAAATAGGATTTTTAGGGGTATTTTTTTAAATGAAATGCTGCATTTATAAAAGATGCAAAAAAACAACAACCCAAAACAAAGAAATTTATTAAATTAGACGTTCCAATATCACAATGAAAAAATAACATAGATTTGTCGGAATATCATTTCTACAGCACCATTTTTTTTAACCACTGAAAAAATAAATAAAATAAAGTGAATTTGTACATAAGTTCAACAAACAGTAATTTTTTTTTCCTTTTGAGTGATGACAATCTTCAGGTACCAGTAGTTTAGTTTATTTTCAGTTTTTGTTTGTACATATATTTGTAACCACATTTGAATTTTATATCACATGAGTCACATGAGTTTGTATTATGATTATACCATTTTCCATCATTATTAAGCCTTTTGATTGTTTATTTGGTCAAGTCGGATTAATGCATGTTTTCAAGATCTGGAGAAATATAAAATGTTAGGGGTGTCTTCGTTGTATTTTACTGCAAATTATTATTTTTTTGTGTGTATGTATATGTAATGTCAGTTTGCATGAATTAGGTTGTTCTTTAAGAATGAAAAAAAATATTCATTGCCTTCAGAATAAATATTGAACAACTTCTGAAATAGTGACATTTTGTAGATAGAATAAACATATATGACCTGTAATTTATGAATTACCAAAGAGTTTATGCTGTATATATTTCTTTATAGAACATATCTGCCATTTCTGGTGAACACTTTTCTAACAGACTTTCTATATTATATGTACATTTTGTATATTTACTTAGTGGTATCAGATACTTGATATATAAGTGGTCGCTCATAGCCTTATGGTTGTTTTTAATCCTTCTTGTGAGACATTTCTCACTGTATTTTCCAGCATGATAATATTTTGTCAAATATCGGTTGTATTTGCTAGTCATACTTGTTATGCAAGGGGGGGGTGTTAATATCTTTTAAGTTATTATTCTCCATTTCCAGTTTTTTAGCGTAAGTAGCATCCTTAAATTGTATCGAATGTGAAGTCGTGTTTGTACATCACATTTTAATAATTTTTGTTCTTACTCGCGCCTAAGCTTCACAACTTACTTCTTTACGTCATGAAAATCCTATTAATTATCAAGAGACTACACCATCTAAAATCACATTACAGGGAAATAAGCTCGGATGATGAGGGGTTAGAAATGAATTTAGTGGCATGTGACGTTCATTTTCATCTGAATAGCCACTTAGGCCATGAGTTGAAAGAAACAGTTTGTGTTCAAACATTGATATTGCACAAACTGAATGCACAAACTGAATGTGCAGAAAGTTATAAATCAATCACTTAGATCCTGGAAAATGGATGTGCAGTTCTGAACCTTCTTGAAAGTCAATAATTTACAGCTTTTTCTGACATCAGCAAACAAAACCAAAAACCAGGAAAGCTGTCCCTTTGTTAATGAGCAATTATGCCTTGGTAATCTGTCCAAATACCTACATTTACTGTAATCATGAGACAGTCGATCTCAATCAAGGATCGCCTTGAACATCCTTCTCTCAGAGGTCCATACTTTTCTATCTTTTTCTTAGTATTCTTTATACATGGCAAAAAGAAGCTGCTTATCTAAAAAAAAGAGCCAATGGAGTAAATTAGAGAGTCAAGGGGCCTTAGCTTTCAATCCTAGCAGAATCATCTTCGGAGGCAAAATGACAAACATATTCTTTATACACCTGAAAAAGGGGATTTTTATTAAAGATAGTTTAATCAATTTCTTTTCCACGTGTTACGAAGCATTGCTCAGGGTATAATAAATAGTGTATGGCTGATTTAATTGTGTTTTCTTATTGTACTCAATGAATTGCTTGCGAATTTTTTTTAATGAATTGCTTGCGAATTTTTTTTAATGAATTGAAGTTTGATTTGCATATTCATATATTTATATCCATGATTCTTCCATATTTTTATGCGCTTTATTTAAAGACTAACTAGATTGCTGTTCTCTTATTTTGTATTTAACAACCATTTATATAAATTGATTATATGATATTAAATATAGTGATGTGCTAATTATGAGGAATTGCTGTATTTTCTTGTAGATTTCAATGCATAAGAGAGGGAAGATGTATGAAGAAAACATTACACACAAAATATAGAATTCTGTATTCATATTACATTTTAATAAGAAATTTTCAAATATTTCTAGATCACATTAAAAGAAATACATGGCTCATTCATGCTCAAGAAGATAAAAAAGAAAAACTATTGTATATCATATGAAAGATTTGTGTACTTGTGAGATGTCACAAAGAGAGAATTCTTAATTGATCTTGAGTTTTTCCATTGTTTTTAGCGTAAAAATAATTCCTTGGGGAACAATATGTGACTCGAATTTTGGTATTTATTTCCAAGATAAGATATATTTTCAAGGGGAGGGGAGTCGTGCTTATAAATTTGTTCAAAGTTCAATAAAAACTCATACAGGTACATGTACATACTAAGAATGATGTCCTAATATATAATCCAACGAAAGAGAATTCACCCCATAAAATCAGGTTAGAATCTCTAGGAGCCATTGGCCCATATTCTGAACTGTTTCAGTGTGAAACTATGGATAGCCAGCTGTGACATATCATTCTTTACTGTCTGGGAAGGATAATTGAGAGAGACAATTATCCTCACCGGGGGGGGTTCATTGTCAGTGCTCACTATTTCATAGCAAACGTACCAATGTGAACAAATTTTGAAATGTTCCAATAATTATGGACAAGAGATGCAAGGTTCAAGTTAACCCTAAGAAGACTGGGGGGGGGGCTAAATCCCCCCTCGACATTCTTTGCGATAAATCCGCCGCTCGAAATTTTTTGAACGCGGTTACTTTCAAGTCTTGCGCAACATTTCGTAAGTGCATGCAGATCCAAAATTACTCAAAAACATGAATCTGTGTAGAAATCCAATGCAAATAGTGTTTTTTAGCCAAAATTCATTAATGTATCATTTTCAAATCAATTAATTTAATTATCTTGTTTATGGTCAAAATAATTTCAAAACAATTTCCATTGAAAAAAACAAGGAAATACATTGTATAAGAAGATAAATGTGATTACACGCGTGCCAATTTTTGTCGTGATGTCGACGGACGAGTCTTAGGCGTCGAAATAGCCCAGTCTATTTAGGGTTAAACCCCAGTTCAGAAGATGTGCCATTATGACATCACTTCAAAATTTCATATATTTGTCCAATTATCAACTCGTCTACCACCAGCTGACCATTTCAGTGAAATCCTTGGTTTTGATTGGCTAAGAAGCACTAGCCTCTGACTGTTGCCATGGTAACTGTCGGAGAAAGACACATTTCATGAAGCGGACCCCAGGAAAGAGCACATAAGAAACGTACCAATGTGAACAAATTTTGACATGTTTGGCTTCCTATGATTATGGAGAGGGTCCAAGTTGAACCCTAGTTCAGAATACAGGCCATTGTGTCATCACTTCAAAATACAAATTTCACATGGAAGTACAATTCTAGGTGGAAAATGGGTGTTCTGCAAGTTGCCGACGAGGATACTTGTTTCCCAACACACATCAAGGATGGATAAAGAGGTGTACAACTCTGATTGCATGGGAACTAGCTTTTGCACGTGGTGTACTCATTTTTGTGAAATACATGTACACTAGCAACAAAGTAAAGGACTACACATGACCAGTATATTTGTGATGTTTCTTGTAATCAGCATAGAAAGAACGGAACACTTCCTTGAGAGAAACTGGTAGAGTAACGTTGAGGAGAGAGAGGGTCTTATCGTCGCAAACATCTACAATCTTGTAGATTCCGCCCACTAGAGGTGTCTGAGAAAACAAGAGAAATGTTTACATTATACAGTGCATACCAGAAAAAAAGGAAATTGGGATTCCAAGGTCTTTGTTTTATTATTAAAAAACATGTTTTTTAAAACTGAAATTAATTATGATAATTACATCATAAAATTTTGTTACACCTAATATGAGACGAACATGTATCGGTTGAAAAGACGAGTTTGAAATTTAAGCAAGTTGCACAGAAAAACAAAAGGATTGGATAACCTTGCTTATTGGACAATAGCTCATTAGCCTTGCTGTCACTGATCTCTAAAATAGATTCACTCATGAGTTTCTGTGCAAATCGTGGATATGCCTCACTATTCATAGTTTGTAATCTGCCATGCAAGAACACTTTCTTTAATTTGAATCCAACTATTAAATACAAATTTTGAAATCTATCTCTCAAACAGGGTTTCATTTTTAGTGGGAATTTTGTATCCAATACCTTTATGCATGATTTTCAGGGTGCAATCAGAATAAATACCAAAGTTACGAAGTTCCTCGTCCTGTAATATAAATTAATTTTTTAGCTTTAAATTATGGAAGCTACTTTTCACGCAGAAAGGAATATAATTAGTCTGATGATATGTTGATTTTCAATTGTCTAAAAGATGACATTTAATGGAATTCATAAATGCCATTAAAAGTTGATTTTTTACCTTGACTTGTGAGGGCAGTGTTGTCTTCTGCAATCCATTGATGTAATCAGCTATAAGGTAGATCCCATATTGAGATATATCACTCTTCAGTGATGCTATCAGAGACAGTAACCTGATTTAAGAAAAAAAAAATCATTGTGACATTATTTCACACTTAAAGAGAAGATATGGGAATTGGGTATAACACTCGCGGGCCCTTATGGTTATGTTGCCATCAAACTGCAACTCCCATGGAATTATCGATTCTGATGAAATGTTTACACTGGTATTTACGATTTGATAAATCACAATCTTATGGAGGGGGGGGGGGCTTAAAGACAGTCTTAAATAGAAGATTATAACTGCAAAAATATCAGCTTAACAGAGCTTCGATTAGGAATCCGTTTCACTTCAAAACATCAAAATGACTTGAATTTCAACCTTCACAGCAAAACTGAAACCTTGTAGAACTTTTCCCCTCTGACATAGAGGACCAATGGTAATGTTTGCTGTGGGCATCAAATTTCCCTACTGTGAACTACTACTCAAAAGTTGTTTCCAATTTTCTCTCAATATAAGTTGTCATTCCTTTATACCTATATAACATTTTTTTTTGGTGAGAAAATAAATTGAAATGAACATATATCCTAGACATACATGGGGATACGTTGTTGAAAATGTTAAGTGATTTGATACCTTTGCATATTCTCAGCACAAGTGACGAGCTGTTCTTCATGAACTCTCATTAACTCGGTTGTCTGGAGTGAACATCTCTCAATCAGAGCAGATAATACATGTGATTGCAAATAGTCAAGGAGAAATGATCCAGTAAATCAAATTATTTTCATTTACATACAGGCCAATTCCTCCTCAATCACAAGAAAAAAATAAATCAAACAGTAACAGCACAAAATATTTCATTAAAATCAGACTAAAAGAGTTTAGCCTGGCATAGAAATTCTATATGACAAATCTGTAATGCAAATGAATGATCTGAATTATCTGATGTTGTCACCAGTGTTGTAGTCAAGGCATAAACCTCCAAGGCCAAGGCTTTAATACCCAAGGCTTCAATATCCAAGGCTGAGGCCAAGGCATGGAAACCTCAAGGCCTGAAAACCTCAAGGCCAAAACCAAGGCATTTCAAACTTTCGATACATGGAACAATGAGCCAACAATGCTTAGGCAGCAGACATGGCACACAGGGCAAAATGTATAATAGGTGAGAGAAAGCGAACTGAGCGAGCAAAAATTTTTACCTTTGTACATGAAAAACAAAAATTATTTCATGGTCGATTTGGATATAGTTAGTTACCTTTGTATATATTTTTATTATTAAATTATTATTATAACTTATTATTTTTATGTGATTGACATTGCAATGATTGTTATTACCAAGGTCATCTGATCCTGGCATGCCCATTCTCAACATATGTCTTTCTCCACTCCCTGGGACAGGGGTGGCAGAACATATTTTTGTTGGGGGGGGGGGGTGTCAAAGCCAAAAAGGGCACTTATATTATCAACTATGTGAAGTAGTTGTGTACTTTGTGGTAATTAAGTTGACCAAAGCCTTTTTAGTGATTTCTCATTGATAAGAAAGATATTTTGATTTAGTGGTTTATAAAAAATTCAATTCTGAAGTTGAAAAACTTGATGTATGCTCAATTACAGTGCTAATCCCTTTTTAAAGAGCATCCTTGCGAGATGTTGCCAGCGCGAATCATAAGCAAAAACTTTTTGACATTTTGTGTGAGACATATAAATCAAATATTCCGGGCTGTTTTTGTAATCATGAATAAGATGTGTATCTAACTAAAGAATTAAGCACAAGCTGAAATGTTCAATATACTGACAGGTCTGCAAAGTAAGCTGTTAAGGACTGCATTTAGCATGTTTAGTTAATACTCGTAAATATGATACATAACTCACCGATCAAATATTCAGAGCGCGAGCTCAAAAATTTGTGATATTCCAACCTGAAAATTGGACATTCTAAACATTTTTTTGTACACAAGAACAGATTGAGTACCTTACATGTATACATGTACCTAACAATGCAGAACGCGAGCCAAAAATTAGTGATATTCTAACCTGAAAATTCTGAACATTTCTGTAACCATGAACAGGATTAATACTGTACTAAACAATAAATGATGCAAGCGCGATCCAAAATTTCAAACCTTAAATGTATTATATACAAGTTACTATAAAAAAGATAATTCATTGTAAAAGGGCATGTTTCATTGGGAAAAGAGAGCATTTTCGATTTTGGAAAAAGGGCATTTTTTCCTACAAGGATTTTTTTCGGGGGGGGGGGGGTGGGCAAGAGAGCACAAGATGAAATTTTCAAACGAAGACCTGAAAATGAGTCACTTTCGTGTACGTTTTCATGTTTTTTTCCTGCTCACAACCCCTTTTAAATTTGAATTCTCATTTGTATCTTCTACACTTATTTTACCTCAAAAACCGGAATAAAGAATACTAACATAATAAAGTTATATTCCCACTTTCTCACCTCTTTACAAATATCAGAACCCCCTCCCCCCTCAAAAAAAAAAGAGAGAAAAGTTCCACCACCAAGAATAAACTTGGTAAAGGAGTAAATGTGATATCATTTTCCTAACATATTGTCACAATCTATCACAAAATTAGCTTTTCTTATAATAAAAGGGTGAAAAATTTTGCTCGCTCACTTCGATGGCTTTCAACTTTTTTTGGCAGAAATTTTGCTCTATATATATGCTATGCTTGGCCCCTCAAAACTTTTGGTTCATCATGCCATTTACAAAGCCCATTTGGATATGACAAAATTGAAGATTGTGTTCAAGTTTACCAAATCTTTTCAGAATATCATTAAGACTTGAAACATTCTTCTTGGCCAAAGAAAATAATACAAGGAAAATCCTTGTTATCATTCTTTATGAAAATTGTAGTCGAAACTAGCCGTCAGATCTGTCAGAATTATTCCTGTCATCAAATCACTGTAATCTTTATCATAATGATTATTATTATCATTAGTCATGATTACAACACGTTACCAATAAAAAATTATTATTTTTCATCATGACTGTTTTCTTTGTCACATATATATGATAATTCTAGATGATGGTGATAATCACAATTAATGGCACTGCTAGTACACTTACTACTGCTGACTAGAAGTATTGCCATTGAATATACAGAACAATTACTAATAACATTTATAATTACTTATATAAAAACAAATGAAAGTACAAAAAAAATGCCTTAAAATGCCTTGAAATTTCATGGCTCAAAATCCTCAAGGCTTCAATGTTCAAGGCACTACAACACTGGTTGTCGCTTGCACTTTATTAAACATTCCGTTTTTGCACTTTATTAAAGTGAATATTTAAATATATATATCATTTACGTATTTCATTTACGTATTTCTCTAAACTTCATTATGCTGGTTTCTTAAAGATCATTTTGAAAAGGATATAGTTCACACAGCTGATGAACGCTGACACTGCTTTGAGAACAGATCCCGGATAGCACATCAGAAGATCGTTCAGGATGCGGAAAGCAGCTGCAAAACATGATGGGAACTGGGATGCTTGGATGTCTGTCCATGGTATCATGAGAAAAAGGTGCATTGTGGGAATGGCATGTTCAGAAGACAATAGATCCTATTAAGAACAAACAAGAATTGAATTCAATGAATACTTCAGAAAAACCTCTCTACTTATTTGTTCACTTCCAGTGGGAGAATAGTGATCTGACCTGATTGATGACGACACAGTTTAGACTTGGCAGCATTAACCCCTATCTCACTATAATATGATTTTACAAAAACAAAATATAATTGGTTATTATCGCTCCAAAAGACCATTACAAACTTGAATAATTCTCTCAATGTGATTTAGAACGAGAAACAATACATGTACTACCACCAAGATTTTAGAACCAAGATACATGTACAGTAGTTGTCATTAGGGACTCTTTTGGAGTTGGAAAATCAACCAAAACCTCGCCCTCATGATTTTTTTTATACTAAGAATACAAATTTACGTCCATGATTGGGCGAGTGTAACATTGCATTGAGTGCCAAACAGAAATTTTGATTGGTGTAGTGAGAACGATGAAACTTGATACATGAGCTATGTCAGAACAGATATTGATTATACTGATGAAGACAAAAATATAATTTGCCCCTAAAACCAATCTTTGACGGATGGATGTTGAATGCCATTGTAAACTGATAACATACCTTGCCTTGTGAGATGAATTTGGCTACAGTTGTCAAGATTGCAACAATCAGAGTGCCATCTCTAGGATGTGGCTGCATTTTAACTGTTTCATGAAGAAGTTTTTGACATCTATCCAGGACCTACATTATAAATAGCAGAAGATGTAACATGAACAGTTATGTAATGTGTAGATGAATGACTTTTTGTTTTGCTGTTTATGCAATCATTGAACTATTAACCCCCCTCTCTGTTCATGATTCCCAAGCAAAATTATTTTTTTTGTCAGTAATGGAAAAATAAGAAGTGATGATTTTCACTCGTCCTCAGAGTAACTAGTTGCACAAAAGGCTATCAAACAAAACATCTCAAGTCCACCCATACCATTCTGCAAAAATACCTTCACATCATAAAAAAAATTCATAAGTGGATAATTGAAGACAAACCTTAGGCACCATTTCCATGACGACCATATAACTTTCATCTGAGAGCACTGCTCCTGGCAACAGTTGCCATGCTTCTAATATGCCAATCACATTAGCATTGCTATCACAAAGTTCCTGAAAAATTATTTAAAAAAAATACATTAATCTACACAACATCAAAAATTGTATGGATTTAAAGTCTGATTCTACAAATTATTGAATTCCACTAAAACAAATACATGTACCAACAGTTCAGCATTTCCAATTATTTTAAAACACATGATAATGTATGTCTTTGATTTCACTCCTACATCAGTTGCAAATATTAATCATAATTTCTCTTTAATTCCATTGCCACAAAACGGGTGAAATATTTTCATCAAAAAAATCTCAAATTCTCAGCAGAGGACAAACCATATTTTTCAGCATCTGTTGAAGTTCTGAATTTAAGTCCTCTGTTTCCATGATGCCCAATGTGATGATGAGGAGTCCTGCAAACTGTTGTCTTACAGAAGAATGACCTGAAACACATATAAGTCAGGTATATGTTTCATAAGACGTCATCAATTGCGAATTATAAGCTCAAGTTATAAGCTACTGAAAAGTTGGCATTTGATTGGTTAAGAATAATTTCGTTATACAACAATCTGGGTCCCGTTTCCTAAATTTATCATCAATGCAAGTTTTATGGATTTTTTGGTCAATAATATGAGTCAAAATTATCATTCTTCCCATTCACTACTGAAATGAAAAGGTAACTAAGTGATTGTTAGACATGGTATATTCACTCGCAATAATTTCAGACATTCTATGCTTTAAAGGTAAATGCTAGTTTTGGTAACGATATCAAAATGAGTTCGTACAGAATCCAATGAAATGACCACCAAAGTGTCTGTTTGTATAAATAAAAGGCATGTGCCAAAGGATTCTGGAAGAAACTGTGTAATTGCTGAGAAATCAGCAAATAAGCACAGGATTCGGGTAGGGCGTCGGGCCGACGCTCTAAGCAATAATTAAACATTGTCCCACGTGCACTTATCTGTGTTGGGGATCTTCGGTGTGAACATTTTTCAACGTAGATTTCAAGATTCACAAAGTTCAGTTAATGTAACTGTACCAGATCTAGATCCTCGATGATATACTGACAATTAAGCCTTGTTTTACAGAATTTCTCTTTAAGGGCTTTGGACCTTATAAGAAAAGCACCGAATAAGTAATGGTCATTATGGTCAAGAGTCGAAATACAATTTTTTGAAAGTGATGTGAGAAATATGAGCACAGACATGGGAACCATTGCTTTTTCAATCTCAAAATGACAAACCTTTGGTTTCTCCTAAAAATTCCATATATTTGCTATAATAATAGAGATAAAGCTTTCATTTTATTTTCATTAAATGAGCAATCAACCATGTAGGGCTATCCTTTTTATACAACTAAACAGTGCACTTACATTTCCTTGAGATGATAGGCAGATGAGAATGTAGTTGTGTCCAGATAGTCTTAGATTCCAGCGGTTTCCTGGTGATACTGCAGTGAGAAGCAAGGTATTCTAGACACGACGTCATCAAGGCATCATCAGAATCATCACTCTGTAACTCGGCAGAGAAGATGGAGAGTGCCTTCTGGTGACAGGTAGTGAAATGCTGACTGCCAGAGATGTCCTGGCCACACTGATCGCTTGTGTTTTCGCTTGGTTCATTGTCTTTGTTCTCCTTTCCATGGCGGTTGAGTTTCTTGGTCGAGTCGGCGCTGGCTAACAGTGTCCTTGCAGACATGAACACATCTTTGAGCTATGGAATATCAATGTAAATTAAAAAAATTTTGCCTTGAAAAACTACTTCATTAAATAGATGAAAGTTATCAATTAGTTATTGAATTGTACAATAAATCAAAATCCTACTGCTAGAGCAGAATTTGTTGACAAAATGTATGGTTGTTCATAAGTATCTATTTATGACGTGTCTTTGGATTTGGGATCACGAGTTCACATTATAATTAACTATTATCTGTGACGCCATTAGAGACGTTGTTCTGGAGCCCGATATAATTGCAAAAAATTGAAATCAATCTTAAGCTGTCTTGATTCATATTTCTCAACTACACAGCTTTTACTAATTGTTTGTATGACAAGGTGCTAATAGGACAAATGCTTTATAAATCATAAGAATATTTGCAGAACGATGTTATCATCACATTCACGCTATAAAGGACAAAATTTTACCTGATGACTGGAGTTTCGACTGCTAAGAGACGAAAGAATCTGACTCAACAGTTGAAATACAGAGGAACGAACATCAGCGATGAGGACGAGTATCTCCTTAGACTCTGCATCAGCTGTTTTATGCTTGCAAGCTAAAGCACTTTGGTTGAGAAGAGTCACAGCGATGGAGAGCATCGTGAAAACACCTGGTGGAGAGATTGATTTCTTGGAAGACTTCAATTTTTTGAGGCACCTTACTATGTGTTGATGAAACTGTATAAAGAAAAACAAATCAAATACAAACTATCTTGAGTGTGTCTGTCATTTTCTTTTTACATCTTTACCAACTTCTATGAATATTTGGAGTTGAAAAAATATTTTTTAAAGGATGAGTCATGGATTGCTTACTGTACATCATTTTTTTTGTATTTCTTTATCTAGTTTACCATCATCACTTTTATCATATCCATCATCAACACCCCTTCTGCTATCTGTTAAAATCACAATCATCACGTTATCACAAAGAGTTGACTGAATTAAACTCACACAGTGCCATGAAAACATTCATGGTATTAAATGCGTAACCTGGCATAATCCACCCAGCGGTGGTGGACTATAATTATACTACAGTCAACTATGAATTGAAAAGTGACATTAATTAACACTTAGTAACACTTTCACATTTGCAACCAAAACTATCAACACTAAATATCTTCATCATCATTACCACTATTGTCAACATCATCATCATACATAATCATGATCGTCACCATCATTAACGCCAAATTCATCATCATCAACTATATCATTTCATCATTCTTACCGATTTCAGATACTTGTCAAACATTGGCAGAGAACCTCCTGACCATGTTGCTTTCTTGAGCCACAATGCAATCAGATCTTTGGAAACTTCTTTGTATTCTGGTAAAGTCACAAGTCTTGAGTCCTCCTATTAAATCAAAGTTACAATTCAAAGAACTGGACAATGGACATCTTGGTACATGTGGTATAAAATTTCATAGTCTTTTTCACATTCTCATCTGTGTAGGGTTCCATGACATTTGTTCTGGTGAAAAATCTTCATGTTAAACCAAACATAAACCTTACCTCTATAACTAAATCAACCCTAATCCTTATCTTAACATTATTCTGATTCAAAAACTTTATTACAATCCTACCTCTAATCTTATGCCCTCTATGGTATTAAGACCGGGGCAAATGTCATGTGACCCTCTGTAAATATATCAGGGGCCTGTTTCATAAAGGACTTGCAACTGTTGTAACTATGGCAACTACCGAGAAAGCCTTGATTATGATTGTCCGCTGAGCCCTGTTACCATGGCAAGTTAACAGTTACAAGTCCTTTATGAAACATGTCCCCGATTTCAATCACAATAACTCTACCCCTCTAATACAGCCAGGCACAAAACAAAAGCTAATTTGTCTCTATCTCAAACTCTATTTCTATCTGCTGAAACCCTCTTGAGGTGGTTCATGAAAGCAGTGACAAATTATAGAACATGGCTTTATCTGATTTCTAAATTTCTAAATGATTTTTTAATGCTAAATTTGAGTCAATACAATCAAATAATCATGAATAATTAAACATTTAATCACTCTGTAAATAGGTAACAACTGAAAGAAAATTTTTGTATAATGTGAGCAATGTAAATGGAGCCAAGATATTTTAGCCATTTTGGGCAATATCATTTACAATCATTTAAAAAAAATTATCTTCTTACTAAAATTTTTAGCAAGAAGATAATTTTTTTAAAATGATTGTAAGACAAAAATGCATAGTTGAACCATCAAACATCCTCAATTGCTTAACAACAAACCCACCTGACTAAGAAGACCAGCCAGTTCAGTCAAGTGCGAAAAGAACCACAAATTGATTTCTTCGTTCCTCAACACCTCATCCCCCTGAACACCCTTCAAGATGGTCGTCAGTATCCTTCTGATCTCCGTAGATAACTCTACAAGGTCACATGATGGTAGACTTCCTCCCACAGACCCTGTCTCGATGCAGGAAACAGTCTGTCTATCTAACATCACCAATCCCATCATGCATTTCAACTGGTTGCCGGCAGACAGGTGCACCAGAGGAAGATGCCTTAGAATCTGTAATTGAAAATCAAATATGAGAAAAATAATATGTTAAGCTTATATAGCACTTATATACATAAAAACAAATCTCTAAGTGCTTAATTATAACATAATAAGAGATAAACTACACAAAAGTTCATTTAATGGTGAAGAGGTGACATTTAAGTGCTTTCTTGAATGAATCAACTGTGGTCTTGGTTCGGATGTGCAGTGGTAAATCAATCCAAAGTGTAGGTGCAATGGAGGCGAATGTCCTAGAACCATCATACTTGGTACGTGCGGGGAGGGTGATAGCACTGAATGAGTTCTGAGATGTATGAAGGTGCAAGTCCATGAAGAGCCTTGCAGGTGATGAGAAGTGTCTTGAATTGAAAGGTGGTGAGAATGCACATCTTTTGACTTCCCTGGTGGCTCAGTGGTAGAGTGCCCGCCTCATGAACAGGAGGTTATGGGTTCGATCCTCGTCCGAGTCATACCAAAGACTTATACAAATGGGACCTTCTGCCTTCTTGCTAGGCGCTCAGCATTTATATTGGAGAAGGGTAATGATAACATATTATGTTATGCAGGGCCTGCTGGTAGAGCAGATTCCTAACTGAAGTGGCTACCCTAGGTAAATAAAACGTTATTATCATTCGCTGTGCCGTATGGAACCCAGATTAAAGATGCTGGATAGATTTCATAGGTGGTGAGTGCAAAAATATGATAATATCCATGTAGTTTGAAAGAGTAGCAAATTTTGATTGACAGACACTGACTGCATGTGCTGGGATCAGATTTGATACCCCAACCTTTTACAGACTGAAGACTTCTATGCTGAAGTTTTAATTGTTTTGTTGCTGCTTTTGTCAATATCATTTTGATTATCATAAGCACAGGTAATGATAGTGAAAATCAATTCATACAAGTTGTAAATGCCAGATCACATGAACAACAAAAACAAAACTAACTGTGCTTTGTGCTGGTCAAGGGGGGGGGGGCAAAAGCATCATACAGAACTGTTCTCATGAGCATGCCAGCACAACAAGTAGCATTGTAAATATGTACATTAGATTAGCATGTTCAATGAAAATATTTAAAAACAAAATTGATGCAGAGTTTGGGTAATGAGGAAATATACAGTAGAGTTATGAATTCATAATACTGCACAAGGATAAAAATAAGATCCTCTTGATTAAGAAATTCATGCAAGAGGTTCTTGAAAGCACTTGTCTATTTAAAGCAATTATCATCCACTTTCAAGCCCTTTGAAATTCAAGGATTCAGGAGGATCTCAGTAAGAATTTGAATGGGTACAGATTACGATGGAAGCTTAAGTTCATCAGTTACAAAATCAATTCTGCATACATAAATTACATAGAATGGATTCACTGTTTACACTAGCCCATGAATATCATACCACCCTGAAATTATTTTTAATGAAAATATTTCACACTCTCAAATGACCATGACTTGGGCAGTTCATGAAGTGATGAAAGCATGGAGAAAATGGACTTCCAAGATATAAAAGCTTATTTCATGGAATTACTCATTAAAATATTCAATATAATCAAAATTTCAAACTAGAATATATGCATTTCTGAACAAATGCCTCAAACTTACCTTGATGAGTTTGAATCCTGTCTTGAATACATCATCCCCTGGTGATATTTGGTTGCCTTGGGAATGGTGCAATTGTTTTATAGACCGTTTCTTCTGTTTTGAAAGGGCACCTTTCTCCTTTTTGCTTCTGCCAGTATCACCTCCCTCTCTGTGAAGTCAATTACAGAAAACAAGAAATTATCACAAAGATCATGGAATTGAATGAGAAGTTTGATCTACATCCTTTGCAGATTCCTACAACCTTAAGTCTAATCCCATGAATTTGTTTCTATGAGCAGTATAAACTTGAAAATTTAGATGTACATACCCCCCCTCCCAATATTGTTTTCACTTTTCAAAGACATTGGTTCATTCATATGATACAAATTAACAAAACATTTGTCAAACTATATTTCATGCACAAAAAAAGCTTCCACAGGTTTGTTAGACATGAAAACAACTACTGAATACAAACTGGATTTCAATTACTGTAGTTTATTTACTAACAGGTGAAAGGAATACCTTGTTACTAGGGTCACAGAAAAGAAAATTATACATTTAAATCAAATGAAAGGCCATTGTTTTAAAATATGCACACCAAGTAAATGAGTGCCTGGTTATAACAATAGATCAAACCTGTTTCGGGAGCTAACCTAAAGGCCCTATCTCACCAACGGAGACGTCGCCGCGACAGTCTCCAACTTATCAGTCGCTGCAGTCGCGGAGACGTCTCGGAGACAAAAATGGCTTGCGCTCTCACCAAGGAGACGTCTCGATGGAAAGTTTGAAAGATCATACACCTGACTTGGAGCAGGAGGAGGGATATCAGCACGCGTTCAGTCACGTGGTTTCTGAAGAGGGTCAAACAGTGTGAAGAAGTGTCGCGGAGACGTCTCCGCAATGTATTATAATTTTTTTTGGTCTCCAGCAGGTCTTCGCGATGTCTCTGAGACGTCTCTGAGACATCGCGGCGACGTCTCAGCAGTCGCGGATATCATTAGTCTCCGAGACGTCGCAGCAACTGATGGAGACTTCTCTGAGACGTCGCGGAGACTAGAAACAGTCACCAAAAATATTAAACATGTTTAATCTTCTTGCAACTCCTCGGAGACTCTGTAATTTTCATGAGACGTCTCAGAGATGTCGCGGAGACGTCTCTGCAACTAGCAAAATTTGTAGTCGCGAACTAGTTTCAAGCCCAGTGAGATACCCCCTTAAGATAATAAGCCAGTTCGTAGTTCCTTTCTGCGCATGATCAGTGGAAGGTCATTTGTACTAAAGTGACATGGTAGTTTAAAATCTAATGAGATAAGCACCAACTTTGATGTCTTGATTATTCATATATTCTTTTGAATTGTGGTTTTCATTTACATCCACAAAAAACAACAAAGAGTCCACGAACGACTGGTATTTCACAGTTTGCCAAGTACATTGTGCAACATGTTATGATATGCATTCAAAGTAGGAATGCAACAAATACCTTCATAAAGTGTTCATTGGTGTGCTATTCTAGTCACCTGGTCTATTAAATTTCTTCATCCTGCAAACTTAAGTAATATCTTGCTTTGAAATCTGCCTATCATAATGAAAGAAATGAAAGGTCATTTGAACAAAATTGTCCATGAAGTAACTACGAACTGGTCTATTTATTCACTAACATCCTCCCCCCGCTCTGCTTTTGTTCTTCTTGGAAGTCCTCCCCCCTTTCCCATTCTAGCCACCTTGATTTACAATGCTCAAAGTCGAATAAAAAAATCAGAAGGGGGTTTTAGCAAAATCTTTTCATGGTATGGTCAAAGAAAGGTTGCATGAATAGACTTTTTTTTCCTTTCATAATCACCAGATTGCAGGTATTCACTTTGGTTTCATAAGATCCAAATACCAAGAATATTTCATCAGAAAATACAACAGAGTACCAAGTCTGCATACATTACTGGTTACTAAGGAGAGAAAGCTCTATTGTGATAAAGAAATGCATTAAATACAAGCTGAATATGCAAAAATACTTGAATGGCCTGATAACTCATTGGCTCAAGAGCTGATGTTTAATGCATGATTCCTTCTAGGGTTGTGGTTTCTACTAACTGTGACCAAAATCAAATATACTCGAGACAGGTACATAAGGGATGTTCACCTAAATCTTGGTTGGAGGCAGCCGAGCGCACAAGGCCAGGGTACAGTGACCCATGTAACCAACATCATGACATAATCATTATACAGCCATGTACAACACAAGACTATACAACACGCCTAACCTCTAACCTTTTCACTGTATTCTGGTCTTGTTATTATCGATTTATGCTGGCCTTTTCCGCCAGCATGAATTGGTAATGCTAGTGGGGCTGCGTTTTTGTCTTGATTTCACAATATGCTAATTACAAAATCATCGATCAAATCCGAAATGTAAAATAAATACAGTATAAAAATTTGGGATTTTAAGTAAAAACACTATCACTGCTTCAAGATTCCAATCCAAAGGTCATTTGATATAGCAACATGTGACACACTACTCCATTTTTACTTTGAATAACATAATATCAATATTTTCATCTGACATCTTTCCTTGATTCTGAGAGGCACTGTTCCTATGGTAACTGTCGGATAAACTGGTACTTTTATTTATTCACTAACATCCCCCCCCAGATCGGATAAAATGTCCTACAAGTCCTTTCATGAAATGCTCCCCAGGCTGTAAACTCTGTGATTTGAACATTATCATCAAATTTTCAACTAATTAGATCACCATCACTTCCATATATGCATATATCTTATATCTGAATATCATATATGAGCCAAGCTTGAAGGAGAAGGCTCAAATGGCAAAAAAAATACTTTCGGGTGCACTATTACCTCAATATCACCCAAACAAAAAAAGCTTCCCGAGGAAAACTTTCCCATTTTTGTATCACTTACATTGTTTGGTTTAGTTCCTTCATCCTGTCTGCTACAACTTCCACTACAGCATTCTGCATTGGCCTAGACTCCCTACAGGCTTCTGAATCCAAGAACCCCAAAGCTGCATGTCTGGCTGTATAGACGCATTCACTGGCATCATGCTCAGACTGACTGGACCCACAAACAGCCTGGCACAGAAGACTAGCCAATGATGAGTGCATGCTCTCATTCATGAATGTCAAAAGGGTTAAAGACTGGTGGAGGAGACTAGTCAGGAGGGCTGTGTAGATGTTGCTATTCTTCATATGACTGATCTGGATATAACAAGATAGAAAGTGTTTCTCATATCTTGACAATACAACTTAACTATTACATAAACAGAAAGAAATAACAAGTGGAATGCCTCTGGCCGTCTCACCTGCATCACGCGGTTCAATATAGCAGCAGTGCTGACTATGAATACTACTCTAACTCGCACAAGATGTTCAGTGATACATGGTTACTCTTATGTCCAAGTTTAATGAACTAGACCACTTTTTATGAACTAGACCAATAAACTTACAGAGATATGATGGTTATTCAACAAAAAACCCCAACATGGCCAAAGTTCATTGACCTTACATGACCTTTGACCTTGATCATGTGACCTGAAACTCGCACAGGATGTTCAGTGATACTTGATTACTCTTATGTACAAGTTTCATGAATCAGATCCATAAACATTCAAAGTTATGATGGTAATTCAACAGATACACCCAATTCGGCCAAAGTTCATTGACCTTTGACCTTGGTCATGTGACCTGAAATGAGCACAGGATGTTCAGTGATACTTGATTACTCTAATGTCCAAGTTCAATGAACTAGACCAATAAACTTTCAAAGTTATGATGGTAATTCAACAGATACCCCCGATTCGGCCAAAGTTCATTGACCCTAAATGACCTTTGACCTTAATCATGAGACCTGAAACTTGCACAAAATGTTCAGTGATGCTTGATTACTATTATATCCAAGTTTCATTAATCAGATCCATAAACTTTCAAAGTTATGATGGGAATTCAACAGATATCCCCAATTCGGCCAAAGTTCATTGACCCTAAATGACCTTTGACCTTGGTCATGTGACGTGAAACTCATGCAGGATGTTCAGTGATACTTGATTAACCTTATGTCCAAGTTTCATGAACTAGGTCCATATATTTTCTAAGTTATGATGACATTTCAAAAACTTAACCTCAGGTTAAGATTTCGATGTTGAATCCTCCAACATGGTCTAAGTTCATTGACCCTAAATGACCTTTGACCTTGGTCATGTAACATGAAACTCTAATAGGATGTACAGTAATACTTGATTAACCTTATGGCCAAGGTTTATGAACTAGGTCCATATACTTTCTAAGTTATGACATCATTTCAAAAACTTAACCTCAGGTTAAGATTTGATGTTGACGCCGCCGCCGTCGGAAAAGCGGCGCCTATAGTCTCACTTTGCTTCGCAGGTGAGACAAAAACCTGGGGGTGTTTTACAAAAGATTTAAGTATGACTTAAATCGCACTTGAATGTCGACGCGTACATGATATGTAACGCGCAATGTGATTGATGGATGCGCGGTAGTGTGTGTCCCGTGCGCATGATCTGACCAATATGGTGATGTCTTCTATACCGTACGCCACTGGGAATTTAAGTGCAACTCTTAAATCACACTTAATCTTTGTGAAATACACCCCCAGGTGTCTGTTGAAGAAATATTTCACTGAAACACACAGATGCAAGTCCTAAATGTACGTAGCTGATTGGTTGAAAAGCAAGTTGCAATTGATTATAGAACTGCATTTGTATGCATCTCTTTCTGCAACAAGCACCAGGAGACTGTTTAATAGGTTTAGTGTGGCATTAAATCAGAATCAAATCCCTTGTTGCATACTGTATATAACAAATGAATAGGTACTGTAGTTTGTGCAAAGCTTCTGCACAGTCACCAATAAGATTAAACATGATTACAATAACCAGGGCTCCGTAACACAAAGATTAGCGATGAATAGCAAATGTGAGAGAACACTTTTCATTGGTTCTTGGTTAGTATTTTGCGCCAAATGCGCATGTAATGTTGATCTTGATTGGTCAGTTCATTTAGCAATTGATCGCTTATCTTTGTGTAACGGAGCCCTGGTGTTACTAGTTGATTATTCTGTTCACAATTAATAGGGCTATATTTGTCATCTCAATTTTCCTTTCTTCATTCCTCATTTCTTTTGTGAACGTTTGTACCAGCAATGCACCAGTGCATGGCATATATCACAAACGGATAAAATTATCGATTCATAGGTGAATAGCACTTCCACATGACTTTTGTCACAATTATCTCTTCCTGGAACGGCACAAAAGACAACTTTATAAAACCATACAACTAAAAAGCCAATAAACAAGAGAGCTCACCAAGCCATCCCAACTGGCGGAGTTACATTCTGACTGTTCTACATCCAGGTCTAGGGCTTGAGAGATGCAGTTTCTAAGGCTCATAGTTACTACAGACTCCTCAAGATTACCATGGAGAACTAGTCCTCTGGCTTGTTGCCATAGCAACTGATTCTGTATTCAAAGGGGGGAAAAATACTTGCCATAAGGTCAATAAGTAAAAACAATTACATAATTTGGGTGAATGAATGGTTTCTCAAGTGGAAATAAGAAATAAATATCAAAAAGAAAACCTGTGGTATTTTATACAGAACTGGCTGAGTTGATCTTGCAACCACAACATACCGTTATAAATGAAACAAGCTTTCCAAAGGAATTTTAAACAATATCTTCTTCAATTGAGTCTCATGACCTTGTGCCGGTAGCACAAAGGTTAGCGATTGAACATGCAATTGAATTTATCAACATTAATTCAACTTCAACTTAACTTACTTTCAGGAAGCACAACTTCTCATTTCCTTCTCCACCTGAAGGAGACATTACTTTCAGCCAATCAGGAGCAGAGGAATAAGTGTGTAAGAAATGGACCTCTCCATTCTTCATAGGGGTGCTAAATGTTGGGAGGGGTATTCTCTCCATAAGGTTGGTGTGTTGTCTAAGCAATAAATGCAGCTCTCCCAACCCATGGCAAAGTAGAAGAGTTGAGAATGCAAGGCTCTGAGGTTTAAAGGAATACATAAATCAAAGACTTAAAAAAAAATCATTTAAAATTAGAATACACATATTCAGTACTTATCAAAGGGGTTAATGAGCGTTAAAAATGAATGATATAAAACAACTTCAAACTCATAACATTCTTGTTCTACTAAGAGTTTAGAAGAGTTTTTCAATTTTACTGCTGGCATCTGGTAATGTGAGTGACTTGACGTCTTGTATTTTCCAGAATCCTCCCATATAATTCTCTTTTTTTTCCTGCTGAACTGACCAACTCTTTTGGGAGTGCCTTTTAAATTAGTCCTATATCTTCAGAATAATGAATAAAATACATGGAAAGGGAAAGTTTTCATCTAAAAACCTAAGAAATAAAAATCTGCCAGGATTTTCTTGGTGACATGCTGAATCATCTCTGCATGTACTACAGATGTACTACTAAAGAAGTTAGTTTTGTATTAATTTTTTGTTTCAATTCGAAAATATTTGTTTTTTACTATAAGCCATGTTACCTGATTTTCATGTGAAAATATTCCAAGTAGCGGTTTTAGCACATCATCAGCCATCTCGTCAAAGAGCTTCAGCACTTGACCTTTGACCTGACCAACCTCGGCAGCATCAGCCATCCTGGAATTCACAAGAAATGCGTAGAGAATTGAAGCGGCTACTTCAAACCGGGCGATAGCATCATTGTTTCCGCTCGCCATCTGTTTTGGCTTCTTTTTCTTCTTAGCAGGCGGCGCGTCAATGTCAAACAATGTCATGTAATTCAAGACAGCTGGTAGGTGATTGGTTGTGATGTCGCTCATGATGATATCCCACAATGTAACAGTTGAGCCTGGTGTGAGTGACTCCACTACTGTACCGAAGCTGAGAAAAAGAATGAAAAAATTTAAATGAAATGCAAGGAGCAAGTTTTGGCATGTATAGTAGCACTTTATATTTCAGTTGTTCATCCATAATTTGCCCAATAAGAAAGGTGTCCTTGTTCATAAGCTGAATAAGAATATTCTCAAACTAAAGCTTTCACTACTTATCATCAACAAATTATGAGATAACCTCTCTAAAAACTTAGCTATTGCATTAAGGATTAGGATCAGGATTACTAGGGAAGGATTTGAGAATAGGATAGGGTTAGGTTTAAGGTTGGTCTGGGAAGTATGTGCTGAAGTTAGCAATATAAATTCCCTTAAATTGAAGGATACGCTATTTTCGACTTACCTCTGACTGTTACTATGGTAACTGTCAGTGCTGACAACTTTCATGAAACGCTCCCCCGGTTTGAGACTACGCAGATTAAAGCCATGTTTGACATCACTCTTTTTACAATTAAGAGTTTGAATCCAAGACATCAAATTAATGCACTCAATAACATACATTAAAATGAAACATTACCTGGTAAGAAAGCTTGATGGTAGCTGAATTGAAGATGAAAACTCCTTTTTTGTTAAGATGGACGTCAACAGGACCTTGGTCATTTTATCAACCTGAACAGGAGATAAGTCAGGAAATTAATATACAATACTTGGCAAGTATACTCCTGACACTTCACAGATCCATTTTTTGCAATCTTTGTCTATTGTTCCCTTTTTCCACTTGCCTTCGTAAGCTTCAAATATTTATATATTTCATTTTATATTTTCTCTATTTTTTTCTCCTCTCTCAATATTCATATCTTTTCCTTTTCTTATCTTTTCTCTATCCCTCCCTCCCTCCCTCTTTATCTGTTTCCTTCTCATGGCAAGATATAACTATGTTTGCAAGCAGAAACCATGGTAAACCTGAGGAGACACATAAGTTCTTAAATAACCCAAACCTTAATAAGCAAAAAAGATGCTTTTTGGCTCACCTGTCTTAATTTCATGTAAGTGTCCATCACTGATTTCAAAAAAGCATCTCGAGACTCAGTCACTTTAGATTCATTATCATGGATAACTTTCAATGTTGCTATTGAAACATTGGTTGCTAGGAGACAAGGCCACACCTCCTGCATTCTTGATGCTAAGATACTATGGTCCAATGAGAAGACGATATCTAGGCAGCCAAACCAGGACGGGTGGAGCCTAATCAAAGAAAGATAGAGAGAGAGAAAATGCGAAAAATATCTGATTATGACCTCAAGTAGTTCTGTCGTTGCATTCATGCTTTAATAAGCAAAATTGATATATCTGCTATAAAACAGAATACTACTGAGGTTACCAGGCATTATGTATGGTACATGTATATGGAAAGGTAACAAATTCATTTTTTTTTTTGAAGCTCCCATAACACTTTGAGAAATGGAATTGACTTGTGTGTATGCAAATCACAATATGACTGAGTGATAAAAAAATCCAATCATGCCCATTACCCACGGGAATAAGCAACCTGTTACACATGACTTTAAGCATGACTGGAACATGTTCTTAGGTGCTAAGTAAGCTACATAGAGATATAGCATTTATCGCAAGAAATCGTCACCAGTCTTGACTGGAACATGTTCTTAGGTGCCAAGTAAGCAACATAGGGATATAGCATTTATCGCAAGAAATCGTCACCAGTCTTGACTGGAACATGTTCTTAGGTGCTAAGTAAGCAACATAGGGATATAGAATTTATCGCAAGAAATCGTCACCAGTCTTGACTGGAACATTTTCTTAGGTGCCAAGTAAGCTACATAGGGATATAGAATTTAGCACAAGAAAGGGTCACCAGTCGTGTATTTAGTCATTAATAACTAATGAATAACTTTATGAAACAACCACCTGATAACTTGTTGCCCTTGAAACTACCCTGGTTCGATGTTTTGCAATCATGGCAACACCATGACTCCCCTTTTAACCAATAAGTCAACAAGATTTCTAGCAATTCTTCAAGAGAGGCATACATTACTTTTTATTAGCCATAAGATGGGAGACAATCTCTTTAAACCATTCCATTTTCTTTGCCCTCTCTGTTTCTTCTTCCACAACCTGAAAAAAAAAGAAAGACTTTATAGAATATATGACCATGTCTAGAATAATTTCATAGTTTCATAGCTTAGTCTACATATCAGTGTTGTGTGAGCAATGCCCAGATTCTCTATTCAGACAATCCCAGATTTGTGGATTGAAGCAACTTCAAACATTTACATTAGAAGTGAAAGCTTTCCTGCTAGTTTGAAAGCAGAAAAATATGAACATTCAAGTGATTGCCTTTAGAATTATTATATAAAAGAGGGGCAAATAGCTTTTGTTAACTGTATGCATACACGTTCATGTACACGTATATTCAAGGAAAGTATGGTAGAAATAAAGGTAAAATCTACAGAATTATCATCCTAATTTTTAAACATTAACATTAGAACAATCATATATTTACAAGTGTATATAAAACACGAACATATATTTCACCACCACAATAATTATCATACTTCATTTAAATTTGTGAAATCATTTTCATTATCAAACTTACAGAATAGCACTTGTGAGAGGTTGCCAATTTAAGTAGTTCTTCCAAGGTAGTGATCTTATGATCCCAAGCAGTATCTTCATCATCATCATCATCACTTTTGAAGCTCATCAAACTACACAACTTCTGCAGCATCGCAAAGGTCAAATCAGGTGTGGGCCTAAAATGTCGGTCAAAATTAAGATAATGATTCTGTAATGTTGAAACCTATTAGTTTATGAGAGCAGATTGAAAATGGATAAGTACTACTACAATGGAATCCCCCCCCCCCGGACAATGCAAAAACACACACAAAAAACATGACTTTATTGGTAAAGGGAGGGGGGGCATTACAACAAAGATACTCTCCCACCCACTACCACTTTGCCATATTTTCCACCATTATTCTGAAATCCAGAAAGATATACAATGCACAATTCATGGCTTCTTTTCTTGTAGTCTCACTCCTTCAAATCAATCCAGCATCACTAATCATCTGAGCACAGTAGGGTACTTATTATTAAGTAATCTATAGAATATAAATTCCATGAATAGCTTTCATAGGTGCTAAACTAATCATCAATCAATTCAACAATACTGTATAACAATTTTTAAAAGTTCAACAAACCTGAAACTGGTGAGAAATGCAGAATAGATGATTGGTAACCCACACAAGACACCATCCTGTCCAGCCTGCAAAGAAACCAAACACAACGGTCAATGATGAAAGGTGTACTTTTATTCAGGTCAAAGGTGTGTTATTGCGACACCTGTGGACAAAGCTGTGTATTTACTGGGCATGAAATGTCAAAGTGGAAGTTTTCCATTCAATACAATTCAACATACCTTGGAGCGTAAGAATTCCATGAACTTATCCACAACATCAGCCCACACTCGGCCATCTTTCTTTTGTTTGTCGCCCTCTTCCGACATCAAGTACATCTTGTATGCCTCTGCCATGTTCCTAGTGAGATATCATGCCATGGGGAAAAAGATAGGGAAAAAAGGATTCATCAAGATAACATCAAAGTGCAGACAGGAATACCCCCATCTGCGAACAAGTATGAATGCAAAGTGTAAACCCAAACAAGAAAACTGAAGGATAAAAATATAAAAATTATAATTAAAAAAAAGATGAACAAGTATGCATATCGTTGTAAATATGCAATGAGTGAGCTCATGATGCCTCATTTTAATATATGAATGTGAAACATTGTCATTACTGTCAAATTGTTACAAGGGAGATATTTTTCATAAACATGAAAAACAAAAATTTTAAAAATTTGATATGATAACAAAACAAAATAAAAGATAGGGATGTGACCTCATTAACTTCTACTGTATATATATATATATATATATATATATATATAAGAATAAGATGATAGAGGGTAAGAATGGTGATAAAAGGGGCATATAACTATTTTCTAATCTTTCACTGCAAAATTAAGAATCTTACCTAAGTTTTTTAAATTTATTTGCCAACTTTTGGAATGACAAAACCATATTAGAAAGAGAGTGCTTATAACAAGTTTTGATAAAAGAATTGAAAATATCCCCCCCCACCAATTGTATTAAACATACATCTAAAAAGTGAGGAGATTATGAACACATTATACCAACCGACTAAAAAGAAGGCTTCGAACTGAAGTTTTTAGGGCATTCACACTGGTGATACACAACTCATTGTTGTCATGGTGATGTGCTGAGAGTATTGTACACAGATTCAGGCATGGGATGATCAATTGTTCACTCGTTAAATTGTAGGCCTAAGAGAAAAGTAAGGTAATGGGTACTGATGACAGACCTGCTAACATTTTACAAAAAAAAAAGTATTCTTGGAAGGAAAAAAAGTATTTTTTGACACACACAATTTTTTTTGTCTCAACGTAACATTCGCCAGCCTGTTGTAGTGAGATCAGTAAAAAAAACATGGGATATTTCTCTTCTTAAAAACTTGATAGTTCACCCTTTTAAAAATGTGCTCATAGGCAAGAATTTACTTGTTCTTTTCATGTAACAAGTTACTGACTGGGCAGTGATTTTTACCGGTCTGGGACTGTCGGACCGGCGCTAGTGTCTAGCGTGGTGCATAATACATACTCCCCATGATAAAAAAAAAGGTAACAAATCATACAAAAAAAGTATTGGCGTATTCATAGCAAAAAAGAGGAACAAATACTCTAAAAAAGAAATGGTTGGCATGTCTGTAATGACCTTTCAGTAAAGTGTTTCATGTTTTCAAGTTTTAGTTTGCTGCTTGATCTGATAAATTTGCTCTGAACCAATCACTTGCAAGGATTTTAGTAGCTTTTAACAAACAGCTCTAGTGAAAATCACCGACTTTATGTTTCATGAAATACACCCCCATGAACTCGCCCATTCAAAACAATTGACTATTTGAGGCTTTATTCCATCAGCTTTTATTCCTAAAATTCACAACACTTGTTTTTTTGCTTTTCAACGGCACATTTTTTCCTTTTAAAGTTCATGTATCAAAAGTAAATTGGATATGGATGAAAATGTTTTCAAAAGTTAGAAACTTGACAATCTATGAAGGGGGGTGGGGGGGGGGGGTGGTAACTCTGAATCTCTAATTGTATTGATAATTTAAAGATTTTATTAACTATTTCAATATAAATATCTTAAACATTGACTGAAAAAAACACTAAAGCAATAAGTACTGACATTTTAGTCACTATTTTCTTGTAAGTAATTTAAAGCATTAAACTGAACTGAATCACTATGACTCGCAGGTCTCTCCTCCCAATATAACTGATTGGGGGTAGTGCAGGTTGACCACTACACCAGGGTTTCCCCTTACCCTTTACGAATAGTGCAGATGGTTCTTAACGTGCAAAGGTGGTGACTCTTCTCTACACAGGGCCTCCATTTAATGCCCTATCCGAGGGACAGAGTGTTTTCCATTTTAACATTCATCTATGAAACATAGGAGAGACGTTACACACAACGCACTGGCTTCAGTCATCCGCCTGGATGGACTCGAACCCACGATCTTTGGTTCGACGGGCAGACGCGTTACCGACTGAGCCAACATGCTCTCTATAATTACAGGTTTTCAGAGATGGAAATGGCCATTTTTTTTTTAATGAAAAATCACTGTACCTACAAGTGTAATCTCTTGATTACCTTTTTGCCATTCTGCTGCTGCGGAAGAAGAGAAGCGCATTTAGTCAACGCCTTGACGATGACTCTTAAAAGCTGACCATGCTCATCAGTACATGTGGCACACTCTAGCTGTTTGGTAGCCATCTCCATCAGAACAACAGTCACAGCAACCTGCATGGGAAAATGCAATAATGCTTTTTTTTTAACAAAGGATCACATGTAACAGAACACTCAGGGTACATCTAAGTATCATTACATGATGCAACATGTCTGCAGTGGGCTGAGTAAGGGTTGAGAGTTATGTCATCAAATGATCCATCAACATAGATTGCAAAATGAGGTTAAATAGTAATAATAAATCATAAACATCTTTAGTGTTTTTGGAAAGATTTTTATGGTTTCACTTGAAAAATCTAAATAATTATCTCACACGTATTCACTGATTACAACCTATGAGATTCAAATTTTTTGGTTATCACTTCAGCATTTACGGAAATAACACTGGAAGGACTGAAATGTACACCATCAAAGACAGCGCTTTTCAAACGGTGGGCCGCGAGAAGCTCCAGGGGGAGATAGAAATAGGAGAAAAACTGTAGTATATTTCACAGACCTGTCGATCAGTCTATGCGGGTCATAACAAAACTAAAACACGTTTAGGTATCATGCATGTTGCAAAGCCTGCACATGCACACTAGGAAGGTTTTAAAGCAATTGTCGCCCATACCGGACATTTGCGAATGCAGATTAGTTCTCAAACTCTTTGTTTCAAATGTCATTCAACGCTTTGTGTTCAAATTTAACGAAACAATTTTTCATCAAAATGGACGTTTTCGTAAAAATTTTGTTAGGTGGGCCACGAAAAAATTGGAGAGTCAAAGTGGTGCTTGGGTAAAAAAGGTTAAAAAAAAGCGCTGATCTAAGACAAATTATCTAAGCTGGATGTGACTATCCATTACTTACCAAGGATTCAAACTTGGTGTTCTGTACAAAACGAAGCTTTTCATTGGTCAGTATGATCTCACAGCAGCCAATCACGATGTCAAATACATCCTCTTTCAACAGGGTGGATAGAAGGGCCTTGAGTGGGGAGGAAGAGGAATAGAAGACATTAAAGAAAAATTCCAGTTTTGGTAACGATTTCAAAGTGAGTTCATACAGAATCCAATGAAATGACCACCAAAGCGTCTGTTCGTATGAATAAAAAATATATGCCAAAGGATTCTGGAAGAAATTGTGTAATCGGGCCGACATTCAAAGCAATAATAATACACTGTCCCACGTGCGCTTATCTGTGTTGGTGATCTTCAGTGTGAACATTTTTCAACGTAGATTTCAAGATTTCACTACGTTCAGTTTATGTAACTGTACCAGATCTAGATCCTCGATGATATAGTGCCAATTAAGCTTGGTTTCACACACTTTCTCATGAAATCAGTGTTTACTGCAACTACTTTCATTTGTCTTTTAACAGGTTTCTCATTTCAAAGACAAACATGAATCAGTGGCAGAGAGAACTTGCACATATCAGTCTCTGCCATCATTGCAAGGGGTTTAATATTAGTATTTTCAAAATTTACACAGTGAATGGCAATTTCAAGGTTTGTGAGTCGTTTGGTCTCATAAGTAACTGGCAAGAATTTATTCTTTGAATTGCTCAAAATCATTGTATTGGTAACTATGCTCAAGCCAGGGTAATTATCGTAGAACACAAGTGGTGTATAAGAACTAGAGCTGCCAACCTGAACAAGAACATTTCAGTATTTTTAAAGCTGAAAATCAGTATTTTGGCAAGGAAATCATTATTTTCAAAGAAATAACATAGGACAACACATAAAAATGAAACTTGAGAAATCAGTATTTTGCATGAAACCATCAGTATTCTTCTCATTTTTCAGTACTAAATACAGAAAATCAGCTACTTGGCAGCTCTGAAAAACCAATTATTATTGTTATTATTATGACCAAATGGCCAACTTGCCTATGTATCTACTTGGTTATCCCCAATCTGCTAATAACATTCTCTATTCATAAAGTTTGAATTTCATACAGGGCGTTATTTTCTTCAGCAATAAATTAATCCACATTGTACCGCATTCAACCCAGGTGCAGCAAATGGGTGCCAAGAATATTCATTCCATGAAATGCCTATAAACTTGGAAGGTAGCTAATTGCAGCAAGGTAATAATGACAAATAGTGTAATAAGCATTATGCAGCCTCGACATGAGCGCGTAATAAGTTTAGTGTAATAAGCATTATGCAGCCTCAACATGAGGGCGTAATAAGTTGCATTAAAATTATTAATGTTCAAGAAATTGACTTGAAAGATGTTACTTACAGAGCACAGGTTTCCTCGCAGACATATTGGTTTGCCTTCCTGTTGAAGGGTGAACAATTCTTGGCTCTTGAGGGCATCATGCATGAAGAGCCACAAAGACTGTTCATCAGTACTTGATGTACCATCTCTGTAATAATGCAATGCAGGATAACTTTATTTCCAAAAGGAACTAAATCCTCTTTTGTAAATTCAGGAAAATGACATTTGTTAAGATGATTCAGATAATAAGCAAATGATTAGGAGCACATTTTTTAATATGGCTTTCAAATTTTGTTAAACACAAAATAATGTAAGGAATTGAATAAATTTAGTAATTCAATTTTCTCAAAAGTGGCCATTAAATGGATGTGAAATTAATCATGGTATACTGTACATCATGAAAGATAGGATATAATGTCAGTCTACTACCTTCCTTCTTTATCTGATATTACATTGGTTTCACAAGTAGAAGAAATACGTATGTAAATTAGTGTGATCTATTTATGAATAGACGGGTGCCCTACACAATAATTTTGCAACAAAATTTAAATCCATTAATGAAAATCTATATTCCCTTATAAAAATACTTACAAAGTAGCTGTAAATAGGAACAAAACAAAATGAACTGTGGATGGAAAAAACTATTAAACAGTAATTTCTATAACATGATTCAAAAAAATATCTAAAATGAAATGAAATAAAGCAAAAACATACTTCTCACTATTAACAAGTCGAAACGAGACCCAGTCCAGTAAAACTTGGTGTTTGTTGGGTAGGAAGCATTGGTTAGACACCCAACCAAATCTTGCTAGCTTAATACGGTCACATATCGGTACCGAGTTATCCTTCAGCCGTTTATGCAACCCTGGAATGAAAAACACAATAATATACTGAACCGTGAAAGATAATATTACCGTTGCCATTGGGTGAAGAGGTGTAGGAGGAGAAAGTAAAAAAAATGAAACAAGAAATGTTTAAATAACTCCTCTAGATAGATTCAAGCAACTGGTATAAATTCCACATGTCCGATATTTTTCCTTCAGAAAAGAAGGTTGACTTGGACGGAGGGAAGGTGGGACAAGTAATTAGCTTTAAAACAAAGTGAGATCCAGAAAAAAAGATTAATAGAGAGAGAAAGAAATAACATGTGTACTAGAATGAAATTTTAAAAAATGAGAAAAGGATTAAGGACAAAAGAATAAGAATTATGTAAAAAAAAAAAAGGCAAAGGAGAAAAATGAGCATTTAGAAGAGGGAGTGGAAGGATAAACATGTAAAGATGGTGAAAGAAAGAATACATGAAAGGACGGACTGAAAAATACCAAACAAGTGGAGCACCTCTGGCAGTCTCACTGGCATCACGCGATTCGATATAGCAGCAGTGCTGACTTTGAAAACTACTATAAAATAATTATTCACAAAAAACACAATTCATATATGATACAATACAATGTTCATTGACAATAAATGACATTTGACCTTAATCATGCGTCCTAAGATACCCCTATATCTACATTTCATAAACCATATCTATAAACTTTGAAAGCTATGACAGCAATCTAATAATTACCTCCAAAATTGCCGAAGTTCATTTAACTTAAATGTGACCTGAAACTCGCATGAAATGTTCAGTGATACTTAATAACTCTTATGTCCAAGTTTTATGAACTAGATCCATACACTTTCGGAGTTATGATGGTAATTCAACAATACCCCCAACATGGCCAAAGTTCATTAACCTTTGACCATGGTCATGTGACCTGAAACTCGCGCAGGATGTTCAGTGATACTTGATTACTTTTATGTCCAAGTTTTATGACTCAGATCCATAAACTTACAGTTATGGTTATTCAACAATTACCCCCAACATGGCCAAAGTTCATTGACCTTGGTCATGTGACCTGAAACTTGCACAGGATGTTCAGTGATAATTGATTACTTTTATGTCAAAGTTTCATGAATCAGATCCATAAACTTTCAAAGTCATGATGGTAATTCAACAGATACCCCCAACTTGGCCAAAGTTCATTGACTCTACATGACCTTTGACCTTGGTCATGTGACTTGAAACTCAGGCAGTATATTTAGTAATATTTGATTACCCTTATGGCCAAGTTTCATGAACTAGACTAGAGCTATACTTTCTAAGTTATCCTATCATTTCAAAAACTTAACATTAGGTTAAGATTTTTATGTTGATTCCCCCAATATGGTTGAAGTCCATTGACCCTAAATGACCTTTGACCTTGGTCATGTGACCTGAAACTCGGGCAGCATGTTGAGTAATACTTGATTAACCTTATGTCCAAATTTCATGAACTAGACTAGAGCTATACTTTCTAAGTTATGCTATCATTTCAAAAACTTAACCTTTGGTTAAGATTTGGTGTTGACGCCGCCGCCGTCAGAAAAGCTGCCCCTATACTAGTCTCACTCTGCTATGCAGGTGAGCTAAATTAGAGGAGAGAAAATAGATGGAAAAGAAAAAAGGAAAACAGAAAAAGGATAAGGGAAAGCAAAATGAATGAAAAGGAACAGTTAAAGAAGAAAGATAAACAGAGGAATAGAAAAAAAAGAAAACGAAAGAGAAAAAAAAGAGAGAGAAAAAGAGAAAGAATGACAAAAGATCAAAGAGGGGATGAACTAAACGTAGACCTAGGGTACATAAAATAATACTGCCAATCTAGCAAGATCTAGTTTTAAAAGTCTATGTTAAAGACATCAATAATCAAGTTTCTATGACTTGGTCTTAAGTTATTCTCAAAGCATTGTAAATGTGGACAGCAGTAGAAAAAGACAATTTTAATACAATTTAACTTCTTAGTCTAACTGCCTTAAAATTAGACATAATCTTGACATGATATAACCTTGTTCTCTGTTACTACTCTGCAGTGGCGTAACTACGGGGAGGCATGAGGGGGCATGTGCCCCCCCAATCGGCTGGCCAAAAAAAAAAAAAAAAAAAAAAAAACGGGGAAAAGGAGAAAAAGAAGGAAAAAGGAAGAGAAACGTAGTGGGGGAAAGAAGAAATTGTTGTTAATCATAGTGTTATATTATGTTATATAACATAAGAAGCATTTTTCACAACTTTATGAAACATTATTTGCTTAATTGTGTCTTCATTGTTCCTGGTGCTCGCATAGACTTTTTAACGAGACATATAAAACTGCTGTACTAAAGCCTCCCGTTTTCAAATCAATATACAACAAAATAATATATTTCCTCGCAATTAGAGTTATTATTGGTTAAGTAGTGATATATTCTTCTTTTTCATGACTACTGAAAGTTATTGCCCTATTTTAAGGTCTTAATATAAAACATTTCCTGTCCGTGCTAACGTTCACATTAGTGGATTGGTGAGATTTCTGCTCTTCATGAACTCCTAAAATCAGTCCTTAAAATGTCAATTTTTCTGATCTGAATATCAAAAAATTTTAGCTTGCGCTTCGCGCTCGCATCATTTGGTTAGTGAAATACGTGGGGTCTTAGTGAATTCTTACAAACAAGCCTTGGAATGCCCTCTTCATGTCTGAATTTCCTAGATTTTCAGCTCGCGCTCGCAGTATTTCATTAGTGAGATGCGTATGATAATCATGATTACAATGACTTCAAAAAGTGCTCCATGTGTTTAGATGTAATTCTAACAAAATCAGCAAGCGCTTGGCACTCGCATTAGATGACTATGGTGAGATATGTATACTCTGACTTCATGGATTCGTAATTATAGTCCTTAAAATATCCATGTTTTGGGGTCAATATATACAAAAATTTCAGCTCGCGCTTCGCGCTCGCATCATTTGGTTAGTCAAATAGAAACAATGTGAGATTTTGTGAGATTTTTGTGAGATTTTGTGAGATTTTTGTTTCTATTCTTAGAGAAACAACCTTTAGAATGCCCCTCTTCGGGTCTATATTTCCTAAATGTTCAGCTCGCTTTTGCATTGCAGAATTTGGTTAGTAAGATACGTATGATAATCATAATTACATGAATACAAAAGTTGCTTCATGACTGTGTTTAGATGTAATTCTAACAAAATCAGCAAAGGATGGCACTAGCATTACATGACTACGGTGAGATATTTATACTCTTAATGGATTCTAAAATATAATCCTTAAAATTTCCTTGTTTAGGGTCAATTTATACAAAAATTTTAGCTCGCGCTTCGCACTCACATTGTTTCTTTAACGAGACAGTTAAGTATCATGATTACAAAACAATTTGCTTATAATGTCAATTTTTAGCCCTCAATATCAAAAATTTTCAGCTCGCGCTTCGCGCTCGCATTATTTAATCAGTGAGATACATATTCGTTTGATGGCACTGCATGTCCTTAAAATATCTCTATTAGGTCAGTATATCTGACAACTGAGCGCGCTTCGCGCGCTCCCTAAGTGACCCGAAATTTTTCCTGGTGCCCCCCCAATGCCGTGACCCACGGTACGCCACTGCTACTCTGGGTGGTGAAATAAGGTCGGCAATGTTTGGCTTATTTTCTCTTTTTCTTTGGGACAAATGCTTGATATTTTGACAATGTCAGTTTCCACTACAGCTATTCATAATATAACTTGGCTCTTAAGTAAATTTGATTCTTTGAATTATTTTTTCTTAATTAAAAATAGAGATTGAAAAATGCCAATTGTCTTGCCATATTACTTTCAACCAATAGAGAAGAGGGCATACACAAAAATATGCCCGAAATTCAAGGTTTTGAGCACTCTGGTGAATACGAAAATTATTCCTAAGTTTCTAATGAAAAATATTTGCAACTATGGACTCATTCAATGAACAAGGTTATGATATAACCTTGTTCTCAGTTATATCTCCATGTGTGGCAAAATAAGGGTGGCAATGTTTGGCTAATTTTCTCTTTTTGTTTGGGGCAAATGATTGATGTTTTTACACTGACAGTTTCCATTACACCTATTATTCATACAACTTGGCTCTTATTTAAATTTGATACTTTAAATCATTTTTTTCTTAATTAAAAATAGAGATCAAAAAATGAAAATTTTCTTGCCATATTAATTTCCACCAATAGAGGGCGTACACAAAAATATGCCCAAAATTCAAGTTTTTGAGCGCTCTGGTGAATACAAAAATTATTCCCTAGTTACTATTGAAAAATAAATTGCAACTGTACGGAAATTAGTAATTTTGGTCACAAAAGTGATATTTTAATGACTTTTTAAAGTGTGTGCTCTGGACAACATTTGCATACCATAGTCCTACCTGTAGATTCCCCACAGGCAGGGTGGTAGCAGTGAACAAGTGCAACTATGTGGAAATTAGTATTTTTGGTTACAAAAGTGATATTTTAATGATTTTTTAAAAATTGTGTGCTGTGTACAGCATTGGCATACTTCTTCTTTCCTTGGTTGGCAACCAGTCAGGATTGACTATTTTTGCCACAGCTTTTGTTCATTTTCAGTAGCTTATTATATATATTTTTACATTCCCCTTTTCCTTCTCTCTTTCATTTTTTTTCTTCCTTTTCTTTTCTGTTATTTTCTCTGTCTTTTCTTTCTTTTTCATGTTATTTTTTCTTTTCTTTTCTTTTTGTCTTCTTTTTTCTTTTTAACCATAGTCCTACCTGTAGATTCCCCACAGGCTGGATGGTAATGAACCCTGGCTTGAGTCTTGACATAATTGAATACTGAAATCTGAATAGGCCGTTTTAATTTAGGAAATTAGATGACGTAGCCACAGCACACCCATTAATATTTTATGCTTGATTTTCTTTAATAATCTCCTTAGCATTTGACCAAATTTCAGCTACACAGTCAAAGATAATGATAGGCCGCAACAGTAATTATGTGGCCTGATGAGCTCTGGCGGCGCGGCATAGCAATCAAGCGCAGCCGCGTCCGGAGGCAGGCTATCTCATGCACAGATATAAACGAGTGGGACCGTGATAAGTAGCCTTCTGCTGTTGTCCCAACAGTCAACAACACCAACACTCTCTCAGCTCATACGACTAACACAACAATCTTCAATTTACAAAAAACATTGTATTCTATGCACGTTGATGAAAATGAGCCTATACATTTTTTTCTTCTTTTTTATACTACGATTATGGTTCATAAAATAACATCTATTTTTTCTTAAAAACACATGCTCACCTGCATAGTAGGCTGCCATCTTGAAAAGTGCCCTCTTAATGTTTTCAACTCGACACGTATTTATTTCCGTTTATCAAAATATGATTTCGGATATCAACTGGAAAAAAAATCATTCAGCTGCTCCTTTATGAAAAAAAAAACTTACTGAATACCTTGCTTAATCTCTAATGGATTAATTTCCTCAAAATTTCACCATTTTTTTTTTCTTTCTCTTACTTTTACAACAATTTCTGTCAGGGAGAACTTCCTCTTTAGTTATTTACAAGTATAGAGTAAAATTCATCGAGCAAAACGCTGACAATTTCCTCAAAATCTGACCCCAAAAAATATTTTTTTACGTTTAGCAAAATCCTATTAAAAAAACAGTTATGCATGGACCTGAATCCACCGACGGGACAGTCGTAACCCCGTAACTCTGGTATGGTTGTGGAAGGGGGCTCCTTTTCAGTCATTTCAAATCATTTTTTTTCTATATTATCACTTCTTGATCACATAAATTCTCTGTCTTTACTTTACGGGTCAATATAAGCCCAGAAAACATATTTGAGGCCACTGAGATTATTGGATTTGTAGTTAATCTAAAAAAAAAATGCTGAATTTATCAATGGTGCTTAATTGGTACACTGAGAATTCAAAGTACCACAAATCTTGTTAAAACGTTATTCCCTCTTGTAGGAATGTTTTTCTTTTGTATAACGTCTCATAGATCTTCGATTAACAACCTTATCGTTTCCGGAAAGTAACCACCTTTTGTTTGCTGATATCTTATTCCTCAGTTTTTTGTTTCATAATGTAATTAAATTGTTTTCAGGAATGAATACAAAAGAAATAATAAACAAATAAATAATGACACTAAATAAAAATGTTACCCTACTTTTTATACAGTGTGCGGCAAAAATAGTCAATCGTGACTTATTGTCAAATAAAAACAAGGAATGGAAATGATGTATGCCTGCAATGGGTGGGATGGTGGTGTCATGTCCACATTATTAAAGAACCCAAATTAAAACATGCGTGCATATCTCTCCCTTGTAACAAAATAAGATGAAACAGAGATTATCTCACACATTATAAATCAATTATATATAAAAATAAATTCATTCGTTTGTTTTCATTTCTAGAGGACGAAAAACTAAATTAATATAATTTCATTTTTAATAAACTACGATAGAATAAGCGGACCATCTGCTTGCTCATCACGGAGACATTCATAGGAAGAGAGAAAGGGGCCAAGTTACATTCAATTAGGGATACGAGGTTTTAAAAACAATAAAGGTAAAGGTTATTATTAAAAACCTAATATTTTCGGCTCTGGAGTCCATCCTTGACTTAATCTTATTGGAGGAAATTAACTCTGAAAACTTAACAACAAAATATAAATGGAGTATGTTATGTTGTGAAAACAAACTAAAAAAAACAGAGAGATAAAGAAATCATATATACATGAAAGGTAAACTCTGAGAGAATAAAAATATTATTAAGAAATATCACCAACTATTATTGATAACATTATAATTACGAATGAGAATGTTTTTAACTTACAATTCGTTCAAAATTCTCCTGGTTTTATTTTTTGCCCAAAATGACTATTTAAATAAAAAAAAACACCTTATTGCTCTAATTAAGGCCTTCCTTACGCCCCCTGACCCTGACTACATTCTATTGTTATTATTATTATTTATTTTTGGTGTCGAAAATATATAGTGTAATTTTTTTTTTATGCCGATGCTCTCTTACCGTAGCCCCTCTCCACCTCCCTCTCCCCCCTCTCCTTCCATGCATAACATTGGTTGCCATTCACGATGCCTTCGCATTATAATCTTTAGATCAATATTTCAACTGAGCCGTTATTTGACACATTACGTAAGCCTTTTGTTAATCAAGAATCGAGTTGGATATTGATTCGGCATGGTTTCAGGTTCGTCTCGTTGATTTGAACTTTCTCCTTCTAGAAGACATTTAGCTTGACCGTAATTCACATTAGCCTAATTTTCAATGGACAACTGACGACCACGCTGCAGTAGAGTTTTTTTTAGTGAAGTTCTGATTCCCGCTCTTTTCCAAGACATGAATGTCCGTCTGTACATCCTTTCGCCTAATCGATAGAAAGTTAACTTTTCGAAATCATATAGTGGAGGTGCTGACGTGGTAAGTCACATCAGTTTTCTCTCTGATGAAGATTCTCCTTTCCCCCGTCACCAACTTTAATACTACCTTCTTTTTCGCATAGGTATGCCTATATTGCTAAAATTCATTTTATATTACACAGATCGAGTATCTCTCGTTTTCACGCCTTTTGTATGTTGCTACTTGGCTGAAACCAGTCTACATTAAAGAAGCATTATCCTGTCATCCTGAACTACATTATATTCAGAGTCTTCAGAAGCACTATGACTTAGACATTATTCTCATTTTTACATTTAACCATAAAATAAAATCTTTCAATATACAGATATACGTATACAACAGGAGCCGCGGAAGCGGGGCTGGGGGGCTTCAACCCCCACTTTTTTCCAAAACCATGTACAAAAACGTAAATATGCCATACGATTGTGATTTTTTTTGGCATGGTCAGCCCCCCCCCTTTGAAAACCGTTCCGCGGCCCCTGTACAAAGCTAGTTTAATTTCGCGACAACTTCGGACACTAAATTTGCAGAGACTCAATTCACATTTCTGTCACATCTCGCACATTATCTTGAGAACCTTTCCATATTAATCCCGTCCTAAGGGAAACATGATGGATACTACTTCTACTACTACTACTACTACTACTACTACTACTACTACTACTACTACTACTACTACTACTACTACTACTACTACTACTACTACTATTACTACTACTACTACTACTACTACTACTACTACTACTACCACTACTACCACTACTACCACTACTATTACTACTACTACTACTACTACTACTACTACTACTACTACTACTACTAATACTACTAATACTACTACTATACTACTACTACTACCAGTGGCGTACCGTGGGTCACGGCATTGGGGGGGGCACCAAAAATTCGAGTCACTTAGGGAGCGCGCGAAGAGCGCTCAGTTGTCAGGTATTCTGACCTAATAGAGATATTTTAAGGACATGCAGGATATGTATCTCACTGATTAAATAATGCGAGCGCGAAGCGCGAGCTGAAAATTTTTGATATTCAGGGCTGAAGATTTTTGATATTCAGAGCTGAAAATTTTTGATATTCAGAGCTAAAAAGGGACATTATAAGCATTTTTTTGTAATCATGATATGTAACTGTGTCGCTAAACAAACAATGCGCGTGCGAAGCGCAAGCTAATTTTTTTATATATTGAACCTAAATAGAGAAATTTTGAGGACTATATTTCAAAAATCCATTAAGAGTATAAATATCTCACCACAGTCATCTAATGCTAGTGCCATCCTTTGCTGATTTTGTTAGAATTACATCTAAACACAGTCATGAAGCACCTTTTGTAGTCATTGTAATCATGATTATCATACGCATTTTACTAATCAAATACTGCAAGCGCGAAGCGCGGGATGAAAATTTAGGAAATTTAGACCTGAAGAGGGGCATTCTAAGGCTTGTTTGTATGTATTCCATAAGGCCGTATGTATTTTACTAACCAAATGATGCGAGCGCGAAGCGCGAGCTGACATTTTTTATTTATTGACCCCAAACATGGATATTTTAAGGACTATGCTTTTTGTGAATCCATTAAGAGTATACCTATCTCACCATAGTCATCTAATGCCAGTGCCAAGCGCTTGCCGATTTTGTTACAATTACATCTAAACACATGAAGTACTTTTTGAAGTCATCATTGTAATCATGAGTATCATACGCATCTCACTAATCAAATACTGCGAGTGCGAAGCGCGAGCTGAAAATTTAGGATATTCCGACCTGAAGAGGGGCATTCTAAGGCTTGTTTGTAGGAATTCACTAAGACCCTACGTATTTCACTAGCCAAATGATGCGAGCTGAAAATTTTTGATATTCAGATCAGAAAAATTGACATTTTAAGACCTGATTTAAGGAGTTCATGAAGAGCAGACATCTCACCAATTCACTAATGCGAACGTTAGCACGGACAGGAAATTTTTTATATTAAGACCTTAAAATAGGGCAATCACTTTAAGTAATCATGAAAAAGAAGAATATGTCACTACATAAAGCAATAATAACTCGAATTGCGAGGAAACATTTTTGTGTATATTGATTTGAAAACGGGGGGTTTTAGTACAACATGATTATATATCTCGTAAAACAGTCTTTGCGAGCACCAGGAACAATGAAGCAAATAATGTTTCATAAAGTAATAAAAAATGCTTCTTATGTAATATAACAAACAACATAATATAACATTATAATGAACAATAATCTCTTCTTTCCCCACTACGTTTCTCCTCCCTTTTCCCTCTTTATTTCCCTTTCCTCGGTTTTTTTTTTGCCAGCCGATTGGGGGGGGGCACGTGCCCCCCATGCCCCCCCGTAGTTACGCCACTGACTACTACTACTACTACTACTTCTACTACTATACTACTACTACTACTTCTACTACTACTACTACTACTACTACTACTACTACTACTACTGCTGCTGCTGCTGCTGCTACTACTACTACTACTTCTACTACTACTACTACCACTACTACTACTACTACTACTACTACTACTACTACTACTACTACTGCTAATGATAATAATGATGATGATAATCACAATAATAATAATGATAATAATAACAAAAATAATAATGATAATAATAGTGTTACGATACTGCAACAAATAACAAGTGTTTATTTTCTTCTTTGTGTTTAATTTCCTCTTTTTTTTATTACAGGAAATAATTATACATAAATAAAACAAATAATGATCTTACATAAATCTCTTGAAGTGTCCGATGTAAAATCCCGAAGTGATGATGCTATATCCAAGTAATAATCCAAATGATAAAATCCCAGTTGACTGGCGAAAATTCACAATGATGGTGATGATGAAACTGATGTTGAAGTCCGATGAATAATAACAGTCACTGTAACGAGTTGAAATGTCCGTGAAGACGATGTTGATGATGATTAACAGTCAATTTCAGCAATCCATGGGTTGAAACGTGTTCATTGAACAGGTTGATGATGTTGATGAGAACTGATAATTTCTCTCTCAAAATAACTGCAAACAGTTCATTGATGCATAAACTGCTCTGATCTGATCTGGTGAAGTGATCTCATATGATGTGATGATCAAGTGATCTAATATGATGTGATGTGATCTCCTGCTCTCATATGATGTGATGATCATCTTGAAAAATCTGCAGCTTTATACTAATTACAAGTGTTCTAGATCATTCTCAAATTTCAACTAATCTACAAGCTTCTAGAATTCACTCTTCTGGAAGCTTCTTTATTTCTAAAACATTCTTGAATGACCTCATTGAAATCAACATGGGTAAACAAAATACCTAAGCCTATTCATTTCCACTACCAATACAATTCTATTGTTTGGCCTTTCCCTATTCAACAATAAAACTCCTTGGCCTTTAAATAGGCAAGGCCTGCATAATAAAAAGACATTCTGGAAAGTTCTTTACAAACATGCTGTGGAATGTACTTGATCATTCTAGGCTATTCTTAAAGAGGAAATAACTAATAGATTAATGTAACTGCTTTCACAATTCTTCTACAATTATTCTTATATATAACACCTCCCCCACCGGGGAAAAGAAAGCTTTACCGTAGTAAAGGTTTCTTTAAGATTACTTTTTTTTCTTTTAACTGCTCAAAGTCATCTTGATAAATCATTTACAGTTATCGTGTACAAAGATATAGTACTTAACGAACATGTTAAAATAAATGAACATCAAAGATGTTTTCTTCAAATGACACACTTGGTCAAAATCATGAATAATTTCACTTTTTATACTCTTGATAGAGCATCAGCAATTACATTATTCTTTCCCTTTATGTGTACAATTTTCAAAGGGAATGGTTGGAGCATTAGGCTCCATCTATACAGTCTTTGATTCTTTGTTTTAAATTTCTCCAAAAACACAAGAGGATTGTGATCTGTATAGACTGTAATCTCTCCATTGGTTAGATACACCTCAAACTGCTGAAGGGCTAGTACGAGACTCAGGGCCTCTTTTTCAATAGTTGAGTATTTCTTTTGAAACCGATTGAGTTTCTTAGAGAAGTAGCACACTGGTTTTTCGATGCCTTCTTCATCTTCTTGGAGCAATACTGCTCCTACTCCAACATCACATGCATCAATAGCTACTTTGAATGGCTTTGTGAAGTTTGGAGCTGCCAAAACAGGCTCATTCACCAAAATGGCCTTTAATTTCTCAAATGATCTTTGACATTCGTCAGACCAAACATACTTTACTTTTGCCTTCAGCAGGTTTGTCAGAGGACTAACCACTGTACTGAAATTTGGAACAAATTTCCTGTAGAAGCCACTCATACCTAAGAATCTGAGCAATTCTTTCTTAGTTGTGGGAATTGGGAAGTCTAAGATAGCTTGTATCTTGGCTTCTCTTGGTAGCACTTGCCCTTGACCAACCACATGACCAAGATATGTGACTTTTGCCTTGGCAAATTCACTCTTCATCAGATTCACTACTAGATTGGCTTTGTCCAGCCTGTCAAACAGTGCTCGCAAATGATTCAGATGATCATTCCAAGTATCACTGTATACTAGGATGTCGTCTATGTATACGACACAATTGTCAAGTCCGGCAATCACTTGATTTGTCAACCTTTGGAAGGTTGCTGGTGCATTTTTCATGCCAAAAGGCATGACTTTGCATTGAAACAAGCCTTCAGGTGTAACAAAGGCTGATATCTCTTTGGCTCGGTCAGTCAGTGGCACTTGCCAATATCCTTTAAGCAAGTCTATCTTTGTGATATAGGCAGAATTTCCAACTCTATCAATACAATCTTCTAACCTAGGAATTGGATACGAGTCAGTCTTAGTTACTGCATTTACCTTTCGGTAATCAATGCAAAATCTCTGAGAGCCGTCTGGCTTTGGAACCATTACAATGGGAGAACTCCAACTACTCTGACTCGGTTCGATTATGTCATTATCTAACATAAACTGTATTTCCTTATTCACCATTTCCAACTTGCTTGGATTGAGCCTATAAGGATTCTGTTTGATAGGTCTTACATCACCTATGTCTACGTCATGTACAGTTAAAGGTGTACGACCTGGTTTGTCTTTACATACATTCTCATATTCTCTTAACAGGCCAGATATATCATTTCTTTGATCTTCAGGCAGGTGTTTTAATGCCTCATCCATGTTTCCTAACATCTCTGAGTTAGATAACTTTATACCACATGGTTCGTTCTTGGATACATCTGTATAAGACAATTCATTATCTGTCTTTCCATAACATTCTTCTTCATGTACATTTACATGTTTTTCTTCTTCTTTGACCTGTGTTGTACCTATTGGCTGACTAGCCTCTCGCTCAAAGTATTCTTTCAACATGTTTACATGACAAACTCTTTGAGACTTTCTTCGATCAGGGGTACTGATCACATAGTTGACATCATTCAATTTCTTTTTGACTATGTAGGGACCACTAAACCTAGCTTTCAAGGGCTCACCTTGCAAAGGCAACAACACTAACACTTTGTCTCCAGGCTTGAAACTTCGCTCTTTTGCATTTTTGTCAGCTTGAGCTTTCATTTTTCCCTGCGACTCTTTCAAGTGTTCCTTAGCCACATCACAAGCTTTTGAGAGCCTTTCTCTAAACTTTGACACATAGTCTAGAAGGTTTACATCATCATTCTGAACCATAAACCTCTCTTTGATAAGCTTTAGGGGACCCCTAACCTCATGACCATAGACCAATTCAAATGGACTGAAACCTGTGGACTCATTCGGGGAATCCCTAGTTGCAAACAGTAGGAATGAGATCCCTTTATCCCAGTCATCGGGATAGTCTTCACAATAAGCCCTAATCATGGTCTTCAAAGTCTGATGATAGCGTTCTAACGCTCCTTGGGACTGTGGGTGATAAGCAGAGGACTTGATCTGCTTTATTCCCAACTCCTTCATAACTTGCTGAAATATTCCTGACATGAAATTTGACCCTTGATCAGATTGAATTTCCTTGGGCAGACCATACCTAGTGAAAAACTGCACTAACGCCTGCACCACTGTCTTTGCAGTGATACTCCTCAAAGGTATCGCCTCTGGAAACCGTGTAGACAAGTCCATAATCGTCAGGAGAAATCTGTGACCCGACCTCGTTCTGGGTAAGGGTCCGACACAATCAACAAGAACCCTAGTAAAAGGTTCATCAAATGCAGGAATGGGTATCAATGGAGCAGGCTTGATAGAAGGCTGTGCCTTACCAATAATCTGACATGTGTGACATGTCTTACAGAAATGCACAACATCTTTGTGCATCTTAGGCCAATAGAAATGCCTCATAATTCTATCTTCTGTCTTCCGAATACCGACATGACCTGCCATAGGTAACTCATGAGCCATTTTCAGAATATCTGTGCGGTAACAAGGAGGAACTACAACCTGGTGAATTATACACCAATCTTCATCAGCTGGTCTCCGGGGAGGTCTCCATTTCCTCATCAAAATGTCATCTTTGACATAAAAGCACTCAGGAACCTTATCAGCCTCAGCCTCAGAACATGCTTTCTGTGACAAGCTTTTTAATTCTGGGTCTGCCTGTTGTGCCTGTACTAGGGAGGATTTACTAAACAAACTATCATTGTTAGCAACAGAGCCTTCAACACTATCCCCATTCAAATCCTTGAAAAAGGTTTCAGCTAACCAGACATCAGTACTCTCCTCTACATCAGCAGATTCCGCATCATCCTTTTCAGCTCTACGAGTCTGAGACCTAGTAACAACACAATCCGGGAAAATCCCTGGAAAATCTTCCTGCAACAATTCAGTTTCAGCTACCTCAACGGGCTTTTCCAAAACCACTGGAGATGCAACAACTTTATCTCCAGCCAAGTCGTTACCTAACAAGAAATCAACACCTTTCATGGGTAATTCTGGAACGACACCAACAGTCACAGGACCACTAACTAGGTCACACTTTAAGTCGACCTTATGCAAAGGAACCGACATGAAATTTGGGCCAATACCTTGAACTAAGACGTTGGCATTCTCTGAACTCTCCGGAGGAAGAGCCGAATCCCCTGGCACCATCAGGGACTGTGCAGCCCCTGTATCCCTAAGGATCACCACTGACCTACCAGCAGCACCAGTCGAACAAGGGGATACTTCACCATCATGCAAAAAACTTCTAAAAGTTTCATCAACCTGTTTGACTTTATCAGCAAATACCAGAGAAACACTCTCAACATCTTGATTGGGCTCTGATGGAACAAACTCCATCGAGGGAACACTTGTTTGCTTGACAAAACCCATGTCTTTCTTAGTTTTGGTTGGCATTCCAACCAATTTCCAACATGATTCTTTCAAATGTCCCGATTTATGACAATGAGTACAAATTTTGGAACTACGACTCTCAGACCTTTTGGTTGATTCTGTGCCCCCACTAGCCTGATTCTTATTAGCGTCTTTGTCCTTGCTTGCATATTTTCCCTCACTAGGTTTATTGTGGGATTCAAATGACCCTTTACCTTTCTTTTTCCAATAATTCTTGAAAGGAGGCCTATCTCCACTACCTTTATGTGTGACCTCAAATTAATCAGCTACTATGGCTGCTTTACTGACTTCAGTAACTCTATGGTCATCTAAGTGAGATTTAATGCCAAAAGGAAGACTCTTTTTGAATTCTTCTAGGAGGACAACTTCCCTAAGGTGAACAAAATCTTTGTCAACTTTCAGTGATCTGTACCACTTATCGAACATCATTTCTTGTTCCCTAGCAAATTCAACATACGTCTGGCCTGTTTGTCTTTGCATGTTCCTAAATTTATGTCTGTACGCTTCTGGTACCAACTCATATGCATTGAGAATTGTTTCTTTCACTGTAGCATAGTCACATGATTGCGTTTCAGAGAGCGAAGAATAGACTTTTGCAGCCTTTCCAACAAAAACACTTTGGAGGAGAAGAGTCCAGTATTCCTCGGGCCAATTCAGTCTCTTGGCCACTTTTTCAAATGACACAAAATATGTATCAACTCCCTCTTCATCAAATTTTGGCACAAGGCGAATATTTTTCGCCACATCAAAGCCTTGGGGAGATTTATCTTTAACAGAGTTAGTATTAGTATTTGCATGAGCTAACTCCATTTCTTTCAACTTTAACTGGTACTCCAATCTCATTTTCTCCATTTCAATGTTTTCTCTGATTCTTTCCTTTTCAATGTTTATTTTCTCCTTTTCAAGGTTGATTTTCTCCTTTTCCAATTCAATATTTGCTAGTTGGATCTGAGCATCATCTGAAATATTGATAGAAGTTTCAGATTCCTCTGTAAGCTTCATGTGACTAGCTAACAAGTCAATTATCTCTGCCTTCTTTAAACCTGGGGCTAGAGATACACCCAAATGATCACAAACTGTTATCAAATCATCTTTCTTCAGTGACTTCAAATGATCATATGACAATTCTGTCATTGCAAGAAATTCTTCAACATCAAATGTAGCCATAGTGAATATACACAAATACAAGCAAGTAATAACACAGTACAGTATATTCTAGAACTTTCCAAAAATTTCCAAAATGTTTCCAATTCAAATTGGCTTTTGTTTCAAATTGGCTTATACAAATTTGGTTTTCGTTTCCCGGACAAGCCCCCAAAATTATTTGTTACGATACTGCAACAAATAACAAGTGTTTAATTTCTTCTTTGTGTTTAATTTCCTCTTTTTTTTATTACAGGAAATAATTATACATAAATAAAACAAATAATGATCTTACATAAATCTCTTGAAGTGTCCGATGTAAAATCCCGAAGTGATGATGCTATATCCAAGTAATAATCCAAATGATAAAATCCCAGTTGACTGGCGAAAATTCACAATGATGGTGATGATGAAACTGATGTTGAAGTCCGATGAATAATAACAGTCACTGTAACGAGTTGAAATGTCCGTGAAGACGATGTTGATGATGATTAACAGTCAATTTCAGCAATCCATGGGTTGAAACGTGTTCATTGAACAGGTTGATGATGTTGATGAGAACTGATAATTTCTCTCTCAAAATAACTGCAAACAGTTCATTGATGCATAAACTGCTCTGATCTGATCTGGTGAAGTGATCTCATATGATGTGATGATCAAGTGATCTAATATGATGTGATGTGATCTCCTGCTCTCATATGATGTGATGATCATCTTGAAAAATCTGCAGCTTTATACTAATTACAAGTGTTCTAGATCATTCTCAAATTTCAACTAATCTACAAGCTTCTAGAATTCACTCTTCTGGAAGCTTCTTTATTTCTAAAACATTCTTGAATGACCTCATTGAAATCAACATGGGTAAACAAAATACCTAAGCCTATTCATTTCCACTACCAATACAATTCTATTGTTTGGCCTTTCCCTATTCAACAATAAAACTCCTTGGCCTTTAAATAGGCAAGGCCTGCATAATAAAAAGACATTCTGGAAAGTTCTTTACAAACATGCTGTGGAATGTACTTGATCATTCTAGGCTATTCTTAAAGAGGAAATAACTAATAGATTAATGTAACTGCTTTCACAATTCTTCTACAATTATTCTTATATATAACAATAGTGATAATAAATAAATTGAAAAAAAATATAATGATGATGATGATGATAATGATGATAACAATAATAATGATAATGATAACAGTAATAATAATGATAATAATAACAATAGTTATAAAATTTGACCTAAAATCATTGCACCAACGCCACAATCAGCGAGGAATGCATGCAGGGGAAATTTTTGTTTAAATTGGGAAATGCCACTTAGCTTGACAAAATATCGACTCGAATATTTTGGGGATCCTGTCAATATTGTCTCATTAATCTGTTTGATACACAAAGAGTTCGTTTCTTTTATTCTATTGCATGGATTCAGTTTTAGCGTACGCTGTAGTTAAAAGTGTTACACTTTCTGATTAGAGAGAGAGAAAAAAAACCGTTAAAAATATTACTCATTTAATTCTTTCTTTCATATCAAATTCATAACTTTCACACAGCATCAGGGGGGGGGCGCCACGGGGAGGAGGGCAATAATTTCAGGTATAGGAAAAAGACGAGAAAATTAAATTGAAAGAAAACGAAGAAAGAAGAGAACAAAACTGAGAGTTTTTTTTTTCGTTTAAAATACCCTATTATTCAATCAAGAAAAACATGTTGCCGCCTATAATTCATCTTGCTCCTCACACCTCCATGGAAAAAAAATCCACCCGCCGCCCCTTCACCTGTTCTTTTCATATCATCTTTCATTTTATTTGACATTTGATTAAACATTTGAAAATAAGTTATAATAAGATTTACAAATACTGAACAAGGGCATTCACTTCTTCAAGTGAATGATATAGTGTTTGATGTACTATTGCAAATGACAATTCTTGTTCTCTTCAGTTTTTTATTTTTCACTATTATATAAGTCTTGTAAAATTATGTTACCAGATAGAGACACCAAGTAATATTTCCCTGTAAGTGTAAAATAAATAGTGGTTACACGGTGGGGGGCACATTTTCCCGAGGAAAAATTTGACAAGCCAAAAAAAAAGGGGGGAGTTCATTTCGTCCACGAAAAAAATTGACAAGCAAAAAAAGGACTGAAAGGAAAAAAAAGGTCTTCACTTAAAAAAAGGGGGAGGGGGCATACTTCTGTTTTAACGGTATTTTTACGTTGCAAATTTTAATTGTGCCTCTCAAAGGGGGGGGGCCGGGGCATGGGCCGGCTTTGCCCCCCCCCCTGGATCCGCCAGTGGGACCAACATATATGGTGTACCGTGAAATCCCTACACTCTTCTTCTTCGCCATGGAAGCCTTCAGAAATTCCTTATAATAAAATCTTATCTATTCCTTACAGGAATTAGCATCGAGAAGTCGACACTATGCCTGTTCCCTTTATCAGGATGTGCACAACGAGATGTAAACGTCTCTTTACCTTGATAGTAATGATCATCACAGCCTTCCTTGTCCTCTACGCCATAGTGTCTCTCGGAGGGAATGGTAAGCAGTAAGGAACATTTAACAGAAGAGATGCAAGATGCAGAATTGTAGATTTAAATAAAATCAAACTGCGCATGCTCTGTCCCGAGTAAATGTATGAATGAACATGCGCAGATTAATCTTAATCTGGAATCTGGATACCAGTATTCCGTTCTCTTTGCCTCCTTATGAGTTTTGATAACGACTCTAATAAACGATCTTTTTTTTCAAATTGGTTTATGTCAGGTGGTAGTACCATTCCAATTATTACGTACCTCCTTCAACCGAACTTTTAAATGAAACGTGTTCACCCCTTGCATGGGGGTACACAATCATATTCCCCAACTTGGCGTGAGGCAAATATTAGGTATTGAAGGAGTTTTAATGAGAGTTATTATGCAGAAAAGGAAATTTAAACGAAAAATACTAATGTTGCAAAGTCAATAAGTTACATTTTGAAATTGATGCATTTTTAAATGGAAATATTTTAAAGATAATGTATCTCTGATATTTATCTTCTTTATCATTCAGAAGTGAAAAGTGATAATTTGACAGACGTGGTAAAGACACGGAGTGAAGCCGCCCCCATTGAACCTCAAGAAATACTGGTAAGAAATATCTTGGGACTCCATGTTTTAAGCATAGGGAGGGAGTCTTCTATACTACCCCATTATAGGATTTCAGGATAACTTTCAGCTGAGCAGGCGCGTAGCCGGGGGGGGGGGGGGCGCCCCCCCCCAAAAAAAAGGCCACCAAAAAGAAAAAAAAATGAAGAGGGGAAAAGGAGAAAATGAAACTGGAAAAGAAGGAAAGGGAAGAGAGGTAAAGCTTTGTTTTTTCCCCTTCTTTCTTGGTCAAAAGAATAAAAACCTAAACGAGACGCTCTTCTCTCTTCATACACAATTTCGCTTCCGCGCTCTGCGCGGTTAAACTATAAAAAATGCCATTCCCTTTTGTTTCTCACACCTTTTTCTTCTCCGTTTTTACCCTTCCCGGCCGTGGGAATCGTATATTCTTGCCAGAAGTTATAAAGTATACATGGTGTAAAGAGTATGAAAAGTATTTTTTTTTCATATTGCATTGATACAAAATTTTGACTCATCTGTTAGGAGCGGGTAAACATTACCATCACTCCCCGAATCCCCAAATGCTATTTTCTTCCGCTTTTCAGCAAGTGATTTTTGATAAAAGTATCTGCTCAAAGCGGAGGCATTAAATTCGTGCCTTGCTATATGCAAAAGTATGAACGATACTAAACTTTATATCGGTGCATATCCATCTTCTGTCTTGTTTTGCGCCATTGATTTGGCATTTTGATTATCACTGAAGTTTCTTAAACAAAAGGAAGCGCTTAATATGAGCGAAATTACCCATTTTTTTTCTTCCAAAATAAATTACAGAGGCTTCCGTACATCGCGAGCCATCCCGTTCACATTTTGAGCAGCTGAGGTCATGGATGGACCTCTGTCTAAAGAGTGTTTTTTTTTTTGCATTTTCATGGTATTGTTTAGTGATGAATGAACACCACATGACGATTAATGTCATTTTGTTGTCACCATCGTAACACGTTCAGTCATCATTTTGATTTATGTAGTTTTTGTTCATTATTCATTATCATTATCCGTTGTATTTCAATTTGATGATCTCAGTATTATCTGTCATTGCATGAGGGGGAGGGGGATTGACCCGCTTCCAGTTTGATTTTTATGATTTTTTTTTCAAGTGATCAGAAAATACAAGAGGAAAAATTTAAAGGGGAGAGAAGAAAGAATGGTATTGAAAGAGAGGACTGGTCCGTATCAATTACACTATATTTCCCAATGGAAAAAAAATATCCAACCTCTTGCTCCTATCAAATACAACCGCCTTTTGAGATGGTAATGGCAGTATTTTCATACATGTATTCGTTTCAATATCTTCACCAATATAATTTTTCTTATTTCCTTTATCTAGGAAAAGGTAAAAGAGGTGGGAGAAGAGGACATAAAAGGAACACAACAGACAGAAGACGATGGGGCGGAATTAAACGACAAACTCTTCGATAACACCGAGAAAGGAGAAGTTGAGAGACCTCAAGAAATAATTGGTTGTGACGCCTGTGGAGAAATCATTGAGGATGTGGCTCTACCACTTGAAATGACTACCAGGCGGATTGTAGCAGAACAGTTCATTACCGAAGGGTTTATAAATGGGAATGACACACAAGCGATGGGTGTGAACCAAACACTAAGAGTGCTGACACCAGAAGAGAAAGCATTGCGAAGACAGGAAAGGGAGAATAGGACTTTAGCAAGAGAATCAGATAAGAGGAGGAGAGAAGAACTGAGGATAGAAACAAAGAACAACAAGACGATTGCTCGAATAGCAGAGAGAAGACGACAAGAAGCGCTCTTCAACATCACGCGTGCCCAGAGTAAACGCAAACTCAGGATGGAAAATGCGTGTTCAAAGTCCGTCTACCTGAAGTACCAGAACTTGCTCTACAAGGATACCCTGCGGCATCTGTTCGTGGTGGATAGTCAGAAACTGATGTTCTGTTATATCCCAAAGGTAGGATGCAGCAACTGGAAGCGGATCCTCATGGTTCTTAGTGGCAAAAAGAACAGCATGGACAGTATCACATCTAGAGAGGCACACTCCAGGAACGGCTTGACTCGTTTCGGATCACTCTCCATGTCCGAACAGTTCTACCGGCTCAAGAACTACCGAAAGGTCATGTTCGTCCGGGAACCATTCACAAGGATCATATCCGCTTTCAAGAACAAGTATAAAGATCTGAGCGTGTTCCGCCAAGCACCGGAATACCTGAAGCAGTTCGCACGACGGATCATGAGGAAGTACCGTCCAGGAGCCACTCCTCAAGATCTAACGACCGGTGAAAACATCACCTGGGCAGAGTTTACAGACTACCTGGCTGATCCTCTAGAGCGTCCTAACTTTGACGAACACTGGAAGGAAAGCTACAAGCTCTGCTCCCCGTGTAAAATCAAATACGACTTCATTGGCAAGCTCGAAAACATCGAAAATGAGGCAAATTATGTCTTGCAACATTCAAACTTTACCATGAATCTAACATATCCAAGTCCATCAAATAGTCACCCGACAAACAGTGCTTCATTGAATATTAGTTATCTTTTCGAAGACTTCTCCAAAGAAAAATTGCAGGCACTTTGGGATATTTACAGGATTGACTACGCACTTTTTGATTATGAGAAACCGTCGTTTGTGCCTTAAGGAAGGACATTATACTCTGAATTATGCAATTATTTGACAGTTGTTTCCTAAGACCTTATAATAATTTTGATTTTCTTTAAAATACGTTATACAATGTTTCTCACTTGTACTCCTTAAAGTATCCAGGTCGGTGATTTTGATGAAAGCCAATGACATGCATGCTACATCAACCCATTGCATTGGAAAAGTAAAGAATAATACATCACTCCTTAATGATGGGACTCATGTAGCCGTTTAGTAATCACTGCATTATAACCGAATTGAAACCGGTATGACACTTTTTGTCAAATTTACCGCATTTTTTATGAATCCACTTCTTAAAAAACGTCATATATCTTTCAAAAGCAGGGAAACTGAACTAAATTAAAGTTATGCCACCTCTAAAGTGAGTCCTTAACCAACACCCTCCCCGTCCCTTGCCCCGACACTATATTCCGTATCTTGTATCTAGCTTAGCTACAGCTTTTGTAAAACATGATAAATTAATGTTACTCATTATTTTAACCCTTTTTCGTGAATAATCATCGTAATGGAAGATAAGCACGGTGCTCTTGTTGAAACCTGCATAATTTTGCATTCTTGGGGTTTATCAATAAAACTATTCCTAAAGCTGCACGAGACTTTACAATCTACTTAAGATTATCTCTAAGTGTCAAAAAGCTGTACTTTTAATAACAATGGACAAAAATAGAAATTCAATTTAGATTTTGCATTAAGTGTTGTTTGTTTTACAATTATTTTGCTGGTCTTAATTGATTTTGGCTGATGCCCATAATTATCTACAATCACTTTACGAACAGCTACATGGAACACAATTTTGATCATCTTGAGAAATGAATAAAATAGGGAACGATTTGATGTTTGAGAGCGAAGAGGGATTTGAGAACAAAACCTATGAACTTACATTTTAAAGGATTTAGACTTCAAAATAAAATGCACTCTGATCAGCTAGAGTTGATTAAATAAGCCACAACGAAATGTAACAACACTTTTTTTACAAACGGATTAGAAATTATGCCACAATACTACAGTAAGCTTGAACAGCGCGCCACATAAATACCTTACTACCTCATACAGGCCTCACATCCTTACCCAGGATGCAACATTCTGTGATATAATCTATATACCTATGCTCATCAAAATAGTAAATAATTTTCTCCTGATCTTTACAGCATTTTTATCACTAATATTTACCAAGAAATTGTGTTTCTATGGTGTGATTTCAGGTATGCCTGCTTCCATTTGAGATAAAAATGACTATCACATTCTTTTTAACTAAATTAAGTTTAGGATTGTTTGATGAAAGGGTCTAAGTACCAAGACTATATGGCAGGATATATTCAATGTGTACTGAATTCATTGCCCCTTGTCATATCTTAAAGTATTATATTTAAACAAGTGAGCTGATGGCGACATATGCTAAAATAAAACGCTCTATGTATAATTTAAAAGCACAATTTCTTAATAAATAGTTATTGAGTAACTGTTCCACATTTATCACGAGTAATGATAATGAGTTGAGTGATGATTAAATGTTTTCAGTGAGCAGACATTCTTCATCTGAGCCACTGACTAGATTTGAATTGAATATTCATGATTCTCATTGTAAACGTTACTGGTTGGGGACTAATCGTGAGAGGAAGATTTATCGAAGGAGGGAGAGATAGAAGGTACGTGATGGCAGTGTGTATGGGGAAGGGAGAGGAAAAGAAAGACACACACAGACACACAAAAGAGATTAAGAATAACGAAAGAGCGGGAGAGGGAGAGAAATGCGGAGAAGGGTAGACGCGAGAATTAAAAAATAATCATAATAACTGGCGGAGAGAGCTGCGGGAGAAAAATTGCATGCATGCACTGACACTCACACATCATTGGCGGCGGAAGCCAAAAATTTTGTTGGGAAACCACCACACAATTTTTTTAACAAGAAAAAAAATGTTATCGACCACAAATTATGGGGGGACGCAGGAAAAAAAAATTGACAAGCAAAAAAAAAAATGTTACCAACAAAAAATTTAGGGGGGGGGGATCGTCCCATACCTAGAATTTAGGGGGACACGTCCCCCCCCCCGCTTCCGCTGCCTATGTCACACACACACCAAAAATTGAAATTCTCGAATGGCACCGAAGTATATAACAACGATGAAATCAATATTCGAGTTCGTGGACTGGAAGCTCAATCCTATATGTTTAAAACGTCAAACCATATTCAGAAATGGATATAAAGTAGTCTAGTGACTGTTGTTATATTCTAAAAAAAATTGCACTACTATAACTATACATGTACATACTAAGAAAAAGGATACAATTTAACCCTTCAAATACCACCACTCTTGAAGCTCCTTTTTTGATGCAACTTTTCACCCTTTTAGACATAATAATAGTAGAACATTTTGCACCCTTAAGGGTGCATAGTTGTAGGCCTATAGGAAGGGTTCTTATTGGCACCCTCTTGAACCCCCTAACACTCTAGCGTACCTGCGGGGGGAAGGGCAGTCTGCCCCCCCCCCTGACGAGCCACAACCCATGCAAAGGACGTATCCCTGCCCCCCTGACGAGCTTGAAAACCTTTTTTTTTGCTTGTCAATTTTTTTGGCAGACGTTTTTGCCCCCCCCTGTGGAAAATCCTAGGTACGCCACTGCCCTAACAGCTGCATCCTTAAACTGTGTGCTTGCATCTTTAATGGTGTGATTGTTCCATGCAAATAAAGAAAAAACATATTTTCACCTTTTTTTCGAGTGGATGCATTATATCAACCCAAAGGGTGCTGCGATGATATGACAGTCATGATGGAGATTTGTGTATATATATTATATGGAAAAGAAGTTAAACTTACTCTTCGGTCGTCTGCAAAGAAAAAAGTGTACTGCATATGTTTAAAGGTAAGATAAATCAAAGTCCCCCTCTCCAACATGTTTTATTTTCTGATCATTTTCCTTCTTTTATGGAAAGTCTAAGGGAGGGGCTAAACTTTAATTATTATTGTTCGCGGGAAAAACAAACAACAAGAACAGATTGCATGGCGATCGATGAACAACACGCCCGTGTTTAATTATGGCAATGAGTAATAAATTGGAAGAAGGCGCCCATTTGCTATATTTTCAACAAACAAAAAAGAACATTCCATTTCATGAATTCCTATCATCAAAAGTTGCAATCACAAAGTTTGCTCTATTAAGTTGGAAGAACGTTTATACGACAGTGTAGATTTCAGATGGATTGTGGTCTGCGATACAAAACGTTTTATAATATGTATCAATGCGCTACAAAAATAACAAGACTTTCGGTTTAATTGAAGTGACAATTAAAAGCGAAGAGAAGCGACGGAACCAATTCCAGAATGACTTGATTCCCAAATGGATAGATCACTTAATTCTCTCTCGAATCATACTCGGATGTCTTCTTGCCTGGATAAAAAATCATATTTAATTTTATTACTTGCTACAATTTCGATGACTTCAATGATGATTCTACTGTTTGGAAAAGGAGATTTTCTATCCAAGGAAAGGGAGATTATCATAAGAAAACGAGGTAAGCAGGACATTCCTCATCTGATTCAGAGACCACAACCACTCGAATTATTTTGTAAATATTACATATATATTTATATCATACACTGTTAGAAAATTTATCCTTAAAATAAAACAAGTTCCTGCAGCAGAGTCTCGAGAACACCTGTAATCTTACCAGATTGCGTAATCTTACAGGAAATTGGTATTTGGCGGCTGGAACCTTACAAATTTCCTTAAATAAAACACCCTTTTCCTTTTTTTAAACAGACCTGTTCTGTTAAATTACAGAAAAATTCATGTTTTATTAATTTACAGAATGATTCTGTTATTGCTTTCTGCGAAATCTTCTCATTTTTTGGTAAAATCAGATTTTTTAACAGTGTATACATACAATTGTGAATAGTTGATTATTCAGGTGTTTAAAAGTTTGTTTAGCAGGAATATATATTTTACGTAAAACTGTTCTCCATAAAACCATGAGCATTGTGAATTTTGTTCCTAAATATCCATTACCGTAGACATAGCATGTGTGATGGGGGGGGGGGGTCCCATGCATGGCGGCTATAGTGACCTCTGGAATATCAAGCGACATGTTATATTTTCTTTGGGATTTCCTTCATTTTTGACATGGAACCTAACAGAGCCCCTAAGTCTGTCCAAAAAACATATATCCGAGGGTGAGTATGTAGGATTTTAAATTTCCTGAAAGGTAACAGGTTTGACAAAGAGGCACCACTGCCGAAGCAGTACACATATGTCCAAGCTCGATCTTATATCTCAAAGTAAGAAGTCGACACCCTAAATCATGATAAAAGATCTTTTGCCGAAGGTCCCTTTGTCATGTCAGGTACAGGGGTGGTGCTTCAAGGGGACAGGTAATGGTCGCCCCCTAAATGATATGTGTCAAGTGGTGAAAAAAATAGGAAGAAAGAATAAAAAGAGAGTATCAAATAGAGAGTATTTATTGTCAAGTATATATTGTCTGTTTTTTAATACGAGAAAACATGGCGTCATCCATGTTGCCCTATATCAAAATACATGGACGCCACCCCTGATTCTTGATAACAAACATTCATGCTTTCTCATAACACGGAGGTATATATATATATATATATATACTGTATGAAACTTGAATGTATAGTATATACCGTAATTAGCTTTCAATAAACTATTTCCTTAACTGGTTTTCCAGTTTGGAAAGTCTTGAGCAAACTCACGATACCAATCTACATGGATAATTATTTGGCCATAATTATACTAAAATGCCAATTCTGATGCGAACACAGTCATGTGGATGTATACTTCTTTCGTCGAATATTGACTTTTTCATATTTACTTTCAGCATCATGGTGAATAAAAACAAAGTGGGTAACATATGGCGGTAGGTAAATAATAAAATAGGGAACATATAGGGTGAACAAGAAAGTGCCGACGTGCGCTTACAAGCGCACATCAATCATAGCTCAATGATTGGTAATAGCATGGACAATACACTGTATGGTGATTTTGTTGTTTTATTTTTATTTCTTTTATATATATCATTCAATTGAAAATCTAAAACTGGATACACAACTGCTTGCTTATTTTCAAAAATGAAGAAAGTTTATAAAAGTTTATAAGCCTTAATCAGTTTTAGCGTCATTTATTACCCCCACCATAAAAATATAATCTTGTCCATTTTGGGGCTAACTCGAATCTAAAGTTTGTACTTTCATTATGCTTATTGCATTATCACCACCCGAAATCAGAAATGTCGTTTGCAGGAAAATATGCTAGCTTAATTTGCACATTGATGCACAAAATTTTCCAGTTCCTATATTGATAGTATTTAGGTTTTTGCTCTGCATGCACTAAGAACACTCTTTTGTATTGCATTTCACATGGTCATTATTAGGTACCTTGCCCTGCAACTCGTCTGCATCAATCATTTTAGACCTCGTCCAATGTGCGTCGACCCCAAACGAATGTATACTCGATTCTTTTGTATGTGACCTCATACCAGACTGCTCCGACCAATCAGATGAGAGCAACGCAACGTGTCGCGGAAGTAAGATTTCATCATTTTGTTCTTTTCTTTTGTTCATTACCATTTATTTTCGTAATTCATTGACAAAAGCAAATATCCACAAATGGCGGAGGGCAGGATTTTTTTTTCTGTAAAACAAAAATCGAAAAATCAGTGGGGAGAGGAAGGAATGTAAAATTTACTAGAACGATATCCATAATGAAAATTTAACCTGTTTATAAATGCTCCAGATACCAATATACAATTAAAACTATATCCCTAACCCCTATTTCACATATCGAATAGATTTGAACCGCTATCCTTATCGGCAAAATAAATATCAATGATTAAATCTCTCGAAAAATCAGTGGCAAATATTTCATGACTACGATTCACCCTGTAAATATACGATAATACTCAAATTCCCTACCATCGGTTAAACAATTATCAGTGTTACCATAGAAAGGAGGATAATTGGAGCATGACTAGATGAATGATTTTTTTTTTCTGGAGTGGTTCTTCGCGACAGTTTAGCCTGTTTGAAAAAAATAAAATTAAGATAATTACCTGTAGACTTATATCAACGATGTTTCATGATGACAATCTATCCTGTCAAAATCCACCTCTCTTCCCTCCCACTTGTCTCATAGTTCCGAGTTGCAGCGAGCGAGTTGTAGAGACCTGCATGAACAACGGATCATGCGTGTCTCATCCTCGTACCTCAAGACGTGTTGCATACCACAGTTGCAAGTGCACACAAGGCTACACGGGTGAACACTGTGAAATCTTAGCCCCTACTACTACTACTGAAGCGCCCTCTAGTCTTAAATTATCTACTACTGCAGCTGAACCATCTACCAGAACAGTTCAAACATCGAAAACACAAAAACTTGAAACCCTTGAAAGTGGCATCACAAACACTAATGATATTATGTCCACCGTGACCGATTTCATGCATTCATCGTTGCCATCGTCTCCGCCAACATTCAAGCAACTTACATCGGGAAGAATGGAAACGGAACCCAAAGCTACTTCTGTCTTAACGGAAATGACGGGAAGACCTACCCTTGGGTCGGAGGCTACAATTTCGACATTACTTGGTGATTCTACTACAGTAACTACCCATTCTACTTATGATATTTCTAGCACTGCTACCACCGCATCTAAAGATTCAAAATTTACCATCACCAACATTACAACAACTGTCCCTGAAACTGCGAGGTCCTTATCACCATCAACAATACCATCGGCATTACCACTATCGACACTCCCATTGACAACAAGTGACGGTCAACCTCAAGAACCAACTACATATTCTAAACCCCCGGAGATGACGTCACCGTCCCTATCAACATCGCAATGGTTATCGACACCGGATGGAAAAGAAGGTTCAACTACTTTCGATGGTGCCCCTGATGGCACGGCTACCCCGACGACACCGCCGCTTACCGATGTCTTCCTACAGCCTACGAGCCAGGTGTCAACTTCACCGACCAGGGTGACGATTCAACCCATCACCGAACCCCAAGATCCAATAACCCCGAATAAAGGTAACTAATGGACCAATCTTCAATTTCATTCATATTTCGTATGTTTTTGTTTTTACTGTCATCAAAACCAAGTAGCCGTTTACAAACTTCTAATCGATGCCTCCTGTGAAATATTTAGATTTAAATGCTTGAATATCACTGAAACTATGAAGACTGTTAGCATGGTTAGTGCAAATTGCTATATTTATCACTCATAAATGGTCCAGATTCCAGTAAAGGCACTTGACTTTAATAAAACAAGAATTTGATTTTTTTTCTTTTATTACCTAGATTTGTCATGAATCCCGCTTTAAACTTTTAATAGAGGTAGTTCTTACATTGTGATCATCATTGTTGTACACATTTTTGTACGCCAAAGAAAGAATAGAACACTTCCCGTCCAAAAACACAAACATGCATCTCTGTCAATGACGTCCGTAATGAACAGATGAACGGATATGTCATCAATTACTAATAACATCCTTGATTTTATTATGTCTTTAGTCTCATTGGTTTGTGATGAGGTGGACCGCACACTCTCTGTTGTGGAATGTGCCACACCCAATGAATGTACCATCAATATCTTCGTGTGTGATGGGGTCTCTGACTGCAGCGACGGGTCTGACGAAAGTCCAGCCACTTGTCTTGGAGGTTTGTTTCTTACGAATTAACAATTATCAACAACAATTTCTGTGATCAGTCGTTACGCTTTGTGTTACCAGGCCTTAGGACCCAGGACGATGTTTCATGAAATTTGTGAGCACTTGCATGAACAAGTCGTCATTCACTGAGAGATATGTAAAATCTTGGGTTTTGATTAGCTGATACATTGATAAATTTCATTAAACATTTTCCTAAATTATTGTGACGGATTCCAAACATTTTCTGATACTCAATTAATGCACCCTCATGGCGTGAATGTAGATTTCGATGGCCCTATCTGACATTTAAATCATTAAATGTATAGGTAAATTTATATATACAGTAGAACATTTCGCTCATGAACGACAATCATAAACTTCAAGCGAATGCAGTTGGTCAAAATAATCTCTTAGGATGAAAGAGTTCATACATATGGAATGAATATAACTTTGTTTGATATTACAGAACCAGCTTGTGAACACGAACCGAAGCTTGTGTGCGAAAATGGAGGTACATGCTTATCGAAACCCAGGACAAGTCAGAAGGTTGCTCACGTCACTTGCCTTTGTGAACTCAACTTCAGAGGAGAGACATGCCTCGAGGAAGTAGATCTAACTACCTCGTCATCTCCGTTATCACCGACACCGTTGGCTTCGACTTTGTTGTCGATCTCCCAGTCCGCGGCATCAACGGTTGAAAATACTCCCGCAACCGTGTCTGTAACCCAGAACACAGAAGGAACACAAAACACTGTGGTGTCCTTAACGACCGAGATAACCAGTACAGTAATAGAGACATCAAGGGATATTGAAGTATCATCTTCTCTCACAACAAATCCCGTCACGAGGACGATCAGCAATTCTCCTGCTATAGATGAACCTACAACTGAAAATGCAGAGGTCATGTCGCCGTCAAAGGATGTAACATCTGGAAAATCGTACACGACAGCAACTGAAGTGGTGACAAGCTATGACACTGCGTTGACTACAATAGTGTTTCCTTCCACTTCGCAAGAATTGACTACAGACACAAATCCCATTTCTGAGTCATCAGGCACATCTGTCAGCAGAATCACCACTCCTCTCCCTTTCACATCAGATACTGAAACCCAGACATGGACACCAAAGTCCCCACCCACATCGGATATAACAATTATTACTGAGGATGTGCCACTTGTGTCTGACATGACCACTGATCATCTTACCACAGAATATGAAGAATTTACGATAATTACAGAGATCATCACCATCCCGGTGTCCAATACTGATGATGTTACCAATGTCAATACGGACACTGCAACTGGTGAAGGGTTGGGGACAGAATCGAGTGCTATTACAGAAGTATCAACCCAACTCCTATCACTTAGAACATCCACTATGATGATTCCTACTGTGGATCCTAGTCAAACAATCACATATTTCGAAAAAGAAAGTACAGAAACAGTAACTACCTTTGATGAAACCACAGACACATCAACAACTAATGAAAGACAATTAGCAACAGATTCAGCAACAGATATTGGGACTACCGAAAGCACTCTTGGTGATACAACGATTTCAGGAGTAGATGAATCACAAGCCTACTCTACGTCCACACCGTTTGAAGTAATTGGTACTCAAAGTGACATAACTTCTACCAAGGAAAGTTCGGACTACCCGACGACAATGGAAGGCACTCGTACTTTTGAAAGAGAAACAGATTACCCAATGAAGAGAACAACAGAAGCCTCTGGTACTCAAAGTGATATAACAGTTATGGTTTCTGATGGTAAAACTAGTCACACAGTGGGTAAAGCAACTGAAGCATCATCTAGTACTGAAAGTGATACAACAATTTACACAAGAAGTACGGAATACCCAATGGTTAAAACAACTGAAACCTCAAGTACTCAAAGTGATGCATCAATATCCTCAGAAGGTACAACAGACTACAAAATGGTTAAAACAACTGAAGCCTCTACTATTACAATCGACACAACAACCGAAAACACCAACACTCACATTGACATGTCTTCGGTCACCAGCCTGCAATCAGCACATCCGTCTACAACCCAAGCGACTCTCTCAATTGAAACAACAACTGAACTCATTACCACACATGCAGATACTCAAACATCAGGACTTGATCCCACAGATGACTCAAAAACCCAGAGAACATCGACAGTGACACTGACGTCATTATTATTGTCTACATCTGCAATACAAACAACAGACAGGAAGGCATCAACAACTGAGGAAGAAGGTGACCAAGGAACACATTTTGGAAGTACTACAGATCAAAATACTGTCACATCATCGAGGTTTGAGACCTCAAAAATATTTTCAACAACCGACACGTCGTCATCAACTACCGCTGGCAGATCAGCCTCGTCCGAGAGAGTCGTGCTGATAGTATTATTATCAACCGCTGCTGTTATCGTGTTCTCAATCGCCTGTCTGATCCTCGTCGGGTGTTGCATCGCGAGGAAATGGCGGGAAAAGAACTTTTATCCAGATGATGATCAAACACCTCTGAGGTTAGTATTGTCTAAAATCTTGATTGCGTTCTGCACAAGAAATGAGACGGTAAGAGCATTGCCTCAATAAGAGAATCAAATACGATTTCAAATCACAGTGATCGCACGAATTTCAAAATAATTCAATTTACTAAATCCATTGATATTTCTTTTGGTAATGGAAACATTTTTAAATGTTTTTAACACCCACTTAAAGTGGTTGTTACTGGTACCTTTTTCACCTGTGTAGAGATAGACGTCAAACTCAATAAAAGTGACTAAAAGTTGAAACCCGTATCATTTCATTAGATCCAAAGAAAAGGGATGTATTAGTAAAATGCGTCAATGTACCTCGTCTCTATTTACGCATTACTATTTTCTTTCAAGGTTGACTGTATTGCACATCAAGAGAATAGAACGAAACATTCTGAAGAATCAGTCAATCAATAAATCTTAGCACACTGTTTGCTCGGTGAAATAAATATTTTTTGCATAATCTAATATTTTTATAACAGTAAAGGTTAGTATTAGCAACTAACCATGTTCAATTTTCCAAACTTAATGCTCTTTTTCACACGAGTGGTTAGTAGCAATGCTTACAAGTGATTTATTTCCCATCTTAATTTTCACCGATCAGGTCTCCGCAAACATATTCCCAGCAGAGTAATAGAGGAAAGAAATACACTTATGGTCAAAATCACCAGGGTAAGTATCAACTTAAATCTCCTGCACTGCAAAAACTCTGATGTTGATTTAACTCCAGCCCGGAATCTATATATGTCCTCACCAGAGAAGTGTTAAACAACACCAGTTTCGTTTTGGTCTAACACCATATAGGTGTTTATACAACACAAATTAGAATCAAAACAGCATCGGTTTGATTCCAAACTGGTGTTTCAATACTTCTCTGGTGTGGACATATAAAGATTCTGGGCTGGTGTTAAATCAACACCGGAGTTTTTGCAGTTTGTGTTAATAATGGACAACCAATTTTACTCAGTCCATGACCGTTGTAACACGTTTAAGAACTATATAGAGCAGATACAGCATGTAAGGATGACATGAAAGGAAATTGATGGATAAGGGAATATGTAGAGAAATGGTTCACAATAGGGAATGATGAACCGTTTCCATATGTTCATATATCATGACGGCTATCATTACTTAATATTACTCTTCCTATTCATTGAATTGTACGTGAAAAGAGGCAAAGTATGCCAAGTGGTAAGAGGTGATACACAATGTAGTCCCCCCCTACACCTCCCATGAGAGAAACTGTCACCGTCGATTTATAATTGGCGCATGATCATCTTAAGGTGAAAGTACAAATATGCACGTCAGTAACAAGATAAGATTTCCTGAACGGAAACAAAAAATATAAATCACTGAAGATCAATACTTCATCATATCTCTCATGTTTACTCTCAGAAAACAACAAGCCAAGCTTCGCCCATCGGTTGAAGCCGTTTCAGTCAACCAAAGTCGAATACGAGTCCGACTTAACCGACGCACCGTCTCTCTCCTCGCCATCGCCGACAACACTTTCCATAATAAACGACTACTTTGAACAAATGCACAGTGTCTACAACGGCCTCGAACCTGACGGTAACCGAAACAACTCTACGGAACGACATTATGAAGGAACCGATTTGGGAAGCGAAAGTTTCGAGATGAGGTTTTTCCCGGATACCGAGTATTGGATGCCGTCAAGCTCAAGTGATGTGACGGATATCCCGTATTACATAACCGATGATGCACCTCTGCCGGTTTCCCATGTATAGAAGTACCATTGAATCAGCCGGTATCACGTGACAAACTATGGACCAATCACGCATTGTATTTTGGAAAGCAAGTTAAACAAAACAAACACAAACCACGATACTCTTGCGATTTCTTGCAATCACGATTGTCCAAAAGGTTAATCTTACCGGTTTCTCATACCTGATAACCTACTATGACAGAATATTAGACATTTGAAATTATTAACAAGAAGAAATATGAACAAATTCCTATGTATATATGGCTGTACATACCAAAGGACATGAAGCAGACAATATTCTTAAAACAAATATTTAGCGCCATAATATTAAGGATGTGAACCACCGTAAATATCAGCGTCATAGAACGTAGCTTCATTTTGTGATGTATTACTTTTTGTCATCATGGTTATGGTTGTCTTCTTGGTTTAACTTTCAAAAGAAAAAAAAATCTAAGAGTAATCATCGAATGATATCTCACATTCGACCAGTCACATGACAGAATTTTGATTAGACAAATAGCATTTAATCATCACTTGATTTCCATGGGTCGAGAAGCCAAACTGTTAAGTGCCATTTGGTTGTTAGATCAATCAATCAATAAATTTTGATTTTTATATGCTATGTAACTACAAGAATATTTATGAGGAGGCTGCACTCTACAAGCTCCGCTTTTTAGCAGCCTCCTCCATTTCCAACCTGATATGTATTAATCTAAAATATAATTTTTGTACAGGGATACTTGAAATATGTTTTGTTATTTGTATGTCAAAATGTACAAATCAAACTGTAATTGTTGAAAATGAAAATCAACGAAATTCAATCATCAATCAATCAATCAATCTACCATTCAATCATTCAATCAATCATTCAATCAATCAATCAATCAGTCAATCAGTCAGTCAGTCAATCAATCAATCAATCAATGAATCAATCATTCGGTCTGATAACAACTCAGCCTAAATGTCACCCATCCCGAGATGGTCTAGTTTCCACTTTGTATACCCATTATTTGTACTTATTCAAATGAAAATTTGGTACTTAAACGGTTCATGATGAACAAGCAGTGTGGATATTAGACTAAATTGCACAAAGTGATAAGTGGGCAAAATGGCAATTAGATCAAATGATAAAATGAGCTGGCTGGAGATGAACTAGGATTAGACCATGGGGATGAGACCTGGAGCCCGTTTCATTAAAGGGATACCCCAGGCTGAAGATATGTACATCTAAACAAATAGAGTAATATTAAAAGAGCAAAATGCTGAAAATTTTATCAAATTCTGAAAACAAATAACAAAGTTATTGAATTTTAAATATTTGCATTATTCCAGTGAAACGGTTCTAGGCATGTCTTCATGAATATTCACTGGATATAATATATAAATATTTTCTGCGCGGAGTTTCCCTTTAAGATGGTTGAGTATGGTAACTTTGCCCTTAATAATAATATGGCAACTACCATGATGGAAACTTGGATTCTGATTGGCTGCTGAGCTCTGTTACCATGGTAGTTTCCATGATGGCAAAGTTACAACAGCTCTTTATGAAACGGGCCCCAGAAGGAAAGTTGGGAAAATTATTTGTAGACCAAGTGGTAATTGACCACTGACCCTTTACTGAAGATAATTTATTATTACGATTCTTCTTCTCTTACGCAGAAATATTAAAATTCACCCGCAAAAACAAAACAATTTTAACTGCTTTAGAGTTTCATAAGGGTAGGGACTACAAATTTGTATTTTCAAATGACATACGCTTTCTCTCACTAGGGATGGGATATAGTCTAAAAACACGTATACATGAAATTTGAGATAGTATAATTGTATTAAACAAACAAAATGAATTTCATTTATTACAATTGATAAAACGACACCCTAACATACCATACATGTATGTGAAACCCCTCAAATCTAACAGTATATATTTGAATGATCATGCAATAAATTACATTTTGTACAGAACGTAAACAAAAACCACCAATCCTCGATTGTTTGCCAAAGTGACGATAACACAGGTAGTACCTAATGAATATATATTCATGTCTTCATATTTTCTCTGAAGACTAATGTTGTAAATCTAATTAATAAAAGTGCATAACAATATTTACTATTTTCATGAATTAACATAAATGCTAAAGAATAAAAAAATGAAAAAGTCTAGATTGTGCCTTGCACTAGAAAATGAATTATTTTACTACTTATATTCAACTTTATTGACACTTAAAAAGACAATGGCTGTACAATTTACATAATCATATCACTTGATAACTGCATGTGCTGCCATGTTACTTATAGTGTAAATAATTTCTATCTCTTGTCACAGATCAATCTAAATTAAAGCAATGTCTTTTTAAATGACATTGATGAAAATTGCAATAATCATGTAATCATAGAAATATGCTGGACTACAATCACTCACTATGATGCAGAGTAAAAAACTGAATCATACACAATGCAGAAATGCATTTTTGTATCATTCTTTAAAGCAGCTTCAAAAAGCACCAGCTCAAGTCGCAACGAGGTCAAGTTGGTCATGATCTTCTTACCAAGGCTGCAACATTTTGATCATGGAGCACTATAATGTATGCTCAATAGAATGGTGAAGATTTTTCTACTATTTAATTCAAACCACAAATACATTTTGTTTCCAGGGAATGAGGAGATTGCATGTATATTATAATTTTTACCAATGAAGACTAAATGTCCCACAAATGGCAAAAATTCAAATTAATTCTTTCATCAAAAGAAAAAAGGTATATGGATGAAGACCATACTTCGGTCTGGGTTTCTATTAAAGGACCATCCACTGTGTATTGTTTGATATTATGGGTAAAATTTCCTTTTAAAATAATACAAAATATCCTCCCAAAGAATGAAGGATATCTAAAAATCATGTATTTTGTATTCATTATTCCACTTCCAATTTCAACTCATAATGATACCAAAAGAACATTCCATGATTACATGATTATAAATGGATAACTGATCAAATGAGAGAATATATATCAACTTAGAAATGAAGTGTTTGTGAGAATTTTACTACATACATTAATTGTAAAGATTTATGACAAATGTTATATATGTTATCATACATGGCAATCTAAGCTAGTGCCCTATTTCATTTTTAATCAGAAGTATTACGATAACAAGTGCTTCAGTGAAATGACAGTTGCTTTAACAATCAATGGTGCCATTTCAACTTATAATAACACATTTTATGAAATGGAGACTTGTACCCAAAATCTGAGTTTCTTCAATATTTTCAAGTGAAAATGTAAACATATAAGGTATGTATTTAAATATCAGTAGGTAAAACATGGTTTCATTTTGTTAAATCTGATTACAAATTTTTGTGATTATTGCCATTTTTCAACACTTAAGTTTTTCTACCGATTCTTACAACAACGAAAAAGAAAACTTTAATTTGAAAATCTGTGTGAGATACACTGATGGTTTGCAAGCTTTTGAAATATAAGATTATGGGCATACTAAGCTACTTTTCTTGCCATTTAACAGACCCTATAGGCCCAATATATATACAAAAACAGAAATTTACAAAGTATTTTGTGTATCATTTAATGAATAGAAAATTGTACTAAGAGTATCTAAGGTATAACATTTTTTTTTCAATGCTTGTGACATTTCGCTTTCAAAAGATAATTTCAAAGACACAACAAAACATTTTTTCCAAGAAATACTTTGTGATTACATATAATTACATATCATGCAGCCTAGTACTGACCATGCATATTAACTCCCTAATCACATTTCATGCAAACATTCAAGAAACAATCCCATATGGCCATGCGTTTTGAGTTGGGCCCATTTCCGTTACAACTCAAATTTTCTTCGAAAATCGCACCATTTTATACAATTGTATTTTTTTCTTATGTTTGACATCCTTTACCCATAAAAGTATATATATTCTGAAAGGAAATTGTCTGAGGAATTCAAAAATGCAATCAGAAAAGGCATAGGGTAATGTCATAAAAAGTTAAAGGTCAAAATATGTGGAAAACTGTGAAAAAAACATACTTCCCAATAAATCTGAGAATCGGATAAACTTTACACCCTATAGGGAAATAACATGCATATTTCAATTCTTTAGAGTGAGACCTTTCCAGTGATATATAACTTGTTGGGGATAACTCTACCAAAATAACTGGGCGCAATCATCTTTTAAGACCAAATTTCACATCACAATTTTTGCGGGTAAATATGTATCAATGCTTGATTTACCCCTAAAACATTAATTAGTCTTGCCTTTAGTTGCATAAATACACTTGCAAACACTAACCAGTATATTATAATATATTTACTGTGGTTATTATGAATAAAAAATTATTTCATTTGACTCAAATTGTGGGATTTGTCACCTCTTGGCTCAAAGACCGGTGGACCACAGGTTGACAACTGAGAGTCAGGTTTAACATATAAATATAGGAAAAATGTGAATGCACAATGAAAAGTTCTCATTACTGCTTAAGCTTATTTAAAATTAGTGTCAACAAAAACAACTGACAAGTTATAAATAAATCCAGACACCTGGCAAAAATACTTTGTTATTTTAGAGTGTTTTATTTTAAATATACCCTCTTGCTCAACATTCTGCAGGACATGGTCTCTTGGTACTGGGTCAATTGAATGTCAATGCACAGAACATATTTCTATGGGTACATTTGCCTCTGTTTAATCTTTGTACCAGTTTCATTCTCAAGTACTTTTTGTTTAGTTTTTTTTATAATTTGGAAAAATATTCTCTGAACACTTTTGTGCCAGCCAAATATGTGTCATTTACTGATTTATAGAAGCAGTGTGATGTAACATTAAGAAAAAAGTAAATAGAATCAGATGAGGACTTTATTGCAACAAACAAGTTTTCATTAATTAAAATTGCATAAAAGGTGTATTTGTATCTATTATGATACCAGAGTAATCTGAAGATTCTGACACAAAGTTATCACTATCGGTCTACGCTGTCAATATTGAAACCATGAGGTCATGATTATTAAAACAATAGATTGATTTATCTCTGAAGCCTTTAATTAGTTTGTGCTTTTCTTTTTGAAATTTATGCAGCTTCTAAATTTTATTCAAGGTGTAACCCACAAATGTATTTATCTCTCCTCATTTCCTATACATCAGACAGTCACAATTTCAATCATGTTAATTTCATGTTTTACATCAATTAATTATACTAATTAGCTTAATTAGGTACCCTTTAAACTTAAAAGTTCAAATTTGACCCACTTATGACTGAAGAGTAAGCTAGTGAGCTCCATTACATATTTTAGGTACTGTGATGTTACACATTTAGTTTCTTAATGAAATGAAAATTTATGCTCCCCTCGTCATGCTCCCCTCGTCTACCACCATGCAAAAATGGCCAATCGATGTTACATAACTGCTAATTACTGGTTAACGAAGTAATCTCAAGTATTTCTTTTTCTTTTAAGTAATTGGTATAAAGATTCCCTTTAATATGATACCAAATATACCCATGTAGCACATGTATTTCAAGTTTTATACCATTAATTATTTCTGTGCTTGTCGTGCAAATGTAACGATACCACCTATTTGCGGGCCCAACTTAAAACGCATGGCCATATATGACAATCATGAAGACAATATTGTAAACAAAACACGCACACACTCAATATTATTGTTGAACGCCTGTTACATTAAAAAAACTTACATAACTATCATGCAATATCTCAAACACTGTATGACATGCTGAAATGTTAAATTTGCTCAAATATTATGTTGCAATACTTGAACTCTCCTTTAATCCAGCTACATTAGAATACATTAATTGAAAAGCTTTAAAAAAACAACAACTATATTTCTTTGAGTGGTGGCACAGAATTATTTCTATCAGATTTGAATTGATTTTTAATTACCCTAATGCAAAGGAAGCATGAATGTGTCAAAGTAAGCAACCAAATGACTTATGGCTTTAAGTCCTCTCTGAAAGAAATTGTAATGAGGATGAAATATGATGTAGAGTAGTGACACAGCCATTTGAGTGTCTGACTTTTCCAATCCAATGTCATATGCTATCAGATATCATTATTTCATGATTACATTAGAAATTAAAGGGTGATAAATAGACAATAGTGAGGTGGCTAGGTAATCTCAATATAACAGACCTTTTGGAGGCAATGTGCTGTAACTAAAACTTGTGGGTGTTTCATAAAGCTGTTCGTAAAGTTACGCACAACTTTACGCACGACTGGAATATGTTCTTAGGTCATAAATCAATTATATAGGGATATCACATAGCACAAGAAAGGATCACCAGTCGTGCGTAAAGTCATTCGTATCTTACGAACAGCTTTAAGAAACACCCACCAGGACTGGTGTTCCTCAAAGTGCCCAAATATCTTAAAAAGCCTACATATATTGCAAAAAGCTGACAGTGCCTACACCTACAAAAGCAATCTAATAACTAATGTCTAAGACTTCATAATTTCAAAGGACTTAATGTCCCACTGCAACTCAATGAATTGTAATTTTATTACAAAATGAGAGGTTACTTATTTTAAAATTACAAAAAAAGAAATGAAAATATATTCTGACTTGATCCTGTTTAAACAGAAACTGGAATGCAATAATCATATAAAAACTGAATATATCAAATTGAAAAGGTTAGAAAAGAATCAGACAATTGATTATGATGCACTGATTTTCATATTACCAGCAAAATAATAACAACCCTGTTTAATAATGAATAAAAGCCTCGAACTTGATGTATTTCAAAAGAAACAGAATCTAAATCTAGATTGTAGAGAAAAAAATGGAAGAAAAGTGGTAGGATAATTGGTAATCCTAAATTCACCTAAAGTACACAAACCTAAAACTGTTTATATCCTCATTCAGCTAAAGGGCTGATTTTTTTAATGTGTTCAGATTTTCAATAGCCTTAATTTAATTTTACTAGAGATGTTTACCAATACACTGAAGATATTAAAATCTTCATAATTATTCCTTGACTGCTTTTTTTCACTTGTCTCTTCTTTTCTAGAATTTTATGCATCTTCTAAAGTGCATACAATTTCTCTCAAATCATTTTGCAAAATATCAATAAACGTGGCATGTCTTCAGAAATCAAACTAAACTACACAAGTACATTATCTACAAATTTATTCACAGTTGCATTATATTTTACCATGCCATAAAATCTCATAAAAATAACCATCTGAATACCCTGCATTTTCTAAAATCAGCTATCAATTCAATACATTGTACAATAACATGAAATTATCTTACTTCTCTTAATTATGATTCCCTTTTAAGAATAAGAGAAAACTTGACAATTTTCTCATGATGCTAGTTGGCACCTTGGCAAAGGAGGCAAATCAATTTCTGGACATTTGATCCAAGCAAAGACAGTGGAAAGATTACAGGGACCTTACCAAAAGTCTTTCAAGCAAGAATCCTGCAAGTGTCTTATTGCTTCATAATGACGCTTTATAAATCCTATGCATTATTATTATTTTATTCAGCATTTCAACAAAAACAGTTTACAATCAATTTACAAGAGAATATACAATTACACGGTGAAAAGGGATGTTTACAGAACAAGTCCAGGTTGCCTGGAAAAGGAAAAAGTTAAATAAATTACTGTAGCCCGCAGGCTTTCCTATCCGACCTTATCATTATCATTATTATAGACAAAAACTAGTGGGAAGGGAGGAATGCTATTATGGCAAATGCATTGTACTTGGCTTTTTTTCAATATATTTTTTTTTACAAATTGGAAGAGGTCATGCATCTTTCATAATGGCTTCCTGTTATTATGCATTGTTTTATCTACTTTTAATGTGAAGACAGGGATAAAATGTTTGCAGGATTATTTAATAAAATATGTGACTTTTGAATTAGGAGGGTTCCTTCAGGCCTAAAAATGATAATACATACAGGAAAAAAATATGCAGAACAAAAACTTATCCAGTTTGTAAAGAAAATGAACCAAAACCATGTTTTTGAAAGCGAATAAATCAGCAGAAAGTAAAAATAATTGCAGTAAGAATAAAGGAATGAATGATTTGAAAACAAAATTGATGCAAAAAAAAAAACCTGGTAATGCATGAAGAATTTCAGCTGCAAATAAAATATAAAATATTTTCAAAAAACCCAGACAAAATGGGGAATCAAGAAGAGAGACTCAATAAGAAAATGTAAAAGCCTTTCTTGCACAGCAAAGCTTAATAATTGGTTTACATATGGACCCTGTAAGATCACTGTTCTCACTTATAATCAATCTCTTTGTAACCACAGAATTGTAAAGGGAATTATAGATGTACCATCTTCATCACAATCATGTTTGGAGAAGGCAAGACATACTAAAGTTCAGTTTTGAAATTCTCAAACGTTAAACAGGAAGTATGTGCCATATGTTACAGTATCTCACTGACACTTGAAAATCATTAATATATTCACTTTTTATGTTGTAACCACTATATCATCACCATGTAGCAATCAAGTCAACATCAGGGTGGGGTATGTTGTAAAGTTGAGTGCTAGATAAACCACTATACATATATATAAATTGAATTATGAAAATATCATTATTGATAAAATCTATCTCATAGGAAATATACATGTATGTCATGTCAGTTTTGACCCATGTCGAGTTTTGTACCTACATGTAGGCAGTACTCTGTCAATGCTTTCTAATGTTTATGATATCTCTATTAACACCAAGCATCAACACCCTTTTATGAGCACTTATCTTATAAATTTCTTACATGTATCTTTGATACTCTTGTACTAAATTTAACACTGATCGCACATGTATACCAGTGCACTAGTGTTCTGACATTTTAACATCAAAGCTTATTATTGCTTATAAATGCAATAGCACTAAACATAGATGTACCAAAACACCTTGCTATTTTTTAAGGTTATGAGATTCATTGAGCATAAGATTTATTATTTATCATTACAAAAATTACACCTTGCCATACATGTAGTTCTGACATAGGTTTCTACATCAAACACCAGACTAACATGCTTATCATTAATTTTATACATTACATCAAGTCAGCATGTGAAACAAGATGCTCTGGTAGTTCCACTGAACTCCCATACCTAAATGGAGTAAAGAGAGAAAGAGATTAAACATTATTGTGCTAATAAAAAAGAAAGAGGGAGGAGGATGGGATAGGTAAAAAGATGAAAAAAAATATAAAGCAAACCTACTCTTACATGAGTTTACAGTTCTGTGGTAAAACTACATATTAGCAAGGCTCTACACTAACTTATTTTCTTGATGGCCTGATCGGTACACCAGAATGATCGATTTCATATTTTTTGTGGACCGCAGAGCAAACTTAGTGGCCCTAAAACTATAGAAAACATTACAATTTATCAAAACTTTGGTAGCCAAATTGGGCCACCAAGCATTGGCGGCGGAGCAGAGGAATTATCTTTCGTGTTTGGGGGGACGCAACAATAGGCGACCCCCCCCCAAACACAAAAGGTAATCCTCTGCTCCGCCGCCAATGCCACCAAGTATTGGCTTTGGTGGCCCGACTCCCACTTTTGGTTGCCCTGGGACACTGCTAACGTCGAGAGTGATGCTTTCATTATCGACAACAAACTACTTCAAGCCTTGTTCACACCTAGCAAGGCAAAGCTCACTGTCCTGTTTCTTAAAGACTTATTAGAATACACAATTTCTATAACAAGTTCACTATCAACCAATCAAGTTGAATGATTTCAGTAGCTTAAAACTTTCATAAGAAGTTTGCTATAAAACCATGACATGAGCCCCAAACAAAAATTTTTGTGTGTGTTCTTATTAATCATTGATGGTGGGCCTGTGATTAAGCATTCCTCTTTATTGAAGCAAGAATGCATTATACTAGTCAACTTTCATAAACTTGTCAAAAGCTGCAAAGACAATCTTATAACATAAATAACTTAGATGTCATGACCGTTGTAGCCATCACTGTAATAGGTCAGGGTGGACATGTATGTACCTTACAGTGCTGGTGAAAAAATAAATAAACCACTGTATGTACACTGTATGTCCACGCTATGCATTTACTGGTATTGTTAGCTGCCTATCTAGCAAGAAACCCAGATATGGGAAAGCCCTACTTGTCTGAGCCGACCTATAAGATGTCACAAGTTTGTCAAAAGTGAGAAATATGCCAACCCTGGTAAAATTCAATGCAGGGAATAATTTCCTCAACAAAATCTGATAAGTATGTTTGGTCATAAGACAGAGAAAACTCTCAAATACATTCTGTACAATCCTATGTAAAAAATATCTGCTACTCACAAAAAGTGGAGCAAATTGCCAAGTGATAAACCAAGAAAATTATTCCCTGTTATTGCAGTTGGCTTAAACACAAAAATGAAATCTATACCCATTTTACTGGTTGCAAAAAATATCTTAGAGATTAAATGAAATTTTATATTACCTTAGCAGTTCCTCTCCTCTGGTTTCCTGTATTCCAGTTTGAGCAACTCAAAGATCTCTTCCTCTGTATTGGCAGTCAAGGAACAATTCTGGTACCATGCAAAAAAAATCAAAGCAGAAAAAAAGTTACGTTAAAGCATTTCCCTTAATGGGCTTGCATGTATTTGTATCTGTCTTAGAGGTTAATCTCTAATAAATCAAACTGTCAACATGATGCATGTAATTTGATTGACCATTGCAATTTTTTTCTTCTTCAATAATCAATGGAACCCTATACCCTGCTACAGAATCTTAAAAAAATATTTTTTAATCTTAAATATATAAATCCTCATCAGGAGAAAAAATACAATGGCCACTACAAGCTGAGGTTTTAACTGTACAAAAAAAAATCCATAGATACTTCAAAAAGATTTCAAAGCTTGAGATATTTTAATTGGTATTTTTATTCTGTAGCATACATATTTGAAAGATTAGTCCACTCCAACAAAAAGTCGATTTGAACAAAAAGGAAAAAAAATCCACAAAGTATAACACTGAAAATTTCATCAAAGTCAGGTGTAAAATAAGAAAGTAATGTCATTTAAAAGTCTTGCTAAATTTCACAAATTAGTAACATGTTTATGCACATCCTGGTTGATATGCAAATAAGGGGACTGATGAAGTCACCCACTGTGGTTTTATTCCTCCCTGAACCAATTAGCAACAAAAATACTAGCTCTGAATTTTCATTACTAAAAAATAGCTCCTATACCTTTTAATGGATATCTTAATCTAAACCAATTTTTTTTACCATATAGGTAACAAAATGAGATTTTTCTGAAAATCCCAAAAGATTTATTCATTTATACCTTTAAAGTACTGGAGAGAGAGAGAGCATACTTACATTAGTCTTATCGAACAGCCCATGACTTGAGAGGTTCATATTCAGGACTTTGTTGGCATAATCTCTCATCGAGCGATTAAACATCTTTGAACCTGTCCATCCAAGTTTAGCAAAGGCATACTGACTCGCAGGAGCTATGACAAAGTCCACTCTCCTGGCCACCCAGGAACGACCGGGAGCTACAGTCTTTTGCAAGATATCACCTTCCGACGTGGCACTTCCGTTTGTCTTGTCAAGCAAGGATAAACCTGGAATGACTGATCCATTTGCGGAAGCTGCAGCATTGGATGACTCGGATGCAGGAGGACCTACATCCATCGGAGCAGGAATCTGCTCAACAGTTCTTTCTGGATCTGAGGTCTCGACCCTGATACTCTGCGCAGTCTTCGGGAGACGGAAGATACTGAAGCAACGCTCGTAACGATCCAGAGTGTACCTTGATGGATCCACACCTTTTTGGACGGTGGTATTGTTGACAGTGCTGTTTTGGATGTCAGTATAATCCAGAAGACCTTTCTTGTTGAGGGCTTGGAGAAGAGGTCCAAGGATGTCTTTCTCTTTGCCTTCCTCGGGATGGGATATCAAGAAATCAACATCATGACCCGTCTCCTTTCCCCTTTTAGAAGAAAAAAGAAATAGCTAAGATAAGTTGAGGCATTCCACTAAGGCACATGTAATACAGCAGGTACATGTATTTCAATCAAGTACAACTAGCAAAAGGATTAAATCCATACTGTACTGCTAAGGCAGCAAAATCTTTTATCTCAATACCGATGGATGGCCAGGTGTTATTTGATTCCTTAGTGTCATCTTACATCTCCAGTCGGTGAGACGGAAATTGAGACACAAAGTATTTATGTAATATGTCTAATCTATGAATACAAGTATTCTATGCTCATAATTGGTACTGCTAGGAAAGCCACTGGATAAAACTGACCCCACTGGAGTTGCTATACAAGATTACCAGCACTGCAAGGCAATAATATAATGCAATAAAGCAGTCTATTGTATGACAAGTGACAACTTTAACAAATTGATTTTCAGATGATTCTTGGAAGTTGTATTACACAAGTATAAAGCAGACAAACATGCTTTGGCTCGGCAATGTATTCAGGGATGCCAAGACGATAAAAAGCGGCGCCCATCACGCTTGAACAACTCATGCTACAGGCTGTCTTTGGAACCACAACACTAAATATTTACTTTGTACAAATGCTATGTGTGCCGGCCGCACAGAAACGTTGTTAGCCTAACAGAGCGCTAAACAGAAAGCCCAGTCACATCTTTCGGATTTTTAAGTCAAAACATTTATTTCAATGTGTAAGTAATGTATTGTAACATAAGGCATTACTGCCATATTACCAAATGTAACAGGGCCTCTGTTGGCGCACTGTAAGCAGCGCTAACATTTCTGTGCGGTCAGTACGGGTTGGTTGATGCCCCACAAAACAATATTTCCAGCCTCAATCTACGCTAACATAAATCTGGCCGAGACAAACATTGATTTCAACCCCAGAAAGGGTATGCCCCGCTGTTACTCTGGTGCATGAAACATAGATTTTATATTTAAATTGAGATCACAGAAACATCCTAGGATCATCTTACCTGAGGAACCCACCAGTCATAACAACAGTACTACCAGGACGTATGGCTGCTACTTCTCGAGAGACAGCATCATGGATCCATGTTGCTTCTTCCTTTGTGACAAGTGTGTTCAGTTCATCGTAAAACTCAATACCTAGAAAGAATGGACCATTGAATTTATAAGAGATAACATCAGGCATGATAATCCCCTCTGAAAAATAATCTGAAAAATAGCCAAGGGTCGCTAAGTCAGCGCCGAAGTCTGAGGCGCCTGGTCGGGGCTACAAGCTCTTGCATAGTAAAGATATCAAAAGTGATTTTTCAAGGTGAGTCTGCATGATAGTTTTATCATTTGACTCAAATACCATTAAAAAAAGCAAGTGAATGTTCTTGGTCAAAGAATTTCATGTAAAAAAAATATCTGAAATTTTTAATCGGAATTCCACTTTTCGTCAGAATATCATGCCTGTAACATTGAAACTGGAAAAGCTTCATTTGTTCACAATCCAGAAGTGAACTCATGAAAATTTAACTTCATTCACATTTTAGAGGTAGCATAAGTATATGACCCTTGCTATTCTCTCAATATCAATCTAGTTTTCATAATTGTTAACACAGAAAGAGGCTGGAATTATGATTATCATTATTAGGGTTCACAGAATTTGTATAATGATAAGTTTTATGCAAAATTACATATAAATTTCGTCTACGTGTTTAAGCTGACATATATGCAAATTTGATATTTTTGACGATACAATGTTCTTATCGAACTGTATATGTGTGTGTTTTTGTCAATTATGAGAATAGCAATAGTTATAGTGTGACTGCAAACGCAACTATTCCTCCATATTAAAAAACCGGCACATGACGAGGAAATTATACGTACCAGCAATAATCAGAGACAGAAATGCATATAAAATAGATGAGTTGGAAGATAAAATTCATACAAAAAAAGGCAGAAATGTGGATCATACATGAAGGAACATGTAGATAGAAGACAGATTGATGATAGAGATAAACAGAAAAATATATATTAAGAGAAGAAAAGGAAAAATATATGGATAAGTAGATGGATGGATGGGTGGATCGACAGGCAGGCAGACAGACAGACAGATAGATAGATAGAAGACATATGTTCATGATATTCAATTACCTTTAAGTTGTGACCTTGTCAGGTTAAGAACATAACTAGCCTTCACATCATCCAGACTTCTTAATCCCATTTGACACCACTTAGCTGACGTAGATATACCACATCCATATACACCTGTAAAGAGCTGTTATAAACATAATATAACATAAGTAAGAAATACAATAATCATACTACAAATACTAGGGTCAACTTCCACAAGTACTAGGGAAGCCTTTAACCCTAAATAGACTGGGCTATTTCCACACCTAAGAAGACTTGGGGGGGGGGGCTGAATCAGCCCCCCCCATGATCTCGGCCATCGATCGCACAATCGCGACGAAAATTGGCACACGCCTTACCCATGGCATTATCTACAAGACTATAACATCAAATTCTGCAAAAAATCTCATGTCTCATTAATTATGCTAATTTATGCGTAAAATCATAAGTTTGCTCTAATTAATAAAATGATGCCCCTGAAATGCTAATTTTTGTTTCACATACTCTAGATAGGCATCTGACCAAATTTATTCAAAAAAATTCCAAACATCACATTTATTTTCTTATGTATTCTATTGTTTTCTAAATTTCTTATGTATTTCTTTGTTTTTCAACTTTTTGTTTTTTATTGTTTTTTTGATGGAAATTGTTGGAGTTTTATTTTGACAATAAAAAAGATAAAATCAATTTATTTTAAGCAGTAAAAGGAAAAATAATGATACATTTATGAATTTTGGCTAAAAAAACTATTTGCATTGGATTTGTACACAAATTCACGGTTTTGAGTAATTTTGGGTCTGCATGCACTTACGAAATGTTGCGTAATTTCAGAACCGCGCACCCGGGGGTCACAATTTTGGTCTCAAAAGTTGCGCGAGACTTGAAAGTAAAAAGTCAGCGAGCGACGCGGTCAAAAAATTTCGCGCGGCAGATTTATTGCGGAAAATGTCGAGGGGGGGCTGAATCAGCCCCCCCCCAGTCTTTTTAGGGTTAATCCTCAAAGAATACAGAAACTGAGTTTTAGAGTTCTAGAATGCCTTTGCTGGTATTTAATTGAAAGTATTGATTTTGTAAGTATTTTACTTAGCATTTTACTTGGCAAAGCAAAATGCTTAAACTGATATTCAGATCACATCATTTCATTTTATCAAGCCAAATTTAAGCAAAATGCTAATAACCATTGTGATATCATAAAGAGCCAAACAATGTGCTGTGTATGTATCCATCTGTACACAGAATGCATGATTGCACATATCAAGTTTGCAAACTGCACACACGCAGTAGGTGACTGATTTTGATTTAAGCATAATTCTTTTAATAGCCCAAAAATGCAATTGAATACCAAATATGGTTTAGATATTTTACTTAAGCAAAATACTAAGTAAAATAATTAAAATTCTGGCTTGAGTATTGAATTGAATACTGGCCTTTCCCCAATTTGAACACAAAGGAGGGCATTTCCTATAACAAATATTTTTTTTTTCAATGTTGAATTTTCCTATCAGATGCTTGTGAGTTCACAATGATGAGAAATTCAACCCACAAAGATCAGGTTTCAATTTCACAAGATGGAAATCAGAATGATTATGATTAAGATCCTAATTTAGCATTCAATGTCTCTCTAGAGGAGATTTATGAAGCTGTTCATAATTTATAAACAGCTTCATGAAACACTACCAAAATTTAATGAGGTACTATGATACTTTGTTTCCACGTCACCATAAAACATCAATTATATAGATATTCTTCATTTTAAAAATCATAACACTTATTAATATTTCAACAAAATTCTGAAAAGCTAAGGCAACAAAAAGAATAGCACTCACCGACATGTTCTGATACCAAGGGCTGCGGCTAATTCCTTTGACTTCTGAGCTGTACCCTCTTTCAAGTATATCCTGGATGAAAAGACATACATGTATCACATAATATCAACAAAGTTGGGGGGAACAGCTTTATACTCAAAAGAATCAACAAAAGAATCAATCAAAGAATTAATTACTAAAGGCTGGGATCAGTTTGAAAACTACATTTTAAAAAATTTCATTATTTGAAATATTGCTTGATAACATTTTACTCTTCAAATACCAAGATAATTTTTTAAAAGTTTATTTTGCAGAAATAAGTAAAAAAAAAAAAGTATACAGAACCTCTTTAGGGCCATAAACTGCAGTTGCTTTCCCTAGAAGGTTGAGGATATCTAAACAGTAAATTTTCAAAAATTTGAAGGAATAAATAGAACACGTATACTCACTGAGATCACCCGTTTGCAGTGGTTTCCTCCCCTAATTTCATACAATTTATCCACATCTTCGGGCTTCGTGACCTCTTCCGGTAAAGCTTTGAGGGCAGCAGACGCCTTACGGAACGCCAGGGCTCTTGAGCGACTATTATCTCCCATCCGCAGTTCTGCAGCTCTCTCTAAAAACTCTAATGCATCCTAAAGATTGGAAGGTATGAATAACTCAATCTAAGGACAAGTAGAGTTGGGGTGGATCACTGGAGAAGTCCCTGGAATGAGCATCCGAATGAGACCTCCCCCCCACCTAATGTAAACCACAAATTCTAAGATAACCAACCTTGCTATATCAGTAATGTCCTATGGTAAGACATAATTAGTAATAGGATACCTTTCATTTATTCTGCAAATGCAATGAGCGATGTTACTGCGGATTGCCCTGACTATGACATACATGGGCACACAGTCTAATACTTAAATACATGGACAGCCCACTGACCAGGTCAAGGAATACAAGTACCTTGGTACCACAATCACGAATACTCTTGACTGGACTGTAAACACAATCTCAATTCAAAAGAAGGCAAATCAAAGACTCTTTTTCATTCGCCAACTCAAAAAGCTCCATTTGGATAGGTCGATTTTGTCCCTGTTTTACAAGTCTATTATCCTGTCAGTTGTAATCTTCAACATAATTTGCTTCTATAGCAACCTTACTAAATCGAACAAAGAGAAGCTTGAACGTCCACAGAATATTGCCCAGAAAATCAGTCTTGAATTACCCCCAATTGAAACTCTGCATGAGAGATTACTGGCTAAAGTTCAGGCTATCTTAAAACATCCATCTCACCCTCTACACTGCTATTATAACTTCAATAGGTCCGGTGTTCGCCTCTGTGTCTCCCGTAATAACAGAGTACGTTTTAGGCAGTCATTCGTCCCCAATTCTCAACATGTGTTTAATACTACAGTTGTCAGAAAGAATGGGGAATTGCACTTAGCTTACTGTGAATCCCGTCCCCTTTTAATACTCACCTTTGATTTACCATCTCGCAATACTCGTTCCACCCCCCCCCCCACAGTTTTCGGGCTGGAGATGGAATCACAAACCAATTAATATTTGAATTACTTATTCTATTATATTTGAAATAACGTATACGGCATTTTGTTTGTGTATGTAATCTCACAGTATTGTAAGTCTATTTCATTCTGTCTATGTGCATATGTATTTGTAATTTTGTAAACCCGATGTGAAAGGAATTTCCTACAAAGGACAATAAATACTTTCAATTCAATTCATTTAAGCAAGGTCAAATTTGAAAAATTTAAAATGACTCAATAATTGAATGCAAGAGAACATGTTCTTTAATACTCTTCAACCCTAGTGGTCTTACTTTTGAAAATTTCTAATTAAGACTTTATCCCATATTTTGAATATTTCTCCAATTGCCTAATTTTACATACAGGTACATGTATGCTATCACATTCAGATAATCAAATATCTTGTCTGATGGTCAGATGCATATGAGAAGAAATAAACAAATGATCAAATGCAAATACAATTTCAAACGACTCTCTTATGTATTTGAAAGATGTTTTGCAGAGGCGATATAAAACAATGAATATCTTATTGTAAAACTAGCAGGAAAAATAATAAAAAATATTGACCAAGGTTTGAGGAAGATCCATCAAAGAATAAAACAAGTTATAAGAATTTTGATTATTTCATTTGCATTGTAACATGATATGCGAGCAGCTTTCCTACATATCATATGGTACAAAATAAATTAGATGTCATTTTCTCGGAAAATTGACAATGTTTTCTATCGAACCTTCAGTATATCAGTACACAAATGATTTCCCACCCGCTTCTAAAAAGAATTTTTTTTAAGTCATCAAGAACCATTAAAAAATGAAATTTATGCGTTTATATTTAATACACAACATACTGGGCAGCTGCTTGTTTATGAAGTCACAAATAAAAAATTTGAAATTCTAATAACTTTCTTAATCTTTAATGAATTTTCTTTAAACCTTCACAAATATTTTTTGTTATGTTTATTTAGCTTACCGTGAATTTCTTATTTGGATGGTTGAGTGGGGTTATCCTCTGGCAGGCAAACCTGCTATTAATCGGTTTATCCTCACCTTCTTGTTCTTCTAAAGCATCAAGATCAAGCTGAAATAGAGAAAAAGTCAATTGAAACAAACTTTTACCATAGCTTTATCAAAGACAATTCCTTCATCATTGATCATGAAACACCATTTTGTTGTACCATGCACATGGTTAAAACATTAAAAGTTTGAAGACACAGGGTGATACATGAGCACTTGCCCGGGGCAAGTAAAAGTTAGAGTCGGGCAGGTGTTTTGAAGTAAAAGCCAAAACTACTTGCCCGAATTGGGCAAGCAAAATTCTTACAGTAAAATGACCATAATTAGGGTCGATATGATATTGACCCTAATTTTGTTCATGGCAGGCAAGATAAAATCACTTTTGAAAAGAAATGCAATATCAAGGTAGACCAGTTCATGTCAAAAGAGAGAAAAGGGTCAATGGTTTGAATAACTGCAAAACTTTCCCTTGAAGAGGTAAAACTTTTTTTTCCAAGGATTTTATCAGGCAAGTGAAATAGATTTTCGGGCAAGTATATTCCAACTATTTAAAAATCTACTTGCCCTATTGGGCAAGTGCTTCTAAAAAGTTACGTAACACCCTGAGACATGCCATTAGAATTAGTTTCATCCAACCCAGACCCAGTCCATCATCAAAGATTTACATATACATGTACACAGACAGGTATTAAATCTACTAGGATATCTTACTATCGAATGAGGGGGAAAAAAGACAATAGCAGACTTCTACAAATGCATATCCTACCAGTTTTTTAGCAGGTATTCTGTGTTCATCCGTGATCTCCACTGGCTTTTCTTCTTCCATGCACGATGTGTACCAGCTGAGGGAAAGCAGTTCTGCCTTCTGTGCAAAGTCAAAGGCATTAAAATCATTATTCCGCTGCGACCGGCAGATCCTCTGAAGAACACTGATGACATGGTCTCGGGAGCTCAGTTCTGACACAACGTGGGTTACAGATTCACTACAAGTGGAAAGAAAAGAAATCAAAGAGAATAAAATGTTGAACAACTACATGTATATGTATAAGCACCTAGAGTCCTAGACTCTTTCATAGAAGACAATCAACAGTGCAGAACTAATCCAGACTCTTCAGATGCTCGTGAGAAATGATTGCATGATTGTTTGGCTGATTGAAACCATGCAATGTTTTGATTGATAAGCTGAGTAATCCGCCCACTGACATTGCGCAACCACTTTCCATGACAGAAGCCAAGGCATGGAAGGCACCGCCTGGTTACCCAGTCCACTGACACTGCATTGGGCATGTCTGACTTCCTGAAAATTTGACTTGGGTTTACTAAAGACCACTTACGAACAACGTTGTTCTCTGTTAAGAACTCCATGTGTAGCAAAATAAGGTTGGCAATGTGTGGATAGTTTTCTCTTTTTTTAAAGAATAAATGCTCGATTGTTTGACACTGTATTCCATTACAGCTAATCATCATATAGACTAGGTCTATCTTGGCTCTTTAGTAAATTTGATTCTTTTAGTTCTTCTAAATTGAAAATAGACATTGAAAAAAGAAAATTTTCTTGCCATATTACTTTCCACCAATAGAGGGCGTACACAAAAATATGCCAAAAATTCATGTTTTTAAGTGTTCTGGTGAATACAAAAATTATTTCCCAGTTACTAGGCCTAAGGCTAATGAAAAATAAAATAAATGAAATATCATGAATCGGAAAATACATCATTCGATAAAAATCATAAAGCAATCTTTATGATATTTATTGACCGATGCAAGTATTTTACGATTCATATTTATCTGCCGATGCAAGTGTTTTTGGAAATCTTAGTTGGCAGCTATACAAATCATTAAAATATCACTTTTGTGACCAAAAATACTAATTTCCATACAGTTGCAATTTATTTTTCATTAGTAACTTGGGAATAATTTTTGTGTTCACCAGAGCGCTCAAAAACTTGAATTTGGGGCATATTTTTGTGTAATATGGCAAGAAAATTTGCATTTTTCAATCTCTATTTTTCATTAAGAAAAAATTATTTTAAAAATCGAATAGAGCCAAGTTACATGATGACTAGCTGTATTGGAAACTAACTGTGTAAGAAAATCAAGTATTTGTCCCATAGAAAAAGAGAAAATAAGCCAAAATTGCCACCCTTTATTTTGCCACACATAGCCTGGAGGCGTCTGGGGAGTAAATTCATCTACCTACGTAGGTTACTCCCCTAATGCCTGGCTTTGCTTTATATGCCTCTCTACAGTATAGAGCTGGCAGCTCTACACTGTGTGTAGAGCGTAGAGCTGCCAACTTGGATTAAAAAAATACTTGCATCTGCCGATAGATATCAGGAATCACAAAATATTTGTTTTAATCAATAAATATCATATAAATTACTTTATATTTATCAACCAAAACAAATATTTTACGAATCGTGATATTAATCGGCAAATGCAAGTTTTTTTAAAATCTAGGTTGCAGCTCTGCACACGTGTGTATCTAGGTAACAAAAGACAGCAAAATGGCGACGTAAACAGACGTGGCAAGTGAATGCTCTTGCTCTTAACTTCTTTCAATTTTACTATTATTCATTTATTGAAAAGTAAGAAAAATGTAATTAAATGGGGGTAAACATAAAACTTGCCCATGTACATAATTTGGGTGAAAAACAATAAATAAAATTGGTGATTTGGGTCTAGGTTCAACACAGATAATCCTGGCCTCCACGGAGAGGCATATAACGCAAATCCAGGCGTTAGGGGAGTGACTACATAGGTAGAAGACTCCCCAAACGCCTCCACGCTATTCCTGGCCTCTACAGAGAGGCATAATATAAAGCAAAGGCAAAGCCAGGCGTTAGGGGAGTAACCTACGTAGGTAGATGAATTGACTCACCAGACACCTCCAGGCTAGCCACACATGGAGATGTAACTGAGAACAAGGTTATGAATCATGACTGAATGAGTGAGGCCTACAATGACAATGTAGTGAGTTTTGTGATCATTTTTCATTCTTCTTTTTTAATCTTGCCATTCTTGGTATTAAATCTTTTGATTATCTAACACAAATTTGTGAAAGATGATTTGTTAAAATATCAAAATCGGCATAGTCTTCATCGTTTGTAAACAAAGTGCGTAGCTTTAGGTCCCCCATCATACACTTTTCACAAAAATATGATATCCCCCATTCCCTTGCGTGCATTGAAAATCGCCTGCGATTGGTATGGCATGTATGGAGTTGCGTGCGACGCTGAATGTGCGGCAAAATTGATAGACCCCGATTATCATATTTACTTTAGTTCAGGTGATAATACGAATCCCTTAGATCGTCCAAGATACCGAAGTTTCTTCAATCGTATTTTCTGGATCCTTGCATTTACGATGAAAATGATGATATCTGGGAATTTCACAGGAAATTCCTCCGACTCTTTATTGTGGAAATGCTTTCGACGTTTGGGATCGGGCGCCGCCATGATGTCTATAGCAGTATCGTTTTAAAGCTTAGTGGTTTTGAAAATATAAAAGTTATAATTTTTGCCATATTTAACCCTCAAAATAAATTTAATATAGCTCTATAGTATATTACAGTATATTTATATGCATATATTTATTTTTTATTATGAATTTACATGATAAAATTTATTGATAAAAGTTTTTATTCAAGAAATTCGTCTGCTTGTGATCTAAGGTGTACCGTGATCACAGAAATACAATAACATGGCGAAGCATAAATAATAGTGCCAGTGCAACTTTTGCTAGATTTGGCGACACAGGTAATCAAAACTAAGTATATTTATCAATATGTACCAAGCCAGGGCCTTTGTTGAACTATGGTATAGAGGCTTAATTTTGATTTAATATGATCTCTACCAACTTGTATTTTTTTCATTGTCTTGAATGATGAGTGACAGGGACTAAGTCCCGGGGGGGCCACTTCCATTCACGAGTGGATACCATGCGCGACCAAGGGGTCTCGAAAAGCACCCTAAACACGTAATTTCCATATTCTGAAAATGAACCCCTCAACAAGTATTGGCGTGTGAAACCCTACCCTTAACAAGTATTGGAAACAAAAACGATACTCTTGGCAAATATTCCCTGAAATGAACCCCTAAAAAAGTACAGGAATGTTTTATTGTTACGGTTCCTTCGGTCGTCGGCTTTATTTGGTTTACGACCCCACTTCTACACCTCGCGCAAATCGGACTCTAAATACGAAGTGTTGGGGCAAAAAGGAAATCCTTTATAAACAGTTTAATTTTGTTTTATCATCCCCGCAAATTAGACCCTAAACACGTAATTTTCCTAGCGAAATAGATACCCTTTTTTCATTATTTTTGTGTTTTTGGCACCCTTATCACGTTACGTACGTAACGTGCCCTATCGTGAAAAAGACATCCTTTTTACGTGTTTTTTTGGTCGCGCATGGTATCCACTCGTCAATGTAAGTGGCCCCTCCGGGGACTAAGTCTAGTATAGAATACCGGTACCTTAGACTTAGAGTAGTCTACGTGTAATTATTTTATTTTTATATGTTATAAATCTTGGCTTGAAAAGTTTACATGATAACCCCCTATCTATTCTAACTTTCTTTTTTACACACAGGATTTTTGAACGTTAAAAACCAAAAGCAAACTGATGATGGCAGATGGAAAGGAACCTCTTGATAAAGCAGGAGAAAAGACTGGTGGGGCCAGGGCAGGAGCTGGAGAAGGCATCCGGAGTATAAGATCGACATCATTATTCAGAGCAGTCAATTTTGAACTGTATGCGAAACCTGTAAGTGTCGAAATAGCGCAGGAGAGTCTAGATCAAGATTTAGCTTAGAGCCTTTGAAAGAGTTGTAACTTAAAAATCTGAAAATCAACTTAAATAAGATCATAAGTTGAGATTCAATCTCAGCTCCTACTTTAACATAAGGTTACATAAGGTTCAGTTCTGGATGACACAGTTGTTTATTAAAACAAATGACTATATATTTCAAAAGTAAAGAACAAGACGCTGATGTAAGGTAATGCCTTTTGTCTCTGCATATTATTACATCTTTTTTTATTATTATCTTAACTCGAAAATTATGAAATATATTTATGTCGAGTTCTTGCCTTTACAAATTATGATGAAGCATGTATATTGTCACTGGTCATTCTGAATCATAATCATCTCAATCTTTACTATCATCAATATCATCACTGTCATTATTGTTATACCGGTAATCATAATCAGCAAATCATCATCACTACTATCATCATCATGGTCATCATCATAATCACGATCAGTGTCATCAGAATCAGTCATCATAATTAATCATTGTCATCATCATCATCTTCATCATCATTTTATTCATAATCAGCATCGATCATCAGCATCATCATCATCATTAGCTGATAATCTGGGCAGAGGCTGCAGTTATTGTCTTTGCTGTTATGCCGTCTGATGTGGCAAAGACTTTGAAATTCGTCACATCCATAATTTGTAGTCTGCCACATCAGACTATTGCTTGCGTTCAGCATAGCAGCAAAGACAATAACTGCACCCTCTGCCTAGATTAGAGGCTACATCATCATTATATTCAGTATCACCAATCTCCACAATAAATGGACATTTTTTTATAAACTCATGCACAAGTGGTATACATGTGCATTCCACTGCATGAATTATATTTTTCAAATTCTCTATATTCCATCTCTTTTCTTTGTTTACTCTTCCTTTAGAACAAATGGGTTATGGGATTCGGTCTTGCTGCCCTTACCAGCTGCGTGGTGTACATCGCTTATCTCAATGCACAGAAGGAGAACCAGAGAGACAGGGACATGTATGAACAATACCGAGCTGACGGCACGACGATAATGAGACCAAGAAATTCCAAATGGGACTGAGATATATATATATATGCTTTAATATATATGCTTTAATTTTACTAAGAGGGGATGAGGACAGGTCAGTTGACTGTGTGATTTTGGAACTGTCAACTCTTTGGAAGATCTAGGAGAATTAGCTAGTATTGAAGATTCCGAATCTTGAACTTTTTCTTGGTCATGTGGATTCATTTTCACCAAACGTTGACAACCTAACAAAGCAAAGCCTATCCTAGCTGCTGGGCAGTATCCTGCACTAGTTCCCTGTTTGTTGGTGTTATGTATCCATGATGACTAATATACAGGTAACTATGCAAAGTTGACTCTGTTTGGAATTACAAATTTGTTTGATTTGGGAAATTTTAGAGGTAACAGTGCTTGCCATATAAAAATGTGTGTATATGTATATATAAAAGAATATGTGGTATTTGGCTTAAAAACTTACTCAGACAAATGTAGAAGGATGAATAAGTTAAAGGTTGTTAAAGGCATATGACCTTGAGTGCCCCATTCCAGAGGTCCTCTTCTGTGAAATGTATGTACCCTCTGGAAAAGTCCTGTGGTATATGAAATTTAAGGCTTTTTCAATTATTACTAGTTTTGTGACTCCAGCTACTTTGGAGTTCACTGCACTTGCATAAATCCAAGTGGTGACCCTTGGGTACTGCTGGGGGGAGGGGGTGAACTATTGTTTCACCCCCCCCCCTGAGCAGTATGTCGTCATTGGTTTACTGCATTCATCTATCAAAGGCACAATATATGTGAACAGATAGAATTTAGAGGTGATCATAAGGGTATTAATAATAATGATACCTGTGTACCCCAGATGTATTAGGAAAAAAAAGTTGATTCCTCTCATGTGTCAAAGTCAAGTCTATGATTATCCTCAGATGTGCATACATAATGACAATGCAGTTCAAAATAATATGATAAGATGCAGTGATGATGGGTGATTTCAAGTTCAGTGTTGACATTTTGGAGTTGGTGTTGGGTCAATTTTTACATGATTATAACACAAAACATAAAATGAAGGTGGTCCCGAAAATTCACTCACTAGTTGTTGTGATGTCAGTAATGTGATCTAGATCAGTTTTACAAACTCATAGCAAGTTTTGGAGCTAGGGGAAGTAATCCAAATTCCAACACCAACACTAACACCAAGGCCAACACCGGACTTGAAATCACCCAATGTGTTGGCAGGTTTGATTAAGGTGCATAGTGATCTTTAATTGATTATTGCATCATGAATCTTAGATATGGTTCAATTTAAAACAACCTGGCAAAAATTTACAAATGAATTTATATTATTCGGTAATTATTCTCATACATGTACCATTGACTGAGTTAATCACTATGTTGGACATAATATTATTGAGTACCTGTTGTCAACTTTTTCCTCACAAACAAGATATTCCAATCCATAAGTAGATTTAAAATATGTATATAATTTTTAATAAAACAATAAAAATGAAATAAGACAAAGTATTAATATGAATGAATTTCAATTCATTCTTTAGTATGGAAAATTAAGAAATATAAGAAATATCAGCAATTGGAACGCCATGGACAGATCATTATCATTGACATTGAAATTAAGAAGGAAGTTTGGAATAATTTCTTAATTTTGCCATAGGATCCAGTCAAATAATGCTTGCATTAGCACTTATCTCACCTTTTCAGTTTTCAAAACTATATCATATGGTATCGAGTATTCTCAGGTTTGAACCTTATTAATAGGATGGTCTAAACTTTGTGGATCTGGGGCTTAAACTTAAAAAAAAACACAAACAAGTTAACCAACTAAACATAACTGTTTTGTTTAATCAAATTCTTTAAGAAAAAAAAATATTTTTATGACTGTTATTATTGTCATATTGATTTCACTGTCATGATAATGATGATAGTGATGGTTATGAATGATGATGATGATGATGAAGATGATGATGATGGTGGCGGTGGTGGTGGTGGTGATGATGGTGATGGTGATGGTGAAGAAGAAATGAAAAGTAGTTCAGTTTGATATAGAAGCAAAAGAATGCAATGATCTTTGATCTTTGATCTCTTTTTATAATTACAAAGAGATGATGCTCTTATTCTTCCTACATTGTACCTTTTCCCCGCCATCCCCGCTCTATCCCCCCTCTCTCTCACACACACACACACACACTCACGCACACCCCTTCACACTAATACCACCCTTCCTTTTTCTCTCTCCTGTCCCAATCTTTTCCACCTCTAATATTTGCATCCCCACTTTTGATCAGCTACATCATTGCTTATCGACGTTCTCCCCAGCTTAGCTCGTCCTTTGACTTTCTTCATCGAATTGATTTTAGTGTTAGATCAACAATAAAGCAATATTGACTGGCCTCGGGGCGATACGACATATATTGCCCAAACTAGATTTATATCCCCGAGTCGTAGACGAGGGTGATATCAGTTTAGTGAGGGCGATATATGTCCTTTCGCCCCCCAGGCCAGTCAATATTGCTATTATTAACCAAATCAGACATCTAGAGCCAAGTCGTTAAAATTTAGATATTTTAAATTTTTAGAATGAGAATCTAGTTTCTCATGTTGAGCAGACTGGGCTTCTGAACTTTACCATTGTGACGTAATTGAAATGACGCGTCCCTGGCCTAGGGACGCAGTATCCAGCGTTGTCTCAACTTCATTCAAGGACGCGTACAAAACGCGTAGAATACCCGGATGTTAGAGATGCCTTTTATTGCCCGCCACATTTCCACGCATTTTCTCATTGACTTTCTTGAGCGGGCAATAAATTGGGCCCGTGGATAAACAATTGGAATTTTATTGACCGGCCATTCGATCCCAGTGTTAAGCAGGCAACAATGTTTCAAAGTTGCCCTGCTCAGATGTCTGATACGGTTAATAATTCATTATATTTTTTTGCTTCCCAGTGTTCATTATCTTGAATAACCTTTCCTTCATTAGACTTGATGTTTCCTCATACCCGGAATACCTGCTCTATTCTATGATTACTCTTTAATGTCCTCTCTAGTTTGAGTCTTGATCTTTACTATATATGCACATGTCCATACACACCCACACACATAATTAATTTAAAAATCGCACTTTTCATACCAAACAGCTGTAATGATAATCAAATGAAGTGTTGAAATGTAAATGTCTCATTTTCGACTTGATAAAGTGCGTCTATGTTGCCTGAAAAAAAGAAGTGTGCTTTTAGGCCTTCCGTTGGACCCCCTTTTAAAGATTGGGTTTTTCATTTGCACATTTATATAAGGGTGTATACTGTATATCATAATGTTATGTCGAATGTTGTAGGTCTATTAGTTGAATTCGAAACATGATTGTGGGTAAGGGCAACCTCAATGACGAACAACCGCCTGATTTAAATTAAGGTTTATTTTTATTAACCCTTTGGCGACATCTAGACCTGCATGCAGCCCCCCCCCTTCTCCGCCCGGTTTCAATTCACTCTCTTTCACTCCCCCTTCTTTCTTTTACATCTCCTTTTCTGTCTACCTTTCTATCTCTCTCTCTACCTATTTCTCTATCTATCTCTTTTACTATATCGATCTCTTCGTCTCTCTGTTTCTATCTTCTTTCCGTCTCTATCATGTCTCTACTCGCCACTCTCTATCTTTGTACCTCTCATTATCCCCTGCATGGTGTCGATTAGCAATCATTTCCTGTTTCTCATAGTAGTATGGTCCTTCAATGGAACATGGTTATCATAATTATCGATGGCACCAGTGTTCCTCCACCCACAAAGATATTATTACCCCCACAAATAAATGATTGTCTTCCTCTTCCTCTTCTTTATGAAATTATTTTCCGGTCATATTCCTATCTTGACGTCCCTGATATCTTGAATGGTCGTTGTTACTAAAATGGGTAAAATAGTGGAAAAGAGAAACAGAGAAGAAATTATTATGGAGAGAAATAGAAGATAGATGGAGAGAGAAGGGAAGAGACAGATCGATAAATCAGCAGAAAGAGAGACAAGAATAGGAAGAGGATAGACAGAAAGAAATGTAGAGGGAGAGAGAGAGAGAGAAAGAAAGAAGAAAAGAAAGAGAGAGCAAAAGGAAAGGTGTGCATGCAGGTATGATAGAGGGATCAAAAGAAAGAGGATAATGACAATTACGAAAAAATTAGGAAAGGCTATCGTGAGATAAATCATGATTTTCTTGATCAAATTAGTACACACAATTTTGGGCAACATACTGTCCACTGTTTTTGGTAATGTATGTTAGTAAACAGAGTTTATATTCTTGGCAACATTTATCCAATTGGGCAAATTTGTTATTATTAGTTTTTTATTACCAAATTTGGACAGATTTTATTTACAGTATGAGTTGTGTGGAAAGTATGTTGCCCAGTGATGGTTAGAAATTGGGCCTTTTTCCCAACCTTTTTAACATGTTTAAGAGTGTATGCAGTCGACTTAATTAGTTTTAATGCTACCTTTTCCGTTTCAGCAATGTCATGAATCTATAAACGAATATAGGTCATTCAAAGGTAAATGTTTTAAAAACGGTCACGTCTGGGGAGAAATGAGTACGGTAGCCCCCCTTCGTAATATTGAATTTCGTTTAGCAACATTGAGTGCATGAGTCTCGTCCCCTGGAGGAAAGCTTTACACCTGGTTCACTCAGAGCTGCTGTGCATTTGGTGTCCTTGTAACAGACCATACTCTAAGGTGTTAAAATTACACCACAGAGCTAATTGAATACAACACCAAAGAGTGCTAAAGCAACAACTAAAGGTGTTTTAATAACACCCATGAGGGATGATCTAACACAATACATTTAACACCGGACTAAATTGACTGTGTGGGCCTCTGTGTATCCCGAATAACACCAAAGTTCTTGCAGTGTGCCATAGTAGAGCTATCATGTTTTTACATCCGTCACCATTAAATATAATGAAACTTGAAAGTGGTGATAAAACTGAATAATTCTCTGTGAATAAATGATGATTCACTCTTTTCAAAGGGGGATTCTATTTATATCTCAAAGTGATATTTATAATAAGTCATAATCCATTTAATCCATTTTCACACATAATGGTTTCCATGGTGCCAAGTGGGATTTAATCCCTTGTTTTATGGTCGATATATACTAATTTTTGCAAAAAAGAAAACATTTTCATGGTCAACACTGGTCCGTTGTCTATAGCAGTTGCAATTCCGATGGCATATCCAACAATTAAAAGAATAATCCTAGTATTACCTAACAAGAATATATTTAGATCACGATGGAAGTGGAAGCTGAGTGACAGACAATGTATCAGAGACACTGTCAGTGATTAATTCGTCACCATCTATAATGGATCACAGGGCGTAAGTCACCCCCTCATTTTCCTTTGTAATATCACTGGCGTAGAGTTGGGAGCTTGGGGGCATGCCCTTAGCCCTCAATATCTATGACCAAGAAAAATAAAGAAGAAGGAGAAAAGGACAGGAAAGAAAAATGGTGTGTGATGTTATTTTCTGAATATCATGTCACGATCTATCTATCATGCACAGAATCAGATTTTCAATTTAAACAGATCATAATTTTCCTTGCTGGTTTCGCTCTGTCGGAGCCTTTGAAGAAACTTTGTCACAGACGCCATATTGCGTCCCTCAATTTTTTGGCTCATTATGTCACTGCATTGTGTAATCCTAGTGTAACTTACTGACAATTTTATTTTCATGATTTTAGTTTAAGACATGGCAGACAATTACAAAAAATGGATGTAACAATTTCACCACCAAAATATCAATGGGGTAAGGGTCCACTCCACATCTACATTATGTATCCAACTATACAGCCCCACCCACTGACCCTCTGCCTCTAATATTTTCTTAATCGTTCATTGGCTCTAAAGTCGGCATCGAGTGGCGTAACTTTGTGTGTGTTCGTGTGTGTGTGTGGGGGGGGGGGGCACACATTGAACAGGGGCGCTGAAGTGGTAACAGTAAAAAAGAAACAAAAATGACCTGGAGCTAGGCCAAAGAAACGCCAGACGTGCAGTGGCGTACTAACTATATATATAATTTTTTTGTTAAAAAAATATATTTTTAAAGATTTGAAATAAACTCAATGAAATCATTTACAAATAACCCAAGGCTTCCTTTTATGAGCGATTGTGTTGATGAGTTTGACTGTACAGAATGCTGTAAAACCTTGAGATCCTTAAAAAATAATTGTGCGAGGGAGCGAATCGACGGATTCCTCAATGTTTTTTTTTCTTTTTCTCTTTTATGTTTTATGCACCGCTTGAAAATGCTCGCTCTCAAAAGTGCATTAATGCCTGCATATGTTCCAAAGTGTGTTACCCGATCATGCCTAGATTGAGGGTTGCTATTTATCAACATTTTCTTCCGACAAGTTGTCAGATCTGACAACTTTCCTTTATTCTAATTGGCTTAGGTTCACTGTTACTATGGTAACTGTCGGATAAATCAGGACTTGTAGGATCAATTCCTTTCATGAAACGCTCACCTGAAACATGATCATAATTATTTATGTGATTCTGAGAAGGATCATGCGAGGAAGCAAAGTAGGCCTACTCAAAAGCTTTACGATTGTATTCACCTTCAGGGGGGGGGGGTGCGAAAATGATCGATAAGTCAATGTAGTTTATCTTACATGTCTCCCTTTATTTTTATTTCATTCTGAATATGCGGGATTTTGCGACCCCCCCCCTCACAGTCCGCCTGGGGTAGGCGTACTTGCCCCTGCGCCTCTCGATGGACCCGCACTGGAATTTCTACTGCCTAGATTACCCCCCCCCCCCCCATGTCATTGCATCCCTGCCCCATCATGTTACCATTGAACTCATCGGCCAGATTAACATTAGTGGGTGAGATAATAAGAAGAGTGTTAGTTACAAAACGGTATCATTGTATATCTTTAGATTCCAAAGTCTATGATTCCTAAATTGCATTTACACAAACATTTGCCAATAACCCAACTTCTTCCCCGGTGCAAGACAGACTTCTGAATGCTTCTCTCGATTGCGACTGACTGGCGGCATAAAGCAGTTCCTAATCTGTCCAGAGGTCAGTGTTCCTGTCTTGAAGCCCATACTTCAGCTTTGTACTTTTCACATGATATATTTCGCCTAAAACCTAGGACTAAAACACCGGTAAAATTATATTTCACGCGACAACTCCCCCAAAAGAAAAGCCATATTCAGATCGTTTTTCACGCGCGAGTGTCGAGTCTTCATCATATTTGCTTTGAAATAGTCACGCGTCTTTAACCGGGATTAAATCAGTTCGGTGTACTCTTACAAGCCGTTTCCTGTGTATATTACGAGGACTTTTATCTGGATCTTCGACCCCGACTGCGTGCCGAAGAAAACTGTGTTAATTAGACCGAAGGTTGGAATAGGAGTTGGTATCATTTTCTCTTAATATTCTGGAGTCTATTGTACTACCGAAGAGTAAGTTTTTTTTTATATATTCATATTGTATTACAAGTAAATTATGTAGGTCTGACATTTGTAATTTGTTGCTTTTGCAAAAGTATATAATTCAATCTAATTTAGTTTATTAGATTTTAATGAGATTACCAATCAATTATATATCACCTTCAGCATTTCGATATAGACCTACCATTCGTTAGAATTCGGTCTCGGATGTTAAATGTATAAATTCATATATATATTCAAAAGATTTCGTTTAATTTTTTTTAATATTTGTGTGTTGATAGTTGTTCATTATAGTTTTCATATTAAAACACGTTATTGCGACCACTTGATTCAAGGCCAACTGTTATATCTTTATGTACACCTGAACGAATACAGATGAGCCAATAATTAACAAGCAAGAAAACTCAATTCTTGCTAGCAGTAGCCGACAATGTGTAAATTGCAAATGAAATATGTGAATTCTCAGAAAAAAATTGTTCCTGTAAACCTTTAAATCGACATATACTTTAGGAGCCTCTTGATTTTATAGCGGACATTCGTAATGATAATTGATAATGATTATAAAAATAACAATATGCAACATATCATTTATTTTTTATAAGCACTGCATAGTACAAATGCATAAATTTCTACGATCATTTGGGGGATTCCTTTCATTTATATATAAATATCTCGGGAATAAGAACGAAGTGTTTGTGAAATTTGTGTCAGCCAATGTTGATATGATTATCTATGTTTGTACATCATTTTTTTATAAACTATAGAGTCATAAAAACCCTATGATGACCTCCGTTGCAAAGGAGCATCCATGTATATTAAATTCAGAACATCATATATATGTATAACAATTATTATGAGTATAGTGGTGGTGCATGATGATTCATTATCATGTGTTTGCAATGAAGGGACTCCAACCCCCTTCACCGTCAATACAATATCCTGGGCATTGAGTCACCGAAGATATTTGATTTCCAATAAGGGCCGAAACTTTTACAAGCTGAAATCCCGCATCAACATTTTATTAATGTGTTATTCGAAATACATGGATTGTAAGTCAATAGTAAATATATATATGCCTATATATACTTCTTTTTCAGAGTTACTACGCTTGTTCAACACCACGTCGTACGTCTAGACGCGTTCTGCTCGTGAACGTGTGTGCATCCCGGATAACCAGCGATTTCCCGCCAGTTTTATTTTTTGCTTGTCGTCTGTCCGGGAAGATAACTGCGCACCATCGCGATGTATTCAACAAGTGTGAATACGTGTTTCCTTATCATCGCTGTTATCCTGCTCTCACTAGGTAATTTTATTATCTGTTTGGAATTTCTTTCGCATCCAGCTCCTTCACACCTGTCGCTTCCCCTTCCTTAAACTTTCCTTTCCTTAGATTTTCCCCATCTCTCTTTCCCAATGCATACCAAAAGCCCCTGCGAAAACTTGTCATTATTCTATTTGTTATCATATTTTAGACTCATCGCGAGACTAGTGTGCACCAAAATTATATAGGCCTATTTTGTTGGTTGAGGTCTATCTATTCCCCTCTGGCCTCGATCACTCTGTTCATTTCCCTATTATCCCCCAATCCTGTCTTATATAGTGACCGACATCAACATGAACCAATCCATAAACTTTTTTGAAGTTTTCTTGTATGAGGGGCCACGTATCCAAAACTTGGCATATATACATGTCATGCCAGTATATGAAATAAACATTTTGGTTGTTTGAGTATAATATTAAGTGACGGAAGTAGTAACTTTATGAAATATTTTTTTTGTTCTGATCTTATTTTTTCAGAATACCCTTCGAGTGCTCAATTACAAACACATCCACCAACAAATCCAAATACAGCAGCAACCACTAAGCCTACGTTGGCATTCCAAACAACAAAAATAAACATGCCTACAACAGCCAGGCCTACAACGCAAAGGGCTACAACGCAAAAGGCTGCAACGCAAAAGGCTGCAACGCAGAGGCCGACAACAAAAGGTTTTGTCACACACACAAGATCTGTGACCAGAACCGCTGCAACGCCACCAAGAACTACGGTGAGATCATCAACGCTTTTTACGATGACTTCAAGGACGCCGTTGACATCAGTGAGTGTCACAATGAGCGGGAGTCCCACGATGCCTACGAGCTCGATATCACCTTCGATGTCGCCTTCATTCAGTTCCCCAGCGATTGTATCAATGACGTCATCTGCTCTTCCGTGGACGAGTAGTCCAGCTCCATTGAAGTTGGTATCTTCTAGTCCTGGAGGAGCACCGTCAGGACCTTCAGCAGCTTCACCAACCGGTGGAGTTACATCAACTGGAGGTGTGGTATCATCTTCTGTCAGCAATGCATCACCAAGTGGGTCACCATCTGGGGGCAGTACAGTAACAGGTCAATCGACCATTACTGCAGGTGCAACTGTAACCCCAACTAGCCCAACCCTACAGTCGACAATAATTGCAGGACAGACAAGAACAACACAACGTCCTTCTGGTGGAGTGACTACAGGGTCACCAGGTGTACCACCAAATAATTCACCACCAGCGGGGAACCCTCCTGGTACCGGAAACCCATCTACAATTATACCAAGCAACACTCAAGCCCAAACGACTGTAGGATTGTCAACAAATGCAGGGCAAACCCAACCAACAGGTGGTTCAACTTTTCCACCTACAGCTGGACCGACTGGACAAAGTACTCAAGGAGGTGTACCATCTACAGGAGCGCTATCACCAGCTCCCATCAAGTCTTCAACAAAACAAATGCCTTCGATAAACGCTACTGATTCAGGAAACACATCATTTTCGGATGTACCAACAACATCTGCAGTTAACCAGACTGTGCTGACTACCGAAGGACAGACGACATTGAATGGCACTGACATCACAACTACTGGAGAGGTTGTCGGTACCACATTACCTCTGTTAACAGACATTTTAAACACCACCTTTGGCCAAACCACATCTGAAGTGAACCAGACTGTATCAGTTACCACAGGTTTATCATCAACTACTGGAAAATCTTCACCTGCCCCGATGAAACTCTCAACAAACCAACAATCTACTGTAGGTAACGCAACTACTCTGTCTTCAAATGGTACCATTGGACCAACGTCATTTCCTGCCAATGAGACATTACCAACTACCATGGAACAAACTACAAACGTCACAGGTGCAACGAAGATTCAGTCAACTGGCTCAGGAAATGCAACATACATATGGTTGCAAACAACACTTGCAGATAATCAGACTACTCTACCGCAAACGACAGGAATCCCGCAGAGTGTAGGTACCACTGATTTTCCATCAACAAATGCAGGAAAGACTTCACCCCTTGTCGAAATTACAACTATTCCAGAAGGAACTACGAAAGGAGTTAAAACAATACCAGGCGTTTCACCGACAGTAGTGAAGACGTCACCAGTGCCAGTCCAGACTTCAGTTCAACAGTCTTCACCATCAGAAAAGACATCACCCAATGCAGGATCAACAGGACAGCCCGCGGAAAGGTCGTCCACGGTAATAGTGGAAACAACTACTAATATTATTAGCAACGCAACATCAACTTTGAAGGCAGCCTCACCTTTGATGTCCTCAAAGCCTTCCAAGCCATCGTCCAATGGTACAGGACACCCGATATCCGTGGTGTCATCCACCACCGACAGAGGAACTACAAATGTAGGTGAATCACCTGGACATCCTGTGAACATTGCACTTATTGCAGGGATTTGCAGCGGAGTGTGCGGGCTCATTCTCTCTGTTGTCCTTGTCTACCTAGTGTCCAAACGAAAAAGAATTCAGTAAGTACGGGGTTTTCAAAAGAATTCAATCCTTGCTTTGTGTTGATTTTGTTCGTATCAGATTTATTCTCAAAATTCCAAGTGATTCCATATAGTAAATATAATTGTTTATGGAATTTCAGAGAATCCATAATTCTAAGTGAATTACATGTATTGTAATGCGTATGGAAGGCTCATCAAGTCGCTGAACAGGGCCTATAATCGGTTGTGCTCAGAAATCTATAAAAAAAAATGGGGTGAAATCTTGTAAATTTTAAGGAATTAGTCATGGGAAATTAATTTAATATAAATTCATTTTTCTGTTATTTCGGGATTTCATGCTAATATTTCGCGAGTTATTCATTTATCAATATATGACTTATACTTACTCTACACTATGATAGTTTTGTCGGTATGTCGGTGCTGGTCCCCTGTCACTAATCTCAATAGTGCATTTTGGATTCTACATGGGCTATGTTTGTTTTGAAATAATGTACTTTGATTGTGTATGCAGTATAATCAATGGCCTGTCGTATAAAATGATAACCTCTTTGTATTGATTTTACTGTTTGAACAAAAATAATTTGCTACATGTGATGTTTTCAAGCTGTAATCTGCCGTAATGACCGTACCCAGAGGAGGTAGGGGCAAGGGGCAGTTGCCCCTACCCCAATGTATTTTTTATATCTATATACTATTGCAGTAAAAAAAATGAAAAGTGTGCATCATATCCTTCCTTTTTAACATTGAAATGCAAAAAAAAAAAACGCATTTCTGGTAATCTCGATTAATTCGCTTTCTTGCTTAAGTACATGTCCAAATGGGATTAGACCAATAATACGTCAATATGACATTGTTTTAAGTGGCATTTTACGTAAGAAAATTATGACGTCCTTAAATAGAGAAAAATCACTTCGTACTCTCATAAAAGTTGTTTAAAAGGATTGCAAATTGACACCTTATGTATTAAGTGTTACTTTAGGAATTATATCATCATGAAATAAGTAATCCCCAACTTAACCAATTACTGTCGTTTTTTTTCTGGTAGCAAACGCATGCATCGATATCATTCTTACGGTTATTTGAATGGAGAATCTACGGAAGAGAACCCCTGGCCGACCTTTTCAAATCCACTCTTTTCTGACGCATCAGACACAAAGGTACGTTTATACACTAATCAGGGATTAGATTTACCCAGAATCATGTAAATTTTTTTGTCATTGTCCATTCACCTCTAGCTAATTTAACCAACCTTAGTCAGTAAAGACAATACTAAAAATCTTGTAGTAAACAGGGTTTACTATAATAACCTAATCGTAGTTAAACAGTTTAAACAACAATTTTTATTGAGAATTAAATATAAAGAATTAAATTTTGTTGTTTTAAGATTTTTAATACTTGCTTTAAACAATTACTGTAAGGTCTTTATAGTAAACAGCGTTGCATTAAAAATATATATATGTATTTTACTGTGTTTCAAATGTAATATGATGACAAAGACATAGAATATATTTTACAAGAAGGAAAGTATAGATACTTGCAGGTTAATCAATCTATATTTCGTGGTTTGTTCCCCGAGGATGGGCCACAATACAGCCATGACGGGGCGACCACCCCCCCCCCCTCGGTAGTTTTGCAAATGATAAACTAAAAGGCGAAAGGATGGGGGAAGGAAGAAAGGAAATCATTGCAAAGAGACTGTCGGCTTTGGAATATCACTACCCCCTTTTTTATATTAAAAAAGAAAAAGGAGTCAACTTTAGGTCCTCTTACCCAGCGCTATCAATGATAGCGCCCCTATATTACATAACATCTTTCGATGGACCCTTTCAATCACAGTCATGTGACATCATCATAATGATGAGTCAACGACACAACCTTGTGTCATAGCATGCAATGGGTCTGACACTGTACGTGATTCTGGTGGGGTATGAGTTCAAGGACTACATTATTCAAGCAATATCATCAAATCACGTAAATATACAAAAATATCTTGAATTCTGTCAACACGAGTACGAAGTTCATCACAATTAAAGTGATTGGTTAACATTGGTTTGACTTTTAAAAAATCTGAGCTAGAAGGTCATAATTGTCACCTGTGTCTATGATATGTTACAAAAAAATTGCGTTCGAAAATCATTATTTAGTCCTTCAAAAATTGAAATATTAAGTGACCGGAAACACCATCTTAATTTCATCCCATACAGTTATGTGTACTATTTAGGCGTCTATAAGACGCCTATTTACAAAATCGGGGTTTGCCTTGTAGTTTTAGCTTTTCATTCTCAATAATGGTTGTTTTCAGGGTTTATTAGTTCTAATACATGCACTTGTACACATGTTTCATCTTGGTTTGAGATTTTTTTAAATTGGCTGCTCACAAAGTTAAACAATGCCTTTAATCAGTGTCGCAGATTTTCATATAGTATTAATGCTATTAAAGCCAACAGTCTGATATATCATTCCTGTGCACTCGTATGTTGGGATTTTGCATATTCGTACGATTAATTCAACAATCGTAAATAAGTTATCTAATAATAAGTTGCCGTGGCCGAGTGGTTTAAGGCGCCTGGTTACATTCTTAAAACTAATCAGTCAAATTGACTAGACCAGTAGTCAGCTGGGTGCAACTGATCTGATATATATTCTAGTCAGAATTACTTTGTTCTAGTAAAATACGACTAGAAAATAGTCGAATATGACTAGAATAACAGTTGCACCCAGCTGACCTTATTAACTAGTCATTTTGACTGATTTGTGTTAAAAGTGTATACATGGAAAATCCGGGGTTCGATACCCGGCCGGGGCCCCTATGCCCGTGAGCAAGGCATTTAATCAACATTGCTATTTTATCCTGCATTCAAATAATTATTGGCTTTTAATGGTACAATATGGAAATCTAGATTAAAAGAAAATTTTATAAAACAGTTGTCATTTTATATATCCGATCAGAATAGATTAATTCGGCCTTGAAAAAGTAAATGAGAGTAGTTGGTGGTCTTGGGTGCCCCGGGAATAGGGGGGGGGGGTGAAGAGGGGGCTGGTCGGTCAATCAAATATTTCATTGATTTCATTTGCTTAACAGTTCACGTGTTGAAACTGTAATTATGAGCACACTTTCATACGAGTTTTCAACAAATAGAGATTTACTGCGCAGACAATGAGATACTTTGGTAAAACAACGCCTAAGCTGATCATCTGTGAATGAGATGAATCAGAATAATCGCGTTATCGATGGATTTATACCTCGGCAGTTTATGAGCGATCAGACAGTTTGAAATAGCGAAAAAATCACTGACTTAAACATGCCGAATACTGAATATCAGATATACGTATGTACTTTCTTACAGTTAGGTGCCATGTGCTTATTTAGAAAAAATATATTAAGCAAGCGCTCGGTCAAGATTTAAAGTTATTGATACCTTATTTTCTGATTATATTAGTGCGCATTACTCTATCAAGAGCCATGAATCTTTCGATGAGTTATAATGTTGATAATTGTGCTTTTCAAAATTATATTTATTTGATGATGATGACTATCATGCCTTTAACCCAAGCAAGCACTTTGTATTGTACTAACATTCATGGGTTTATTATTGCATTGTACCCTTAACGTCTTAATATAGACCAACGTCATCAATATCCACACGTACATAATCCATCTGGACCAAGTCCATAATATATACCTCCAATATTAACTGCCCCTTACTGACCCCTCATGATTAATATCCATTATAGACTAACTTCCTTCACGTGACCCCCACCCCCGCCCCCCCCCCCCCCTCTCTCTCTCTTGCCCTCTAAACTTTCTTGCACATGTCAACCAATGCATGCTTTTCAATCACTATTTACTTTTTCGTGACACTTATTCCCCCCGATTTTCTGAGTCTGCCTCATTTACATGTGATGATTATCATTTTAATCACCTGCTTTATCACCTCTCACACTCTCATTCTTCGAGCCCCCTTCATTTCCCCTTCCTTGCACCCCCCCCCCCCCCGCTCTCTCTTTCTCGCTCGTTGTTAATATGTTCTTATCTATTATGCTTTATTCTCAATTTCCCCCATTCCTAATCCTTACCTCGTCCATTCTCCATCGTTTGGTGTCATCATCGTCGTCGTCATCATCACCATCAACGCCACCACCTTTTTTCAATACGAAAATAATATAGCTCATCTAATCTGATAACAAATTGATTAAAAGGGCCAATTAAAGTAAGTAATGTAAAGAAGCAAAACAGTCAATGAGGATTAAACATTTATGTCCTTTAGTTTCGCGTTGTTAGAATTATCATTATCATAATTATAATTGTAATTATTATAGTTATTATTACTTTGGTTATCATTATTGTTGTTATTTTTATTATTACCATTATTATTATTATTATTATATTTATCATTGAAACAGTACAGGAGCCCGTTGGAGAATAGTTGAGTTTGCTTTATAAAGTTCCACAAAAGTTGAACATGCTCATCGCAGGTGATATGCAAATGAGCAAGTCGGTGACGTCACACACTCACTTTCCTTTTTATTTTAGTTTACGATATATAAAATACTTGATTTCTGCTGATTTTTTAGAAGCTCCTAGGATTGGTGATAAATAAAAAAAAAAGACTGTGATTCCATTTGTCTATTCCGTATAGACATGTGGACATACATGGAACATAGCATGAGGATGATGTTCGTCCTTCGCTTGCAGAAATTACCAAAACTTTACAAATTCTTATTGGTTCGAAGATGGCTAAATAAAGCAATCTTCACCCCCCCCCAAAAAAAAGCAATAATAATAATAATAAATAAATAAATAAATGAATAGATAAATAAATAAATAAATAATTAAATAAATAAAAGGGAGAATATTGATTGTGTGATGTAATTGAATCGCCAAGTTACGTATAACTGTGTGGTGTGCAAGACTTAAATCTATTTGAACTTGCTTTACTTCGCATCTGATTTTGATAAAATCTTCAGCGCACACTGTTAGAAAAAATAAAAGAAGTTCCTGCAGCAGAGTCTCGAGAACACCTGTAATCTTACCGAATTGCGTAATCTTACAGGAAATTGGTAAAAAACCAGTGATTTTACAGATAATAAACAGAAGATTTTGTAGAAAGCAATAACAGAATCATTCTGTAAATTCATAAAACAAGAATTTTTCTGCAATTTAACAGAACAGGTCTGTTTAAAAAGGGGAAAAGGGTGTTTTATTCAAGGAAATTTGTAAGATTCCATACATCAAATACCAATTTCCTGTAAGATTACACAATTCGGTAAGATTACAGGTGTTCTCGAGACTCTGCTGCAGGAACTTCTTTTATTTTTTCTAACAGTGCAAATGCTTGTTGGATATTTCCTTTATATGCAAAATATCTTTTTGTTGGGTGGACTTGGCCTTTAAATGCATTGAATGGGAATGATAGTATAAATGGCGATTTACACGTTCCTATGTATATTATCTTTCAGCGGAAAATTGAAATATTTTGATTTAATAATTATAATAATGAGGAAAATAACCTCATCACGTCCTCAATCATTTCGCAACAATCGCATTCATTGTTGTAATACGATAAAAAGTCATACTCAAAATGCTGCAATTTCCATACTCATCCGACTTCAATGAAATTTCCACTGCTGCTTGTTTAATATCCTCCTTTTCCCCTCCCTCTCTCCCCTCCCATATTTTATTCTAATTTTCACAGCCCTTATACTGACGAGACAAACAGGAAACAGAGCTACACGTAGCATCATCGAGCTCAAGAGCGTCTTCACTGTGATGTCTTCAAGAAATTCTGAGGAGATGCGACCGGACCGCTCTTTGATCTTCAAGGTCAAACCAACCTAATAAGGCCACATCAAGTTGAGACCTCATCCGTTAATACGATAACTCTATACAGAGATCTGAAATACATATCCTTAAGCCGGAGACAGGACATAAATTCCACTGATTGACTGTGTGTGCGGGATTCTTCAAACCACAATGTGTTCAATTGGAATAAATCGCCTGCCTAACCTTCATTAATTCCTTTTAATTTCATTCTTTAGATCATTTCCAATATATGTAATATCAATCAGATACAAATCTCGGATTGACATTTTAAAGAAAAGCAGTATGAAATAGAGCATATGGAAATGTCCGATTAATGTCAACGAAACTACTCTAGGAATCAGTCAGTCAAATGACTTCCAAAGATCTCCAAAACGTTAAAGTCACAAATTTAGTTATTGTCCCTTTTTAAACTTAAAAAATTATAGTCGACTTGAATAGATATACTCCAATACCAGGGGTGATTCTAAAGTTAAACGAGAGTTTGCAATTCAAGGCAATACCAAATATCCACTCGAATACCTAAGATCTTGGGGAAATTCTGAAATTACATCGTGCGAACATCTTGCACACACCATGTCAACATCGTGTACCCATCGTGCCAACATCGTGTTGTACACATATCGGTGAGAGTTACAACTCCTCTAAACAAAGGCCATGCATTTCGTCTAATTTTGGGAGCTGTCTTGAAATGTTATTATTGGTGACTGGCATAGGCAACGTGTTTATTTTTCGAGAATTATTCGTCGTGGTCACGAAAATGATGTCAGACCAGACTTATACGATTTTCGAACTTTCCACGGAGAAAATTCGCGGGTATACGAAAAGTGGACGCCCTGAAACACTAACTAGGGTTCGAGTATTTAGTATCACGATCAAATTTGCCATACCCCGAGATTTGATACGGTCGCTTTTTAAGGTGTTAAGTATTGTGTGAAGCTCTGCTGCTTTAAGACATTAGCTAAGTACGTTGCACTCTCTCACTTGACAAAGTGGATGATTGTGGACTACTTGTGAAAATTGCAATTTCATATGTACCTTACTGAGTATAATACAAGCTCCAACTTACAGGTTCCATAAAGACATGGGCTTAACATTGATGACCCATATTTCAGAGCTTATCGGAAATCCTTTCCCTTTTCTGTTGAATGTTTCATTTCCATTGTGTTCTATTGTTGATTTTCATTATATTTTAATATTTTTGGTAAAAGATGTTAAAGATTGTATATTTATATATTGTTCTTTTCAGATCGCACGTTAAGACAGCTGATGCTTTCATGTTAAAATAATGTAAATAAAGGAATGATTGAAAGTTTATATAAACGATATGTTCCATTTTTGAGGATCATCACTCGTAGATTGCAAGTTGAAAAGGTCTAAACCGCCAATGGACAAAGAAATTAATTTTGGGGGAATTTCCCTGAAAATAAGTATGCCCAACAACCATTATATTTTCACTGCGTATACAATGCACTAGTAAATTTGTTCAACCTTCATTCTTTGATAATAACTATCCCATAGATTTTCTAAAAATAAAAACCCAAGCCGAGTCAATTTATCTTAGGCTACCATCTATTGTGTATATTGGAACATGTTGTATGGTTACCTGTTCCAAGTTAATTCATGTAATAAGTATAAAGTATATGACGCTTTGAGTACAATTTCCCTTTCAAGAGGAAAGTCAAGATTTGCGCCTGCTTCTTTTTTATGTACGATATCTCGGACCTTTCCGATTTTTGACGCAGTCCATGTTAGCCGCACCTTGTATTGTGTGCGAGTTTCCTCACAAGGAGCGTCAAAAAACCGCGTTGGTTGCCAGTGATTTCATGGCCCCCGGGAGCGTTTCATCCTTCCGACGAGGGTCCGATCAGACATCTTTACTTGATATTGATTGGCGGAGAAACACTGTTACTATGATAACTGTCAGATAAAGCAGAGTCTGTCGGATAAGGCATCAAACAGTCAAGTCCTTTCATGAAACGCTCGCAAGGGGGGGGGGTACTGCTGGCTTTCGCAGACGTATAATGCCGCTCCGGTTTTTCAACGCAGTAACATGACTTGTAAATAAGCTCAGAGCTTGAAAATTACTTTAGAAGGAGCAAATGATATGCAATTCGCCTTTAATGAAATGTATTTCCATAAAAAGTATTAAATAACGGATTACAGATCCTCTAAATGACGCATGGGGGAAAATTGCCTGCAATAAGACGTATCGCCTGACGCATTGTTGCTCGCATCACGTTAAACAACTCGCCGCATTACGGGAATTAATACTCATCGTATTTGCTTGCTTTAATCTCTTCGTATCATTTGTCTATCCTCGGCGTCTACTGTCTTTCAGTGAGTAATGATAATTTGAGCTATATCAATGGCTTCCTATTTCAAGTCTATTTCCGTCCCACGTGTTCATCATTCACATCTATCCTTTATAATCATGATAATCCGACCTAGAAGTGTCTAGACCAACTTTATTTGCGTTCTTTCGTTTGAATTTGAATCGGATTCGAATATTTCCTTACATTGCGTAAAAATGTAACACAATTCGATGTTCGAGACCTTGATGTGATTATAACGCCCGAAAAGTACACTCTTAAACATGATCTTATTTTCTCGCAATGCATTTGGGTCAGGCTTTTTTTTCAGGAAACCAATACGTTTAAAAGGATTACCCGTGCTAACGATAAAAGTTAGAACTTAATAGATTGTTAACACCTAGTTTTATAAAGTGCTGTGTTAAATTTGACGCGAAGGTTGTTATACTTCTTTCGTGATTACGTAATTAGTGTCTATACAGCAACGTTGAATAAAACATTGAAAACAGATTTCTCAATTATTGGATAGAAAGGGAACTTGTATATGTGTTGGTTAAGAGTTTGTTCATATCAGGTTAAAAATCATGGTTTGTTGATAAAATCTGTAGCAACATTGGATCAACTTTACCACGCAATTGCATTTTCCTATCCTGTGGGGACAACCATTTTACATACTATTATGATGAGGATATATTTTGAATAAGATTAATGGTAGAGAATTACATTTGCCACCATTTTATCACAATCTGGAGTTTTTAGATTAGATATCAATATTACATGATTATCTTTTATACAAAACTCCAATATTATTACAGTTGATGTGAACTGGGGGTTGATGTCTAATTGCATTGAATTGAGCCACCCCGTTTATTACATTTACTATAAATCATTCATTATTATTTTGAAATGTCAATGAGATCTGTGTGCAATGTTATCAATAGGGAGCTGTCGCAACCACTACGCAGACTTTTTCTTGAACGTAGAGGATATACTTTATTGTCAATATCCCTTCATGACAAAGCAGCCTTTGTCGGAAATCGGTGGATCAAAACAGCAGTGTCGTCCGTGACTCTGGGGCCCGTTGTACAAAGAGTTGCGTTTAAACGCAAGTCAACAAATCAATCGCAAGTAAAAAAAAATGCGCGCTGTTGATTGGTTGAAAATCAAAATGCGCGTGATTTTTAGAGTTGCGTTTGATTGCAACTCTTTCTGCAACGGGCCCAAGGACTAACAAAATATAAGCAAATTTTCGTCATCTCCGAATCTTATAGGACCACCTACTGTCCCGGTTTACCAATTATCGACAAAGACCTCTCAGCTGTTCATTGTCATTTGACTGTCATTTTCCATAGATCTACTATATGTTCCAAAATTCGTCCCCGTTGCAATTGCAAAAACTCGCTTATAATTAATTAAGACAATTACAAATATGGACCGCCATCTATCAACATGTGACGATTGATAACCGATTGAGCAGACATCTTAATAATTTCCGCCGACAGCTTTCACAAAAAGCAGTTTCAGTTGCTTCCAACACAAGGAGCTTTTCCTTGCTTCCAAGTTGTATTCGTGTTGTATGCATTATGTAAATTGTATTCGCGATGATTGTTTAAATTATATGAATAAAATGTGTTAATTCCTGAACACTTTGAAATGCTTATTAGCCTCCTTTTTCAATGCAGTTTTGGCTTTAAATGAAATTTAATAATTGTCATTTACACTCTCAATTAATCAGTTTTGCTTCGATTTTATCTATCTCTCTCTCTATCTATCTATCTATCATCTATTCTTCCACCCAACCATCCGTCTATCTATCCTATCTATATATATCCTATCTATCTATCTATGTATGTATGTATCTATCTATCTATCTGTCTGTCTGTCTGTCTGTCTGTCTGTCTGTCTGTCTGTCTAAGTATGTTGATTTGCAGCATGCATTGGGATTTCAAAACTTTATTTGCTTGAAATCATGCATAAAATGAGGTTATGGTATTGTTGATTTGTCTTTTTTTCTTCAGTTTTGTCGGAACACACGATCCCCGCATATTATCTCCCCCTCCCCTCTCTCTATGTATGTCTATCTAATCGCCCTCTCCTGTTTTTTTTTTATTTTGCCTTCTATTTAATCTTTCTTGTCTTTCTACTTCAGTCTGTTTTGGTGGCTCTCTCTTCGTTCCATTTCCTTGTCTTCTCTTCTGTTTATCTCTGTTGGGATGTCTATCTCATCACCCCTCCTGATTTCTGTTCTTCTCTTATGTGTCTCATTCTGTCTTTGTTTACCCGCCCTGATATATTTTTGTCTTATCTTATCTGTGGCCTCTCCCTCTCTCTGTTCGTATTCCTGATTCCTCACACTCCCTTCTCTTTTATTGTATTCTTTTCTAATATCTGTCTGCATGTACGTCTCATCACTCATTTCATGAAAGAAAATTCAACATTCCAAGCAGTTTTTGTTATCATGAAAAAGTTGTGTATCAACAAAAGAATTGACGCGAGCTAATTTTTTTAATACCCTGACCAGAAAAGGGACCTGGTGTGTGTTTCATAAAGCTCGTAAGATACGAATGACTTTACACACGACTGGCGACCCCTTCTTGTGCTAGATGATACATCCCTATGTCATTCATTTAGGACATAAGGACATGTTCCAGTCGTTCGTAAAGTTGTGCGTAACTTTACGAGCAGCTTTATGAAACACCCACCCGATAAGGACTGCATTTAGTGACTGATTAATAGGATACATATTTCTCCAATCGAAAAATGCGAGAGCGAAGTGCGAGCTGAAAATTTGTTATTTTCCAATCTGAAAACTGTACATTCTAAGCACTTTCTGTAACCAAGAACAAAATGAGTACCTAATTAAACATTGATGTGAGTGCAAAAACGCTAGCCGAAAGTTTATGATAATCCAACCTGAATACTGGAAATTCTAAGTATATTTGTAATCAAGGACAGAATGAGTACCTTACTAAACAATAATTGATATGAGCGCGAGCCTAAAATCTTGTAATTTTCTAACCTGAAATGTGGTTTGTGTTTTTTTTTTTTTACTTCAAAAAGGGTATTTCATTTTGAAACAAGTGGAATGCCTCTGGCCGTCTCACCTGCATCACGCAGTTCAATATAGCAGCAGTGCTGACTTTGAAAACTACTCTAACTCGCACAAGATGTTCAGTGATACATGGTTACTCTTATGTCCACTTTTTATGAACTAGACCAATAAACTTACAGAGATATGAAGGTTATTCAACAAACAAGTGGAATGCCTCTGGCCGTCTCACCTGCATCACGCGGTTCAATATAGCAGCAGTGCTGACTTTGCATACTACTCTAACTCGCACAAGATGTTCAGTGATACATGGTTACTCTTATGTCCTCTTTTTATGAACTAGACCAATAAACTTACAGAGATATGATGGTTATTCAACAAAAAACCCCAACATGGCCAAAGTTCATTGACCTTACATGACCTTTGACCTTGATCATGTGACCTGAAACTGGAACAGGATGTTCAGTGATACTTGATTACTCTTATGTACAAGTTTCATGAATCAGATCCATAAACTTTCAAAGTTATGATGGTAATTCAACAGATACACCCAATTCGGCTAAAGTTCATTGACCTTTGACCTTGGACATGTGACCTGAAACACGCACAGGATGTTCAGTGATACTTGGTTACTCTAATGTCCAAGTTTAACGAACTAGACCAATAAACTTTCAAAGTTATGATGGTAATTCAACAGATACCCCCGATTCGGCCAAAGTTCATTGACCCTAAATGACCTTTGACCTTAATCATGAGACCTGAAACTTGCACAAAATGTTCAGTGATGCTTGATTACTATTATGTCCAAGTTTCATGAATCAGATCCATAAACTTTCAAAGTTATGATGGGAATTCAACAGATATCCCCAATTCGGCCAAAGTTCATTGACCCTAAATGACCTTTGACCTTGATCATGTGACCTGAAACTTGCACAAAATGTTCAGTGATGCTTGATCACTATTATGTCCAAGTTTCATGAATCAGATCCATAAACTTTCAAAGTTATGATGGGAATTCAACAGATATCCCCAATTCGTCCAAAGTTCATTGACCCTAAATGACCTTTGACCTTGGTCATGTGACGTGAATCTCATGCAGGATGTTCATTGATACTTGATTAACCTTATGTCCAAGTTTCATGAACTAGGTCCATATATTTTCTAAGTTATGATGACATTTCAAAAACTTAACCTCAGGTTAAGATTTCGATGTTGATTCCTCCAACATGGTCTAAGTTCATTGACCCTAAATGACCTTTGACCTTGGTCATGTGACATGAAACTCTATTAGGATGTTCAGTAATACTTGATTAACCTTATGGCCAAGTTTTATTAAATAGGTCCATATACTTTCTAAGTTATGATGTCATTTCAAAAACTTAACCTCAGGTTAAGATTTGATGTTGACGCCGCCGCCGCCGCCGCCGTCGCCGCCGCCGTCGGAAAAGCGGCGCCTATAGTCTCACTTTGCTTCGCAGGTGAGACAAAAACCCCAACATGGCCAAAGTTCATTGACCTTACATAGCCTGTGACCTTGATCTTGTGACCTGAAACTCGCACAGGATGTTCAGTGATATTTGATTACTCTTATGTCCAAGTTTCATGAATCAGATCCATAAACTTTTAAAGTTATGATGGTAATTCAACATATACACCCTATTCGGCCAAAGTTCATTGACCTTACATAGCCTGTGACCTTGATCTTGTGACCTGAAATGCGCACAGGATGTTCAGTGATACTTGATTAATCTAATGTCCAAGTTTAACGAACTAGACCAATAAACTTTCAAAGTTATGATGGTAATTCAACAGATACCCCCAATTCGGCCAAAGTTCATTGACCCCAAATGACCTTTGACCTTAATCATGAAACCTGAAACTTGCACAAAATGTTCAGTGATGCTTGATTACTATTATGTCCAAGTTTCATGAATCAGATCCATAAACTTTCAAAGTTATGATGGGAATTCAACAGATACCCCCAATTCGGCCAAAGTTCATTGACCCTAAATCACCTTTGACCTTGGTCATGTGACATAAAACTCATGCAGAATGTTCAGTGATACTTGATTAACCTTATGTCCAAGTTTCATGAACTAGGTCCATATATTTTCTAAGTTATGATGACATTTCAAAAACTTAACCTCAGGTTAAGATTTTGATGTTGATTCCTCCAACATGGTCTAAGTTCATTGACCCTAAATGACCTTTGGCCTCGGACATGTGACATGAAACTCTAATAGGATGTTTAGTAATACTTGATTAACCTTATGACCATGTTTCATGAACTAGCTCCATATACTTTCTAAGTTATGATGTCATTTCAAAAACTTAACCTCAGGTTAAGATTTTGATGTTGATTCCTCCAACATGGTCTAAGTTCATTGACCCTAAATGACCTTTGACCTTGGACATGTGACATGAAACTCTAATAGGATGTTCAGTAATACTTGATTAACCTTATGACCATGTTTCATGAACTAGGTCCATATACTTTCTAAGTTATGATGTCATTTCAAAAACTTAACCTCTGGTTAAGATTTGATGTTGACGCCGCCGTCGGAAAAGCGGCGCCTGTATATAGTCTCACTCTGCTAAGCAGGTGAGACAAAAATACACTTTTCATTTTGAAAAAGGGCACTTTCCATTCTGAAAAAGGGTATTTTTCCCTAAGAGGATTTTTTTTTTGGTGGGGAAGGCAAGTACTCCCATGACCCTCGGTTCCGCCGCCCCTGCTGTTAGTTTTTCAATCCTAGCGTCTCGTCATTGTCGCATTCATGAGTGGGATCACATAACCACGATATCGACCGGTCGTCCAAATTATCGAACGCTTCAGTTAAGGAATTATTTTCTCTTACTCATCTTGAAATACATACTTTTAACATGCATAATAATTACGACATAGTCAAACAATCTTTAATCAAGATAATTATCAAAAAGTGTTTAATGTGCTACCCATTTCCAATCAAAGTGAACATATAATTCCGAATGGCTTGAGATACAAAACGTGTAATATTCAATTATCTATAGTTCTATCCATGACCTATCGTGCTCGAGTTCATATATTCCAATTCACTCTTATTCTTTTTAAATGTCCAAAAGCATGATGGAGAAACTCAGTTCGTGTTTTTTTTTTGTATAAAAAGTGTCATAATAACTGACAAATGGTTTGATATTTTTAACAACTATTTGATGAAATCATTTTTGATGTAAAGCACTACGCATGGACGATTTTGCGAGACCTTGTATAACAAGAAAACACACTTACTTAATATTAATTACTAACATACATTATGTGTTAAAGGGTTAAACATATTACGCACCGTGTAAACATAAACACATACATGTAGATGTACTTATTGGTGAAAAATGGTTACATCACTAATGGTTACTAGTAACTTGACTCATATTGACTAAACAAAAAGTCTGACTTAAGAATGCTTCTTTTTCTGGAAAGAAATACAATCGATAGTTTCAATAGACAACATAATTTGATCTCAATTATTACATGAAAAAACGAACAATAAGACAATTTCTTCCTTTAGTATTTGTTTTTATATCTATATTGCGCATCTTATAATCATATATTTTACCTGTATATCATTAGTTTTCGATATTTTTTTTATTCATTAGAAGGAAACATTCAACACAAAGAAATTGTATTTTCTTCATTACGACATATTCAATGACAAAAAAAATTATACTTTGTAATTCATATCATTTCAATTACCATTAGTATCACAAACACATACGACCTCAACGACACACATACGTCACGCACTCATTATGATATGGCACACACAAACACACAACCATAAACATGCATACAAATTGCTCGTGAATAATTATAGTATCTTTAAAATAAACAGCAACATATAGAATCTCTGTAGAAATGTGAATATAGTACAAAACAAATGAATACTTATTTTGAAAAGATTTATCGGCTTTGCCATTCTCTTCCAGCAAAGTCCCACATATCTCCCATCTCTCTTTCCCCAGTTCTTGCAGGGAGGGTTGCATTTCAGAACAATTTCATCAATATACCTTCAAATTATAAAATCAGTTTTGAATAAAGAGGAGGGAACTGGCTTCTTCCCTCTGCTATTTTTTTATCAACCCTTCTCCCCATTTTCAAAAACCCATCTTTTTATAACCCTCAGGCTCCTCTTTCTTTTTTTCTGTTTGTTTTTGTTGTCAGGAATTCTGAGATTTTTCCCCACTTGTTTGATTTTCTTGTATCTGCTCCTGCAGCTCATATAATGCTTAATTCATGAAATTTGAAAATTCAAACAGAAATGACCACATTACATGGACACCAAATATTCTGATGACCTAAAACGCCTGGGCACAAGATCACGCTGTCAAGCAGCAAATAAATTCTAAGCATTGTTCTCCGTATCCTATAAAATTATAGGAACCCACTTCATTGAACAAAATAATCAAATAAAACTCAGTAATCTCACATTTTTTACTCATACTTACTGTAAATCATGCGAAAATCACCGGGTTCCGTAACGACGAAGCTTAGCGATTTATGACGTTTCATGATTGAATTTGTTGATCAGTATTTGGAATCAAACATAAATCAAATGTAAGATCAATCGCTAAGTATTGTGTTATTATGCCCCAAGCTCCATAACACAAAGCTGCAATTTATCTCAAAACTGATATTGACCAATCAAGATCAGTTTGGCATGCAGATACTGACCAGTAACCAATCAGATTATTCGTTTCAAATTTATTGGAAATTGATCGCGAACCTTAATGTCACAGGGCCTGGGATACCATCTCAATTATTGGTTCATTTTATATACCACATGTGGTGCATTTTGAGATATATATCAATAACAAATTAATACATTCTTTGATATTTCATATCAAAAATATACTAACACAAAAATCGTAGTGACACAAAAATTAAACCTAAATTTACATATTGTTGCAATGATTAGAGGGGAAAATAAAGATTAAAAACCATTAATCACATTAAGTGGACAATTACAACAACTGTTAATCGGTGTGTTACATTATATTTTAAATAGGAAATGATGAAAGGAACCGTCACTTTACAACACAAAATTACAGGAAAGAAAACAGTTCGTCACATACTGTGAAGAATTGTCCTCTTATTTTGACATGATTACTTAACATGATAACATTGTATAGAAAACAGTTGTGAATTATGTGTCTTCTTTGATTAAGTCGTTCCTCTTCATCTTTTGAATGAAAAAATCCAAGGAAAAACTTTAGGTGGAAATTATCTCGAATTCTAATGAGTTTTTAGAGTTATGACGTCAGAACATGTTGCCATAGAGATGTGATGACGGCAACAAACACCATAATAAGAGCTGGGATGGGTAATATTTGACCAGCAGCACCGGTACCTGAAAAGATGACAAAAATAAAAGTCGGTCAGTCAGTTGATTCGTTGAGTTCTCCATTGATTGAATGAATGATTGAATAATTGCTTTCTTGCTCAGTTGATTGATTGATTGTTTGAATGGTGATTCATTTGATAATTTACTTGATTAATATATTTTTTTAATTAAATGAGCTGGGAGTTTCAATTATTAAACCAGATTAGGCTAATATTTTGGGAATCATCTTTGATTTTACAAGACACCATTATTTCAAATAACCATTGTGCACTTACCATCACCTCTACATCTATCAGTTGTTGAGTAGATTCCAAGCTCATCATCAGCTGCTTTACGTTGGAGTTCAGTATTGGCGGCTGCAGCATTTTCACCTGTAATTATCAAGCAAGTCCGAGCATCAACAGTAGGTTAGTACAAATTCAAATAAAAGTCTTGGTTGTGGATTGCTGAGTGGAAATGGTATAGGGAGCAAAACCAATTTTAGGGTAAATTTGACGTTTTCTTTTCTGGCAAATGATTTTGGAAAATAATACTTTTGCAATCAAACTCAGTGGTATTAAAATTAACCGCCATCAGTCTATCAGAATAATGATGATGACGAAAATTATGAAGACGAAGATGATGACGACCTTCATTGTCATCATCGTCAACAGCAGGATCATCGTCATCATCAGTACAAGTATGACAAATACAACCACTACAATCTGTGTCATCATCCCTGTCATCACATATCGCCTATCATTATTGACCTTTTACAAAATAATGAATCATCTTTTCTTTCCAGATCACATCAACAGGTGCACAGCTCGAGAAGTTCAAGAAGCAAATTAAGATTCAAAGAAATTCCTTTGTATGTACCAAAAGAAGTTATCATTTTAAGGATTATTACCCATCCATCTAACACGGAAGGCCATAATTACCCCCCCCCCCCCCGCCCGCGCGTTTCCGTTTTACACCCTGGCGAAGGCATTTTCCGGAAAAGTAGCCAAAAAGCGACTAGTGAAGAGTCTACACACGTCGCTGGTTGCATGCAGCGTGCGACACAGGCGAGTCCACCACACTGATCTCTATAAAAAAATCACCACCGCATGCAATTTGCACAGTTACTGATCAGAGCACAGAGTTCCTCGGCACTTCATGTACAGAGAGAGCGGCAGTCAGGAGTGAAATCCGAACATGCTTTTGCAGTCGCGTTGTTTATGATAGTTTTTTTTTCTAAAAATAAATTATTAACTAAATGAATAGAATGACGGACAAAATCAAAATAAACAGATACTTATAATGGAAAGACAAACTGAAGTTTGATGGATTGATACACTTAGAAGCTGCCGAAAGATAGATATAGAAGACTGATAAATAGATAAAGACAAGATAGACAGACAGGCAGATAGATAGATAGATAGAAAGAGAGAGAGAGAGAGGTGGATAGATAGATAGAAAGAGAAAGAAAGAGGGAGAGATGGATGGATAGATAAATAAATAGAGAGAGGGGGAGAGATGGAGAGAGGTCGATATATAGAGGGAGAGGGGGAGAGAGAGAAAGAGAGAGAGAGAGATAGAGAATTTGAGAGACAGATAGATAGATGTTAGATAGATAGAAAGATAAAGAATGAGAGAGACAGAGAAGATAGACAAATTAACAGATAGATAGATAGATATATAGATAGAGAGAAATAGAGAAAGACAGACAGATGGATAGATAGAGATAGATAGATGACTAAGAGATAGATAGATGTTAGATAGATAAAGAGGGAGAGAGACAAAGAATATTAACAAATTAACAGAAAGATAAGTTTAAAAATAGATAGATAAATAGATAGATAGAGAGAATAAGAGAAAGACAGACAGATGGATAGATAGATAGAGATATTAAATAGATAATTAAAGAATGAGAGAGACAGAGAAGATTATTAACAAATTAACAGATAGATAGATACTCTAGTTAAAAAATAGATAGAGAGAAATAGAGAAAGACAGACAGATGGATAGATAGATGGATAGAGAGATAGATAGAGAATTTGAGAGATAGATAGATGTCAGATAGATCAAGAATGAGAGAGAAGAGCGACAAATTAACATGTAGTTACATAGGTAGGTAGAGAGAGAGAAATAGAGAAAGACAGACAGATGGATGGATAGATAGAGATAGAGAATTTGAGATAGATAGATGTTAGATAAAGAATGAGAGAGACAGAGAAGATTATTAGATAGATAGATAGATACTGCAGTTACATAGATAGATAGAGATAGAATTTGAGAGATAGATATATAGACAGATAGAGAGAAAGACAGACATCAGCAACTCGGCAAGGCAAATGATCAAGGCAAACATTCGTATTGAACCTGGAAAGTATAATCTCAGCTGCATATGCAACTTCGGTGCGGACTTTGGATCGCGCGCCCAGCTGATAATGTAAACAAACGTAGACGTAGACTCTTCACTAGTCGCTTTTTGGCTACTTTTCCGGAAAATGCCTTCGCCAGGGTGTAAAACGGAAACGCGCCCCCCGCCCCCTAAAACAGAAAGTAAACGAAAGAAAATGAAAACCTACCAATAATCCAAAGTTGTAGATCCATACATCGTTCACGGTCTTCACTATTCACAGGATAGTGTGGGGCAACGATCTGCCACGATTCAACATCAGTTAGAATATTGGCCATCGCAAGTTTGAAGGAGTATCTGAAAATAGAAGAGAAACAAAAAAAAAATTAATTCAGTGAAAAGTAAAAAAGGGAGAGATTCTGTTGCATAAAAAGGTACTATTTTCACGGTAACTTTGTCAACCAATTAATAATTACCATGGTATCAATGCTCAATTAACCTATCAAAATATTAAAAGGATTCCACGAAGTTGCCATAAGATGGCAAAGTTACCATAATAGTAATTTGTATGAAACAAGACACTCATTCCTTATCTATACCATCTGCACTCACACATTTTGATAAGTAATTTCTTCAGATAAAACTGGAAATCAAAGCACTTATAGAACCAACATGAAAAATACTCTTTTTTTTAAAGTGATTTTTCTTTTTAATATCACTTATTCATGTTGATTTTTTTTATGTCATTGTTTTTTTATCTCGACCGCAGAGCAAAATAAAACACGCCAATTTATTAAATTTTATTTATTCTTTTGTTTTTCTTTTTATTTATCGATTTCTTTATTCATGTATTTACTTAATCTTTTCTTTATGCATTTACTTATTCTTTCATTCATTCGGCCAATCTTAACTTACACATCAAAGTCAATCATCTGCGGGAAGGTGAGTGATGTTTCTAATCCTGTTGATGGGAGGGGCTGGATTGTACCACATACGATGTTACCTTCACTTGACTCCAAGTAAAGCGGCAAACCAATTACTGTAAAGGAGTAAAAATCAAAAATGAAGAAATAAAATCAAATTCAAGCAGTTGATTTTTGCTCGATAACATCCAGAAAACGAAATATATTTTTAAAATGAATATTCTGCACGCATCATCAGCGTAAAATGAACAAAAACATAACCATGTAAAGTAACAAGAAACTTATGCAACAGAGTGAGACCGAATGGAAAGAAAGAGCTGTGATTCCGAAGAAATAAATTCATGTTATAAAACTAATCATTACCGCTTTTATCAAAACTAATCGTTGTAGACAGCTTTTAATTGAAATAAATGACAATGGAGGAGGGGGGTCTGAGTTAAGAGGGAGTGGTATTCAGGAGGGGAATATGGGAGAGAATGGTGGAAGGGGCGAAAAGGGAGGATCCGGGCAGCAGAAAAGGGGGGTTGAATTGGTATGGAAGGAATGAAGGAAGGGGAGAAGAAAAAAAGGCGAGAGGTAAGGGGACGCGACAGGAGGAAGAAAATAGTACGACATGGAAGTGAGGAAGGTGAAGTACAAGGACAACACATATTGGATAAAGTTTTTAACAACTTACCACCAGACGTTCCTGTAAGTGGCAGATTTGTATCTGTCAACAGCGCCCTCCCGTGGTAAGAGCTGTAGTTTCCATTCTTCCCAGTCAAATCGCCGACCTGACATCGAAGCTGCGACGCAATGCTACACTGACTCGAATAATCCTGCAGGGAATGTTGAAGTGTAAAAACAAACAATGCTTCTTACTCTCCTGCAAATAGAAATGACTAAAGTACAAGTCAACAAAATGCCGATTTGAAAACTATTAGCAAGATATCAATCATGATATCTATGCTGCATAAACACTGGTTGAAACGTTTAACGTCATTGGGCTCCTTTCGTCGTCAGTCAAAACAAGTTTTGGTATGTGTTACAGATTGCGATTTATTCAAAAATCCAATAATAAATGACGAAAATTGAATGTAGGAAGAATGCTTACTTGGAACTAATTATAAGAGGCATGGGGTAAATGTTGATTTGTGTTTTCATTTGTTTATTTATTCTATTTACATTTATATAAGTCCTTTTTACTCGGGTGGCTCCATCAGGCTACTATAACACTAAAATAAAAGAATAAATGATGATTCTGACTTGGCATTTCTTAAGCAAACAGTTTAATTATTCCATATGGATGCACAAGCAGAAGAAAAACTTTGTTTGCCCAATTTTGTTTTGCCTTTTGCAAATTTGTGTTTAAATCGGACGATGTAAAAATCAACTTGAACAAGACTGTGGTGTCTCTGCGATGTTTAAGTTGCATTTAAGGCGATATCACATTGCCATACTACACTCAGTTTATATACGTTGTAACAGTTGATTTTTAGACGATATGAATAGCTCCTTCATCCAATTCGTAGGAAGAAAATGAAATATTCTGTTTGGGGGCTCCTTTTCCATTTTGTGTAACAGAATGTGCAATGAATCTTATCAAGTGGCTATTTTTTCATGGGTGGGGGTTTGACCTTTACCTCGTGTTTCCGTGCATATCAATGAAGACACATCTTATCATACAAAAGTCACGACCCTAACTACCCTGATCTTGACTTGTCCCTGGAAAACAAATTCAAAGTACAAAAGCCTTTCTATGACATTAAAATGTTAAATTTCATTCACATGATAGAATGAGACCTTACACCTTTATCACTCATTCTGATTGCATTATTTCTATCATTATATTTACTCATTGTCTAGCGCAATCTGGCGTTGAACAAATAAGCATATATATCGAGGGAAGAAAGGTATATTTGCTTCTTGATTTCCCTTTTAAAGCCTAATCTAATAGCTTTTTTTAATGGTGACTGTTCCTAATTCCTGAATAGATGAAAGTCCTATACACGAAAAGCATTATGCAAATCCGTTTTATCCATCCATTATTTTTTTTCACGGCTTTCTTTTTTGTTATTTGTAATGATAATAAACTATAGTTTTCCTCTTCATCTGAAATACTTAAAAAATCGCTTTGCTTTGATTTCGTAGCTCATATTAAGATTTTTTTCACAATGTGCTTAAAAAACAATTTTTTAACAGAAAGTCACTATCATGTTTGGTGTATTGATATGCTTTATTAGTTGAAAACCATTGATCTCCCAATACATCCCAATCGAATACACATCCCACTTGATTGGTCTATTTAAAAGCAATTGTAATAAGGGATTTCACAAACACAGACTTTGAACTCTGAAGAGGAAAAACATTCTTCTTCGTGATTTCACAATATTTGATTTAGTAACTTTTCAACAGGTAATACAATCTACAAGAAACGAAGGCGTATAACTAAAAATATATTTTTATTCCTTTCGTCCTTTTTCGTCCTTCGTTTTCAATGTCAAACTGGGAACGGATGCGGTGTTTTCATTTTCTTTAAAGAAATAAAATCTATTCCAGGCAGGATCCGAATAAGACGTTTAGGATATCCATCGGAATCAGAATACGTATATTTTCTCATAATCTCGGTCCTCGAAAAGGATGAAGCAAACAATAGTTGGGGGGAAATGTTTGGGGCAAAGGAAGGGGTGAGGACTGGTATTATACGACTGGATTCTACCAGCTTTCGTCTCAAAACACAAACTATTGACATTACAAACAACACTAAGTAGACTCCAGAGGCACGTCATAATAGCAGCGGGTCCTTATGTTTGATTCTACACTCCAATGGCTGTAGAAAGACGCTGAGAAGCAAAGAGCGATATATGCATATATATCATGTATATAGACAGCAGCGATCGCCGAATCATTTCTCAAGGCAGATACAATATCCGTGACCATGGCATCTAATAATAATCAACGCCGGTAATTGTCAAAAGTACCCCAGGTTCCACCCCCCTTAAATTGACAAAATATCCACAAATAAGTTAGTTGGTTTTATATGACTCTTAACACCTAAGAAGGCATTATATTAGTGACCATTTCACCAGTATATAAGCGTATTGCCCAAAATGCCGTACTTTTGTTCTTATTTTATTTTAGCAAAATATGAATTTAAAAAAGCCTGATTGTTATGTCGGTTGGTTTGATTAGGTGTAAAGAGACATAGCCGTTAAAATGGCATCAACTTACATCAAGTATATCACCATTAATTGTTAAATATGTATACCCCTGGCTTTTTCTTCATTTTAGTGGCAAAGTATCGACAAATTGATTGGGCATGTTGGTTGGTTTTAGACGATTGCTTAGAAAACAATGCTTGTTTTGAAGTAAACAACAAGGTAATGCGTATAAATGGTATATGACAAACGGTGTTGGCCCATCGAATTGGTTTCTCGTGGTATAGAGTGCTACTCTGCAAGCATCATAATACAGATTCAAATCCCGCTGTTTCTAACATTTTTACTGGTGTATACAATTTTCAGATTTAACATTCGATCTGATTAAACTGAGAGTGTTCACCATCAGAATCTGGTCCAGAAACATTTTGCATTAATCCGAGTATCCGTTTGTCCTTTCTTAGTGTTTATCAATGCATATTTGATACAATCGGAAAGACCACATAATTCTTAAATCACCCCATTTTCTATGTTAGTTCTATCGGAGAGATGGCAGCGCTTTATGTAATTGCAACTTCAAAAGTTCGTTGACACTGAAAGTCATGCCGTACGCAGATCTATACCCGAATGCGAGGGGACAACGTGACCAAGCTTGTCATGGGGGGGGGGGGGGATTTGCATTTTCTGAAGTGAAATCGAGCGATTTTGTGCACACCTCACGGTGGTGAATTGTAAGAAAATGTGTTTTCAAAATTTTCTAGGGGAAATACCCCTCTGCCCCCAACTGTTACATACGACCATGCTTAAAATTAAATCTTTTGAATGGAGTTCTCTTGTTTGAAGCTGGTCAGTCATTAAGCAACCAAACTATGATAGCTTTGGGACTTAAGAATTTTTACCTTACATCCTCCAATTCAGAAATTATAAGTAGGGTATAATAGTATTATCTTCTTGGTGGTATTTGTCATGCATTGATCATTCAATGATGATGACTTATAAAATTAAGGGAAAATGTATCAAAATGCAACGTCATGCATGTGCACAAAGTCATGGGCATAAACATTGAATTTTATTTTGATGACAACGTGTCCTTCGGGCATATATACATCATTATTTTTTGCTCACCATATTTACATATTAATGGAATTCATTTTATTTTGTCCGAAGAGTAAATAACCTTGAAATAAAAACTCGTTTCATGTCTCTTTTGAAAATGAGAATTGAAATGCAGTCACGAGGGCAAATAATGTTTTCGAATTCTTCTCCTATTGTCATGGTTGTTGGTCTATGGGTAAACAAGACACTCGTCATAACAATGGTTTTACCCAAAAGAATGCGAACATTCATGAAAAATGAGAATAATATGCGGAAAGCTATTGACATAAATCCAGTTTACCTCATGTTACGGAGAATTGCGTATTATTCAAAATGCACAACCAGAAAATGGATGTTTCTGATGAGTGCATTTCAAACATTCAAAATTTCATTAAATTTTAAGAATTTCCTAGAAGAATGTTACAAAATAATTGAAGCATAGATATTTCTTTAACATATCTGCATGTTTTTCCTTTAGGTATCTTACCATTCGATTTAAGTGTTTGTTAAATTCAAATCATTCTCTTGTAATTTTTTTTTTAACAGACTAAGGCTAAGTATACATTTTGTGAGTAAGGGTCCAAGTCATCGATCATTGTTGACACTACAGGGGGGGCGACTACCCCAACGATTTGAAAGTGAGGAAAATGCAATAATAAAAAATATATATATATCAAACTTACTTTTGGGTCATCCCCCCCCCCCCCTCCCCTCTTTCAATACATACTGGCAATGCCCCTGTAATAACCAATATGATAAGTTTACTCCATTTAATAATAATAATCCGCTTTTATATCGCGCTTAATACATCGGAAAGACGTGTCTACAGATACATTAATACCCCGGTCATCGGATTCAATTAGTCATTCCCGCCACATCCTCCACTCCCTGGGGATTATTCAAGTCAGTTTCAATTTCTTTATTCTATAATACAACACCATGACACATGCATGCACGCAATACTAATACAGGCTTCACATATGCTACTAACAATTATTGTTCCTGGTTCGAGATATTAGACTAAATGCAACAAACGGCAAACTCTGGATTATATTGTATCATGTTCTTATCGTGTGATAATACTTCACAGAATTTTATCATCATGAAGATGGAAAAACGTTGCATCCTTGACAACAAATGAATTATCATCAATATCTCGTTTTAAATGCTCTTTTACCAATCACTAAAGATAGGCCTATTTTTATTATTATTTCCCCTCGCACATCGGTCTGACAACAGTTCGGCAATGACCTATTTAATGGTTGATTTATTAATTTGCTTTTGTAAAAGCTATTATTTTTAGTCGATGTAACACTCAAATGAAGCTGTAGACTTGAACTATATGTACACCCAACCCAAATCCTTGACCTCGGGGTAATTGCTTTTTGCAATAACAATCACTTTTCTTCTCTTTTTCCCAAACCATTATCCTTCAAATAAATAGTAAAAAGGTAACAAGATACATGCTCTCAGTTTGTAAGTGACCAAATCAACTAATTCTATAGCTCACATTTAGCATTCGAATCTATATGAATTATTGTCCTTGTAAACTTAGAGAAAATAGAGTAGCAGTTCGTTTTATTTTAAATGAAAGAGCGGGGTCACCGCAGGCGGCCACGGCTTTGAATGCCAGTTCGACGGAGAAAAAAATATATAATCTTATTTGATCAATACCTGATGAAAATTCCCTCCGACAGAGTTTTTGTTTGGACCATTTGTTGTAGATGTTGTAATCCTACTTTACAAATTGTCGCAAGAAAAGCGCCCTTCTAGATTAAAAATATGATAGCCATTCTCCCAGTGCGGCTATTTACTTGAGAAATATTCCCTGCGGATCCGTTTCTATTCTTTTCAAAGTCACACAATTTATTGAGGTGAAATTCCGAGCAGTTATTATTGGAAGGTAATACGTTTATAATGCATGCAGTGTAGAGGGTATGGAAAAACTAGAGAAGAGGTTGGGAATATATACAAGTGTATGTTTGTAAGCCTCGAGTATGTATTGAAATTTTAGCCTGCAAATTTTCACATAATTTCACTTCTCGTTTTCCTATGTGTTTCTTTTTATACGTTTCCAAAGAAAGAAGGCGAGAGGCAAAGAGGGTTCCGGAAAAGGTTTGCTTCCGTTCCTTATTAAAAAAAAGAAAGTCTCACAAAAAATACAAATGTGATTAAAATGAAGTTGGAAAGGAAGGAATTATTTTGATTTCTAAGATGTCATGGAAACTCAGTGGTGTGGTCGTTCACGGAAATTAAAATATTCTTTAAAAGGACATGGCTAGAATGATAAAAGAGCATTTTTACTTAAGCAGGGATTATGTTTAATGAGATGACACAAACGTCTTAGTGGAAAACACTCCATTTATATTGTAAGTATACACTCTAAGAAAATGGGTTAGAGTGTATATACTTGTTCCCGTATTTGGAACATTTAAATTTTCACTATAAAAGGTTCCAAATTACCTTAAATAGCCATTTTGCAACAATTTCTCTGGGTTCATTCAAGGTTCTTGAGCACGTAAAGACCTTTTTTGGGAACCCCTTTTCTCGAGGGTTCTAATTCCGGTACAAGTTCCAATCCACACCTTTTCATTTCTTAGAGCGTACTCAGTAACCGAGGTGTGGAAATTAAGCGTTGTTCACCTTTGGACAAATTTCTGTATGAGGCATCCATAAAATCAATATCATTCTTGGTATCCAAGGACCTACAAAAGCTTATCCAAAAGGGGGTATTATTTTCAAACATTTGGTACCATTTATTTCTACTTGCATTGGGTATCGGGATTGGGCAAAATAAACAAACAATACGATTTAGTATGTTGGTGCAACATCGGCCCTCGTATGTGGAGTGCATGATTTACCCAGAAGGGGAGAGGGATGGGACTACTCATCCACACCTTGAACAGTCACCGCAGACATAGGAGATGTTATGCTATAATCACACTAACGAAACCGACTCCAAACCAACGGATGGTATATAATTGGTAATAACGTAATAGCTTGATCGGTCTGGAGTCGGTTTCGCCGGTGTGACGCCGCGACGCGGCGGTGCCAGAATCGGGAGGGCACCCTTCTCTCTTACCCCAGCCGTTGCCACTGTGTTCGGGTTGAAGATACTGTTAGCGTTGGGGCAAGAAGACACAGGGATAGAATCAGTTCTGATAGTCCAATCGTAAACATCCTAAAAATTGAAAGAAAATTAAAAAAATTCTGTCATTTGGACAGATGGATGGCGTTATCGTTTGTTTCGGATAATATCCAGTTCATGTAGAAAATTTGTACCCCCGGTTTGTACCACAGGCCAGTTGTCTGCAGTGGCCCCTCAGCACAGTGGTAAAGCTCAAATATATACATCTATCTATTCAGCATTATACACTGGTGGAACGTATGTAGCTTCAGTTTGAAGTGAATATTTCAACATCATTTAACATATTCAAACGCCGCTAATGCCTCATCAAGGCTAGTGATGGAGGTAAAGTTACACAGTTCCGTCTTTCAAACAATCATCCTAGGCCTAGATAATAACCTGTAAGGCATTATTACAAAAAAAATAGGGGGAAATGTACTTACATTAATCAAAACGTCGACAGGTGAAAATTGGGCTTGAATGGTAGTTTCGCTGAGACGATCATTACTGAAATGTGTCTGGCCCTGATGACAAAAAAGAAGGAAAAGAAATCCTATATTTTGAATACATAACCCTGTGATTTTAAGTGGAGGGAGATGACAAAGAATGCGATTAGTTTAAATATCACTGAGCTATTGAAAAATCATGCATATCGATATATTTCTTAGCTCAAATATAGACAAATATTATTTTCACATAGATGCAGTACCTTGTTGTATAATGGTTACTTAGCCTTCCAAAGGTAACTACTATGGTAACAATGCTTGAACAGCCAATCAAAATCAAGAATTGCAGAAAAGTTGTCGTTGGTTGGGAAAGTTTACATTAAAGCATTCTTATGCAACGGGGTTCAGATTATGCCTGAGAGCAAGTAGGTTACAAATCATTACAAAACAGATATAACATCCAATTCAGGCGTATATGCCATGTTCTGCAATGAATCGCAGGCAAACCGAGCTGTAACTCTTGCCAGAGAAGATAACAGTTGATTGAAAGTTGAAATCGATATATCTGTTTGTAAATCTGTTAATCAGAATCTCGGTCAATTGCTAAGATTTCTTTGTCACACGATATGGGAGTCTTATCACCTCCAAAATACATTTCCTATGTCTATTGTACAATCGGCATAATGTTGATCATGATGGTCTTGGACAGTTCATGATACGACTGTCAGAAAACGTAGAATAAAGATCTTCCGAATGGTTTTTACAATTCAAGAAAAGAAGTCTTCACGACTTCTTTGGTAAGCAATGGAGTCGAATTTTCCTCATAGTTTTCAGGCAAATACACAATACAGGCGTAAGAACCCCGCATTCATAATTCACAGAATACAAAAATAGGATATCGAAGCACGAAACGTGTCAAATACACGTTCTTTCACATGAATACTCGTCCAGATCAAAAGTCACTATGAGCATGGTGTGTATATACTTATCCATGGATAAGTCTTGTGTAATTGTTAATTCTTTCGTGTAATGCGATTGCAAACTAAGATGTGCCGCTGTTTACATACATTATGCCAAACGAAACAGGGATAGCATGCATTTTATTTTGGTGAGTGTACACGAGGTATTCTTTTTTTAAGAGCAAATTTCTTTACAGCGTGAAACATTTTGCATGCAGTTTAGGTACAGTATACATTTTTTGGAAGGAACAAATATTGTCTATGAAAAGAAAAAAAATCAACAAAATAAGTTATTTTTTAAATGAAATTTCGGATAAATTACGGTTCGAATAACATAGTTTGCAATTGCTCTTGAAAAACCTTTAGGTTATCAAAATGAATATCATTGTAACGTCTTCCAGATGAGATGATTTATGCCTGGAAGGTACAATTTTATAAAAAGAAGAAATTATGTTCGATGTTGTGGATGGAGGATTGTAGAAAATGGGGTAGTCTTCCAGATACTGTCATTTGTGGATGTTTCGACAGCTTTGGTTGAATTTACTTACAAGAATGAATGATCCTGTGACATCTGGGGTATTGATCTGAACTTCAGCCTCGATCCTAAAATCTCCGTCTCCTAAAACAGGTAGCAGAGAAGAACACCTGTACCGTGAACCATCATCCGACCGATGGACAATTACGGATCTTCCAGAAACACTCCTAGGTCCGAAAAGAGAAAGAGTGGAATCTAAATAGGTCGTGCTGATATCCGATAAGCCATCCCAGTAGCCAAATTTGCCACTTAGGTCACCATTTTCGTAGTAATCGAAGGTTCCTACAGGTGGTGAACCAATAACTCCAAATGGGTTGTAATGTCCCTGGGTGCTTGTAGCGCTGCAAGGGTTTATATCGGAGTAAGGCACTGGGAGAATGTGGATGTGCCATGGTCCTACAACGTTGCTGAGACCATCTAGATCTGTGGCAATGGTCACAGAATCGAACTCAGAGTTCTGGGTTAATGTGACGGAACCCATAACTGGAGTCCTGACGGTACCTGTACCCGAGTCGGCAACACCGATCCACGAGCTGGCTGTTGCAGTTGCCTGGAAGACCTCAAGAGTATCACCACATCCTAGTCTTTCTGGAGCACCGTCCTTAACGTGGACAACAACCGATCTATCAGCCACGGAATAGACACCAGATAGTGGGAGCTGCACATCAGTGAAGAAGTATTTCCCAACCTGGGTGCGCACTGATCCAGGTATGGTAATCCTGCCGTACTTCTTGGAGAAATCACCAACCTCGCATCGTCTTGTGACGTCGATTCCACATTCAGTGGCGTACTCTTCAGTGAGTTTGACATCAAAAGGATTGAAATGACCAAGGGTACTTGAACAACGTCCTGTCTGGTCTAAGTGATCATCACCAAGTTTGGCAACGTGGATGTGCCAGTCATGCTCAACCGTCGTATCCTCACCGTCACTGTGAGCTAGGTCAACAAAGACAGAAGTGTCCGAGTAAGGGTCTTCAGCATCTTGTCTGAAGGTGATCTGTCCTACCAGAGGGTACGTGAACACCGATGTTATTGTCCTTACTGGAGTTGGATACTCGATGATTCCGTAAGCCCATCGTGCCGAGTTGGCGAGGTGAATGATGACGGATCGTCCTATGATACTGTTCTTTCCAAAAAGCGGCATGTTCCAGTCTTCAAATGTACCACTGAAGTCATTCTGACCAGCCAAGCTACCAAATTTGCCACTGATGTCACCTACTTCGTACTGATCATTGGTTCCATTGGGATAGTCAGGGTCTGTTGTTGTGTCGATGTTGTATGGGTTGAAATGGCCAGCCACATTATCAGCACCTGCAATGTGATTTGAAAACAAATCAGATTTCAGCAAAAATAATTTTGAAATAATATTGGGGAATATCAGGTAACAGGATAAATTATCAAAGTTGGAAAAAGTACCAAACAAAATTGCACATATATTACAAAATTACATATATTCTGTCAAGATTGGAACCTGATTCACAATCTCAATTTGTTTTCAGTGTATTTCATACAAAACATAATTGATTTAATTTCCACCTCGAAGGCAAGATATCACACTCTGTAATTTTCCTGAAATACAAGACCGTCTTTTCTTTTCTTTTTTTTTGAGGGGGATACAAATTTGAAGTTTTGACAAAATTGAAAGTAAAATTTATCAAATTTTCACTAATTGGCAATCATCTATTAAAATGGTAATGCAGAATTGATATAAAATAGAATTGTTCCGATTAATTGTTGGTCCCGTGAACGGTTCGTGGTGGTGCTCTACATGGAACACCAAACACTTGCCTTTTTTGAGAGATACACGGTGCACTGTGAATCCTCTACACTAACCCAAGGGTATGTACCATGCAAAGATGGTTTCCCTGAAGGGTGCTTGTTATACATTGCCAGTGATGGCTGGAAGTGCATGTTCAAACACGTTTATAGTTCTGTTAACAGCGATGAGGGATATTCCCGCCTTTGTTTCGTAAACTCCATATAATCACTCTGCCCCCACCCATGTGATGTGCTATCAATGGTATAGTAGCTATGTGGACTATCATAATGGTATTTTTCGGTCCCATTATCAACTCCTTCATTCATTTTTCGTGTTCATGTCCTCATTCCGTGTAATGAACTATTGGTCGTCTACGGCTTGCCTGTTCAGAATTACCGATTGACTATGTCAAACTAAGTTTGTATTATACGATATCATATGGGCGTATATCTTATATCTGCATGGAGCTCAGTCGGAATTCAAACTTGACATGTTTTGATAATGTATAAGACTATATTGGTTTAGACCAAATGGGTGTTAGACCAAGTAGCACTTTCACCGACGAGGTGACATGTGCTGATAGGACCATCCATTGTCATGCAATCCTTTGGCACCCGGGTGTTGATACAGAGGCAAATATAAATTGTGGTACAGGTGCAGGATCTTGGGTCTATGCTTGAGCAAGACTTGGTCCTAATACTCACACGGGCCGGTACACACATTGCAAGAAGGGTACAAGGATGCGTTAACCTGACACTTCTCTGACAGGAGGAAATAAAGTAAGCGTTAGAACACATACTATAGTGTTGGGATACACACAAACAGGAAATAATCATGATTTAGATGCAAAAGTCGTTTTACAATATCACTATTTGAAATGATAGTAACTTTAACCATGAATAGACGAAGAGTAATAGTATCCTGTATATTTTTTTGATAAGTTATCATTTTTTATTTTTATTTTTTACTGAATATAACACAATACCGTAAGTGTAAATCAATTTCTTGCTGAAACACATAGCCAGCATAAACCCTCCCACATTAGTTCTGATCTAAATGTAAATTTAAGCAATGACTTACTTCCAGGGAAATCTGAAGTAAGAAATCTCATAGGAACTGGGAACTTGTGGACGTGGTATCCACCAGCCATCTGTCTAAGGTTGTTCAGGTCGACCGTGATAGTGGTGGATTCCCAGAGAGATGCTTGGGTGAAGGTGATGAATCCAGTCACGTTATTCTGGCTGAACTCTGCTCGTACAGTCTTTGACCTCACCATGCGAATAGGTGAGCATGCTGCCTTGTTGTCTCCATCCCCGGGAAGGGTGAACACCAGGGATTTGTTAAGGATGGAATCGGCCCCAGTCAAGGTGATATTGGTATCAATGAAAAAGTACCTTTGACGGAGATGGACGGTTTTGACATTGACGCTCCCGAACCTTGCAGTCAGGTCACCCACATCTGCATAGGTTTCTGTCGAGGTAGCTGTACACCATTCTTCAACTGTCATTTCATTTGTAATTCCAGTGTTGTCGCTGATGTGCCAGTTGTAGTCCTGCGCAGCGATGGGTTCTGTTACGTCGTAAAGATCAACAAAGACGGTGGTGACAGCATCGGCAACGGCGCGTTGACGAAATGTTACTGTTCCTGCAAATGGCGTCCCGAACTGCGCGACTGCTGTTATGACGTCATCTGAGGGAATGATTGAGGCACAATAAACGACGGAATTTGCGTCTTCGATGGCGAGGGTACGACCACTGATACTACTGCTTCCACCTAACTTCAGCATGGGGTCTACGTAAGATGACCCAGCTGTCACGTTGGTCAGACTCCCGACGGAAGTTGTGAGGTTTTTAAAAACGGGTCCGATGTGCTCTTCGGCGCACTTGTCCTCGCGATCGTAGAGCATTGGAAGAGTCCGGATGTTCCAATGGTAGTCCTGTCCGTTCAAGAGACCGACAAGGGGATCGACGTCGATTCGGACTCCCATAGTGTTTGCATCTTCGGTGAATACTACTCTCCCGCTTACACCTCGCATACTAAATTTGGCGATGTGTTCCGTTGCTGATACGATGGACGCCAGCATCAAACCTATTCAATGAAATAACAAAAAAGAGGAAAATATTCAATCAAACCATATAGAATCGAATCAATGGGAATTATTTTGAGGAAAAGCAGAGATATCCAGTAATCAAGATTTTTTAACTTCATATTTTTACAAGAATACTTGTTTACCGATTAAGAGGAGGAATATGTTGTTAATGTTTTTATAGAAATAACACATATAATACAATATTGGTATTACAAATATCTAATTGATAGATTTTAATTGCGGGGGAAGCACTGAAACAGGCACAAGAATATTTTGGTTGCTTAATCAAATGTCAAGTCAGAGTCACATCCATGATGAGCATCGCGTGCTAATGTTCAAGCGGTATGAATAGTCACTGACAGAGCAAAAATGAACAAAACGTGTAAAATAAAAATGTCATCGAAAAAAATTATTTTAAACCAATCATTCAATTTTTTCATTGGCAGTGGTTTTGTTCTTCTTCACCATTGTTTTTTCATTTCATCACAAAATCTCAAATAAATTCAATTAACAGACGATGCGGTTTCAAAACAATGAATAAATCATATTTATCATTCATGTCCGATTCCATAATTAGATTTGCAATTGCATGGGATTTACTACTGCATGTGTACTGAGATGGGGTCGACGACATGTCACCATCTCTTATAAAAAGGGTAAAGAAAATAATTAATCATATTATTGAACCTTTAACCTAGTCGTTTCAATCTGCATTATTTCCAAATTCAATGAGTGTTTCAAAAGTTATACCCCTATTCAAAAAGGGTAAAAAAAAACGATTTATCAAGCTATCGTCCTATTTCAATGCTGTCGACCTTTTCCAAGATTCTAGAAAAATGAATGTACAATCGATTTTTCAATTTCCTCATTAAACATTCAAATCTTTTCTGAGCAATTTGGGTTTCGAAAATGTTATTCTACAGAGTTAGCTTTGATTTTTTGCTTCTGAACTTCTACACAAATTTTACGAAAAGAAAGATAGCTTTTGGGGTCTACGTAGAACTTAGCATAGCATTCGATTATCTGGATCATCAAATCTTATCAAAAAAGCTTAATTTTATGGAATTAGAGGTATATTTCCTTGGAGTGGTTTAAAAGTTATTTATCGAAAAGAACGCAATTCGTAAGATATAATGACACTGACTCTAAACTGCTTTTTATACGACAAGGTGTGCCTCAATGTAGTATGTTATCAGATACTTTTTATGACAGTTTTCGTTTGAACTCAGATTATCACACAAAGGGTGACTTTCGTTTTTCCAAAATTCACATTTTTTTACAAAATAGATCAATTTCAGGGGTAAAAAATGGAATTCTCTAAATTGTAATTTAATGGGTACTTCGATTTACAATTCATTCAAAAAATAGATTAAAGAGCACAATACTTGCCACTTATTGATATATTGGAATTATGTTAAATGATTCTGATTATTTCTTTACTGGGCAGCACTGGTCAGCACGTATTATTCACAGAGTTGACCGTAGACATGATGCTATTCCATTAATAAAGGCATTACACTGGCTACCAGTTAAACAAAGAATATTATTTAAGATTCTTTTGTATGTATATAAATCATTTCATGATCATGTACCAATGTATATCAAGGGGGCACTTCAGGTTCATAATCCTTAACGAGAAGGTTTGCGGTCAGGTGGAGATCATCTTCGACTAACATATCAGACAACTCGGAGCAAGGCTGGTGAAGGTAGTTTTTCTGTTGCTGCGGTAAAAGAATGGAACAAGCTTCCCATTACATTAAGATCTGAAACTTCTCTTCATAGATTAAAGAAACAGTTGAAAACGTACTTGTATCCAGGATAGATGTAGCTTTTTAAGTGTTGTAAATTGATCTACAGTGTAAACGCTATGATATAGTGTACTATGTATAGCGTTCCTAAATGCCTTATTATTATTATTATTTAATGTTCGTTAATTCCTAATTTTTCACATGAAGTAATTGTTTTATTTCTATTGTAATTTATTTCATATTATTTTTTATCTAATTTTATTGTATTGAATGTATTCCCATTTTGTATGTCGAGGGTTGCTTTGTTAGCAATCCTGGTATTTCCATGCCCTACATTGTTTATATCAATTATTGTATCTTGATTTTATCGTGTACCAAATAAATGGTAATCTGAATCTAATCTGTTAATCTGAGAAGTTAACAAGCATATAACACGGAACCCTTCGTAGGTTGATGAGGAAAAGCGAATTCTTTTAAAAGTAGAAGTTGTACCGTTGAATAGGTCATAAATACACAAATCTTACTTTTTTAGCATATTGGATGACGATTGTCAATGTATTTCATTCATTTCTATGGTAAGCCCATCCACGCGGACATTAAAGCCGCCGTCTTCAAATCAATATACATGTATAATAATCCATCACTAAATCGCACCTACCTCCAGCACACAAATTATTTTTTGTCACAAATAAGGAGTAACATCTAAAAAAAGAGCAATTTCGAGCATTCCATGTTTCCAGCATAATGAACATAGAAAACACGACATTCCATCGAACTGAAGTATCTTCTCGCAGTTCACAGGGAAAATACTTAATATCGTTTGCCATGCATGCAGTTGTCACTGCTAAGTAATCAATTTGAATTACAAGACAAGAAGTATCCATTAAATCGGTAATGTCATTGCAGCCATTTACTCATTGTGACATCATGACGTAAATGACTTCATTTTAAACGCATTCGATTAATCAATGAGGCATGATTCTGTTCGTAATTGCCACCAAATTAGTTGGGAGTAGGGTCGTTCAGCGACCAGGTTAAAGCATCAATGAGATCTCTATTGAATGATATATGAAGGAGGTTCACGAATATTTAGGCTTTTAAATCGAAATGAGGTGGACTGCATCGCTGAAATGTGAAAATCAAGTTTGGAATGGCCTGGTGCAAAAGAAAGTAATCTCTTTAAAAATGAAAACTTTCGATGTAATGTTAAAGTAATTAAAGGCAAGTCTATTAAAATGCATAATCAAAATACGTAAGCACCAGTCTGAGTAATCTATGTACCCTCTTTTTTTCTCGAAGAATATTATACAATCGCATGAACTTTAAATGAAAATGTCATTAGCACAATTCAATATTATCAAAAGATGAATGCCATGATTTGTCCTTTAGTTTATATTTGCAATATTTTTCTCGTTTGAATTTTTCCAGCTTTCTCGAAAGTCTGTGTGATTTCCCCCAAAACATTATAAATAACGAAAATATTATATATTTTGGTCGATCTGAAATATTTTCAGTTTCTCGAAGTCTACATCTACTGTAGATTACAAGTTATCTAATTAGTGTTAAGCTGTTTCCAAGTTTGATTAAAAATAATGGAAACGGTTATATTCTCGTGTGAATTTCTTAAACTTTTCGAAAATCTTTCAGATCATGAGTTACCCTCATTCGAAAGTACCCCCTAAAGTAGAGGTATTTGCCTTCTATGTCCTCATGCCTAGCAATATAAACTACCGCTCATCCTTGCTCTCTTAATCGCATGCATATTAGAACGGTCGGTTGATTGATTAGAGTATAATAGTATACCTTGGTCGATATGAGCTAACTTCAATCAATTAATCGGGTATATTAATTACTGGGAAATGCTTGTAACATCTCTTCTGCATTCCTTAAAGAACCTTTACAGGATCCAGAAACTCTGCCAGAAGTATCATGAATGTATGGTCATGAGGTCTCTTTACATTTAGGTCTACTTAATTATGTAGGTGAAAAATTGTCATATTCTGCCACCCTTCATTGCACTAAAAACATATTATGTTTGTGTATAATCATTCATGAAATGTAAGATTTTCTACTACTGTGGATTCTATCATATTTTTCATTACTCTGTTTTACAGGTTTTTATACTGTTAGAAATAGTGAACTGCGAATTGTGAATATTATTTTATGAAGGAACAATGGTGGACATGAAAAATAAAATCTGATCATACAAAAAAGGACTTAGCAAAATACACGTATTGGTGTTTTGTAAAAGTGTTTCAAACGATCACGTCTTGTCATGGAAAACGCAGTTTACAAGGGGTTTCTTACTGAGTAATAGTTTTACCGGTAAACCTCCCAACATGCCAAACAGAAACAAAGTTCTAGCATTGTAAAGCTGTGTTGAATGGCATATCATTATTGTGGTTGATCAGGTTTTCATTTACTCAATTCAACATCCAGATCGTGTGGGTGGGATACTTGACAATACCGGATGTCAAAATTATTACAATCTGGTGGCATGAAGATAAATGAAGGAGGTCGTTTGAACCGATGGATGCTAAGATACTGGAACTTTGCTAACATGAGAAGTACACAAATAATCATATGTCATCCTATTTATTCAAAGATCCTCCGAAGGCGATCTCCCATCAGCTTATAAGGGAAGAAATCATTTAGGACTGGCGAAAGATGGGAAGGGAATGTTGTTCTTCCTTGATCAGTATGTGTCCTTCGATATAATTCTTGCCAAGAGAGAAAATAAGTATGTTTTCTTTGACTCGGCCATTGGAGACTTCCTCATGGCAGATGTTAATATCACAGACAAACTAGAGGACAAATGATAGTTATCCTTGCACTTAGATACTTCTTTTGATGGAATTGTAAGGTTTTAAAAAGGGACCAACGAGGATTTCGGTATGCAAGGAATGAAACATCATGAAACATCATAGGGATCAAGGCTAAGTGAAAAGTGACACGATGGTTTCCTCGATGCTTTGATAAAGTAACCTCCCCTTGATTGCCTAAACAGACAGAATCGTTCAAATAATCACATAAACACGCCGAGTGTCTGGAATCATTAGTGCGGATGTTCAACAAGCTTGTACTGTCATATGAGAAGCATGTTGCTATCTTAAGCGACGCATCCCTTGTAAAAAAAAGAGTTTTGACTCAATTCAAGACTTATTTGGCTGTTTCTGTTGCAGGACGATAACTTGAAGGACGGTAAGAACAATGCGAATAATACCCAATAAGTCTCGATCTATGCATGATGGAAGACAACAGCGTTCCATCTTTAAGGTTGTCATGATTTCATTCTTTGATCTTCCAATTACCATGGTTATTGCCTCACACATTTCTGTCCAAAACGAATATGTACTAGTCATGAGTGTAAATAAAGACAGAAGTATTCGAACATTGCTTGAATATTTTCCTATTTACTCACTAGCCATATTGCAACGAAACCTTAAAAGAAAGGGCTCTCCTACTTAAAACGGAAAGGCAAAGTCAATGATTTTCGTTAAAAGCAAGTAAACTGAAAAGTTCCTCAAATCGCCGATAATATGTTGCCAGTTGTCAATTGTTTCCCTTTTTAACTATTTGGGTTTTTTCGAATTAGTCTGTCCATAAAAATCTTCAGAAATGCACAGTAACATTTAACTCTGCATTTCCTAGTTCGTAGAATAAATATTCGGCCAATCGGCATGATTACCTTTATCAAAAAAAATCTGAAAAAAAATCTGCACACTAGCATTAAATGACCAAATGCAACGCCATCACCTCCATGGCCTACGACAAAGGGTCAGTATCATTGGCTGCTGGGTTATCTGACGAGATAGCTTAATGAGGACCGCAGCGCATCTAAGGACCACCGAATGAGAAGGATGTTGGAAGCCAACGCAGGCGACACGACAGTTGCATACCCTGTGCTATTTTTCCCGCCGTTGAGCTAACACAGAACGGAAATGAATAAATTCCGATTCGGATTTCCATTGAAAGTAACTTATCCAATCTTTTTGCGGTGAATGAACAACGTGTTCTTTCACTTCACAGTCTCGGGTGAAGTGGGACCAACATAGTTTTCTGCATTATTTGGTTAGTGCGACATGCAATTTTATACCTTTTTGATGTTGATAGACCTGAAATGTGAAGAATGATGTATCCATCCTTCATTCACGCATGTTGATATATATATATATTTGATAACACCATCTTCAGTAGCTCTATACAGACAAACCAATCTTTCCTTACTTTCTGACATATCAAAGAGCAGTATATTCGAACTAGTTGTTAAATGACGCTTCAATCAATGTAAATATGAAAGATTAACCGTCAATATGAATACAAATTCCATCGTTAAAATATGAACTAATCATAATCCCAGTGATGTAGAATTTAAAAAAAAGACGAGAGCACACCAAGACACACAAATATACCCACACACCGTTACAGTACACACCATCTTCCCTTCCAATGATCTTTTCGAAATTTTACTTAAATATAAAATCACAAAGCAAAATAGCTCAATGAACCACGTGTCATTTTGAGACAGAAGAAACTAAATAACACACACACACACACCCTCACTCGCTCACACACACACACCCTAATACAAACGCATTCCCGCACACACTAATATTCACACAACGCTAAACACTACAATAATTAATAAACCGAATACTTATGGGAATCAAGAATTAATAGCTTTCTACCATGCATGCTCTTCTACAATTCTTCAATAAAAAAAATCGAAACGACAGTGTCGTGTAGCGACTTGGATGGTATTTTTAGCGCGGTTTAAGTTCGCATGAAAACTTTCAATCAGTGTAAGAAGAATAGTCAACTCAGCGCTGTGATTGTTATCATAATGCCATTATGGATGCTTAAATGGATTGAATTCAGTATCATAATAGACACAAAAAATTATTCTGATTGTAAATCTCCTTTTTTCCCTTTTTGTCTTCTTCTCCCAGTTGGCTGCACTCGTATATCTTGAGTAGATGTATAAACACTTCACTACATAACCGCAAACAATCGTATATCACTATGTACATACGGATATCGGAATAGCTCCGTGTGAATAATAGCCCACGAGAAACCACATAATGTATTCATATAGATGCTTTTCAATTCTATCTGCATAAAGAAAGATTATCTAAACATTAAATTTCACGTATAACAGGTATGACGAAATATTTGGTTCATGTAGACTGAAATATTTTTAGAAGGATATCATGACGCGGTCACACCTGTGCCAATGCCCCAGCTCAAAATTATCAGTATTTACTTCATTCTTATTATCATCATCATTGTCATTATCATTGCCGTTGAATTTTTGTTATTATAAGGGTGTCATTACAAAACAGTGGCATCGGAACAGTTTTTAAAGTGGGAGGGGGAACCGACTATGCAAAAATTAATAACCAGCTGGTCATTTTTACGTTTTTTGTCACGGTCTTAGGAAAAAGAATTTTGTGGGGGCGGAAGCCCCCGGTTCCGCGGCCTGTCCAAAAAACGAGAACTGTATCCCGTCTATGTTGGGTCTCTCCTTAATGTTTTGTTCCAAATTTTGCTTCCCGCCGACGCTGAAAAAAAATCTGATTTTCCCAGGGTTCTTGTCTAGAGTGATAAATGTTCTCAATTCGACACCAGATAGATAGAACACTTAACTGGAACTCGAATCCTCAAACCATTCAGAGGGATGTGTACATTATTTGGCGGGTAAATCCCAAATAGGGTTTCCATGGCAGTCATTTTAGCCGGAAAATGGTTCCCATGAAAGCGCTCTTCCCGCCAAAATGTAGGTCGCGAATAATCGCAAATTCGATGCGATACGCACCTGATTAATCGCAACACGTCGGGTCGATTATGGACAAGAAATGAATCATGGAAACGTCAATTTCCTTCAGGAATTCAGGTCCGACAGATAGCAACATTTCGTAAGGGGGAAAACAGGGTCTGGAGGGAGCTTTAACCCAACTCAATTTTTAAGATTTATACGTGGATTTTAGGAAATGTGAACATAACCAGCCCGCATCCCTCTTTCATACGTGTTTCGCATGTTAAGATCAAGCGGCAAATTCGCCCCAGATTTTACTCTGGATATTAAATTATCAGAACAAAGCACTGCTCATTCGAATGTCAATTTTGTTACGCAACAGTGGAGTAAGTATCCTCCTCCTTTATAATACAGCATCCTTATCAATATCCTCTTCATTACAACCCCGACATTGTCCATGAGCCGTCATAGGAATAAGACTAGTAGTCTTGGGTAAACTTATCGAGATGAATGAAATTGATTAATAATGTTCAAGAGATTAATTAAGATAAGGTGATTGCCTGCATGATTATAGATGACTGCAAAGATAACGAAAGAGACGAGGTGAAGGGAACGGGACATTGAATAAAGGGATGAAGGGAGAGCGAGAGGGAGAAGGGGAAAAGGAAGGATAATGCATGAGAAGGAAGGAGAGGAAGTGGAAGAAACAGAGCAAAGAAGGAAGAGAGAGAGGAGGAAGAGGAGAGAGAGAGGGGGGAGAGAGAGTGGTAAAGAGGGGGAAGAATAAATGGACGGGAAGGGTAAATTGACGGGCATTGGACGGGAGAGAGATGAAAGGGAAAGGGAGAGAGGCTGAAAGGGAAGGGGATGGTGAAAGGGGTGGAGAGGAGAGAACACGGAAAGGGATGTGTGTGGAATTTACAGAGGAGCAACTGTCGCCGGAGCAAATGTCATGGAATCGGGTTGACACGGCCCTTTTCACATTGGCGTTGTGTAGGATTCATCGTGATTCAGTGTTATTACAAGCTTTGTGTAAAGTCATATTATGATCTGACCATGATTCAAGATGACGAGTAAGCAGATTCAGCCTGGTTCGGTAGAATCGTCATCAATCAAATCAATGATTAGATTACAATAAACGAGGTGTATTCATGTTTGTATGATTTGGGCAGTATGAGGCAACAATATGAGATCCCTGTATTTTTTCTAGGAAAAGAATCCATATATTTTTAATGAGGCGGATTCCGGTGACCCGGGTTCGATTCTCACTTGGTACGCTAGTGCCCTTTGGCAAGGCATTTAAAATCCTCATTACCAGGTCCCTCGGAGAGGACATTAAGCCGTCCGTTCTGTAAATGCTCGCTTGTAAGCATTCATTGTAAGCATTCATGCTTTTTTAGCAATCAGGTAAAACAAATCACCACCGTATTACAATGACCCCTGCTGTTAATGGAAATTATGAATAATAATCTTTCCTCTAAGTTCACCCAAAATACACTGACTAAGAAAATAGTCCAAATTCTTTTTAGCTAATCGATTCTGTAAATTGAACATTTACACTCGTTTGTAGAGAGTATACAATCTATAATGGTATATTCGTAATACCAAGCACATCAAAATATCATCGACTTGAGCAGTCGTGTCAATTACCAAAATATTATCATTGGTCGAAAACGATTTTCAACTAAATTTTTTCACGCAGTCTACATCTACTATAGATCAATCCTTTAAGTTCTTGATTTTGAGGGGGGGGGGTTGCACAACTAAAATATTGTATTTTATGCATTTTACAAATGAACAATGTTTTTAAAAGTCAACGTGATTTTTTAAGTTCGTATATGACATGGCCGACACATCTATAGTAGATCTAAACATCGCCAAAAGGTATATTTATTTCTCTTTCTCAGGGACTCGTTTCTGAGTTACGTTGACTCGGGATTGATTTTTTGATTATGTCACTCAATTCTGAGTCATTCTCATTTGAGATCTGAGTCACTTCAACTCGGAATAAAGTTGACTTCTATCTGGCGCCATTACGGGTCAAATTTGACTCCGCAGAAAACTTACTGTGTACAGTGGAAAAAATTTTGACGCATTTTTGGATGGACATTCTTTTCGGGAAATGGGACGATTTTGCATTTTAGGGCATTCTTTTAGGGTTTTTCCAGTTAGGAAATTGCTGAGATGTGATACTAACTTCTCATTAGTGAGGAGTCAGAGAGCTATAACAGCTACATTATAAAACAATGGCATTTTAGTACCTATAGTGGCACGAATGGACTCCAGAATAAGGGCATTGCAGATGCGTTTGCAACTGATGTGATCTCACACGATTATTTATAACCGTCTTTAATAGGATGCGATCACTATGTTTTCAGGACATTAACTCTTATCGAATAAACATAATCTTGTTCAACATAAACCCATAGAAAAGAGTACGAGTACGGTTGTTTAACGTTCCTCGCAGGTCTCGTACGGCCGTCTTTCACCATGGAATGGACATACACGGTGCAACATTCTCCATCCCAGTCATTGAGATCGATACTTAATATCTGTTGAAGCGGTGTGGGAGATACGCCACAAGGACTCGATTGACTGCAAGGACTATTGCCAAGGACCTTTGTACAGCAGGCGGTGTGGTCACGGTGTTCAGACTTTCATCTCTATCAAGAATTCTAACAGGGGCGCGGGAGGTTTAAAGCCAAACTCGATGGATCGCAGTATAAAGGAATAATTATTTTCATCCCATAACCGCTCTCTTACAATATTAAGTAACAAGACTGCATTAACACAAAAGTTAAATGAATAATACTAACATCTCCATGCGCATAGCCGAATATTAAAATTGTCATAAAAAAAGAAAATATATAGCAGAAGCGCCTTGACGCTGGTCTGTTCATTAAGAGGCCGTGGGTTCAAATCCCTCTCAGACTGTCCTTATTCACAGCAGTCGTTTTTTCACATGGCGGTTGCGTATGTTAAACCGTTGGAGACATATTGATCAGAATGCTCAGTAGTGAGCATATTATTTACTAACAAGCTATACTTACCTATACCATCTCATCAAATTGCTATTCGTTACCCTAACTCGAATAGCCACCGGTAAAAAACTCCCCGAAAAAGGCTAACTGCATTCAGGTAGCCTGGGAAACCCGTCACGGAACGAGACCCATAAAACCCGGTCTCCGCATATAAGCCTCCTCTTTCGTAGCCAAGGAGGGGCGAAGTCTGCAGGGGAGGACGGGTGGGGAGTTATAGGTAAGTATAGCTTGTTAGTAAATAATATGCTCACTACTGAGCATTCTGATTTACTACACTGCGCTATACTTACCTATACCATCTCATCAAATTGCTAGAATAGCACGGAAAAAACTGGAGGAGGGGCAGAAATGAGACCCTTTCCAGACATGATATCATAACGATAAAGAAACTGATAGACTATAAAATGGAGCAGTCTCCCAACTGGAGAAGCTACCCTAGGAATGAGGGGTAAAAATAACATCAAACTCATTAATGAAATATATCAACTGGAAATAGTTTAGGAACGATTAAGACAGGACAGAACCGCCGAGGCAAAACCTGTGTCTCGGCTTATAACATCGGATAAGTAATAAGATACAAAGGTATTGGAATTGGTCCAATAGGCTGCCTGGAGAATCTCCTCTATAGAGGTACCCTGAAAAAGCGCCCAAGATGTTGCTATGCCCCGTGTATCGTGGGCTCTAATGGACCCTGATAATATGGCGTCCCCTCCACCTGACTTGATCCCCTGTACTAACCATCGGGAAATTGTAATTGGACTAACAGGGCCGTGAGGTTCTATTGAACTAATGAACAGTTGGTGGGAAGTGCGAATACATTTAGTCCTATCAATGTACCACTTCAAAGCACGTACAGGACACCATAACCTATCTTCGGAAACTGACGAGAGATTGTTAATGGCTGGAAGAACAATTTCACAAGGTTTAGAGCTTTCTTTTTGATTTTTAGCTAGGAAACCTGGTCTAGGGATCAGGCGGACTCTGCCCTTCTCCCAACGGATATGACCCGGCCTTACCGTGAGTGCATGAAGCAAACTACGTCTTTGACCTGAAGCTATAGCCAACCAGAAGGCTGTTTTAATGGACAGATCAAGGAGGGAGCATTTATGCATGGGTTCAAAGGGGGGTTTCGCCAGGGCCCGAAGGACCCGCGGAAGGTCCCATTTGGGGAAGAGTCTTCGGCGAGGAGGATTCTGTAAGAAAAAGGATCTTGTTAACCTGGCAAGGACAACTGAATTTGAGATAGTTTCCCCATTAGAGAAGCCTGAATGAATGGCTGCTATGGCTGACCTGTAACCCCTTATGGAGGAGACAGATAAACCTTCATCAAATAGTAGAAGTAAGAAATCTGCTATCTTACCTAAAGAGGCAGAGGTTGGATCAATCTGTAAACTGTCACACCACCGGAAGTATCTCTGGAGTCTAGAATCATAAGTGTTCCTGGTGGAGGATCGCAGGAATCTAGAGGCCATGTCTGCAGCTCTCTCCGAAAGGCCCGCTTTAGTTGCTGATTTCCTGAGATGGGCCAGAGTGTTAGGCAAAGTCTTTCCGGGTTCGGGTAATAAGTGTCCGTCCCGGGTTGTTTTAGGAGGTCCACCAGTGGGGGTAGTCTTTTGGGAGTCCCCACTAGGAGATCTGTAAGTGTTGTGTACCATGGTCTCCTCGGCCACCAAGGTGCGATGAGGAGAACGTAAGCTTCTTCGTCACTTTCTCCAGCACTTGAGGTATTATGGGAAAGGGCGGAAAGGCGTAACCCAGGATCCCCTTCCAAGGGATTGTTAGGGAGTCTGTCGCAAAGGCTAAGGGATCTTGATGTTTCGTGCAATAAGTCGGGAGCTGCTTGTTCAGGGCTGATGCAAATAAGTCTATCTGAGGCTGGTCGCCCTGACTGAAGATTCTCTCCACTATGGTGAGATTGAGTTGCCATTCTGATGGGAGATAACTTCCCCGAGAGAGGAAGTCTGCAATGTAATTTTCTTTCCCTGGGATGTGGCAAGCCTTTAGGGTTATGTGATTGTTCTGGCACCATGCTAGAATTTCCAATGTTAGGAAGCAAAGAGTAGATGACCTTGTCCCTCCTTCCCTGTTTATGTAGGAGACCACTGTGCTGTTGTCTGATTTCACCAGAATGCACTGGTTGGCAACTTGGGGGAGGAAGGCAAGTAGAGCCAGTTGAACCGCCTTCATTTCTAGAACATTGATATGCTGTGCTGAATCTCTTTCTTGCCATTGGCCGGAGGCTTTGAATTTCCCCATGTGTGCTCCCCAACCCAGCTTTGAAGCATCGGTCGTTAGGGTGAGGGTTGGTTTTGGGTTCTGAGTTTGCTTCCCTTGGTTCAGAAATCGACATGCTGACCACAGATGAATTGCATGTATCATCGCATCTGTCATGGGAACAAGATGGTCCCTGGGGTGAATTCCGGGCCTGAAGTGTCTCAGGAAGTGCAGTTGGAGTGGCCTCATATGTCGTCTGCACTGCGGGATTAGATCCACTAGGCTTGCTAATAGACCGAGGAAAATTTGCCAAGTTCTGGCTGGCGAGCATGAGTTTGAGTAGAGCTCTGCACCTACTGACTGGATCTTCTTTATTCTGTGAGGGGAAGGGCGAACTATTAAGTTTGGGATGGATATTATCGCCCCTAGAAACTCTGGTGATCTTGTTGGTGTGAACCTTGATTTTTCTTTGTTGATCAGAAAACCTAGATCCGAAGCCAGCTTTCGGACAACGCTTACGTTGTAGGCAAGAGTGGTCCTGGAAGGGCCGAGGAGCCAGTCGTCCAGGTAACAGAAGATAGTAATGCCTCGCCTTCTTAACTCTGCGGCGAGGACTCTCACCAGTCGGGAAAATATCCTTGGGGCAGGCTTTAGGCCGAACGGAAGGGCTATGAACTGATAACAAACGTCTCCTACTTTGAAGCCCAGAAACTTGCAGGCCTCTGGGGCTATAGGAACATGATAATAAGCGTCTTTGAGGTCTATAGTGACTGCCCATTGATTGGGTTTTATCAGAGGTAGGATGGTTGTAAGGGACTCCATTCTGAATGTTTGATCTGGGAGGAGTTTGTTTATCTTCTTTAGGTTGATTATCATGCGAAAACCCCCGGAGCGTTTCTTTACCAGGAAAACGGGGGAGAGGATGAGGGACTTGTGGTCTGGGACTGTTATGATAGCTCCATTGTGGAGTAGAGACTGTATTTCTGACTGGAGAGCCTCTCGGCGTGAAGGATCCCTTGGTATGGGGGTCTGTTGTCGAAAATGGGAAGGATGAATTACTCTTGGGAAATTTGGATTGTATCCCGATCTTAGTATCTCTAGAACAAATTTGTCTTTGGTTATCTTTTCCCAGATCTGTAAGCAAAGAAAAAGTCTTCCCCCTACTGGGACTTGCTGAAGGTGGGGAATGACTAGTGTTTGATTGTCAAAAGTCCCGGTTTTGAGTGGGGGCCCTGCATTCGGTGCGCTGAAAGTGGGCCTGGCGGCCCCGACCTCCACCCCGAGGTTTCCTATGACTTTCCCCGCGGCCCCTTTCAATCCTGGCGTCAACACCAGAGCGAGGGAAGGAGAGGGATGACCCCTTATGTTCATTGTAGGCCTGGGGCTGGGGTCTGGAGCTAGAGCTAGCAAAGGGGGGTCTCTGGGCCTGGCCCTGTCTAGCATTAGCGGTGCCTGGCGGGCTAGGTCTACTCGAAGAGAGCCTATAAAAAGTCTTGTCAGCTGTGGTGCTGGCTGAAATAGACTCATCCAAAACATCTTGAAAATGTCCATGAAACAAGTCCTTACCTTCACAAGGGAGCTTATTGAGCAGTCTTGCTGCCCCTTTCTCAATCTTGAGGGCATCTAAAACTTTGGCTCTTCTTGCCCTCGAGCATAGTAGAGTTGATCTTGCTGCTTGCTCATACTGGAGATCAGCAATCTTTGTGAGTGATTCTAGCAATAAGTTTTTGTCACCGGTAGAGACTCCAAGCTGCTCAGCCTCACTAAGAGCGGTTAACAGGCACCCCTGGTACATCGCGAGTCTCATACTGCTCCGGGCGGCCGCGTCCAGCGATGCTAGCTGATAGTCGGCTGAGCGGTAGCCTGAGCCGCGGAGAGGGTTACGGCCCGATCTAGACTTCCTCGCTCTCGCATCCCCGACACGGAAAGCAACGTCCGGGACCGAAGGTGTGCACAAAAAATCCTCAAAGTCTTGAGCGGCAAATCGATAATCCCTCGAAACTTCTTTACTGATCGGTTTAAGCCGAGAGTGTTGCTTATCTAGGCCCCGAAAGCAGGATTTATATGGGGCATCCATTTTGATCGCCGGACTGACTTCGTCCGAACGAGTAAGGGACGAGTTCAGGCGGAAGATTGACTTCTCTCGCTCAGTTTCGCTACTAGTACTGTCTTCGGCCCGAAGTTGAGGGCAGTATTTAGTCAAGATCAGGGCTGACTGATGCCTGTTCCCACTAGCCGGAGTATCGCGTTCGTGTATGTCAGAACTCTCTCGTACCCCCAATGGTGATTGTCCTCGTTCGAATCCCATATGCTGGGCAGCTTGGAGGGAATGCGCGGGGCTGCTATTAGAATTAGATGGTGAGAAATCGCCCCAATCTCTTCTGCGAGATGTAACAGGTCGGTGGTAATCAAATTCCGAATCAGATTCTCCCACAATGGAAAATACTTTTTCTCTACGGCTAATACGAGGCGAGTTATCATTAGCCCCCACTCTGCGACCGTTACGAGGCGATCTAGACCTCTCTCTACGTCTAGAATGAGTCGAGTCTTCATTAGCCCGTTGTCTCAGGCGACTTTGTCTATTACTTGCCGGGCTGGCGGTAAGCAAATCCAGAGGGTCAGGGTCTGGAAGGGTCGATGGCGGCGCCCGCTGGGGGAGGGCCGCCTGCAAGGCTTGCAAGATCCAACTACCCGCCTCGGCGGGGTCTGGCAATGAATGGACTGACCTGTCACAATCCCGGGCCAGTCGGCTCTTTTTCTGAATTACAGGGGGTTGTAGTGGGTCAATACTTTGAGTCTGATTGTCATGAGAACACGAGTGGTCATCGCGAGGCCTCTTCTTGCCCGCCCTATTCTTTGATGAGGAGCTACCCCGATCGGAAGGAGTGTAAACAGTCTCTTCCGATTTATCCATACCCTTGTCTACCTCCCGCCTATGGGACTGGGTGTCTGATTGTGTAGTGGTATTAGCCGGCGTTGTCTTGGCCGGGTTATTAGTGTTAGGATTCTTGTTCTTCGGCTTTGTCTTGGCCGCCTTATCATTATTTTTCGGCTTTGTCTTGGCCGAAATATTGACCCTCGGCTTTGTCTTGACCGAGTTATTCTCCCCTTGATTGAGATTTGGGGAGGCTTGGGAATTAATGTTCATGTCAGTTATTTCTTCAGACATCGTGATTCAAAAGAAAAGCACTGAAGCGCGGTGGCTAAACGTTTACTCAGCGACGTCGCGGTAACGAAAGAGGAGGCTTATATGCGGAGATCGGGTTTTATGGGTCTCGTTCCGTGACGGGTTTCCCAGGCTACCTGAATGCAGTTAGCCTTTTTCGGGGAGTTTTTTACCGGTGGCTATTCGAGTTAGGGTAACGAATAGCAATTTGATGAGATGGTATAGGTAAGTATAGCGCAGTGTAGTAAATAACATACATTTATAAAAAGAAAGAATGAATTATCAATATCGATACAGAACCGCAAACTCTCATATCAGATGTACTGTGGCCGTACTAGACATGCTAGAAGACATGAATCTTTGCAAAAAGATGATAATCATGGAGGGAAAAATTGAAGGCAGGAGAGGAAGAGGCCGAAAACAAGATGAGATGGTCAGAAAGATGAATAAATGCTGTGAGATAGCACTTGACAGAGAAAGATGGAAAACCATGATATCCAATCTTTTTAAAGAGAAGGAAAATGGTAAGGTAGGTTTATAATATTTAAACAGATTAAAGCACTTTCCTTTGTTGATGGAATATTTTTTTTTAAATTCGACTGTTTGACAGTAACATATCGTTATGAAAACAAACTTTCTCTTCTCATGCCCCTGTCTTTTGTAAAGTTTACCATCTGATCTTGGACTCAAGAATACAGAAAGGATATGGGTGCGTTGGCAGGGTCCATGGTTTAATATAGATCGAGTAGGTCAGGTAGCAGGATGGGATTGACTGATAAGAACCGCTCCTCTGACATTCAAACGTTTTTTTCTCTCGATCCCCACGGTTTTACTATACATTAAATCGTTTCATATTGGAAATTAAGGGAATAATGAATATCTTGATGTATAGTTATAGTAAGATAATTACAACAATCTCTAAGTTTCAAATTTCGTGTTCAAACTTTTTAAAGCATTAGGAAAGATAATTGCATTCTTTTTTCCTTAATTGTTAATATTGGGAATCATTATTTTAAAGAGTGATTTTCAGTGTTTCTGTAAAACGCATATTTCCCACCCATCCACACACACACACACACAGACAGACGAGGATGACGATACTTTACTCCGTTAATGATATAATACTGTTCAATAGAACAGAAAACTATCCAGTATGGATGTCAAGATGTTTTCTTGATCCCTTTAAAAACATCTTCTTCCCGACCCAAGATGAAAGTGATCACGTTTATGGATAAGCGAATAGGTTTGCTTCGATTTATCAAAAGTTGCAAAAGTTGTTTAGCAGTGAGTAAGGATCTGCCAAGTTACTCAAGGGCGTGTTCGAACGCACTTCTTAAATTTGAAGTACCTTTTGGCTTCGGATCAGTGACATTGTAATGGCGTTCAGGGAAATCTCTTCACTCAGAAATGAGCTAGAATACCATTTACCAGATTACCAACATTTCACTTCAACAACTATTTATAACTAATCGTATTAACGAATGAGAAGTTATTTTACGCTAATTCAAACTCCCCTATTAATAAAAACCAATGAAAGCAAGGACGCACAGCAGCAGAAAAATATCGAGTGTAACGACCCGCATTTCCCTAAAAAAAGGTCATGGTATACCTATAACGTACATCAATTATTCTTCAGTTTGATTTATGGATAACTTATTGAAGAGATAATAACCATTATATCACCTAAACGTACAGAAAACGATGGAATTATACCTTTGAATACTATGAGCTCAATTTTTTTTATTATTATTATATTATATATCACCTAAACGTACAGAAAACGATGGAATTATACCTTTGAATACTATGAGCTCAATTTATTTTTATGTTCTTGTCGAACTACTTCAAACACCCATTTGATATACCTCTTACAGGTGAAGTGGTCATTATTTTCGGATCAACGACACTGCCTAGACCTTAACGACTATCGGTTTGTTCAAATTCATATAAACTGGTGTTATCGAGTGCAGACTCCACTTTAACAATACCAGTGAATTATAATCTAGAATTAACCGTTAGGTTTATTCATGTTGATGAATTACCTCATTGGAATCACTTTGAATTAGTTTATACAATTATTTTGTTTTAAACCTTCCTTTTGGAGCAAGTGGTAGTTTGGATCGACATAATTCACCGCAGTAATTGTCGCAGTGATGAAAGCTTCTTCACAGCTTCGTGCTGTATGAATTTCGTTTGGGGTTTGAAACAAAAATTGAATAAATCTGTTATGTACTGGTGACCGCGTATGCTTCAGTCGCACCTGCTAAACCGACTCCAGGCCGACGAAAGCTATCACATTATCATCAATGACAGACCATCGATCGGTTTGGAGTCGGTTTTATTGGTGTGACTGTAGCATAAACCACCAAGCAATAAATCTTTAAGCAAATTATGATTGTGGGTAAGTAAGCGAACGAACTGTAAACAATTTTCGTTAGATGTGTGATCGTTGAAAGAGTCCATAAACACTTCGTCCAATTATGGTTATGATATGAAAAGAAACGGTGAAAATTGGATTTCATGAATAATCATATAGAGACCGAGACCCATTGTACTCAGGTGAATGAAATAGGAGGCTAATAATTGGAAAGATTTATAACACACCATGAATACGCGAATTTGTTTAAAGAGCGTCACTCAGTTGAGTCTCTATTTTAAATATTTCTTTTAATTGTATTTTTTTCACAACCAAAATTATCGCCAAATACTTTTATCTGGTCTTTTTTAAATACTTTTTGAAAACACTTATTGCGATAATTTGTAATTTACTTGCACGCTTGTCTTGTAACATTATATGTTACTCTTACCTGGCATTTTCGGGGGAGGGATGGGGATATTAACACTCCTAAATAAAGAAACAAATAACGTTTTCAGAGAAAATCAACAATTTAAGATGATCAAAATTTCAAAAGGTGCCGACAATAATGAAATTAGGTAACAGTGGGCCTGGCCTTGGGATGTTTGCACGCCAGGTTCACATTGCACATTGTTTTAAAGTAACAAAAACAACGCTTCATACCAAAAGATGTGGATTGAATGACTGATCAAATCAACATGTTTCCGAACCATATTTCACTTTTCCAACTAATGCAGACAATGAAATTGAAGAATCTTACGATACGCGTTGTCCCATTGGGAAATACAATATGCTCATGCGACGATTGCTTGAATTTTTCCATAAAAAAACTCAATATTTCAGGGTGAAAGTGCCCCCCCCCCCACCTTTAATCGCATCAATCGCACCTCTGGCACACAATATACATCATACCTTTGGATATGAAGACCCTTTTTTTTTATTACATTCCGGAAAAAATGACCTCTTACAGTACTGCGTCACCCTCCATCCTTTCCATACGGTATGCTGGATCCGCCCCTAAAACTAGTCAACGACACTGACCAAACTGAATAAAACGATATCCGGCCTAGGCTTTTACTCCAAATCGGCCCAATTGTTTCATTCACAAGCGGTCTCTGGTCGTTTGTTTATGGTTATGAACTTGGGGGTTTAGATCAAGTTTTAAGCTCGGGATTAAACAAATGTTAGTGATACCCCTGCAGGGGTCCAGGCTTCAGGGTTGGAGTTTTCAAAGAAATCAGAATGCTTATTTGGTTATGGAGATCTTACTTAGTACAACTGCAGGTCATAGACCATCATAGAAAACATTATAGACCATCATATTCCTCGTTATCATGGTTATCAACAAGAGAACATTAATTTACCCAAATTGTCAGTAATCGAAGGACTATACCGAGAACATTAATATACAAGAAGCAAATTGGCTATCCCATTTGAGATCCAGAACATGTAATGGTCTATTCACGTCATCATAATGTGGTTTACGTAAGTGAATCTGGAATTGTTTCTCTGTTTTGTTGATTCGACCCCATGCAGGGGGTACTATATGTGATCAAATGACCTTCGTCTACAGAGCCAGAGTGAAAAAGAAAAGCAATGTCTTTCCTAATTTGATTATTGTTGACGTTGACTGACCGTAAAAGGGGTATTTACGCCACACAGTCCAAAGAGTGGATTCCAAATTTGTTTGCAGAGTGTAAAGCTCGTTTATTTCAAGACAAAATATGTTTTATATTGTAGTCAATCACAAATTTGAGATTTAAATGTAGTATAAAGAATTCATACTGATTAAGCCCATAACTGTCTTGTAAGATTACTGTGATACTATATATGAGTTCAAAGTCAAGTCTGGTGACGGAATGTTATATGTTGATGGTATTTGATTTGATTGTGGTGGATAAAGAAGTATTCAATTAGATCTTTCAGAAGACAGGTGACAATCCTTTCACGAATAATGATAATACGAGTTGTAATTTCACTTGTTGCAGCTAATAGCCAAATCGCTATATAGTATAGATCTGGACGTTAGGAGTTATTTGGAAAAAAACATCCACTCACTCACACACCAATACATCAGTCCTCTACCTTTTCACCGTCTTCTACTCAGTGCATCTCTTCTAAAAAAATATTGGGTGTAAAACAATTACCAAGAACATGCATGATACAAACATTTACTTCAACTCAAGAGTATTTTCAAGCATTCATTATTTATAAACATCCCTGCATACTGAAACGACTTTTCAATCTTAGAAACGTACCAGTTTCAGGACATCCCCAGAGATCGAAAATGGTTAACGTATAATTCTATTAATGCGTTAGATTAATGCAACACATCTGATCTGCTCCCAACTTATTCTACAGACTCTCTGTTTTATCATCCGCCACTTCACTCTGCCAGCTAGCGAGAGAATATGATGATAATTAGATCAAGTTCAAATTACAATAGCTTTTCCAAGTACAATTGGGCACCGCGGGGACGATGTTTAAGTTCGAATTCCAACAGAAGAGTGCCTTTTTTATCAAGCAGGTTGAAATTAGTTTTTCATTGCAATATCCGTTCTCAATATGAATGGTTGTATGGAGTTATGTCTCGTGTTTCTTCGTTCGTAATTACTTGTATTATTCATGTAGGCCTATTGTGTACTTGTCCCAGTTTCCTTACCACATTGCTTTGGAGCACTATGGTGATGCTAAAGAAAAAAGTTTCTAGAGCAACTAAATATTCGACAAAAAACAAAAACAAAATATTTTGACAGATGCTAGAACAATATGGATTTCACCAAACAGCCTAAATGAAAATCCTGAAAACCCGTTAAGGAAATTATATACATGTATTGTCCTATTTCAGATACAAAACAGTTTTAAGTTTGTAAAAATGTGAGGTGTTTGAAAAAGTGGGCGATTTCCGTATTTTTTTTTAATTTCATAAATGCGATACAGCACCCTGATTACGGCAATATTACGCCCTCATTAAGGCGATATAACGCTCATGTTACGACTATAACGCCGTGCACATGATTACCGGGGCTCAAAAGAGGGGATAATTTCGAATAAAGGATCAAAATACGCAAAGGGGTGGGGTACGTCAACTGTTATATTTCCGTCACAATTTTATAGACACGCTTTTTCTTTAAAATTTACATTTCTTGTGGACGGCCAGCCTGATTCGATTACGTATCAACAACTTCCCATACGACAATCAATGAAAAGCTATTTCAAGAGCATTATCAATCACACCTTCATGCTAGTATACCTGTCAATTTTGACATATATACTTCTAATATTCGACTTGAAATACAAATGTACTTTGTAGATGTATAAACACAAACTAACGTAGAAACATTCAAGCGTAAAATACAGAAATTTTGTTATAAACAGTGTTTGTTTGGTAGGTTGGCATGAACGGTTGGCGGAAAAAAAAATTACGTTAGAACAAGAAACCTTGTTAAAGCACAGCATGATCTTCCTTATATACAGACACATGGAACATAAATATCCATCCACAATTCAATTTTAGTGACTCCAAAGTATTGTAATTGAATTCATTCACAATTGTATCCGTCTAAATTCTGAACCAAAATTGAATTTCGTAGGGAGGATTTGCACATATCACAATGGAAAAACTTCATAATTATGAGAGTACACTAGCGTGCATATAAAAGGCAAATTGATACAAGATTACGGTATAACCCTTTCAATCAATGTGATGTGTGTTTTTTCTAATGTGAAAAGGAAATTATTTTTACCTTTATAATAAAAACAAAAAAAACCGCAGTTAGAGGGGCGTTATAGGAGAAACTTTGGAGGGGCGGGTTTTTGATTTGGTGTACTCTTCCTGATAACTTGTGTGTGTATGTGTGTGAGAGAGAGAAAGAGAGAAAAAAATAGTAAGAGCGAAGCGAACAAACAAATATATACACTAAGTGTTCAATAAATAATTATGGCGCATGAAAATATCAATCAATCATATACATATCAGTAAATTTGTTTTATTTTGAAAAATACTGCACAATTATTGTATTTTAACAAATCGATATATATTTTTGTGGTGATTTTAAGAGATACTGCCCCCCCCCCCCGCATCCACCACTAGCGACTAGCGTATGTCAGTGGATCCTTAAAGGTATCATACCCCTTTTCAGATCATTTCACGAATGAAGGGGAAAAGGGAACAAATACACATTAGGTACCACAAAGACGATTTAGGCTGCGATACAATATTTTATCTCTTAGCCCTCCTTGAATTATTCAACAAGAATTACAATTTTAATTTCAGCTTATTAGATGATTACATCCTTAGCCATGCATTTAACAGTCAACATGGTAAGAAGACTTTGTGGATGGATTTATATAATATATATAATTCTCATATAATAGTTTAATATTTTAATTATAAGAAAACATTTCATCAATTTTGAAAGGATTTACCGGATATTTAACCTGATGTTTTTTTTTAACTTCAACTTCCTTCCAAAAAAAGAAGATATATATATACCAAGGAGACTAATAGAGTGAGATATTCATTATTCATTATCAATCTCTAAATATGGTACGGCATCAGGGCAAATTCATGTAAATACACCTGCACCCTCCTGGCAATCACGACAACAGTACTCTAAAGAGTTCAACTCCCTCATGAATATTCATATCATTATAATTCAATCATCCAAGTCGGTTATCTCCCGCTGAGCTAACGAGTGATACGACTAAAGGGACGTGATGATCGCGTAATTCGACGAATATACGCGCAATTATTCGTCCGTAATCCAATTCAAAAAACGCAATTATTTGGATTATCAATCGGCGATCCAATGAGACGTCTGATAGTCTAGGCATTATCCAGCGGTGGAGCTTAACGTAGGGGGGGACGTTGGGACACATGCCCCTGTCAAATGAAAAAAAAATACGAAAGAATAATCTTACCTCCCTTTCACCATTCACTTTCTCGCAATATTTCAATTACAAGCTCTCGCATTCCGCTGGCTTATTTCACTTCGTATTTTATTACAGACCCCAACCACCCCCTCCCCACTTATCACTGAGCCGTTGAGACACCACTTGATAGACAAGTAATAGTCATGTACAGTGGGCGTTTAAGAAGTTAATGCATTTATGAAAGAGTCATCAATGTGCGTAAGGTCAAGGGCAAATGCACATCAACGTGAATTTCGCTTTCTACTTTAGATGTGGACTTAGGATAGCTTAAATATCAATAAGAATATGGAAAAAATATGTTGGTAATTGAAAATTACCAGATTTTTATATTCTCCATGTCCCTTCAAATGCCTGAAAAAAATTAACAGCGGCATACATACAAATGAAGTAATAATGCACACTTTCTAAACATTTGCATGCAATGGAGCAAGGCGAGCCAAAACTTTCCATGTTTAATTGTAAATGAGTGAAAATCCATAAGAGATGCATGTTGAATTTTCTGCTTTCTGTGATATACGAAACCAAAAAACCCCAGAAGTATAACAAATTGAAAATCAATATTCAAACTGTATGAAAATTGTAACCTTTCACTGAATATGAACATGATGTTTATGTTGAAAACTTTGAAACTAACTTTATTATCAACTGCTCATATGACAGACACGTGCAACCAATTACTTATTAACTCGGTTTGATATGATAATAAAAGAAAAGAATGGCACAAAGCTTTCGGTGAGTAATTGGAGTGTATAGGGAATGTTTAACAAAAAAATTGCCAAACATAACTAATAAATAATTTTAATACATAGAGTAAAATTTTATTTTATTTATTTCAATTGTGATTATGATATTTGGTTCACCTTTGAAAAGTGCATTCTTATTGTACATCCTATAAAGAAAGCACGTGTATCGGGGGATAACTATTCAATGATATCATAATAAAGAAGATTAGATCAAATTTTGTTTGAAAAGGGTTAGATCTGATCTCGAATAGATGACAATAATCTTATTTGATAATATCCGTAACATAAATATGTCATGTTCAAATATACAAAACGTGACTCGAATCGCTTATCAGCAGATTGTAAGATATAAATCAAGATTAGTGAAAACAAAAAAAGGCTAGAAAATCAACTTTATGAATCAAACCCACTGTCGGAATATCGTAAATCAAATACCATAAGATTATAAAGCTGTTGATGTGATAAACTGAGCAAAGGAAAGAACCATTATAGAGTCTGGGGTTTGCGCCACAGGGGGTCGGGGCAGGGGGCTACCGCTCCAAATATTTTCAAGTAGAGTGAAAAGGAGGAGCAGGGGAGAAAGGAAAAATAAGTATACAAACGAAAGATCTGGGTCGAGTAACTGTATAATAATTCAATCGGTAAAAAAAATCATCCTTAATAGTTCATCTTTCCCTCATCAAAATATTCTTGCGCCGCTGATAACAGGTTGAGGAGGGGCTTAGAGCAATAGCCCTTCTTTGGCAACACAAAACAATATTCCCCTCAGTTTTCAAAAATCGAATGAGGCATTATGATCTACATGTATTGCCCCATTCCTCCTCCAACGCTATCTGTAATGACATGGAGTAGTACAATCGGAACCCCACTCTGCTTCCAATCAATCAATGTTATGTATTATGAAAAAATAGTGAACTGTCACTCCCCCTTCACCCGAATATCTTTTTTCTGCTTGTCAAAGTTGTTTTGTATATGCCTTTTGATGGGAATATTTTTCACAGCAAAAACACTTGGGTTTAACTGTTCCTGGAACTTTGAGCGTCATGTCCCAATTTCACGAGTTTGAACTTTAAGAGAACAAATTTGGGCTAATAACAAGAGATCATTGTCACCAACGTGGTAGCAGTAAGGGTATTCATCCTTTTGTCAAAATTAGGTAAGAGGTCAACCCAGCATTACAGAGGTCAGTGCGATGACAAACGAAAATCGAGCATGATTTGAAGACCTTCAGGCATTTCTACACTGTATAAAGTTTTAAAAAGATGTTTCTAACAACATGTTTCTGCCTATGGTCTTGGTGCAAACATTCCATGGTGGCTATGTTGATATGAATAAGGAAACGTTATCATATCCGAAAATAAATAATTGATGCGCCCGAAGTCGACAAAATTCATTAACGACTTGACAGATTACCCAATGATTGTATGATAGAGCAACAACGTAAAATTATGCAAGAGTTCTGTGGTTCATCGGTATTTATGTTAACTTATATAATAGATTAATAAGAAGTATTTTAATGGTAAGGTCATTCAGCCCCATCTCCAACCCTCTTGATCTCGTTTCGGCGGTATACCGGCGTTCTTTTAGAGCGTATTTTGGTGCTGGATTAGTTTGTAAGACGATCGAGCGATCTGAGAACCATTTCCTATTCCTTATATAAGATGTAACCACCAATTTACCCTCCAAAGCCACGAGGAAAAAGACTTGAACATGTTTACTAAGCGATGCAAAGGGAAAACAAACTCGTATGTCCACTCTGTACCAGTCCCCATTGTTCTGTTGCATAATTGGATACTTTGTTAGGATTGTATAATGCCTGAAATAAAATAAAACAGACTATGGGCAATAATGGGTGAGCCGAGTGTGATGTTTTTACTTCCTGGTGAAGAGCGTTCCTTCATTACTAGCCTAATTGAAATCAACTGTGTTTCACATTACGAACGACAATATTATGAAGTGCCAAATGTCGAGCCTCAATATTGTTTCTGCCAATTCAAGAAATTTATGCCTATATTTCAAATACTTTCCTTTTAATTCAGACAAAGATGTACTTGAGGCTTAGGTTGAAAATTTCAACAAAAAAAATCAACTGAATAATGATTGCAATTTTGAATTGGGCACCCATTCCGCTGGCAATAATCCAGGTATTCGTGAGGTTCTCCGGAACGAACACCCATGGTCATTTTGCATTGCGATTTCCTCACACCTCAAATACCCTTTATTGGATGGTAACAAAAGTAGCCAACCGTGAAATACACAATTTTTAGAATTTCATTAAATGTATATAGGCAAAAGGGTTAAAGCAAAAGGGTTAAAGCAATGAGGAATGGGGATTGATAGAAGACGGGCAATACATTTGAATGGATTTAGGTTAGACTTAAAATAATTTAATTGTAAGTTTAACGTTAGGATTAGCTGTGTTAAAGCCATATCAAGTGGATTCTACACCAAAATGTTCATACCTGTATGAAACTACTTTATTATTCAGCACTAAATTTTTTTAGAATTATTAGCCAAATCATACCGGTTTTATGGATAGCTTATACATATTATGTCATAAAGTACTCGAATATATAAAAATCTAGGAGATGATTGTCTGATCACATTTCTTTAAGCTGTTACTAACCCATAAATTCTTCGTGAAGGAATGTTTAATGAACCTGACAAAGTGACGTCATCGCTTGAGTATCATGATCCTTGGCTGCTTTAATTTCTCAACCCCGCGTTTTTGCCGCCAATCCTCAAACAAACTCACCGCAGTGGAAGTGGTAATTTAGGATCAAAATACAAAACCCCGATCAAGGTGGAAAGAGAGAAGGGAATAAAAAACAAAGGCCTCGGGCCTACAGACATTGATTTCACAAAGCTCACTTTCGCCAGGTGTGTACGGCGAGTAGATGGAAAGCGGATTACCTGTTTTTACTAAACTGAATCATCCCGTCTTTAGTTCATTCTCAAGTTCTTTTTCTTTCTGTTTTAAACTGATACCGACCTATTTTCCACCTATCCAGTCATCCCAAAAAGCCTGGCCTAAAAGCCCAGTGATACTTCTCTGTATTCTCTTGAAGCTCAGTGATACAACTATGTTTAATGTGACGAATTATCTTTCCGATATTGCGGAGCGTGTGTTTCGATAAACGAGTGTTGTTTTCGATGAAGAAATTCATACAATGAAAGAAAGTATGTTAATAGTAGAGAGCCGGCGAACATTCACAAAGGCGTACATCATCAGCTGACCGACCACGCAACCAAACTCCCCCTCCCCCCGTTTATCCGAGACAGCTCTTCTGTTGACACATTCAAAACCTTGAAGATGAGCCTATATAATGTTCCTCTGCCAGTCTTCTCAATTGTCTATAAGTCTTTTTTTCCTATTTATCATCATTATCATTACACCGATGGTTAAGGATGATAATTGGTGTAACCTTTCCTTCCATTGTTTCTAATATCGCTTGTAAACAGAATGATATCTGTATTCATTTACAATTTTTTTAAATTTCATCCCGCCGATTGCTCTATTTTTGTCGCAGCTTTGTCCTTTTGTTCGCATTTCCTTATTTCCTCTGCTTTTTTTTCATATCTTCGTCGTGCTCCATTAATTATATTGTGTATTGTGTACTATTCACGCAACAAGCTAACGATGTCTAAACAGAGTGTGTACATTCTTCCTGGTATGCAATCATTACTCTAAATACCATTTTCTCACTATTTCAGTGCACTTTCTACACAATTATGTAATCATTTCGATGTTTGGTAAGTCGTTATTTCACCTGAACAGAGCTACATGTATTGAGCAGCATATAGCTAATACATAGACATTACTAGAAACTAATTGCACTGTATACAGCTATTCAGAAACATAGTATGAAAATTGACCTTAATTTAGAAAACAGAATATCCCTAATAAAAAAAAGACAGTCCTATAGGACAGTTGATGAGAGTAAACAAAATGCATGACCTTACTGGCCTAAGCGAACTAGGACAACACATGTAGTCCATTTCAAAACATATCGCCAAATAATTTGTACAATATAGCCACCATCATGGGGTGCATTTAATAGAGTTATAGAGTGTTAACAACAAATACAGAATGGTGAAAAGAAAACACAAGTGATTCAATTCAGCCTTGCCTTGGTACATGTATAGTAACTTTGGCAAAGAAACACCAGGGAGGTGAGCACCCCTATTATCTTACAAACTTAAATAGAACGAAAACGAGGAGACAAAAAGACGACCGTTTTTATCCTCTTGCCCCAGCCCGGTCAAAATACCCTCGCGCCGAGCTTCAATAGACCAATTATTATCTCCATATTATCCTTTTATAATGCTTTTATATTTTCCAAGTGCCAACTACATGTACTGTACATGTTTGTCATCATGAACTTTCATTCCAGCCCCGGATTCTAGCTTTAAAGTAACGTATATTCAAACATCTTATATGCATACGTCCTGTATCCATACTTCATTTATATGAATGCGGGGTGAAATGGAAATTTGCATTAAAAGTAAACAGGTGGCCAAAGTTACACATGTAGGCTACTCTAAGAAAGGACATTCATCCAGAACTTCTGGCAACCAGCGTGACATTCATGAAATACTTGTATTAAAATTGAAAACGATATTCCAATATCCGCTCAAAGTTTCCTTTGCCTGTGATACCATATCATGCTATATAGACCTATAGGTCGAACAGTTTCAAACCACTTCCATCAAGGTGACACTGCAATGCATGACCACTTGGAATACTTAGGATATTTTCTTTGATTGGAATCGACTGAGGGTACAGAGGTGAACTAATGGATCGGGCTTGCGGAATCGATTTGCAACTTGACCGAGTTATTTCCGCTTAGAGTTCATCAAACAAGATGACCCGTATATAAGGGCAGTCAGACATCACTACAGTTACACCAACAGGACTTAAAACGCCAGGGGAGCATTTAATAAAAGAACTTGTCAGATGTTTTATCTGACAGTTACTACAGTAACAGTCAGATACCTGTACTTCTTAGCCAATCACGACCCAGGAAGGTTACAGATCTAACAACTTGTCAGACGCCAAAACTTGATGAAACGCTCCGAAGATCGAAAACAGCTTGAAAGTCAAATGTAATGTTACTTCGAATGGCTAAAGATTATCAGTTTCGTCTCAATGCACTAGAATGACCGCGCGTAACATCACTACTAAGGCAAACTTTGTCTTCATTTGACGAAGGAGTGTAGCATATGCGGTGCTTGCCTAGCATAGCACCAAACACCAAATAATGTCCAAGTCCGATCATAAATGGAGCATGTTGGCCATAATCTACAATGACAAGACACAAGAGAAAACAAAGATTACACTTAACTTTAAGGGCCCGTTCCAGAGAGTTCCAACTATGGTAACTTTGCCATCATGGCAACTACCATGGTAACAGAGGTTCGCAATCAATCACAACCCGGATTTTCATGGTAGTTACATCAATGGGAAAGCTGCCATATACATCTATACGTTTTATGAAACACCCCATGGTGTGTAAAACTACCTTGTTTTGAAAATTACTTCCTTACAAATAAAAACGATGGCAAACTTTTTTTTACATCCTATTCTTGATCTCAAATAATGCTTTGAAAAAACAGTCCGCGAAGTTAAAATCTCAGATCTGTGCTAATGACGAGTGTATTTGCGAACCGGGGTTGTATTCCTTTCGTCAATGGATTGGCTCATGACCTTAGACACAGTACCCTTTATCCTCTGTTTGGTGAAGAAATCCCTTTCTAAATTTGCGTTTGTTTTGAGCAATCCTTGCAAATCCTACTTGATCTCCGATAGACGTTAAAAGAATATACAGGTGGATGGGTGACGCCTTCTACAGATTTCCCCCTTTTTTGTGTTTAGCGTCGTATTTATCGAACGCTTTGGTTTCTACGGCAAACTGCATGCCGATGTTGCGTGGTAGTTTCGAAAGTCAGCAGAGAGCTCCTCTATGATAAACAGTAGCGACTTTTCGCAATTGCAACATGGGCGAATTCTAGAACATAGTAAATTCAATGAAAATTCCCGTCAAAACACAATGAACAGCTGAGAGGTCTTTGTCGAAAATAGGTGAACCTTGACAGCAGATCGTCCTAAGATTCGGAGCTGACGAAATATGGCAAATATGTCGTTTGACCAGAGTCCAATGCAAAACTGCTGCTTTGATTCATCAATTGTCGACAACGGATTCATTGTCATGAAGGGCACTTAACGATAGATTTTCTATGTTTTTAAAGGTGTTCTGCGTCGCAGACGTGCGAGACTATCTTTTTTCATTCGGAAGCTCGGAGTTTCACATGGAAGGCAAAATATTTCAGACCCAGAAAGCAAAAACAGTACAGGGGAGGAGACGAGATACTGGTTCTCGCTCCTGAATTACCTCGTCACCTTAGTGCATTTTAGGCTTTCGAAATATTTTATGTTGGCGTTGATGGATTTAATGCACTGTTGATGTTGAAACAATCAGTCTATGGTACGTCGACGTTTATGTCTACGTCTCATGGAAATTCCCCATGAATGGATTTGTCGCACGAAAATGTCCAAATAAATGGTTCATGATAACACGATATGGCATCATGATTGTCAACTGTGGATGTTCAAGTTAATTAGGCACTAAAGGCGGTTGACGAAATATCTAGGTTCTCAATTTGTCGACTGCCCCACCCCCTCAGTCTTAATTGTTCCTAACCATTCTTTTTTTTCAGCATCGACTTCTCTCCCCACTCCTACATACCCCCTATCAACGACCCCATCCCCCAAAATACCCCCATCCATCCGGATTCCAATTTATAAACCCCTATAAACCCCCTTGACTGAGAGCGGCATGCTTTCATGACATCTTTGAAGTACGCGTTAATCGTCATCACCTATAGAGTCAATGTACGGCGTTGTAAAGGTTACCGACGAACTTACACTTGATGTCGAGATCTAGAAACAACGTGGCTATGATTGATTATTAGCTTGTCAATCAGCAACCACTATACAAATTTGTCAGGGTCCTGCCATCGCTCAAAATCATGGGGGAAAAAATCGGCAAGAGAAGAGTTCGGTTTTTAACCCATTCGCCAGAGGATTGAACCCTGTTGATCCCCGATTGTTGTATTTACCTTTGGATATTTTGAATGGCTTATTGTGTCTGATGGTACGGTCGCACCTCTGTTAACAGCTCTATGGTCGCACCAAGGAATGCGATCCAAACCGACCCCCATATGAAATAATGTAAAAACTTTGCTCGGTCTGGAGTCTGTTTCGTTCGAATGACGGTGTAGCGTGAAGTAGGATAGAAGGAATCTACGGGGACCCGGATCGTTCTTCAGTTCACTCTTGCGACTCTGGCAGGTATAAATTAACATAAACTAAATCGCCCCCCCCCAAAAAAAAAAAATTAATTAAGAAATCACCTGAATAAATTCGATTTTTTAACAAACTTTGAAAGGGACAATGATCATGATGATACCGGCCATTTAACTAAATAATATCCTCGAAGAATCTAAAAACAATTAACTCACAAATTGAGCAGGAAAAAAAGAAAAGGCAAGATGTCTTATTCCTTATTGGCTATGATGAATAAGAATGTCAAACTCTTTGCCAACTTTGTGGTGCAGGAGTTTTGACTGTCGAATTGTATTCAGAGGGTTACGTGTTCGAATCCCATCTCGTCAATACAGTCCTTAGGCGTGGCGAGAATCCAAACTCTCCATCCAGGTGTTAACTGGGTACCTGGTAGGATGCGAAGGTCAATATACCATGTCTAGCAGTTGGGCTGAGAGATCTTGTAGGATGCTCCTCAGGGAGTGGGGAAGTGCATACATTACGTGTGGGAAAGCCAGAATCCGATAACTGAGGATATAGAGACGTTGTCGTGTTAAACGCTGTATTATCTGGCCAATATGCTCTGATGAAAATCATGATAAACGAAGGTGAATATTGTACTTAAAAACTTGTGTTTTTAAGTGGTGGAGTATTGGGAGAAGATTTGGAAGAGGGTATTTTCAGAAATAGCCAATTGGGTGTAATAGACCAGTTTATCACGAGAATCTAGGCTAAATGATCTATTATTATAATAATATCACTCAAACTCAATGCCATCGCAGAAGACTTACAAGTCACGTAATTTGTTATTTGTATCGGTGTCTTCAGACATAACATTTAGTTTCCTTGACATTCAGAACTTATGAAGCCGTAGAAGTACGTAGAGAACATATTAAATACCAAATAAAGAATACAGAAGAGGTGAAACGATCATACTTCCTCATACCCCTTGAAACGATCTATTGAAACTAAAATCGATTCTGGTAGTTTGAAACCATAAATACTGCAATTATCTTTTGGCTTTTTTTAACAGACAAGAGAGAAGACTGACACCCTCCCTCCCATGATCAAACCCTATTGAAAATATCTGGACGAATAGTGTTTTCTCCCTCCCATTTTTCAAATGACTTTTGTCAATGCCCGTATAATTATAATGGGCAATGTTTTCGAACTACCCTTCCATGAATGTGGAATCAAAGTTACTAACAATGAGGCAGTGTCAGGTGTGTCTCGATTGCCAATTAAAGTCAGCTCATTTTGTTCTTCTACAATACCAAAGATATGTGCCTCAGGCATATCATATCCGTGAAGAGAGCAACAAAGGTTTGAGATTCGAAATATTCCAATTTTTAATCCATCATTTCCGAAATGAATGGCGGAATCAAAATATTATCCGATGACTGAGGGAAGATCCAAGCATTTATTGGAAGCACGGCAGGAAATATAGGATGATCATGGTTTTTGGATTAATATAGTATGTATTTTTCTGATTCTCTAGGAAAAATAGCCAATATCCTTGTATGGACTGTTACATATCATATCACTAAAAGTAAACTTGTATTTATGCATGTCAAGTTGCTGCCTGAGTTCGGGAGTGCCGGGAATGGTGACGCCGCCCCCAATCCCCTCCCCGGAAGAGACAAGGGTTTCTCCATTACCAGAATTAAAATATGCGATAGTGTACCAATTAATGTACAAACATCAAGACGTTTGTCATATACTAAGGGATACCAAAAGGAAATCGAACCCGAAACATTTTTCCCGTATTGACTGAAACAAAAACCGGACCGTTTCAACTACCTTGACATTCACCAATTCGAAGAAATAAAAGTGAGCGAAAATTGTGATACATAAAATCCGTTACGTAATTCAATGAAGAAGTCTTTGACCGCTGAGGTATATTCTGATATTTGACAGTGCCTAATGTGCGTCACTACATACTCCATTACATCTGAAGGTATCACGATCATAGCGATCGAACAACAGGGCCAACGAGGAGAACAATGCATGCCAGCAAGGAATGACATCCCTAACGATTTTTTCGTAATAAATGTCCTATTGACACGAACTTGATATGGTTTGTTAATGTGTGACAAAGAACAAGTAATGGAAGATGAATCACTTCATAACAATCCATACTGCAAAGTGATCCGGTATTCAGTAGGTTCTCCATTTTATGAACTCTATAAAGAAAGAATGAATGAGAAAAGACTATACTCAAACACGACAGCGTGCAATATATAAAATGATTAATGACGCGTTGAGCGTATTACCTATAGTCTTTGAAATTCAATCAGCACATTATCATCCCTATTGAACATGATGGATTATTTTTCCTTGGACCAAACTTCTGCTGGTAGTTCCATTTTAGAATGGATTGAATTAAGTCTACTCAAACATATATTGATAATAACAACATGTCAAAATAAAACATGATTTATGACTCGTGAAGTGTGTCTTGTCATTGAAACTCAGCACCCATCAGCTTAAATACAACAAGATTAATTATTTTTTCCTTAGGTCAAACTTTGGCTGGTTGTTACCTTAACTGTTGTCGGATTTCGTATTTTTTTGGCATATAATGTAATGTATTAGGTATTTTTGGAATGCTGGAAGGGGTGATTAGGCCAATTTGAAATCTGCACAATGATCGCTTTGCTCGCTCGCACGTCATCCGTCTGATGCATAACGCCTATCGCCCCTTACCCTATCAAGAAAAAAAAACACGAGACTCGTGTCTACCCCTGGATGACAATACTCGAAGACAATGTAAACTTTCATGATGAGTTGAAGCTAACCATTTATTATCATGGTTATAGCTTTTGAAAGGATGGCCGAGCAAAACTCACATCAAACACAATGATGCCACAGGGAGTAGAATCTTATATCTTGTTCTACGATATCATGAAACTCCCGAAAAGAAAAGCTTCCTAAGCCAATCCGAATAGACGCAGTGAGCAATATTTTTTTAAACGAAAAGTCTTTAAAGTCAATGTGAATTGTGAGATCATCAGGGGAGGAGACACTGATAGAGGCAAGAAATATAAGTGACGTCATATATTCTCAAGATGGTCCATATATCTTTTTTTTCATAGATTTACTTTGTATTTTCTATTTGTTTGGCACTAGTAGTTAACTTGGGGTTTTCTTTAATTCAAATGATCGCTCTATCCTCTGGCGCCGCCCTTATACCATCCTAAGTTCTGATAAAGCAAGTATGATTTGCACCAAACCAAATCAAGCACATTTCATGAACAAAACAAATACAATATGTTACATGCTCATGTTATACAGTGAGACCATAGTAACATACTCTGTCGACATAACCATTTACAAACTCATGTATATATCTGTCAATGTTTGCTCTGATTACAAGGAAATAGACGAAACGGCTAACCTTCACAGTCTATTGCAACACCCTTCCAGTCAAACAGTTTCCTCCAGGAAACCGAAAAATAATTTCGAGAGATCATTTAGTAAACATAGTAGAACTGGCTACATTTTACGAACAGGAAAATATGTCAGGTTAAAAAGCGTTAAGTTTCATAGATTTTGGTACAAAACAAGCAATAATAATAACAGCAAACCTATCATACATTGATAGTATAATATGATAAGAGTTTGGTTTATTTCTTAAATTTGGAAAATCTACATCTGAGATGAAAATATTTGTAAAAATAAAAACCACAATCATCATAGTTTTCGGATTAGTAGCTATTAAATAATTTTAAAGTAAATCAAGTACAATATCATTGTATATATTTAAATTTTGATTTCGATATACCGTTCGGCTTACCATGAAAGTGTTTCATGAAAACGATATAAATTGTGTTTTTTTTTGTACTAGTATTTCTATCAATGCACGAATATAGCAACGTGTAACTTCCTAGTCTCTGGTAATATTTTTGAAATGGTGATGTATGTAAATTCTAATAGAATTTTCCTAATTATAATGACTTGACTATAAACAAGGGACAGGTGTTGAAAGCTGCCATTATTTCCTTAAACAGAGAAAGAAAATGAGAGGGGGCTGGGAAATAATCATGCAAAAAAAAACCACCGTCCTTCATCGATCTATTTTGTTTCTCTTTTAAAAGATAGATCATGTGGCTCATAGTGAGGTATTTTCTCAGAAAACACGAGGATCGAGAAAAGACAGATATTAATTTCAATACTGAGATGCAAGCCATATGCAATTGTGCAAGTCAGTGTGCTATACGTTATCAATTCACCAAATGGGAGCATGTTCAGATGAGAGCAGTTCTACGTGTGCTGTCTACGGAAGATAACGGTTGTCATGATTGCAGCGTTATGAAAATTGTTCAGGGCACCGTTGGTTAAAACATTCTATAAGAAGTAACCTTGTCATTGATTGTAGCCACTGACATTGGCAACACTGCTAACCAGCCAATTAGAATCAAGAATTACAGTGAACGCCATTTTGATGGCAAACGACAATCAGATTTATCTATAAAAAAAAAACCCTTGAACCTGATAAAAAAAAACTACAGTAACAATCATAATGGTCATTCTGCCATCATTGCTAACTGCCATGGTAACATTGCTCAACAGTCAATAATCAAGGTTTCAGGACGTTACCACTGATCATGTTGTGGCAAAGTTAACATCAATTATAAGTGAGTCTCACTGACTCAAACAAATGTTATTGCTTTTTCCGACTACGGCATGATAACCGTGCAAAGTTTCCACGGCTGAATTGACATTCAAGCAGGCACGATCAAGCTTGGAAATCAAGTAAGGAAATCGGGGATCAAATCTACCGTGGTCAGCGCCAGTCTCCATCGACACCGCTTTGGTTACCTTCAAGCGCAGGACTTAAACATTCGACGAGGAAACATGGGAGACCAGAACTCTGTGAATTGACCTAACTGCCTTGCCGGGCTAGATCACACGACCTAAAGTTGGGATTGATTCGATCTTGTTAATGTGAAAGATCCGCAGTGGGATTTTTTACGTATATGCTCCGATTTGAACCAACCAAGAATGATGTTAAGTTCCCAAAACCGAACTCAGACTCGATTCAGCCTGATCTTAAATATCCCTTTTCCTAATAAGCACAGCTCAGCTCAGCAAAACGATCGAGATCGATATGAGTAAAATTGGACGGCATTTTCCGTTTTTTTATATGTTATTACATAAAATCATATTTTTTTCATTATTTCATACCTGTGTGAATAATATGTCTCCCTTATAATGAAATAAGTTGCAGCAATAAATATCTAATGTACTAAATCAGTTGTCAATCCAATTTTTCTAGTTCTTGAAGGAAAAAAATTGAATAAACCTAATTTCATATAATAAAATACAAAAGAACAAGTGGAGTTGTGACATCATCAGCCCACCTAATGAATATTCATGACGACTGTTTTTTACAAAATATTAGTAAGCTTTAAAATTCAATAACTTTGCTATTTGTTGTCTGATTTTGACGAAATTTTCGGCATTTTGCGTAGTGAATTCTACTCTGTTTGTTAAGCTATGAATACTGTCAGCCTGAACCACCCCTTTAAATCTGGCATGGCTAGTATGAAAGTTAGGCGTTTTAACGTATGCGACATTGTAACTGTGCAGTATCTGTTCAATCTGCATGATCGGTGCGTCATCAAAATTACGCACCGATTGTCGCGCCGGTCACTGACTTTCAGCAGGCCGTCTAATGACATATCTGCAATAAGTTCAGTGGTTCTCATTAATATCCTGTAATCACATCTGAAATTATTGAATACATTTCTTTGACAAGGATAAAATGCAAGTGCGAAAGAAAAATGACTATACTAACGATAAACCTTTGCAATAGAATGTGCATCAATTACTTGATGTGATTTTCCGTCAAAAAAAAAAAAACCAGCTAAACAAAGCTTTTTTTCTTGTATATTTGTAATGGCTGACCGAAACTGCTTAAGAAGACACAAATTTAGATTAGTCAGACTCGGTGATGAGGTGCCAGCAACATTTTATAAACTACTGGTAGCATGCGTGATTACTTATTGTCGTGACAAAATGAATTGCATCCTTGTCAGCATTAGTGAGATGATGAATCATCGCTAAAGGGCTTCAGCATTGAAAATATTTAGTATGAATTCCACCCACCGAAAGGAGGCATTTCGTTGTTAATTTAACGTGTTTTTCGCGCTTGCCAGAAAAAATTGCTACAATTTGGTAGCCATAATGTAAAAAGATGTTATGTTTTAGCGTTCTCGGAGAGGACCTTAAGCCGTTGGTCCCCTGGTTGCTTTCTCACAGGCATTCGTGCTTTCTTAGCAGTCAGGTAAAAAATCTCAGTATCTTGTTGATTCAGACCGACTATAAAACCGAGAATATCAGTTATTCACTGACCTGGAAATCTGCTCTGATCAACTTCGATCACAAAATACCAGTATTTTGGCAATGTAAAAGCAAATTACCTACACATCACTATACATCGTGTATAGTCTAACCGTGCCAATTGCACTTGTTTCACTATTATGCAAAAAAAAAGAATAGGGAACCTATACAAACATCGGTCACGTGATCCATTCCATCTCCAAAGTAAGCACATATCTGGAAATCAAAACATCCCTCCCAACGATCATGAAGAGGTAAATATTATGAAGAACATCGTTTTCCCCGACAGCCGTCTGAACGAACCCATTACTCCATGTCAGATCTATTGTCAACGAACTCGGGAATACAATGGACCGGGTTCGTTACCTTGGGCAGACGCCGAGCTCTCGCTCGTACTCGGGAACCTGGTAGCTTCCAATAAGGAATCGGAATTTCTCAAGGGAGTCGAATCATATACTGGATAGAGCGACTTCTTTCCTATTTTTTCATTGCTATTCATTCAGATATGCCTTGCCTCGGAATGTCAGGAGGGGGATACGCTACTAATCTCATACAAATTTAACCTATTTACGTGTATAGTTCCTAACTTCCTATCTCGATAAACTTATGATAATTTTCACGATTTTGAACAGGCGTGCAAATGAAAAGGGAGACGGGGAAGGAATGTACACGTGTGTTTTGTTTACAAAAGGATTTACATGAAGTATTTGTAGAGAAAGAGATATTTAAAAAATAAAGAATAGAGGTGGACCCGTCGGTCGATCCATTTATGCATGAAGACTATTAGTATCCCTGAAGTGTAACATCATCTTGAAATGTTAAACTCTCCTTCACATGTGAAATAGTATTAGATAACAACCTTAGACCCGAACTCGTGTTATAACATTTGATCCAGATTCGACATGTCCAACAACAAAAAGTTCATGGTGGCTTGCCTCTGAAAGGAAAAATGTTATATTCATACAGACTGTGCTAATGTTTGATGACATTATAAAATTTGACACGAAGGTAGTGCATGTGGATGGCTTAGGCCAAATGAGAAAGCTTTGCCACATATATAAATCATGATTATAGGACAGTGCAATGGTATATGAAAACAAATGCTTCAATAACACCTGACCGATTAAACAGGCGAAGAAAAAAAGTTTTTTCACATCAAAAGCACCCGTTCATACAAAGTACGCGTATGTCGTCATTTAGACGCAGTGCGTCATTTAGACACGAGTCGTCATTTAGACGCGGTGCGTAATTAAGACGCGGGTTGTCGTTTAGACGCGGTGCGTCATAATCTTGACGAATTAAACCTGCGTCAGCGACCGTTGAAGGGTTCGTCGCACCTTAAGTGAATGGAAAGATCTTATACCACTTGGTCTGATACTAACTGCGATATCACTGTTTCAACCAATTGATCTATTATCAGATTTACGCAACTTCCACTTTGTCTAATTGTTGATTGGGCTAACACCCACTTGGCTAAATATAGTTTTGTATCATGTTTCAATGACCCTTCGTCTGCCATATTCAGTCCAAAGACCATTTTGTATAACCACCTGTCGAATCGGGTGTCAGTTGTGTCAGACCATGCAGACAATAGGCAAAATAGGTATAACATATTTCCAATTATAGGAATTTGAATGGTAAGTGCGTCAAGGTGCACGGCAATGAGACTAGAGGACAGGGGATAAATTGATTGTAGATTGGATTATGTAGATAGGATTAATAGACAAGTAGGAGGTGACCAACTGTCATTTTAGACGAAGTGGCAAATTGAAGTGACTATACATAGGCTCTCATGGCGCTATATGAAAATGACAGCAACAGACCGTTCCAATCATAAAATTGCGTGTTTTGAGGGAAACACGATAAGGGGTATGGGATATAGCATTTCCAAGTGGAGGCGGGTAAAATGTGTTTTTCTGGTAACATTACAGTCAGACGTCCATACCATTCATTCACCTAGCGCCCATGACTTTGCTCCAATATAACATTCACATACCATCTGTCAAGTATAATCTACACATTTCTGTGCCGAATTTGGGGGAATCGAGATTTTGATTCTGTCAGCCTTTCCAAAATATTTAAAGGCCATTTGAAGAAAAGAATGAAACCCACATGTTTATCAAATTTCAGGAGAAAATGGTATCATGTTATGTTCCTAAGCTGACGAATGAATTCATACGACTTTCTTCTTCTTATAATATATCATTTTATTTAAAATATTACCACAAATATCTTGTTTTTCTTTCTTTCTGGGGCACTGGAAACTGGACCATAGACCTGTCTGTATGTTTGTAAGAGAATACAAAGACATTAAATTCAATACATTCTCTCAGAAAATAACATGATATCATCACCAATACCATTGGAAATCTAGGGTGGTATTTATCACATGATAGTTTAGCCACATAGGATTTAAACGTTCAATGTGTTCTGAATATCTGATTACAGAATACGAGAGAACTTATGTTTTAAACACTTAAAAAGAAGGGATGGACCTATGCTTAAGATAATTGTTAGTGAGAATATGCAAACATTACATCATGATTCAATTCGTGAATATAATCTAACATGTTCGTATGAAATAATAATTTAGTTTCGTCATTCAGATCTTTTAGAATAAAAAGGTATTTTCAAAAATGAAGAAGACGACCTTTAATATGTGTTTCTGTTTCCGCTTGTGTTTCATCCCCTGCTTTTAACTTCTTCGCCCTTTTGGTAAGCTGTACAAACCAATCCAGCAGTGCGACTCCGTTTCTCTAAGAAAAAGGTTGAATAGTGAAGTCTGTTCTCACTGCTTCACAGAAAATAATAATTTGGATCCATACCAAAACCAGAGAATTTGATTTTTTTCACCCTCTCAAGTCTAAGGGTTGAATATGAGAAAATTACACTTTCAGAAGTGACATTTAGATTTTGAAAAGAATGCGAGCTTTCGAGGATTTTTTTAATGAAAATTATGAACACATTCTCGATTGTTGTCTCCAAAATGGAAATATTTATACACTTTAATCTCACTCTTTTAGAGTGAATATTTTGAACTTTTTTCTAAATTATTTGAGATTGAAATAGTCCTATCAGCATAGTGAGGGCAAAATGGGTGATGGCTATAGCGGATGTGATCCGCCCTTTGGATCATAACTATTAGTGCCCCCCCCCCCCCCCGAATGAAGATGGAATTATACTTTATTTTGCAACGAGGTCTCCATTTTTTTCATGATGAAAATGGTGCCAAATAAGATGTATAAAATCCACCCTTAGCAATCTTGATATCCTCTATCCATCTCTTAAAAAAAAATACGCAAACAAATGTCATCATATGCCTTTATAATTATATTCTTAAATTCGCCCGTTTCCAATTCAATTCGGGCGATTCGCTGATATCAGTTTGTGTCCTGACAGGGGGCATTTGGTATTGAGGAATGGATGTGTTGAGTCGATCGTTAAGTTGACGAACTGTCAAATTTATCAAAAGTATACAATATGATAAAACTAATTTCTGTAACGGCATATCAAAATGAGGCTGAGCATCACTTGACGTTGACGCGGGTTTTTATATCGTGGCAGTGGGGACGGACGATCCAGGGTTGCCTAAATCCACTTTGTATACACACACGGACCTGAGCACTGCCCGCGTTGTTACTTTTTAACGTGATCACTTTATGATCTCCTGCCACATATTTGCGAAGCGCAAAAAACAACTGCGATCGGCGCTAATTTGATGAAATTCTGAATGATAGCCATGTGCACCAAATCGGTAAATTAAAGTGAATGATGTTCGCTTCACTATCTAGTCAAGGAGACAAACCTTCTAAATTTGTTCTGATAAGAAAACAGGTGCTGCGCCGCGTCTCGAGTAATTAGAATGGACTCAAACACGAAAGGAAAGGATCAATTTGCCAAAGTAGATTTGTATTAATAGAAAGAAATAGAAAGACTTTAAGAGAACACCAAAAGGAGTATATTCTGTTTAATTCATACTTCTTTCATTTTACTTAATTTTCAATCTTTTTAAAGCCTGTTTGAGGCCTTGGGGGGGGGGGCTCAGTTCACAAGTGAGCGCATAATATGCACGATAATTTGAGTAACTGATTTCATGAGAACTATTCATTTTACATGTATCTAAGTAGTGAATCATTGAACGATTCCTGAATACAGTTTGCAGACTGGATTTCGAGTACATTACCATTACTTTTGAGTAACCATTAATGAATTCTTTGCCTCTATTGGACTCAAGTAAACATCAATACATTAATAGACTGATGCGACATATCTTATTCAAAGCGAGCTTTCTTCTTTTTTTTGTATATCACAATGTAGTAGTCATTTAAGCATACAAAATGCAGTCAGGGGTTTGGACCATGTATAATATACAATTATGTTGTACCTCATCCTATGTGAGTAACATACCTTACTTCATTTGTTTTCTGCTGTTTTAATATTTCATTTTTTTTATACTTTATATTGTTATGAATACACAATATAAATCGCCATATCTAAGCGGTAACAAACACAACCAATTGAAATATCGTAAAATTAAGCGAATTCTGAATATCATTTGAATCAACCCAGCCGAACTGTCCTTGTGTGTGGATACTTTTTTTTCGTTTCGGAATATATTGTTATTTTAAATTTCCTATTGGATTTCCGGATGATTGGCTGCAGATAGATATATGGTCATGTTGGGGAAAATAACTATAGGGCCTAGGGCCTACTTATAATTGAGTGATGGCATCATGTAGGAATCTCCATGCTTCGCACTGTAATAGGGTCTAAGGATATACTGAATGCTAAAAAATAATGTTCGGAAAAGATACATACTGTCCAGATTGACAATGCACAAATTGCTGAATATGACTATCATGACTATGGCACAACTTATGTAACAGTGAATGGTCTTTACCCTTGTTGTTTGAATGATCCTAGTCATCCTAGTCTTGTGGAGGTGTCGTGGTGTAGTCACTCGACTCTTAAACCAAGGGTCGAGGGTTCGAATGTCCTTTGGCATGTTCTTTAACAAAGCACTTATCCACTTTTGTCACTCTCCATCCATGTGTTAAATGGGTACCCTTTAGGATGTAAAATCAATGTGATTATATTTGCATGTGTGCAACAGGATACTTGTACTACCAAGGGAGTGGAGATGTTGCAGTTTATGTGTGGAAAGTGATGGATTCTATGCCGGGGTAATGACAATGTCAAGCGCTTAAAAACCAACGTATAAATGTAACAATTATTATTTTATTTATAAACTTGTTAACATTGTTTGTACACTCTACACTCCCTATGGAATATTTCAAATTGAATAATAATGTAGTGGTCTGAATTATTATATAATAATAGTTATGACTTTATATAACTTAGGTTATACTCATTAGACCATACCGTATGGGAGCTAAGAGGGAAAGTGGTGTGAAAATTATTTCCCAAACAGTATGTCAGGCACAATGAAGTAGTTAAAGATATATATTTAATGATTTTACTTTTATAGAAATACCAAGGTATCATACTTACAAATACATAAACACCACGGCATCACGAATGATGAATAATTATCCATTGTGCTAGTATATTTCCTATTTCCAAGGCTTTAATCCAGAATAATCACACAAAATTGCTGTTTCATCAAAATATTCCAAGATCAGAAATGATCGAATACGAATTTGTCAATAAATCCTTGGTAACGTGGTAGTTACTATGCACTGATCACCTTTAGGTCATTTAGCTTGAAAAGCGAATTGAGGGAATAATCTTGCCAGTCTCGTTCCAGAGAATGTTAGTATAAGCTAAGTTACTATTCTCATTCGCCGATTGTATTTCAGTCTGCAGCTCAATACTTAAATTACATCAAACACGAGCGACTCGTTGCTAGCGACACCTTGGTTTATTCGCACGTGTTTAAATCCCCTTTGATCGTCTAGTGAGCAAACACACACACATCACTCTTTATATCCTACATCAGACAAACATTCAGCCTTGCATGAACCATGACAACGCTCAAACCTATACCTGAGATCGCGAAAGCTCCAAGATCGAATCCCCCTGAGACCGCGAGTTAGGCTAAATCACCTTGTGTACCTATATACCGCCAAATGACGAGCAGACGACCACGACGCCACAACTATCGTACAACTTGTCAATCGCCGATACTTTAAGTGCAGCCGCAGGTCGCAGTCCGTGATTTACGCAGAGCCTGACAGCAAGTTGCTCGCGACGAATGTCACAGTACTCGATACTGATGTCTGTATTTATCAAAGATAAGCTACATTGTCATTCATAAAACCAGTCCTTCATTCCTTTTGGTCCCTTGCCAGGCTCATCAATATTGCATGACTGTCGTTAAGACATTAACAAGTCGGACGTTTTTTTTCTACTTCGATGATTCAAACTGCACTGGGGGCGTGACTGGCCATGAAAACGAAAAAAAAAGACCAACACAACGCTGAAATATGCCTCAATTTTTTTTGTATTATTAGGAAGTTTGTCTGCGCTTCAAATGAAATCAAATGAACTTGTTATAAATATACAATCAAGATTATATAATTTTCTTAAAAAATACATATTTACGACTACTTGCTGACTTGTCATTTTGGTTATGCCCGTATTGGTGCGTAGTGATGACAAAATCTAGAACATATTGCAGAACTTTATTTCCAACTTCCAAGGCTTTGAAGAATGTTACAAAGAAAAGGATGGTCCAGACGTAACAAATGTTTCATTTTAAATTAACATATATTCAGCTTTTGAGGGCAATTCTTTTAATAGTATCTAGTTAAAAGGTCGTCACATGAATAAGCAATTAACTTCAAATGAGGGATTTATAATTACTACAAAATTACGTACGCTTGCCAAGCTGGACCACTGAAATTGGCACATTGAAGGCATCGGTATCGATTTTTATCAGGTTATTGATGTATTTTTATTTGGGGGAAGAAACCCGTTGAATTATATTAATGGCATGCGCCTCTAATCAATAAAATAGTCTGTTTTAAGCTCCAGGAAAATGACATCGTATGAGACCTACATACTTCAGTTACGACCAGAGCTGGACTGTAAAATGTAGGTCGATCAAACAGGGTCAATTACTTGGACAATATGGTCGATATTTTGATAATTATTTGTCGGTATAGCTCATTTATTGCAAACCCCCCAAAATAAACCCTTCGTGGTAATTATATTCGCATGAAAGACGAGAGATCAAGTCATTAACCAACGAGAGGAAATCCGGTGGGTGTTTCACAAAACAGTTGGCAAAATTGCAAATATTTCATACATGACTGAACTTTATAGTATTTACAGGGCTGTTCGTAAGTTAAATGCGATTCTACGCATGATATCGTTTCTTGGTACCAAATCAGAACGATCCTCAAGTCCATTTGATTTTCATCAGCTTAAGTTGAATCCCAGTCATATTTGTATATCCGAATTCGTTTCGTTAATCACTTGAATAATAAATCTATTATTTATAGATCAACAATTTTTTGTCCCCCGCCATTCCCACTCGTCATCATTTATTTTTTTTCAATACGGGTGGGATTTTTTTTTCTAACAAACTTTTTAATAAATCGATATTTCTGTATATATCGTCTTTGGCCGGCCCGCGCGCTTTGATGACGATTAGAAAATAAACTCCTTGTCCATGCCCATTATTTAACTAATGAAATCTTCATCACTCTGTTGGTACACGAAGAGCAAAACGCATTCAGAGTGACAAATTCTTCAAAAGAAGTAATTAAGTTTTAGGGGGGGCAAAAATATTCAAGTGCACGCAGAGGGCGGTAGACCGAAAAGGACAGTAGCAAGTTTTCACAAAATTATTTGAAAATAGACAAATAAAACAAGGTATGGTGTAGTAAATAGCTATTTTTCATAATGGTGCTATTGTTACTTACTGTATGTTAGTATTGAAGATTGCCTGAATAAATATAATAAAAGCTCTTCAAACAGAAACCATGTTCTGGTGAGACTATCGCAGTACGCACTAACCATTCTGACTACCAGTAAACTCTTTTCTAGAAAGAGTAAATGAACTCACTAAACGCCTGGAAAATAAATGATGAACGGATTCTCTCTGTCCAGAAATATAGCCAGTAGGGGGGGGGGGGGAATCTGGCCCGTGCGCCCCTCCCCAATCCTTTGAGAGTCAGAGTCAACATTTTCATATAAATATGTCGTTCACACACGAGTGTGCACCCCCACCTTCTTTGAGAGTCACAGCAAATGGATAAGGACTTTTCCCCACATTTTTGTTTTGCTTGTCAAATTTTACGCGGACAAAAGGACCTCCATTTGATTTTTTTCTGCTTGTAAAATTTTCCTTGGGAATATGTACCCCACCCCGCTTTGGAAAATCCTCGATCTGCCCTTAGAAATAACAGATGCTTATCATCTTTAATCGGGAATGATATTATGTTAAAGTCACCATAAAATGATGTTCAGATTTACATTAGTTTCTACAGTCTTTTCATATAATTATTTAAAAACTTGGGTCATGGTAAGAAATTTAGATGAAATTGCATGCAAGTCCAGAGCATAAACATCATGACTCTATGGCCTGTGTTGTGAAGTTAGGTTAAACTTAGATTATGGTTTAACTCTGTACTAAAATTATGGGGAGCCAAAAATTCTGTTTATATTGTGTATTTCTTGCTATTTTGCTTCCTTTTGCTTCCATAATGAGGAAAAATACTTCAAGACAATTCAGTTATCATTCCCAGACAATTATGAACACTTTGGGTGTCATATAAGTTAATAAATTAGATATGTTCTGTTCGGGATTTGTGCCCCAATTGGCTCTCCATAGTTAAACCGCAAAAACTCGGGTTCAAAATAGTGTCCTAAGACAAAAAGAACTAAGTAATTAAATGCCGATATCAAAGTTTAGTCTTAATCTTATTTAAGAGTAATCAATCAACCATTATATCAAAATTATCTAAATCTGTTTTTTTTATAAGAAATGGGTCATCATGCATGATGTTTTACCCTAAATCTGATTTGTTCTAATATAAATATAAGAACAGAAGGAAAATACTTCGAAGCTGACTTTTAATTACGTGCCTCTTGAGTTTGGCCGCTTCATGCAACACAGTTTCGTGTGGAAGGGCAACCATGTAAATCTTGCATGAAATCTGCAAGACTCATTAAGGCTTCTTTGTGACTTCCGTTTCATGTGTGAACTCTTTTGTTTTTCTTTATGGGAGTTTCACACGTCATCCTTGGAGTTGGGAATGAACTTTGATAGAAAGGGTAGCTTAGTGTTTCTTTTAAAATCAAGGGTCCAAATAATTATCTTACGAACGGACCCCCCTCCCTCCCCACAAAACGGGAGTAAAATACAGCTCACATCTAAACAACACAATATATTTTCATTCACTATAATCATTATATTATTTACCCCATGTCTTTACAATTTGTGGGTAGGCCATTAAAGAAAATGGAAAATAATTAAAGTTGATATGCCGAATGTAGAGAAACATTTCACAATGATAAATCCCAAAATCTGTTCCCCAAAAAATCTGCGTAGTGTAAGGTAATTCCCTGAACAAACACATAAGTATTAATAAATGGCAAATCAAGGGGCGACTTAAATTGAAAATTGAATGTACCTCATTTTTTTCCATCTGTTCTCTGCTTTTTTTATCTTTAATAATAATTTCAGAGTTTTTAACAATGTTCTTAAATTTGTGAACATGAATATTTTACACTTATATTCGTAATAAAAATAAAACAATCCTACATTTATACATCATACATGCAGTGATTGACTATCCCTTTGCAGCCCAAAACAACAAAGATTTTATTTTTAAACAAAGCCTGGTCATGCACGTCGAAACCGTAACTGATCGCCGACTGTTACAAACACAGGTAGCCCGACGTGATCAACGACCATGACTGATCACCGCAATCTACATTATCGCGTCGACATCGACCAGTGAAGCGCGACGGCGGATCCATCGTCACCTTCTTATGTGTTTTATCCACTGCTACGCCATGGCTTTATCCTTTGATCGTGTTAAGATTTAAGTTCAAGCCAACACGTCTATCTGTGATATCTTTATCTGGAAGCATGTATCTCTATAAATATATCTCTTTCCCTCTACCCCTCTCCCACTTTATATCTCACTATGCCCCCTCTCTGTCCTTTTACATCTCTCCTTTCTCACCGATTACGACATACGATACGAGGTTCCTACTATCATTCTCGGCGCAAAAATCAAATTCGTAATGCAAATCGTATAAGGATCGTAGTTTAATCGTTATGAGTACCGAGTTATTTATAGATCTCGGGGTTGATCGTTAAAATTATAACCGGAGAAAAGGTTTAGTTTTAAAGAATTCGCTACGATCATTTTTGTTTGCGAACCGTGATTGTCAAGGGCCGTTACATAAAACAAGTGGAATGCCTCTGGCCGTCTCACCTGCATCACGCGGTTCAATATAGCAGCATTGCTGACTCTGAATACTACTCTAACTCGCACAAGATGTTCAGTGATACATGGTTACTTTTATGTCCACTTTTTATGAACTAGACCAATAAACTTACAGAGATATGATGGTTATTCAACAAAAAAACCCAACATGGCCAAAGTTCATTGACCTTACATGACCTTTGACCTTGATCATGTGACCTGAAACTCGAACAGGATGTTCAGTGATACTTGATTACTGTTATGTACAAGTTTCATGAATCAGATCCATAAACTTTCAAAGTTATGATGGTAATTCAACAGATACACCCAATTCGGCCAAAGTTCATTGACCTTTGACCTTGGCCATGTGACCTGAAACGCGCACAGGATGTTCAGTGATACTTGATTACTCTAATGTCCAAGTTTAATGAAATAGACCAATAAACTTTCAAAGTTATAATGGTAATTCAACAGATACCCCCGATTCGGCCAAAGTTCATTGACCCTAAATGACCTTTGACCTTAATCATGAGACCTCAAACTTGCACAAAATTTTCAGTGATGCTTGATTACTATTATGTCCAAGTTTCATGAATCAGATCCATAAACTTTCAAAGTTATGAGGGGAAATCAACAGATATCCCCAATTTGGCCAAAGTTCATTGACCCTAAATGACCTTTGACCTTGGTCATGTGACATGAACCTCATGTAGGATGTTCAGTGATACTTGATTAACCTTATGTCCAAGTTTCATGAACTAGGTCCATATATTTTCTAAGTTATGATGACATTTCAAAAACTTAACCTCGGGTTAAGATTTCGATGTTGATTTCTCCAACATGGTCTAAGTTTATTGACCCTAAATGACCTTTGACCTTGGTCATGTGACATGAAACTCTAATAGGATGTTCAGTAATACTTGATTAACCTTATGGCCAAGTTTTATTAACCAGGTCCATATACTTTCTAAGTTATGACGTCATTTCAAAACTTTAACCTCAGGTTAAGATTTGATGTTGACGCCGCCGCCGCCGCCGCCGTCGGAAAAGCGGCGCCTATAGTCTCACTTTGCTTCGCAGGTGAGACAATAACTAACGATTATTGTAACTTTTAAATTATGCCCTTAAAATCTTGATTTGTTACCATGGTAGTTGATAGTGGCAAAGTTACCACGATCGTAGATTCTTTATGAAATAGTTCCGAGTCACATCTCTATGGTCCAAAGTCATCGCAGATTCATAACAAAGCGTTCAAGCTAGCAACGTCAAACATCTAAAATGCATGCATTTGTTCAAAATAGTTTCTAGATATGTGAATAATCAAACATTCGTGTGTTTTTTTATTCAATGTACTTCTCTTTATTAGCAAAAAACATCATGCAATTTCCTGGAGAAATAAAAATATGATAATGATGGATTTCCATGAAGTTTAAGATGATTAGATCGATAGTAACTCTTTGTAAGACGGGGTCGTTGCATCAACATAATATTTTAGAATGAATGACAATGTATAGCTATTCATATATAAATTTTATATATGATTAGCAATTTATATGTGAATAGTTATACATTGCCATTCATTTTAAAAGGGACAAAATGGCAATTATTCGAAAATAAACTCAGTTGGTGACGTGCATAGTTTCAAAGTAAATATTTCAGAGATTAGATAACAATTATTTTACTGGATGGTGTTCCCAGTAGCTAACCGCAGGGTGACGAAATGAAACTGATCGAGAACGTCCACCCTGATCATGATGCTGCTCAAGCCCTTTTACCTTTTTAAAGATAAGTGTCTATTGATAATCATAGATGGGTGACGTACCACCCATATTCCTTCCCTGGCTACCAGTAGCGTAATGGCCCAACATTATGAGGGGCCTGTCACGGCGCAAGGGGTAAAATTTTCTAAAAAGCTGCGAGCCAGCAAAAAACGAGCAAGCCGAAAGCCTTTTTAATACAAATATCTCAATTGTGATAGATTTTGACATGATATTCAGAAATAATACGTATTACCCCTTTTCTTCTTTTTAATGTTCGCCTTTGTCTTGGTCGTGAAAATTTGGGGGTGCGTGCCCCCTAAGCCCATTTGTGCCGATGGCGGCTACGAAAATACATGTATATATGTGCAACATTCTTATGTCAAAACATGGCAGACTTCAAGCTCAAGACCAGCCTACAATTCTATCCCTTGGATACAGGCAAGCTTACATTGATGTATCTACCAGAAATACAGTCTGCATCATTATCTTTGTTTTATGCTCTGATTGACAAACAGATCTAAGCCATTCAGTGAGCATGCTGTCCAGAGGGATCTCCTGTAACACCACCATGCGTAGGCCTGGGTAGGGTGAAATGGAAGTTCCCCAGCCTCCCCGAGTATAGACAGGATACCAATAGAGTATCCCAGAAAAAAAAATACACACGGGGCAAGCACTGGACAGTGTTTCATGAACATTGGAGTCCGACAGGTTATCAGGGGTCCGTTTCATAAAACTGTGACAAATTAACAATAACAGTTAAAAGCCTCCCCGTAATATTGTCCCTCTCAGTTTTTGACGTTGGGGTAATCGATGTAATCAAGTATACCTTCTAAGTTATGGAAGCTGTGATCGTTTTATGTTCTATTTTCTATGGGTGAGGAGGAGGGGGGGGGGCTGAGGGTGCACCTTATGGCCCTATCTCACCAACGGAGACGTCGCCGCGACAGTCTCCAACTTATCAGTCGCCGCAGTCGCGGAGACGTCTCGGAGACAAAAATGGCTTGCGCTCTCACCAAGGAGACGTCTCGATGGAACGTTTGAAAGATCATACACCTGACTTGGAGCAGGAGGAGGGATATACCATACGAATCCATGACACATGCTCCGGCGACGATTGCTCCGGTGACAAATGCTCCCCAAAATGCGACATTTGCTCCGCGACATTTGCTCCGCCGACATTTGCTCCGCCGATATTTGCTCCGCCGACTGTTGCTCCGCCGACAGTTGCTCCGCCGACTGTTGCTCCGCCGACATTTGCTCCGCCGAGAGTTGCTCCGCCGACAGTTGCTCCGCCGACAGTTACTCCGCCGACAGTTGCTCCACCGACAATTGCTCCACATTTAGCGACAAATGCTCCGGCGACAAATGCTACCTGAACGACACATGCTCCGGCGACAATTGCTCCGCCAATATTTGCTCCGCATGTAGGGACAGTTGCTCCACCGACATTTGCTCCGCATGTAGGGACAAATGCTCCGCCAATAATTGCTCCGTCCACAATTGCTCCATCGACAGTTTCTCGGCATGTTGCTTTAAAAAAATAAATATAAGACCTAAAAAAATACCTGCGACAAATGCTCCTCGAATAACAATTGCTCTGCTCACGATTGCTCTACCGACAGTTACTAGGCCTAAAAGAAGACAAGACACTTGCTCTGACGAAAATATTTGTTACATCCTTTTGCGTTACATACTTTTTTGTATTGTTTTGTTTTTCCATTCAAGTTGTTGTGCCACTTTATATCATAGGCGGATCCAGGGGCGAGGGGCCCGGGTCCCCCCTATTGGCGGAGCAAAAAAACAGAGAATAAGGGGGAAAAAGAAGAAAAAAAAGGGAAAAGAGAGAAAAAAGAAGAGGAAGACAAGTGAAAGACTTGGAAAATAAAAAGAATCTTTCATATTTCACTATATAAAATTTTCGCTCGCACTTCGTGCTCGCATTGCCTGTTTGATTTTCATAATTATCTTGTTCAATATGGAGCTTAAATATCACGTTTGGAAGTCAATATGTAAAAGATATTTCGCCGCGGATATCGAACTTTCATTATTTTGTTTGATTTACAAATTGATTGTTTTAAAGTGATTTTTAAAAATGTTAGTTTTACGATCTGAACATTAATATTTTCTGCTCGTGCTGCACGCTTGCAAATGTTAACTTATCAGTTACCTTTATTAATTTCGTGTATTCCATACAGTTTTCAAAGTATCCCTTTGCAGGTCTGATAGTCAAAACGTATCAGCTAGCGCTGCACGCTCGCATTTTTATTGGCAAGTAATGTATGTCTCAATATTGATTATACAACAAGCTTCTTAAAATCCACATTTTGTGATAGTCTATCAAAAGTTTCGGCTCGCGATTTGCGCTTGCATTAATTGTTAAAATGTATTCACTCATTCATCTTATTCATAATTACCAAAGTTCTTGAAATGTCCGGTTTTCAGGCCATGATTTCGTGCCCTACTTAGGCATATTAGCTTAAGAGATAGGAGAAGATGGGAGAGGTTGTAAAAGAAATAAGGAACAGAAGTCATGAATGTAGAGAGAGAGAAAAAATTTTTAGTACAGGAGGAGAGAGGGACGGGGGAGAAAGTGGTTTTCAAGGAAAGAAAGGGAGAAATAATCGAGATAAAAGCGCTGATGGGAAATTTAAGTTCAGCCAAACTATTTCTTTTCGCTGAGCAATTCAATTAGGAATGTTAAAAAAGTATAGAATAATGATAAAAACCATACAGCTTTGGAAAAGAAGCGTTGTTAGTTTTACAAAAAAAAAAAAATTTCAGTGGATAGCATTTTCGGCAGAGCTATTATCAGAGGAGCATTTGTCCCTACATCATGTACATGCGGAGCAAATGTCGGCGGAGCAACTGTCCCTTCATGCGGAGCAAATATTGGCGGAGCAATTGTCGCCGGAGCATGTGTCGTTCGGGTAGCATTTATCGCCGGAGCATTTGTCGCTAAATGTGGAGCAATTGTCTGTGGAGCAACTGTCGGCGGAGTAACTATCGGCGGAGCAATTGTCGGTGAAGCAACTGTCGGCGGAGCAGCTGTCGGCGGAGCAACAGTCGGCGGAGCAACTGTCGGCGGAGCAACAGTCGGCGGAGCAAATATCGGCGGAGCAAATGCCGGCGGAGCAAATGTCGACGGAGCAAATGTCGAGGAGCAAATGTCGCGGAGCAAATGTCGCATTTTGGGGAGCATTTGTTACCGGAGCAATCGTCGCCGGAGCATGTGTCGGGTTACCGGGATATCAGCACGCGTTCAGTCACGTGGTTTCTGAAGTGGGTCAAACAGTGTGAAGAAGTGTCGCGGAGACGTCTCCGCAATGTATTATAATTTTTTGGGGTCTCCAGCAGGTCTTCGCGATGTCTCTGAGACGTCCCTGAGAAATCGCGGAGACATCGCGGCGACGTCTCAGCAGTCGCAGATATCATTAGTCTCCGAGACGTCGCAGCAACTGATGGAGACTTCTCGGAGACGTCGCGGAGACTAGAAACAGTCTCCAAAAATATTAAACATGTTTAATCTTCTTGCGACTCCTCGGAGACTCTGTAATTTTCATGAGACGTCTCAGAGATGTCGCGGAGACGTCTCTGCAACTAGCAAAATTTGTAGTCGCGAACTAGTTTCAAGCCCAGTGAGATACCCCTTTACTGTTGTTAAACCCAGTGCATATCCCCGATTACATTATCATGCTGCTTACAATTTGAAATCAATGACGGTGGTAGCGATAATCATGACCACGGTGGGTGTCATCCAACATTCATGTCTAAATATTTAACAAGGGTAATTATAAGGAAAAGTTAAACTGTTGTTGTCAACTCACAAAGTAAATTTTCGGCTTCTATTCTAACTGCTTATATAGGCGTATCCCACCACAAGCCTCAGCTTTTAGGGTATACGCCTTCTTCATTTGAGCTTACAACAAAATATTAGATATATTTTTAGACTGACAGTCATATTTCTAAAAATTTCCAACAAGACATATATATAGACACCGAGGACCATAGTCAATATGACTATGGTGTGGAATCTTGAACAAAAGAATACAGATGGGTATTTAAGAGTTCAAGCAGAATCAACATGATCAAATATATTTCTTGTGTACTTCTCCTTGTGTGTATTTGTGCTATTTTAAAGAAACATGGAGTGCAAATGGTGACAAATTTCCCCTTTTGGCTCGCCTCTTTGTGTTATCTTTCCTTTCCCTTCCCAGTCGCATTTCCCTTCATTTCCAATTCTCGATATATAAAGAAAGTAGGGGACAAATTACCTGCATTGCATTGCAGCAGTAAGGTTCTTAATAAGGTTCTTTTGTATCCTTCTGTATTTGTAGTAACTTAAGAACTTTTTGTTGACTTCGTGTCAAGTCTACCCCAGAAAAAAGTTGATTTGAAGAAAAGAAAAAAAGTATTAAAAAAAGTACAACCCTGAAAATTTCATCAAAATCGGATGTAAAATAAGAAAGATATGCCATTTTAAAGTTTCGCTTATTTTTCACAAAATATAGTTATAATTATGCACAACTCAGTGTTACTGTTATGCAAAAGAGAGAGAGTCGCTGACGCCCCTCACTCACTATTTCTTTTTGTTATTATTGTTTAAATTATACAATATTTCAATTTTTACTGATTTGACAATAAGGACCCTCTTGTCTTTTTTTCACATGAAAACAATGGGAAGAAAATCAGAATATTTCATGTTCCATAACGAAATACAACAGAAATAGTGAGTGGATGATGACTGTCATCAGTCCCCTCATTTGCATACCAAATAGGATGTGAGCATAACTATTACGTGAAAGTATAATAAGCTAAATGTCGTAACTTTCTTATTTTATTTTGATGAAAATTTTAGTGCTATGCTTGTTTGAATTTTCTCTTTTTTATTCAAATCAACTTTTTGTTATGAAAAAGAGCAGAAAATCAGAATATTTCATATTCCATATAATGAAAATCAAAATAAATAAATACATATATCCAAGGAACCGTTGCTGGGCTAGCGCCATGAGTGTTTTCGGGTGGTGTGTGTGCGCTCAATAAGACATCACCATTATTATTATTCTTTATAAGACATTCACCAGGAAAAGTATTCTGAATTCCCAATCTCTAAAATTCTGTTGCGTCATCAACCGAATTTAGGTATTTTCTTTTCACCCTTTTGTTAAGTTCCTACCCTGATTCACTTGAGCAAGTATATTATTTCCGGGTTAAACCATTTATTGGTTTTTAACAAACCATAAGCGTGAAGGGTAAATTTTCATAGTCACCTCTATGGAAAAGTCGTAAAATCGGTAAATGAATTGAAATCACACCGTGGAAAATGAAATATGAAGCGATCTAATTCATTGCTAATATGTAGCACTATATGTAGCTAATATAGTTTCAAGTAAACACTGGGAATTTTTGCCAGGTAGTTTGTTTAGCTAATGTGATGATTGCTTTTTATTCCACATGTTTTGATAATCTAATAGTGTTTGATGGTGAGATAATCATCAGACTGCCGAGAGAGTAAATAATATCAAAATTAAAGTTAAGTAAATAATATCAAAATTATTATATAAGATAAAAGTGTTTTAAAGTGATAATTTTATCGTACCAATGTAAATATTTTTACCTCATGTGTTTATTTTCATTTTTCGTGTCAATTACTAAATTTTTGCTCCTGGGGGAACATTTAACCCACAAGCTTCGCTTTTTAGTTCCCCCCTTTTTCCTCATCTACTATATTATTGTACATGAATTATGAAATGCATTTTTTTTCTGCTCTCTTTATGTATGTAAATATTTAATGACTAAAAATGCATTTATAATGTAGTGTGTTGTAAATATGAATTTGATTTTTACTGATATGGAAATAAAGACATTGAACTGAACATTAAACTGAACTGAACTGAAATTATATTGGGATTATAGTTATATGGTGTAAATTTTAACGTGATTAGCAAAACTCTTATCCCCAAATGAAAAAGCCAAATTTGACCAAGAAAAATATCAAAAGCAGATAATAAGGCATCATGTATTATTCAGGAAAAATGTTAGATTAAACAAAAAAGGTTAAAGGACAAATCCACCTCAACAAAGACTTGATTTGAATAAAAGGAGAAAAATCCAACAAGCATAACACTGAAAATGTCATCAAAATCGGATGTAAAATACAAAAGTTATGACATTATACTTTCGCTTATTTTCACAAAAAAGTTATATATGCACAAATTTAGTCACATGCAAACGAGAGAATCGATGATGTCTCTCACTATTTCTTTTGTTTTTTATTGTTCGAATCATACATTTCAATTTTTGCAGATTTGACAATAAGGACAAACTCGTCTGAACCATAAAATGTTAAACAACGGTAATTCAACATGTTTAGGGAGAAATAAAACTTTGTTTCACAGGACAATGAGGAGAAAATTAGAATATCTTATATTTCATATAACAAAATACAAAAGAAATAGTGAGTGTAATGTCATCAGTTCCCTCATTTGCATACCAACCGGGTGGTGCATACAACTATTTTGTGAAATTAAACGAAACTTTGATGTCATAACTTTCTTATTTTACATCCGATTTTGATGAAATTTTCAGTGTTATATGCTTGTTGGATTTTCCTCTTAATTCAAATCAACATTTTGTTAGGGTGGACTTGTCCTTAGGCCCTAATGGTTCTATAGGTCTAAATCAACATCGCATACATTTATCTCTGCCTCTCATTCAAGTTTAACAAACCTGTTGTTGAATATGTCCGACTGATATACACGATCAATATCGACCCAAAATCTGGTAGATTCTAACCAATAAATTGGTTGATTTTGACCATTATTGTCAGTCGGATAGATATTTACTAGTCTGGGCCAATAATCACGATGAAATAGGAAGATAATTGTTAAAATTCAGAAGAATGCGGATTTGAGATTATCAGCCACAATAACAGGATATATCCGACTTTCATGACATTTGTAACATATAGCAGATTTTTGATCTTATAAAGAGGAACATATCACATTTAAGTCAAGATACGGATTTTAGTTGATTTCCGTTAGGAACGAATCCAAACTTAGATTTGAGATCTACATGTAGGCCCTATACATCTAACATGTCTAATCGACATGTATTTTAACAAATATCATGGAACCGTTCCCATCATTATTGTATCATTGATTCATGAGAGTGAATTTGATAAAGATTTGACAGGAAAGTGCATGAAATAATAAATGCCCTGGATAAGAGTTGATGAGTCTGCCTGGGTATCAGAGGAAATAATTAGGCCAATCTTTTAAATGAAGATTGAGCTAGAAGTTTCGAAGTTTTAAGGATTCGGGTGTTACATTGTACCCTATCGCTCGCATATCTGCACTATTTAATATAATTCCATATGATTCATGTTTACCATCATGTAAAATGGGTATTTATTGCGATAAAAAGATCCTCATTACGGAAACGTCTTTCATGACATCATACCACAAACCGGACTAAACGAAAACCAAAATTCGTTTTACCTTCAAGGTTCCAGGAAAAAGAAAAACACCCAACTTAACGCATCTGCGAAGGGAAAATTAATACAAATCAAAATTAAACAGGTCCTTGACCGGACACTTTAGAAAAAAAAGAGGAATGGGAAACAGATAAAATTAACGAATCCCAAAATATTCCCTTTCAGAATTGCGAATTGCACTGCTGCATTAATAAAAACATGAAAAAGAGAGGGGGAAAAGAGAGAAAAGAACATCCACTACGAAGTAAAATAATGTAGATTAGGTCACGTTTTACGTATTAACATGATATTATTATGGTTTCACTGGGCGTAGAAAAAATAATCCCGAATCAAGTGAGATGATCCTAGTAATTACTGTTAACATCATTAGTAACATCAGGGAAACGTCCTTTTATCATCATTGTTTGTAAACAAAATCGTATCGTTCCTTTTCTCCACTTCTTGTATTATTCAGTGTGGCCCTTTTCTCGCATTGATCAAAACATATACACCTGATTTGTGTGCATCCAACCGGTAATATACATTAGCATTTGGGGATTCAAAAGAAAGGTACATCCTTTGTGGGTATCTTTTGTGCGAAAGAAGACAAGAATTTATGGCATCTGGATGAAAGTGACGCACATTCAGGAAGTATCTCCATTGTGCGAAATGGTGCATTCACGAAGAGCTACTCCTTTATTAAGATTTTCGTGCAGTATTTTACATTGTTCTGAATTTATTTAAAAATATTCTTCTGTGGAAGAAGACTTTCTCCATCTCTACAAGATATATCATTTCGATGGCCATGTGATTATATTAAAAACTCGGTATGCCCGAGCCATTCCTTGGATAAAAGGACCGTGTCTATATAGATGGTACATGACTGAATAGATGTGTAACTTCAATCATACTAACAAACAATCATTATAAACATAAGTTATTGTATAGTTGTAGCTGATTATGAACCGATATATATTCAATGCAGACTTGAATTTTCATATCTTTCTTAAAAGCTTCATTTCCACCCCCCCCCCCCCGTCTGGGGACCCATTCTCCTAAAATATCGTTTGAACATTTGATTTAGGGCTTTAGCCTGGCCGTACCCTCAGTAACTTGCCATGCACGGGCAATGCGAATAGTATAAGGGCTGGCTGTCTTTCAACAATAATTTACTATGGTTATTAATTAAGTAGATCTAAAGGAAAGACAACGCTAAGTGGAACGGGAAGAACCCTTGAATTCAAATCCTGCTGTTAACTTAGCCAAATCCAAAATGGAGTAGAACTAGTCTCCATGCCAAGTGACTTGATTTTTACCAACCGATCATTTGAGACGATAGTCATCTCTGGGAGGAGATGCTTGCAATATTATCAAGATTTCAAGATACAAGTAAAAAGAAAAAGTAAACTTTAACAACATATCAATATTTATTGATGATTAAAAGGTGGAGGGACCAACTTCGATCAGGACCGCGGAATAGCGGGGTAAAAATTACCATACGATTGTTATTTTTTGCATGGTCAGCCCCCCCCCCCCCCTTTGAAAACCGTTCCGCGGCCCCTGTTCAACATACAACTAATAACGAGTTAGAAAGGATAAATTACATAAGACGAATTCAAATAAAAAGATTTTATATTGAAATACAAGTTGTCTGATTTCTGACAGGCTTCACGACAAGGTCTTAGCGAAGATATAAACCATGCAGGGCCCCGTCTTACAAAGAGTTACGATTGATCCAATCAATAGTAACTCTATGGAAATCCATCAGTGTCATAATTTTTTTCTACAGGAAATTTGCAAGATTGGATCAATCGCAACTCTTTGTAAGATGGGATCCAGATGAGCCATGATAGATAAACCATATAGGCCTACCTACGTAGTTTATAGGCTCTCTGATAGATTATGTTAAAAGATAATATACCTATATATTTCAATTTCATTTTGTTTGTTCGCCCATCAGGAAGACAGTCTGCTGGAGACTTCCTCCATGAGCAACAATAATCAAATTAATCAATATAGGCAAGAACGAAACTATGAATTATGCTTGTGACGGAGATAGGGAATGTGGGTATCAGTGCTAGGCAATACAGAGGGATGCATCAAAAGGAACAGCTGCCCGGCAGCTGCGGCGTGGAATCGGATGAGAACTCGATGGGATATCCGTCCTGTTTCTCCACGGGAGGAAGGGGAACTGTTTCTAACCAGAAATGGAATTTGTAAATGTCATTGACACATGGTAACAACGTGAATATGTCAATCCTTTAGGTATACATTGCATTATTTGAGGGATACATTATCAACATCGTGGAAATATTGTATATTGGGTCTACCAAACGGCAAACGAAAAGGCAAAATCCATCATACAAGAGTGTAAAAAAAACAATAAGGTGTACCTTCCTGCAAAAGAAAACAAAACTTCAAATTATCTAAAATCTAAATGACTTACCTATAAGGCAAATCCAAACAATTTGCAGTCGAGACGACTGTTTAAACTCCATTTTGAACGAGTTGATATTTCACTTAAAACAATCCCTGCTCCACAATCCTTTTAAACTTGGTTTAGAAGGCGCCAGAAACGAAATGAGGCGCACTGAGTGATGAAAAGTTTTGCGTACGGACGTGTAGGTAGATACGTCACTGCAGAAATCAAGCTTCATTAACTATCGTCTATCGATTATAGTGCATTGACGATATCACGCAGTCGTCGTCTGCAAAATGTTCAAACATGCGCGCAGGTAAGACTACCTACAATACAGAAACGGACAAGCGCATTATGTTGAAAAATTCCAACAATAGATCAGTGAATTACTGGAGTCCTTCTACTAAGAGAGTAGGTTAGAGCGAAATAAAAAAGCGACATTAAAAGAATGAACCGTATTTGGAAGGAATGTCCTTTATCCGGAATGGGATGACGAACGCGAGACCAATTCAGTGAACAAAAGAACAGATTCACTCTTTGCATAACAATAGCGAGATTTTAAATTGGTTTACATTGTAAGTACCAGGAAATACCCTTTTAAAAGATGACGGTCTTCTGATGGACTTTTACTACGTTTTGGGTATGAGGGAAGATTTACATGCTGGATTTTAACAAAATTGCATACTTGTCAAACATTGATTTTACATGTTCAAAATAAATTTTGTGCGCAATATTTAAACCAGTCTGTTGACAATCGCATGCCAGATATAGGAACAAGTAATGAATGAAAATTGGATTGAAATTATTGTTACGAACAGATTAAAGGAATTCATAGATATTCCAAGAAAAGAAACATTCAATATACCAACAAGTGGACAAATTTGTATAAGTGCGTTATACGAATATTCAAATTTCGATCAAAAGAATGGGAGTTGTGAATCGTGCCACATGATGTGTGGTGACGGTTGTGCAGTTAGAAACCTATCATGATTTACAGCATTCTGTTCCACTTTTCTTTAGTTTCAAAGAAATTTAAGAGGAACTGATGGGATGGGCTATTACCCCCATAGATACATCACAACAAGATGAAATATTGAACAAATACATATCACAAGAATATCCGAAAGTTAAAATCAAATGCGTGTTTCGTGTTTCAGGAGACCAAATTGTAAACAGTTTGTTCTCACTTCTTAACCCCTTTATTTTTAGCTTACATACAACACACTGCGGATTTAATAATGGTTAACATGGAATGTTGTTGTTGTTTTTCAACGGCGCTCTTATTAAGAAAAAAGAATAAATGCGCGAAGGAACCGTGACCCCGTTTTTATTAGAGCAGGGGTAAAAAAAATCCAGATTTTTCAGTCGGATGTTTTGAAATGGATGGGACCATGAAGGGAAGGTATCAGTTTCCTCTTCTTAATTGAGGAGGGATCAAATGATGATCATGGTTTTTATGGTTTCAAACCAACTGAATCGATTTGTAGATTTCAAAAGATCAATTCCAGGGATATGAAGGAGCATGGGTTATTTCCATTATTATTATTTTTTTTTATTTGGTATTTAATGTCCTCGATGTACTTATTTGGCTTCATAACTTCTAAATGTCACAGAAAACAAATGTATCCATTCGCATAAGTAGAAAAGTACTTCTAAGACGGCCTCGGTGTTCCTCAAACGGGGTATAATGATAATTTATAGCCTATAGGTTACCATGTTTTTAAACTCTTATAAACTTCACTTTTAAAACTTTTTAAACTCGAAAGTGCATCAAATCCCCAAATATTATTGTACGACGGGGAAAAATTGATTATCCTAAGTGTGTTCCATTGGTCAAAGTTCCTCATTGAATAAAGCTATAGTTAAAACAACTTTCTTGTACCTTAGTAAGTGTGTGAGTCTTTCTTGTCATGACTTTTCCTTTTTATATTTCTTAACCGTCTTTTAAAATATCCTTCCTTCTTATGATAATATGTTATGTATTTTTAATTTGTACCAAGATTACTGGTATGTACCATTACTTATAATAGATGTTTATAGTCCGGTAATTCTCAGCACTCATCCACAATACCGATATCTCGATTGCTTTTCGTCAATTTTTGTCGTTGCTCTTTTACTTTACATTAAATGAAAATTGCTATATGCATCATGGCAACAACGTGTGGACGTGTTTATTATAAAAATCAAGGCCATCACGGAACTATCGAATAAATTTATGAGTCACATAAAAAGACAAAAGTTAAATAATCCATACAACGCAAGTCACAATAGTTTTATTCAATATTTACCTATATTTCATAAAAAAAAGTTCCAGTGTTTGGCACTCTATCCCACTTCAAAAAAAAAAATTACTACACTTATCCCGTTGACCTAGAACCTTCTTTCTACTTAGTTTGCACGCCTGGCAATGCATCGAGAGATGATCGTCAAGAGGGTGGGTAGTCTTGTCTTTGGCGAGCAATACCACCCTTTTGGTATACTTTGTCCGTGATTTATATATTTTTTGTTGTTGTAATTGTTACCCATAGTTTTATTATTATCATACAGAATGTATTTTTATCATCGTCCTTTATCGCGGCTACCTCCAAAGTTCAAACCCTTCACAACACAATCATTCATTCCAATGATCGTTTTGTTTTCCCATAATATTACCCCTCTTCTCGCCCTCCATCTCGGTCTTCCCCTCTCCCCCTCGAATGTCAATCCCTTTTTTTATTTTCTCTCTACCCCTCTCCCCTCCTTACCTCTCTAATCTCACACAATATTTCAACTGTATGCTACCTGACATTCGTTACAATGATTTCTCTCTCTCTTTTTCCATTTTCCTCTCTCTTGCGCTCCCTTTCTCCTACCTGCTTTCATTACCCTCCTCATTTACCTTCTGTCATATTCCCATTTGTCTTTCCATCTTTAAAATCATATAAAAATAATAACATATCCACACTTCTGTTCTTTCCATATCGTATCATATTTTGATAACACGACTCGAGTAAAGCAATCTTACTCATTCTGAGTAACATATAGAATTCGTTCACAAATCAATGATAGATGATACACGGTATAATGAAGGAAGAAACTTCATGGAAGAGAGATCAAACATTCTTTTCCATCAAAATACCTTGAGCATTGTTGAGGAGAAGTTTGAAAAGCGCCACTGTGACCAAAACACACGAAAAGTTTGAACATCCTCAACAACACAAAATAAATATTTTAAAAAATGCCGAACAAGAAGAAAGTTCAAATATCTAGAACTACTTTTGTCAATACTAACATGACAAAAGCACATTATTCTGCAATTTTAAAGCCCTTACATGTTAGATAAAACAATACGCTATAGTGAATGGGATTATGATAATCATCATCATATATAAAGATAATGGCACTGCGCACATAAATAACAATCATTACATCAACATATCTAATTGCTCAAAAACAAAATGAAAATATTCAATGAATCTAAAATCAATATTACAAAGCATAAATAAAATTTCTAGCTATCCACTAAGGCTAAGCAAATCATCTGTGCTAAGTAAAACATTCGAACACTTATCTTTTTTCTTCTGTATCTTCATCATCTTACATTAACACACCATCAATTTTTTCTCCTTCAGCTAGATTGATACCATATACACTCCAAAAAAGATTGTGTAAACAGTTGCCTAATATTGGATTAAAGGAACACATGTTTGTTGGGTAAAAAAAAGTTTCATGACTGATTTTCACACAACATTGAGTGAAATTTACACCACATTTGGCTCAATTTTACCCAACAAAAATGCCCATCTCCATTTAACCAATATAGGGTAAACTTGTTCGAAACTGTGTTATTAATAAAAAAAAAGGTGTATGGTAATCAACAGTAGTAAAAAAAAAACATAGAAGCATAATTGATGTGAAAGTTTTATGAAAGACAGGACAGGGAATTGGAAAAAAGAAAAGATTTAAATGCCACGTCTACCAAAACATTAAGATGATTTTTTAATAGAAGTTCATGAGGTTATAGCATATCTATAAGTTTAAATTTTTCATCAAATCTATGCCTAAAGTGGTCTCTATGCAAATTAGAGAGCTTAGGACGTCACATACTAACTATTCTTTTTATCATATATTTGAAGTATTTAAAAATGTAATATGCAATACAAAAATGGAGTGATTGTGTGACGCCATTTCTCCCTATTTGCAAATCAACCATGTAATAACATTATCACAGACCGTGGTAATGACATTCATAAGTTAGCTTCAAAATTTTTAAAATAAAAAATTTGAGACTAATGCTTCTTTGATTTATACTCTACATTTACTCAAAAAAAAGGTTTTCGGTGTAGATGTCAAATATTAATCACTAAACACAAATTGGCAACATAATCATGCGAGAACTCAGCAATTTTAAAAAGGCACTACTTCACCTTATACTCTTAAAAAGAATTGGTCCAAGTTAACAATCTGTGAATATGTGTCTGACCGATAAATATGCTCAATACCAACCAAATTTCTAGTAGATTCAAACCAATGAATTGGTCAAATTTGACATATTTCATTGTTAGGATCGATGCATGCTCACCAATGCAATGGTTAGTTTGACCAATATATTGGTTATTTTGACCAATACTTTTTAAGAGTATATTCAAAGGCACACTTTACATCCCTGATCATACCACAATATGAAGGAGTAGCACTCCCAATTTTCAATTCGATGAAAATTCAATAACAATTAAAGCCTCTTCCACCAGTTACAGAAATACATGACATTCATAAATAGTTATTTCTCATTTGTATCTTATTCAATGTAAACAAACTAAAACACGCTGTCAAAGTGCCATCTCTATGAGAATAAATAAGTGAATTACTTAATGCAAAGACATTCTAATTGCAAAACACACGATTTTCAAGTCCACATTTAACAAACATTGAATTGTATATTGCAATTAAAGGTTTCACCATATTCAAATTTCAAATTTATTTTCTTATCTAAATATTCTTCTTCAGGTCATATATTCTAAAGAAACACAGAAAGTTACATCTCAATTAAATTTGACACTTACACATTATTGCTGGGTACGTCACACATTTTCTATTATGAAAATATTAGTAGTATATCGTGAAAGACTTTTCTATATTTCCTTCTCTACTATCGGTCACACTAACATAATCTCCAAACCAACCCATGCAACATTTTTTTGACGTGATAGCTTTAAAGAGAAATGCCAGTAGTTGCAGTAAACACTGATTTCATGAGAAAGTCTGTAAAACCAGGCTTAATTGTCAGTATATCATCGAGGATCTAGATCTGGTACAGTTACATAAACTGAACTTTGTGAAATCGTGAAATCTACGCTGAAAAATGTTAACACTGAAGATCACCAACACAGATAGGCACACGTGGGACAGTGTATTATTATTGCTGGAATAAAGACCAGACGGAAGTGACTGAATCCGCGCTTATTTTGCTTATTTCTCAGCAATTACACAATTTCTTCCAGAATCCTTTGGCACATATTTTTTATTCATACAAACAGTCACTTGGGTGGTCATTATATTAGATTCTGTAAAAAGTCATTTTGAGATCGTTACCAAAACTGGAATTTATCTTTAATCCTCCTTCAGGTTTTGCTGTTGTGGCTCTAGCATCTCTCTCTCTCTCTCTCTCTCTCTCTCTAACACACACACACACACACACACGCACACGATAATAAATTGCATACCCTCTTCTTCTCCAACTGGCTCTTTTCTCTCTCTCTCTCCCTTTCTTTCCCAGTTTTCTTTAATTTGAAAATACACATCTAGCTAACAGAAACAACTAATCATATATGCATTAACATGAGACCTAAAAAATGAATGAAAAAATACATTTCTGCTTTAAAATACCCTTCAATTTGGCTAAACACTATTATGCATGCACAAACACATTACATACCACAGGTTGTGTATTTGCAAGTCATTTACCAACAATTTTGTACAAAAATAGTTAATTTCTGTGTATATATTTTTCATTTCTTATGTATATATTTATAATTTGGAATGATATGACTCAATATTCACAGCTATTTAATCATGTTGCTCTGTATACATATCTATAAGTTGCCATGGTAACACAGCTTATATAATTTCAACAACTGCTACAGTATTATATACAAATAAGATGGATTATTTTACAAAATATACACACACACAGATACAAACAATGCCTATTAAAGCAGTTTCATTTAAATACACAAATATTTTTTAAAATCGTAGATTGGCAGTTCATATACCAAAATTCATAATTGCATTATCACATAACTTTTATTTCTAAAGATTGATTCAGCCTTTAATAAGCATTTAGATGGAAAATCACAATTTTGTTCAGTCTGCTAGAAGTTAAGTACACATAAGGCTACTTTGACCCATAATGCTTCTCAGAAGGAAACAACTTAGCAATGATCATAGAACATTTTTCTACAAATGATTCCATTGACTACAATGTACAATCAATTGTCAAAATCAAGCGTACGATCAATCGCTAACCTTTGTGTTACGGGACCCAGTTTGTCATACTGAGGTACTTCAACAAGAGTCAAAACCCCTGTTTCCATACTAAGGCACTTAAAAAAGAGTCTGAATCACCCGATCTCTTACTACGGCACTTCCACAAGAGTCTGAACCACCCGTTTCAATATTAGGACACTTTAACAAGAGTTTGAAAAGTCCGTCTTCATAATTAGGCACATTAACAAGAGTCTTAACCACCATTTCCATACTACGGCACTTTAACAATAGTATGAACCATCCATTCTCATACTAACGAACTTCAACAAGAATGAACCACCCGTTTCCAAACTAGCGCCACTGGCGTAAAGATCCATGCGTTAATCAAAGAGTAAATCTATTGTTCAGGGAGGAGAAGGATGAACTATTATTTCATCCCCCACTTGAATTGCATGACCTCATGGATTTACTCCAATGAGAGTCTGAACCACCTGTTTCAAAACTAAATCCTATACCCTGATGATAACCAAACAGCTAGTGAGCTCATCGGGTCCCTACACCGATTCCCACTTCTTTACATTCCTCCATAACTGAATTCTGCCATCCATATCACATCCTGCATTACATAAAGTCACCTTGTATGCTTTTTATTTAGACCACATGTCAAGATTGAGGTATGACATCTACACCAGATGGTGCATCACTCTCAGATAATAATATTTGAAATTTGTATAGCGCATAGTAGGTAAAAGACTCTCTGTACACTCGATGACGAACAAGAATGTCTATTAAAATGTCTTGAGAAATGAGCAGAGCTCATGATATTCTCAATCAAGTAACTTGAAGAGTATGTATTACTGTTCGTTGATGTCAAGAATGTCACTACTTTAAACATCATCATCAGTTTAAATAATTTAAATAATTTGGCTTGTTGCATCCCTGGTTTTAGTCATGAACCACGCTGCCGTAAAGATTATCAACACGCTTTCAGGTTGATCTTGCATCAGGACAAGGTTCTCTGAAATACATCATTGCACAGGGTCTGTGTCTTGCACCATTCATTCGATCTGCAAGCTATGTCTTAGATGTAATCAATCATAAGCGTCTGTTGTCATGGAAATGGATGTTAATCACATGATGGGATGACTATTGTGGTCATTTCAGAATTCAAGCCTTACATTGCATCATCAGACTCTACCATTCCGCAAGCTATATCATCGGTGTCATCGGTCATGAGCATCTGTTGTCATGAGAACATATGGTAATCACATGATGATAATGTCGGAGAGTCCATGCACGCTACCATTCCATAAGCTAAGTCATCGATGTCATAGGAAACAAGCATCTGTTGCCATAGGAACAGATGTCTGTCATCATTATCATCACCACAGAATCCAAGCTTCAAACTGCTCTGATTGCTGGTGTTTCGGTTGGTAGAATATTATGATCATCCAAGAATCTAAGCTCAGGCTATTTTGGTTGTCAGTGGTTCAGCTGGTTTTCTCTCAACCACTGAATGCCTTCTGAAGATATAAATTGCTGTTTGGTAATGCATTGGTCTTGTAATGTTCTAATAACCTGAGGATGTTGTCAAACTTTGGTACATGGTCCAAGTGGAGATTTGAATCCTGAAGAGTAAAAAAAATCATCACGAAAATATATGAGTTGATGAAGATATTTGTACAAATTAGGCAATATCATGAAGTAATCAACCTTTGTGTACATCCAACTCGTATTTATCTCCATTCTTACTTTTACATCATAAACTGCTCAAGCCATTGATGATTTGAGAGTATAACATTTGAACAATAAAACAGATGTAATTCATTTCAGCTAGATCCATATAGGGTGGTCAGACAAACATATTTTATGGAATTGCTCACTTGACTGATAGACCAAGAAGTGAACAAATTGCAAAATCATCACTAATATATCATAAGGTGTTTGTTGCCAGAAAGAAGCTTGAAGCATAATTTTTTGGTCAACCCATCAACATGAAAGTGAACATAAAGTTAAGATCATTTTCAAATAGTCTCTTGATCATTGTAGAAATAAAAATCAGCATTGGTTGTGATATAGGTTTCTTTGCCAGTATTGACTCATAATTGTTATTATTTTTAGGGCAAACAAGATAAGAATGAACACTATATCATGAATAAAGGCAATACAAACAGAAACATGAAAATTATAAAGATACGTGTTTGCGATTAAAGGAATATTATAATACCATTAATTATGATGAAAAAATATACAAAATGGTGTTGGTATGGACAATAATATGATAATGATGACGAAGATGATGGTTATGGTGATGATAATGATGATGATGATATTAATAATGATATTATTGATGATGATAATGATAATCATAATGATACCAATGACAATTTTGATCATGACATCGACAATGATGTTGATGATAGATACTAGTCAAGGTAGATATATAATAAAAACATTATTTACCTGATCTTGAAATATCTTATAATGTTTGCATCTAGAGTTCTGGCTGTCCCATACCATAAGGACCTACAACATACAAAAGAAGAAGATGATCTGTAAGTTTCAGAAGCATTTAAACAAAACAATGTACAGACCTTGTTCAGAAAACATGCTTATATTCACGACATACATATTCTGAAATAAAGAAATATTTTAAACTGCATGTCTTTTTCTTTGTAATATTCTCATTTTCCTTGCTGGAATAGAAGATGTTCATCATTACTAAAGATAACCATCTCTTCAATATGCATACATGTACTAGGTTTGAAGTTCACCCTTCAAATAGATCTTTGTTTATTGAGAGGATGAAACATTTTAATGCATATAATGGCCTTTGGCAATTTTTGACCTATAAGACCCCCCCCTCTCTAAAAAAAAAACCCTAATCATATCATCAACTCTGCAGTACACTGGGGCCAAATTTAAAGTTGATCCATCGACATCGAACAGTTCTTCACTTATTTTGAGAAATAAAGTGGGAAAGATGAATGGAGACTCTCTATCACAAAATATAATGCCTCAGCAACCATCTACATAAATGGTGGGTGGAGGCATAATAAAATACCCAATACACACAAAAATAGTAATAATAACATTGAAAGAATGGTACGAAGAAAATATAAAGTGAACCAAGAGTCATAGATCTTCTCTGAGGGACCTTATGATGGGGATAAAGGCCTTACCAAAGGGTCCTACGTGCGGAGCAAAATAAATGAAACGAATTAAGGTGGATTTAAAGAACACCTACCTGGCCTTGCTCAGAGCCTAGCCGGACAAGGTACATACCATCACATCGATACTTCCGTAAAAGACTGGAAAATTGAAAGGAAAATAACAAAAATAGTTTCCAAAATGCAACAAGTATTTTATTTTCACAAAGTAACTGATTGTAGCATATAAGTACTCAGTACAGTCCAAACTCATTAATACAGTCATTACTTCATTAGGTCATTACTATAATGACTTTTTTTATCTTCTGGGCTCGATAACAAAAAAGTTTGCAACCAAACACTAAATGGCAATGACCAATGAAGATCATTGTTGTATGTACGTTTTGTTCAAAGCACTGACCAGGAACCAATCAGACGTGTTCTTTCATATTTACAAACCTTTGTGTGACAGAGGCAATCTGAACTGTTCCTTTTAAATCAACGTCAAAGTCAACACCAACACTGTACTGAAAGTCACCCAGTGAGACAGTCTACAACCCTTCCCAGAATAATCTGCAAGGCTCTTTCTTACCCTTCTGTATAGACCTTGTCTGAGGATTGGATGGATGCTGCATCAGGAAGTAGCGACACGGTAGCTGGACCACCTGATGGCTTGGGCTACACAGCAAGAAGAGAAGATATACTAGAAAATCTGAATTGAGTTTTTTGTGTATTCATAGCAAAACTTAGTCATATTTTTCAAGATTATGGGTGTAAAGAAAATTGTGTACTACCATCAATTAGAGAATTAAATCATACACATGATTTAGGTACATCATCATACATTATAATTACCATTATAATTATTATCATTATTAAAAATACTATTATTATCACAATCAATATCACCTTCATCACTATCATCATAATCATCACTATCATAATCATCACTATCATAACCATCATCATCATCATCATGATCACCATCATCACCATCATCATCATCACCACCACCACCACCACCACCATCATCATCACCATCATCATCATCATCACCATCACCATCACCACCACCACCACCACCACCACCATCATCATCATCATCATCATCACCATCACCACCACCACCACCACCACCACCACCACTACCACCACCACCACCACCACCACCACCATCATCATCATCATCACCATCCCTACCATAATCACTACTACTACTATTAATGTTATATTGGATGTCGTACCTTAACCTGTGGTTTGGGTGTAATTTTTGGCTTTGGTCTTGTAGCTGGCTTGTTTGCATCTGAAGGTTTGGCTGATACTAATGGCTTTACTACTGGCTGTAAATGATTAAAAAACAAAAACAAAACAGTATGATTATTAAACATCTACTATGCTATTCAATATTACAGAATTACAGAGTTACACAGTCAATGTTGTACAACCAAAGAAATCAAATTATGATAATTATGTGCATGTACATTTTTTTCTGGGGGGGTCCAAATATGTACACTTACTTTACTGAATTTGTTGTATATTCTAAGAAAAAAACATCATAATCCTTGTATCAATTAAAATCATTGCTATTATTTTCTATGATTGTGTCCATGAAGAAATATTATCTTAATGTATGTCATTCATTCTTGTGCGTCTCTTCGTGATGAGATTACAATTTGAAGCCACTTTCAGACCCGTCTTTCAGTTTCAACTGTAATGTCAGTAAGGTGTGTTCACCTTAACTTCATCTCAACATAGATAAAACAACGGGAAGAATAAAAAGAAATAAATGGAAAAAAGACACTGAGGAGGATTCCTGGTAAAAGACGACACCAAATAGGGCTCTGACTTCTAACTTTTGGCCTCGTTTTTAAGCTTTAGCTAGGGTATTACTCAGCTTCTTTCACTATTAAACCTCCTTACACATACAAACAGTGGGATTTTAGAGGAAAATATGCCATGATAAAAGATGTGGCCAAAAGTGGATTTTCTCTTGCACTTTTAATCTTGTCTTCCAAGTTTGAGCAGGAATCTCACTCAGCTTCTTTCACCTTCGATCCTCCTACGTCATGATAGACAAAACAATAGGATTAGATGGGAAAGGGCACTGGCAACGATTTCTGCAAAATGACAATGCCATAAGGAATTCTGACTTTTACTACAATACCTCTATAATACCTCAATCATTAATGCCCCTTAAAATTGAATAAAAAATCCTAAAATCATCTAGAATGATATTCTTTGTACACCAAAATGTATGACCTAAAAATAAGCTGATTAGCCTGAAAAGCGGCTTCCCAGATTAATCAAAATTCAGATGAATTCAAATGAATCAGCCATTCTTACCTCAGGAAAATGTGGTCTTTCTGTGATCGGTTTCCTGAAACTATTACCCTCTGGTCCTCTCCTGAAGAAAGAAACATTTGAAAAGAAAAATTATCATGGTGTCTTTTTACAATATCTAAATAAAAGATGATACCGATTTGATATTCAATGAATTCAAATTTTCTGGAAAAATGATTGATTCACTCATTACTATTTGTAGGTTCAATAGGGACCAGTTTTTAAACCATCAAGTACAAGACATGTGCTTGAATTAAAGAAAAGTTAGAAACCAGTTTTAAGTTGGTTTGGGGCTATTGTCAATATGCAATCAGTTTGAAGTCACCTTTGGATCAGTTTGATATCTCTTTGGTATCTGTCACTTTTGGATTTGTTTGAGATCTCTGGAATAAGTTTTAAGTTAGAAAAGTGTCAGTTAAGAATCAGTGCTTGTTTGAGGTAGGCCCAACCACTCACCTCAATGTTGGCTTGTCTTCTTCCAGTCCCTCATCGATTGATGGCTGCCTGGTGGTCAGTCTCTTACTACTGGGTTCTCTCCTCTTCCTATTCTCTATTTCCTGTTGAAGGCTCTTTCCTATCGGTATGATCATCTGACCCATCTTGGGTGTTCCAGGGGTGGGTGGAAGAGGTCTGCTCGGTGACTGAGCATCCATCTCTGGGGTGATATAATCTTCATCAAAGTCTACGATTAAAAAAAAGAAAAAGGATGAAATGGTGAATTAACTTACAAGCATTAACATCATGCTTCAATTGGCATAAAAGGAAGTGACAAACACTCTATAGTTCCATCATCCCTGGGTCAGCCTCAGGTGGGTGTTTCATCAAGCTGTTTGGAACTTACCAATTACTTCACACACAACTGGTGAACCATTGTTGTGCTACCTGATATATACCTATGTACCTAAGAGCATGTTCCAGTTGTATGTAGTTGTGAGTAACTTTACACACATTTTTATGAAGCACCAACCAGGATTCTCGCAGTTCTCAGGCAACTCCCTGGCAACTGGCAAGTTGCATTTGAAGGAGTCTCCATGTGGGCAAGGTGTCCTTGGAGAGAATTACCTTCTGATAAACTCTCCTCCTGGGAAAATGTACCCAAAGGTATTTATCATGGGGTTTCAAAGGGAAGCTGTACTATTACATGATTGTACCACATAAATCCTACTTTGAAGGTTTACGTTGGCTTAGGGTCTCCATATCTATTCAAAATGTGGCATAATTAAATGCAGTAGTGAAGGCACTTATCATTATCAATAAATGATTATCAATATGGAATTGGTTTAGAACTTCCTTCCAAAAGAAATCATCCTCAAAACTATGAAAAGAGTGTGTAGATGTACTCCCTCATAAATATTGGAATATCAACAATGTTCACTAGCTGTAGAAGCATTCGTGTTCTTCAGAACACTCCAAACTGGAGGGGGAAAATGTAATTTTTAGTTAGATTTTGAGGCACAAATCAAGCATAATAAAAGCATGCATTGTACTAGGTACATGTACATCCATCTAATCCAAACACATAACCTGTGAATTTGAAGAAGAAAACATACATGTATTAGTAATGTATTTCCTATAGTCCTGACATGCACTGTGACTGAATGAATGAAGCAAAAATTAATGTTAAAAGACTACCATAAAATGAAACATACCAACTCAATATTGACACATTATTATGAATTGTGAGAATGATCTTTGATGTACTACAAAACAAATATGTGATTTGAATATTTGATTAGATATCACTAATGGCATGCAATGGAATGGATTGAAAACCATGTCATGCGTGACTAAAACTAATTCATTGATGATTTTGCCATCATAGTGATTTCAGGTAGTACTCTAGTCACACCAACAAAACCACCTCTAAACTGACGATGGCATGCCATTGGAGTAGCGTAATAGATTGGTCGGTCTGGGCCCCATCTTACAAAGAGTTAAGATTGATCCGATCAATCGTAACTCTAAGGAAATCCATCAGTGTCATAATTTTTTTCTACGAAAAATGTTCACAATGTCCTTTGTATGCAAAGAGAAGAACAGTGAATCTTCAAGAAAACAATGAATGCAAGAATATACATCATAGCTAGCAAATACTTTGAACAAACATGCATAATAGATGGTGACCTTGGTGGCCGTCCATTGTTGCAATTGATCGGATCAATCTCAACTCTTTGTAAGACAGGCCCCTGGAGTCCATTTTGTCAGTGTGACTGTGGCAGGAGTAGCAATGAAGACTTTCCATCAACTGCAAAAAAATATGTACACAAACGAGAGAAAGTAGATCAAGGTAAAGGATTTCCTAAGTGTATGTATGTAGGCTTGACGAAGAGATAGTGTTTGATTCCATATTTCTTTCTGATGAGCAGAGTCTTTTCCAGATCTGTTAAAAAACATCAAAATTGATGCTGTTTATGTACAAATTCTCAGGCATGAATCTACAACGTCTCACAGGTACATTCAATCTACCATATCCACTACTTGTGATGACCAATAAGCTTGCACGTGCCCATGGATCGATCCATTTCAAGATGGGGAGGATCTTCCCAAACTCACGTGGGATTTTAAGCGGTTCTGGACAGCGAGGTCGACTGCTTGGTGATCCTGGAGCAGAGTTCGAGCTGATCTTATGCCTGCTTCCCGGCATGGACGATCCCCTGATCGAACCAGATGATGAACATGACGATGATGAGGAGGAGGAGGATGACGAAGAGTGGTCATTTTGCTGCTTTGTGGGATCTGAATGAGTTCTTGCTCCTAGACCTACTATTCAATTGCAAGAGGGGAAAAAATGGCATTGATATAGCAACTTGAATATGCAATATAAAAGAAATACAACCCCTTCTCAAAGACTCACTGGCCATATTCTGCAATCAGGTTCACAGTCTAAATCTACAGTCTAATTTTGTGAGTGGTTAAATTATGGAAAGCCAAATGTGACACAATATTAAAATTGTATATTTTCAATTTATCAGCATAATTGACCTTTAGATTATTTAGAAAAAAAATGTCTGGGAATGATAACTACAGAAGTTTTATTCACAAACTTCCCCAGTTATATCATCACATAAAAGCCAAGTAAAATATGAAATTTGCACAATTAACAAAGGTTTTATAATCTTGGCTACCCATAATTTCAGAATAACCTTAGAGCTCTATTTGCAAATTTATAAACAATTCTCAATGACAGCTTATAAAAACCGCATACATTCGTAATTCCGAAGCTTCGTAATTCCGAAGGTTCGGTTATTCCGAAGGTTCGTATTTCCGAAGGTTCGTATTTCCGAAGGTTCGTAATTCCGAAGGTTCGTCAATCCGAAAACGAAATAAGGTTCGTAATTCCGAAGGTTCGTTAATCCGAAAACAAAATAAGGTTCGTAATTCCGAAGGTTCGTTAATCCGAAAACAAAATAAGGTTCGTAATTCCGAAGGTTCGTTAATCCGAAAACGAAATAAGGTTCGTAATTCCGAAGGTTCGTTAATCCGAAAACGAAATAAGGTTCGTTAATCCGAAAACGAAATAAGGTTCGTTAATCCGAAAACGAAATAAGGTTCGTTAATCCGAAAATTAAATAAGGTTCGTATTTCCGAAAATGAAAATAATTCATTTTGGTAACAAAAACGATGTTGTTATTACAAGATTACACGATATTATGCAATGATAGTAATAACGATCGATGATACATGCGTGTGTTGGGCCCAAAGCATGCATTTCATTAAGAATGGCGCCCTGATCAAGCATAGGCTAATTTCGATTTTATCTGAGCAATTGCTGCCTATAAGCAAATGGTTTAATTAAAGATGCAGGGGATCAAGTGTGTTGGAAGCGTGCGAGCAACCTCTAGATAATAGGATTTGTATTGGAGGGGATGTCATTTTAAATAACAGCTTCTGCTGGTAATAAAAATAAAAATAATACTAATAATGATCCTTGTGAAATGTTGAAAGCGCGAATCGCAAGATGAAACTAGTAGACATTTCATGTAACAAGACGTGAAGTGAGCATTCGGAGCATTATTTGTAATCGTGAGAAAGATGTGTATCTTTCTAAAGAATTAATGCGAGGGCGAGCTGTAATTTGTTTATATACTGACCTGGGGCCCGTTGCATGAAACTTTTTACCTGAGAAAACTCAGGTTGTTTTTACAGGAGTTTTTGCCCTGTACTAAAGTCATTGGCGGAAATCAGACTAACCTTAGTTTTCAGTTTTTACCAGAGTTTTCTCAGGTAAAAAGTTTTATGCAACAGGCTTCAGAAAGTAATCTTTTAAGGACTGCATTTAGTGACTCATGAATAGAATATATATCTCACGAACTAAATAATGAGAGCGCGAACCGCAAGCTTAAAATTTGTGATATTCCAACCTGAAAACTGGACATTTCATACTTCTTTTTTGTAACCAGGAATAGAATGAGTTCCTCAATAAACAATACTTGATGCGAGCGAGAAACGTGAGCCAAATTTTTCCGATTTTCCAACCTGAAAACTGGACATTCTAAGCATTCTTAAAAAAAAATAATAATAGCTGGGAGAATAGTTTTCAGAACTGAAGTGGCTTCCCTGGGTAAATGATATCTATATCAATATTATCATTCTAGGCCCACATGAAATTTCCAAAAGTTTGAGCACGTGATTCGCTCGCAACATCTCACAAGGATGCCCTTTTAACAGTATTGACCAAAAAGGTGAATTTTACATCTTCAGATTTGACTTTTTCCCCCAAACCGCTTGCTCTCTACGCTCGCAGAAATGAAACGTAAATATATAACTTTAGTGATCACTTAAAAAATTGTGCTCAATTTAGTTACTACAAAACACACAAACTCTTTACACAGATGATAATCTAATGGTGAAAATATCCGTTTGCACCAAATTGCCCCTATTGGCCCCTTTTTTTTGCTTTGCCCCCCCCCCAAAAAAAAAAAAACGTTCCGCCGCCATTGGCTAAAACACGCATCGTCTTCATGGCTAACTGCAAAAAGTTCTTAAAATGCCCCCTTTAGATCAGGTCAGAGCTTATATATTTAAAAATTCTCTTCGCGCTTCTTGCTAGCAGTTATTGTCTAATTTTAGTTACATAGGCATCTCGCTTTGAAGATCACAAACATATTGCCCATCATATTAACAAAAATATATAGCTCGCGCTCGCATTTTTTAAAAAGGGTTTATCATGTTATTACATATTTACTTTATTTTATAAGGATAAAGCTAATTATTGACTGTTAGGACTACCCTTTCAAAGAAACAAACAAATATCAACTTTAAACTGCCGATCAAGGAAAATATGGCTTAAAAAAAATTGCCCCCCCCCTCTATTTGACGAAAGTTGGATCCACCGGGAGGGAGGCAGGGGGCATCAAAAATGGAATAAAAAACAGGGGAATTAATATTTTCCAAAATGGGAAAGTTCCTTTTCAAAAATAAATATGCCGTTTTTCATGATTTTTTCGAAATAAAATACTCTTTTTAAAGTATACAAGTTAAGTTAAGTTTTCAGGATGGAATATTGAAAAATTTCAGCTTGCGCTTCGCACTCTCATTCGATTGGTGAAATATTCATCCTAAAGAGGTCACTAAATGCTTTCTGTAACAGGTTCCTTTTCTGGTCAGTATGTTTAAGCTCGCGTTTTGCGCTCGTGTTAATTCTTTAGTTAGATGCACATCTTTTTTAATGACAGCAGAAATCTGCTCGGATTTTTAAAAACTAATTTTCATTTTTTATTGAAATAACCTAAGGTTTAGCTTGTGATTCACGCTCGCAACACCTCGCAATAATGCCATTTTAAGAATAATTGACCACAAAAAACGTTATACAACTTCACCTTTGAATTTGTTTGACCAAGCCGCTCGCTCATTATACTCTCTCCCGAAAAATAAAGCCTAAATATACATTTTGCCATAATAAGAAGTCACTTCAAAAAAGTTTTTCTCTTCTTAATCACTATCAAACACACAATGACTTCAAGCAGATGATAATCTTAAGGTGAAAATATCACCAAAGTGCCCATTTCGTTCGTTCGGCCGCCCTTGCCTTCCCATCCTCATATGATAATTGAACGACAATAGTGTCTCCCGCCCCCCCCTCCCTTGCCTCTGCCTCTGCTTTCCCGGTTTTCATTTTTCGGATTAACGAACCTTATTTTGTTTTCGGATTAACGAACCTTATTTTGTTTTCGGATTAACGAACCTTATTTCGTTTTCGGATTAACGAACCTTCGGAAAAACGAACCTTATTTCGTTTTCGGATTAACGAACCTTCGGAAAAACGAACCTTATTTCGTTTTCGGATCAACGAACCTTCGGAATAACGAACCTTTTTTCGTTTTCGGATTAACGAACCTTCGGAACAACGAACCTTATTTCGTTTTCGGATTAACGAACCTTCGGAACAACGAACCTTATTTCGTTTTCGGATTATCGAACCTTCGGAATAACGAATCGTCGGAATTACGCCACAAATGTTCAGATTAACGAACCCTTTTTCGTTTTCGGATTAACGAACATCGAGGTATAGGCAATTTACGTGTTTCGGAATTACGAACCTTCGGAATAAAGAACCTTCGGAATTACGAAGCTTCGGAATTACGAAGTGTAACCATAAAGACAGACTGCCTTTGAAATGAAGGAAACCTGACTGACAACATGACAGAACGAGACAAGAAAAAATAAAACGACCACGAAAAGACACCATAATGAAGAACAATAAACAGCATATAGGGGGAAAATCCACAGGACTGGTGACTTCTTCACAGGATAGACACTTCATGGAAAAAAAATCAGGTTACAAGCAAAATAAGAACAAGAGAAACAATTACAAATATCAATCACAACATGTAACAAGTTTAAGAAAGATAAAGGGATTACAAACCTACAAATGGGTTAAGACATGCAGTTTCATACATTTTATTTTCCTCTGTTCTTTTTGTTTTCAGAATTCTCACACCACAATCAAATTTGTTACACTCAATTCAAGCGATCTTCAGAAGCCATTAATTTACCAAGTTTCTGTGGACTGTACAAAAATGATATTTGAAACTTGTGCATTTTGCATGACATGAAATGAATATTCCCTATAAATTGCAACAAAAATCAATCTGTTTTCTATATGTAAATGACACAGAATGGCATATTAGTACAATGACAATAGCCAGGGTGGCACAGAAAAATGAGTCAACAACTTGACATCAAGTTTAGGTTGGGGTTATGATATACAACAAAATAACAAAGGTACATACAAAACATTAACAAAATACATGTATAAAATTTATGTTTTCATATGGCAGCAGTTAACACACACCATCATCAATATCAGAATCATAACTCAAAAACCTTTGCCACATCTGCAGTAAAAATCTTCATAAATTGCCAAATGTTATTCAGGAAGGCTAAGATTATCTCTGAAATCGGAGTTAGGCCCGAGCTATTATATCTGACATTTCCATCTAATGCAGTTTCAGATATAATCTAATCCGTCGGAAGGAGAACCTTTTCATAAATCTCATGTGAACAGATTTTCATGTTGAGTTGGAGTGTGACACAATGAAAACAGCAAACTCATACATGGAAGAAAAGAAGTTGATTTTCAACAAAAATATCCTGTTGAGATCCCTTCATTGTACATATTCGAATTATGACAAGACAGATATTTATATCTACATAAGCTTCAGATATTATCACATCTGTCATATATTCCTGGTGATGATGAATGAAATTATCTCTTTTATCTGAGATGCAATGTTGTCAAAATTGTTTCCATATCCTTTTTGGATTCAGATATCCCTTAATTTGCTATTTTAAAGTAGGCAACTCACCAGTAGTTGTGGGTATGTTGTTATCCCAAGTATTATTTGTCTTTAAATTTCTTTATCCTCAAGCCTCCTAATAAAAATATTATAATTTTTTTGGAAAGAATATTTCACAGGCTATCACTGTGATTTTTAAGAACCATGGTCAAATCTCCGTATGAATTAATTTCTTACTTTGCATGTTTAAATGTAACTTATGGCAGAAAACCAGATGTACAAAACGCATTGCCCTTTTCCCTTTTTTGGTTCTCCTAGCTTGGAATATCTTCAGTCATTTTGAAGCTTCCATCATGGTTGGAATGTCATTACTATGGGAAAGGGATAAAAATCTCTAGATTTTAAAACTGATATTTTTTTTTACTTAAAACTGTCAAAGTTAGAGGGAGGGGTTAGAATCAAGCACTAATGGTGATAAAAAGAAAAGGGGGATCAAATAACATGAGTAAACAGCAGAGGGATGACAGAAATATAGTGGTTTAAAATTGTTAAAGTAAGGAGGAGGAGGAGTTAGAATCAAGCACTAATGAAGATAAAAAGAAAAAGGGGATCAAATAACATGATTACACAACAGAGGGATGTCAGAAATATAGTGATTTAATAGGCAAAGAATATTTGACAAATTTAACACGTCTTATAAATTTCAGAAGCGATTATAATTTTTTGATGAAACATTCTCTTACCTCCCTGATCAGGATCCATGGTTGACCTTGAAGAGAGTTGATCGGGTCTTTGAATGCCTGACCTAGCACCGGCTGACGACCGTCTTGGACCTGATGAATAAATCAAGATTAAATTCCGTATCAATATCTACTATCCTTCCTGTCAATGAGGCCCAAATTATAGACTTATTACAGAAAAGAAGATTGATAAAAGCTTGTCAATTTGTCCTATAATAGGTCATGAATGCCACGGCCTATGGTCCATGTAAGAAATACATGAAAATGTCAGCAGGCATGACTATTATATTATCCATTACATGGATCTTTATATCCAATGTTGAAAATTTTACACCACATTTCATCACATTCAGATCAATAAACACTTTGTTATTTAAACTGAATATGAGCTTTTAACAAAGCATGTAAAGTGTTCATGTGTATTGTTGTAATAAAACCATTTACACGTGTCAATAAAAAAAAATTAAGGGAATTTACGAATCTGATTTAAAATGGGAGAGACGATTTAAAAGGATTTCGATTTATAGAAAATTCTGTCTATCCATCAGAATAACAATAATCAAAATCAATTTCATTTGACACATGATGCATTACAAGTGTGTCTCTGGGCACTTTAGGGAAAGAAAGTTATTTAAAAAAACATTCATTCCATGAAAATAGATATAAGGTATGATTTGACGACCTATATGGTACCACCTGGTAGACTTTTTAATCACCTACAAAGTGTCTATTGGAACACGAAGGAAAAAAATAAATTATATCTTTCTGTATTTGTATAAATCATACATTCCATAAAATCATATTTTTGAAAATTGACATTCTTGATCAAACAACAGACTACTATGAAAACCAAAGCTATTTCTATGAAAAACCCCTCACTTGCATCAAATTCATCAATACATGGCGGTAACGATGGGAGGGGCCGATGGAGCGGTGAGTTAGGACTGGTAGGACTAGCCGTGTCATCATAAAGGGGCATCTCAATATCCTCGTAGACCAAGGGGTCATTTGACCCACTGGTTGACCCCCCGCTGCTTGACCCCGAGTGCCGGGACTCGTCCTCAAAGAGCGTGTCCCGGTGGCTGTTCTTGTATTTCAGATCCTGAAGGATTTTCAATGACCTGAAAAAAAAAGAAAAAGATTTTTGATTTATCAGGGGTATGGATTCTCAGTATGGGTTGAATTTCCTATATGTCAGGCCATGTTTCACAAAGAGTACTATCTGATTAAAAGTCATGCTTAAATGCTACCAGTTTCATGATGATCTTATTAATACTCAGTATGATCTGACCAAGTGAAAGTCCCCCCCCCCCCCGTTCATTTACAACAAAGTTATTAAGCCTGACAAAAACTAACCAAGTTTAGGCCCTTTTGTAAAGGTATATTTCTTTTGCTAGTACATATATTATTTCATTCAATCACAATCTATGAGCTTAACATACAATACCACAAAGTGTTTATTATAAGCTACTAAAATCACAATATCTGATTGGCTGAGGACAAATTTGTCATAGCAAATTGAGCATTTGTTATTGATAGCCCATTTTGTGAAGTGAGGCCTTGGGTGAACTTCCCCTCCAGGAAGTACTTGTATCCTTGATAAAGAGATGAAATTTGAGACGTATTTTAGGGACTTTGTTCTACATTTCAGTCAATAGTGAGGAACCATACTTACTTTTCTCGAGCCTTTCCGTGGATTGCTTGTTCCATAGCAACTTTGAAATAGGCCATCCATAGCTGATCAATAGAGAGAAGATATGTAATATTATATATTACACAATAATAACATGGAAAATAGCATTAAAACTGAAGCTTTTAGAAATGCAATTATCGGGAGTAAAATCACATGACTGAATAGAATGCAAGAAATAAACAATATATCATAGAATCGAAAAAGACAATGGACGCTGAACGATGACCTGTAATTGGCTGTCAAGGCTGCAAATTAGGCTCAGTAAGCAGTCAGAGGGAGTTCATAAGAACCCTTACCCCTTGAATTATTTTAGTTGCTAATGCTTCACTTTAACACTGTTATTATTCTCAAACATTTATCTAATTGTACAATGTGATAAAAATTGAGCCTCCAGTGTAACAGACTAGAAATTAATGTCACAGTTGGCTATTCATAGTTTTATACAACTCCGAGAATGTTCTGTAATCTGATTGGTTCTGTAATCTGAATCGGATCACATGATATTCAGCGACTTGCACTGTTGCATCCAGAATGCACTATCCTGCACTCTGACATCAGAGTGCAGGATAGTGCGAGTTCTGGAATTATCTAGAATTTGGATCAAATATAGCATTTGGGGCATCTCAGTAACATTTGTGAGGGGTTGTATAAAACAAACAATACACACATACTTGTGCATAGAGGACCCCAATAATGAACTCTGCTCAACTTACCAAATGGATATACCGCACTCGGTCCTACGGAACTTGGTGCCGTATGCCTTCTCGCACATTGTTCATTATTTGGCCCTGCATGCACACGCTTACATGCATTATTTGTATAACACCAAATGTTTAGGTCATATGTGATGTACTATTCCATGTTATTACAAGGTAATAAAATTCAATTCAATTCGATTGACTTAATCTTTTCTTTCCCTGGCATTCGTATCTTGTATTGTATATACCGAAATGTAATTGTTTTTTTTTCTTTTCCGAATAAATAATAATAATAAAAGTATAATACAGTCATATAATAAAATTGTATATATTCCACATAATGCAACGTCCCTCAATCAAATTCAGTTTAGAGGTCTCACAGTACAACATGCATTCTTTTGTGGGGATGTGTTGGTCTTGAAAGGACCCAGCTAAACTCAACTTTCGACAAGTATGTTCTTATGATCTTCAGGGGATTATCATATATAAACCAAGAATTATCATGTCTCACATAATCATAATAAAACAATTAGGGTATTGTCCATATCAGACCAGTCAGCATTTCCGGTAATAGATTTAATGATAGAAAGTGAAAGCTATGAAGTGAAACAATTAGCAATTAAATCTGGTCATTAATCTAAACAAAATATGAGAACTTGATTTTGCTTGGCAACACAGCCAACTATCAACACTGTTCACTGTAAACAAAACTATTATGAAGTACATTCTTGCGCTGACATTATCATGATATTCCAGATTTTAACCCTGAGACCTGACAAGTTTGTTCTAACTCATTTTATACTTTCTTCAAGATCAAAACTATTGATTAAAATGGTTGTAGTCACATGCAACGACTACATCAGATGAGGCAATAAGTCTTCATTCATGAAGTTTTAAAAACTGATTTTTTTTAAATGATTGTCTTGAGGGATTAAAAATCTATTCAGAGCACACTTCATTCCAGAGTCGGGGTTAGAATTAAATAGAACAATGTTTGAGTTGAATGGTTTAGTGTATTAAAGAAGTTCCATCGAGTGTACTCATTATCAACAGTTCAGAAGAGTCAGAGGGAAATACAATAGAAACCAATTGAAAGAGTAAACACCACTCAATTACATCTAAAATAGGGCAGATATATGTTTTTATCATCAGCAACTAAATCAGCTTTGTATTTGATATGCCAATATCATGAAGTACATGTATCGTGCATATCTAACCACACGTATGACAATCCTAAAATGGTTTGCCCCTAATTTCTATTCTAATCCATTAAAAATGTTTAATGATCTCAAATTAATACGGCCCGTAAGTTCACGAAAGAGGGGAAAAATGTTCTGAAAGGTTCAGAATTCCCCCAGCCCCTTGACTTGTAAAGTGGTGCCATCACAATAAGATCCTTACTCACATAGCTAAAATACTTGATGGAATTGAGATTTACTACATGTATTAAATAGTAACACCCCTCTTTCATGGAAAATATCTATTTTACATCTTTATTTTGAGTTAAGGGCAGTGCAATATTTTGTTCACTAAGATATCATTTAACTATTAAAAGGGCAAACAGGTGAGATGGTAATTATAAACGACAGGCATTGACAACAAGGATGACATCACTGTCAATTTTTTTATTTTATATGGGTAAAAGATTCACATTTCCCCCTTCACAACAGTATAAAATTCTTGATTTTCACATAATCATTTATATAACATTTTAAAAAACATTTATACTTTTTTGTTGTTTGTTGCTACAATTGCTTTTATATATTTGCTTTAATATTTAAAAGTATTCATGCTTTCTTAACAATTAACAATCACTACCATAATTGTTCATAATTGCAATGCCCTGCATCTTGTTTTTTTTCCCCACATTTTAAACTGAAATTAAAACGATATCAGTTATCTATTTTTGTTCTCTATCTTTCTCTTCTCCCTTCCTTTATTCTTTATTTCCAATTTTCTTTCTTTCTTCTGCATTTCTATCTTATTCAAGGCAATATTCAATGACTGCTTAATATATGGCAGTAGGATGTATCTTTCTGATCTCAACTCTGGTTCTTGATTAATATTTAATAAAAACAATGCATCATGATTTATTTGTAATGTTCTGATGCAATGCAAATGAGTGGCCATCTGTTTTCAGTAAAATTAAATTTGATTTAGATGGTTGGCATACCAAAACAAGGAAAATAATGACTAAAGCTAATTTGAATTTCGATGAATGGCTAACTAGACCAGAAATAAAAAAGTTATTTTAAATAGATATACAGAAATGTCTTGTGTTACAATTAAAATCCATGTCACTGATCCCTTACCAGTACTTGAGAATGAAATCTCAGCATTTGAATTAAAGTTATTTGCCAATATCAACAACAACAAGAAATTGCCATTTTCTGCCATTTCCTTAATCTAAACATCAATACCTTCAAAATTTGATACAAATGTTCTTAGAAAGAAAAATGATATCACAGGCCAAGATAACTAATTAAAACATAAAAACTTCACTACAACTGGTGTTGATTATTCAGACGGAAATAGGAGGTACGTGAACTAATATATCAAGAAGCCTCTCAAAAACAGATTCAAAATTATGTTTAGTTCAGCTGCTAAAACAATACTATCAAAATACAATAAGATATCAAATTAATTAATATCAAATTTTATTGAGATATTTATATTTTCTTCCTTCTTTTGAGTGCTTTTTTAAACTCAAAATAAATCATAGGTTAAAAAGGATAAATCTATATTTGTGTGTCTTGCTCAATAGTGGAAATTCCAGAAAATTGAAGCAAAATACAGAAAATAGACAAAGTGGGGTATTTTTATTTAGAGGAAGAATGGAGTGAGGTGGTTATAATAGGAGAAATCTTCTACTAAATCCAAAGTCAATAGTGACTTTGTCAAAGATTTTACAATAGAATAACCACTCAACTAATGCTGTAATCATTAATTGCAAACTTTTACGGTCAGATGGAATTTATCTGAGCTTAAAAAACTAATTAAAAATTCATGTCGCAATAGCATACCACTGTACCATTTAGAATTATTCTGGGAAGCAGAGTGTCTGTATGTTGCTTGCCACTGTGACAAATTTTGTACTGCTCTGCCTAACTTGCACTCTGTGGGATGGTGTGGGATGAACTTAGATTATTTTGTCACTTTTTTTTCTTTTTTTTTTAATAAATTTTTTTAAGTTAATGACCTTTCAGGGAGTAATTTTGCTTTACAAATTTGAATAGCAATTTTGGTCATAAGAGAAAAGCTCTCAACTATATAAAGTAATGTACAGTCCTATGTAAAAATATGCTAACATATGCTATACAAAAGACTTTATGCATAGCAGTCTTTCAAAAATGCAGAGCAAATTGCAATGCGATATCAGGAAAATTATTCCCTGCCTTTGTTTTATATAAATTTCTCAGGTATCACTGAGTTTACACTAATAAGAAGTATTTATTCTCATTCCATCAGAAGCGCAATTTTCTACTTTGAACAAAGTGAATCATTCCCTTTAAGATAGGAGCCCCAACAAACGTCAGTCATTGGGTTGGTAATGGAATCCCTTTCCTCAAACTAGGGTGACAAGCTTCCGCTTTCCCAGGGAAACCCATGCTAAAGATCAAAGATCCCACTCATCTCTTTCTCCGACATGTGACATGTGATATGACCAAACAACTGTTGTCTACCGAGGGAGCGTTAAAGTGGATTTCATAAAGGGCCCGCTGCTCCAGGCTGAAAATAATGACTTGAATGAATAGGGGTTGAATAAAACAAACCATTTTTCCACCTTGGGCAACCCTGCACTTTAAAATAAAAAATAACAACCAGATATAAAAAACAAAAACAAAAAGAAAAGCACATTTACTGTTAATGAGCACTAAAGTGACTTTTCATCAAAGATTCCCCCTCATTTTAAGCATGGTCATTAAGCGGTGTAATGTTTAGAATAAACCAGGAAATTATACGACAATAATGAATGTATTAAATTAATGCCCAAATTGGAAAATTCACCCTAAAAACCCCACAGAATTCTAATTTACATTTCCATTGCATTCAAGCAATTTCCACATCATCCATGGTTCTGCAGAATTACGTTACAAAATGCACCCTTTATAGCATTTTATCATGTTCCCGTTTTGGAAGAACTTTAATACTTTTATGACCCAACAAAAATTGTTTTAATGCCACCATTTTTATAATTCACCTCTTCTAACTTCCTCTACCACCTCCTCATCACCACCCCCACCATCATCATCTTCATCAGCATTGTTTTTCTTATCATCATTATCAACACTGCCCCCACCCCCACCAACACCTCCACATCATTTTTAAAACATTAATCATACCAAACTCTCAATAAACTTCCCTGCCTTATTTTAATTAACTACTAAGATCCCTCTCAATACAACCCAACTTCAGACTATTATACAGGGACCTCTGGCATGCTATCGACTACAGTTCAAGAAGCCTTTAGAAGAAGGTCATTACTAAGAGGTCCCACATTGTTATACACTTGTTTCACAAGTCACATGTTCCCCCATGATGATCATTCCAAATGGGGTACTATCTGACTCACCGCTCTTCACGAATATAGTCAAAAACCATAAAGATAGCAAATCAGTCTCGTATGACATACATGTACAGTAATATATGATCCTTCCTTATTTCCCTATTTTGATAGTCCAAAAAGTATCTCCATTTTTAGACTGAATAAATTAATTCATATTATTTTTTGCTATTTGATTGGTTATATGAATGTTGTTGTAATGCAAATTAAATTCTAGTCATCTTTTTAAGCAAGTGCTAAAATTTTGATAATCAGCGAATATCTCCATTTTAGTCATTAGTATTTATGTTAAACTGTTTGTGATATCCAAGCAAGTTTTTCATTTTAGCTGTAATTTCAATACACTTATAATTGCTACAAGGGAACTGTGTGCTACTATCCTGAAACTGTATAAAATGCAGTGCATGCTTTGTTCCAAATTAATGTTTCCGGCTCTATGTCCACCATTTCTTAAATTATCTGTTGAATTTCATTTTTTCTTTCTTCCCTTGATAATTTACGTTTGCTGGAGCTTCTACTTTCACATTTCCAATATCTTTTCTTTTCTACACCTTGTACCTTTCTAATAATCCAGACAGTAGCCTAATCTGTCCCATCCATTATAGGTATTCTGGAGTCACCATGATCAACAGGCCATTTCATACTTACTCAATCACCAAACCCATCGAATTTATATGAGAACTTATTCAGGCCTTAAAATACCCCATAATTATATTCCACATTCACATCAACAAAATCCATACCTTTTCAGGAGAATATGTCGAATTTATCACATGCACAGTATGGCCTGGGAAGCATACAAGATTCAAAAGTGCTAGCTCAGCAAACTAGCGACCTAAGTGCTCCATGGCACCCATGTTCAGCATCGTTACTGGGATTGGAAACTTCTCGGAATTGCTTTCATATCGCGAGATTAAAAATGACCTTGGAAGTATCTCTGTGAAATTTTGTTGAGTTTTATTGAGTACCTTCTATTTAGCAGGTATTTTCTTTCGGGGGAACAGAACAAGTATTTTGCTTTCGCATTGGCAAATATACTTGGTATTTTCTGATCAAGGTTGATCAGGGTAAAGTTCCCAATCAGAGAATACCTGGTACTCTCGTTTTTTTTTTTAAAAGACAGTCTGAAATTACCTAGAGAAGTTTATTCGCTGGGGAAAAACAACTATTGAAAAGTAAGAGACAACAATTTTGGTTCATGAACTCATCACTTGTTTTTCTTGTAAGATCATCTCAACACTTGTTCTTTGGGGTCATCTCTCCGTGTGTGTCACCCATGACAAATTATTCGGAAGTGACCTAGTAATAAGACAATCAGGTAGGGGTAACACTATCCCTCCTTTTTTTATAAGTGACCCAAGACGTGGTCAACAAAAAAATTGAGTCATACAGCCTCAAGCTCAAAAATGAATACTTCCTGACCAGTTAAACTTGAGAAATGAAAAAAAAAATTGAAGGGAAACTTTCAAGTCTTAAGGACACTCTAGCTTCCGGTTAGGGCTCTGCACTTGACTTTTAATGGGAAAGAAAGATGACAGACTATGTACGAATGTCTGATGGGACCAGTCATGATTCAGGGAGAAACTACTTCAACATTTCACTTGAAACCTGGACTGAAAACCAAGCAACAAAATGTGTAAACTGCATGGTGGTTGACAATACGAATATTGTAGATACTACAGATTTGCTTCATCATGATTACATGGCAAATCACTTTCAAATGTATTTGGTCTATAAAACAGGTTGTAAAAACTGTATGAGTACAATAAAAACAATTACATTTTGAGTACTGAATCAATTTGCTTTATAGAAAAATTATCAAATTTTGTCAAAATTTTGAGTAAGGTACTTAGCTGTTAGTCATCCCTTACAAGAATGGAAAGCTTTTATTATGCATCAAAATAAATGGCATTACAACAAACCTTCATTTCTTTTTCTGATGCCGCATTGAAGTACCATGTCCTTGAGTCTGACCTTAATCCAATGATCTTGAAAGACCACTTTCGCTCGTCTGACACCGCCTCATCACGCATTACCCTAGGAGTCAAATACAAAATATGGTATCTCTAAAAAACCCAAATATTTTTTTTATTCTTCTTTCAAAGATTATTGAATAGTTTGTTATGCTAGTAATTGAGTTCTTATCACTGATGAATATTTTAAAATGTCAAAAATTCAAGGAATTCCTTCCTACCATGAGCCCATTTATTACACCTGGGTAAAGAGTGGCAAAAATATATTAACGCCTTCCCACGGGACAATATTATCATTACAAAGAAATGAAACTTTACCTGTTGTAGCCCGTAAGGGAGAAGACCCCTTGCGGCTTCTTAGCCTTGTCGTCCCTGAAGTACAATACATAGTGCTGATATATGATGACGTAGCGTAGTTGCCACCTCCTAGACCGGTCCTGGAACCCTAGAACCCTACCCACCTGCTCTCCGACCTCTCCCAGAACGTCCACCTTACGATCCTGGGCCTTCTTGTAGAGGAACCCGCAGTGCATGACATCTCGAAGGAGGATGTCATGAGCACCTAGGTGAAGAAAGAGATTTAATATATTGGTTATCTTTTACTCCACATTTCTTCATTTTTTAAAATTATAATACTGAAGCTTACCCAAGAAGTAGTCAAGAAGTCACAAACATAATATGATATCAGAAATAATGCTGGTACAAGTATATCACCCTGTCCAACCCACCAACTATGATACAGAAGACAAATTTCATAAGACATTCACACATGGTGAGAACAATAGAGAACCATTAAATTATAATGTGTAAATTTGAGTTAAAGAAATGAAATGAATCGTCAAGTTATGTTATCAGAACCACATTGCAATATTATTTTAATATAAAATTCTAAAATTTTAAATATTTTAATACTATATTTTCTAGTGCAACAGGAATTCAAGAATATACTGTATGATATGTTCAAGGATGGTATTGGGGATATAATACATTGATATTATATTAAAACTGTTTCATTGTCAAGTAAGATATGAATTATAAACCAACTCATTTTAGTTTATATTGTATGTATATGCATTAAATACAAAACTAATAGTTTAAAAATAGGATTTCTTCCCTACAAGTTCAATCATAGTCAACTGGACAAAAAATATCATAAGAAAACTTTAGACACCTACTTAGTCATAAAAGACAGATCAGCTTATGACAACAATAGTACAGTCAATTTATTATTACAGCATAATATTCTTTCTATAGGACATTTTAAGCACCAACTCGGTCATAAAATACAGATCAGTTTATGACAACGATACTGTCAATTTATTATTGCACACTATCACTTTGATAAGTCATGCTTGGGCACATTTTCCAGGTGCAATAAATAATATCAGTGAGGAAATATGATATAAAAGGTTTCATACCATTTTAATTAATATTTTAATAAGGCTCTCGTTATAAAGCACCCGGTCAGTGATTTTCACTTACAAATAAGCTCTTTGCCAATTACCCTGGTATAAATAATTATTGTCAGATAAATCATTTACAATAACTTGCTATGTGAAACACTAATATAAAGAACATGCAGATAATTTGGATGTTAGCCTGTTTTTCATTTACTATGGTGGCAGCAGTGGGATGAATCATTAGAGTAATTATCATCAAGTACCATAAAATGACAAGGTAGCAAGGGCATCAAAATTGAACAGGTCTGATGTTGACCATGCTTTACATTCCATGGTGGAATGTGTCGTGGGATATTCTCTAAATGTATTACACAAATACATCATATAAACAAAGGGTATAATTAGATCTGACATTGACCATGGTGTGGTTTTCATTTCTGGTGGCAGTGGGATACATGTATTCTCTTGAATTATGTAAAACAGATATAATAAAAATACATCTTGTTATCAAAGAGTAAAAATAATTCAGATATTGATTGACAATGGTCTGCGTTAGAGGGTAGCAGCGATGGAATATATTTTTGTCTTGAGTTGAATAAATTTTTTTACACAAAAGGACTCATTTTAAAAAAGGGTATTAATATGGATATTGCTTTTCATTAGAGCTGCCACAAATGTTATTGAATTATGTATCAACAAATGAACAAATAGTATTAAAAGGAAATTCAGCTGTGGTGTATTTGAATACATTAAACACATTTAAAAAGAGTAAGAATAAATCTGATGTAAATTTCTAAAGTGATATCATAATGAATTCAACTTACATCCATCAAATGAGAAGGATACTATGTCACTTGGCATTGTAGACAATCCTTTCCACCAAATAAATGTCAAAATGCCTCTGATTATTCAGTTTTCAATCTTGAATTTCGATCAGGTCACTTGTCAAGAAATAAGTTGCATGATATCCAATTATGCAAACGCAAAGCATTCATACAATTTTTATTGACAGATGTTTCCTAAAAGGCATTTTATATATATGTGTCTTCATCATTGAACAAACGGAGATGCCAAACAGTTTCCGAAGTCTGCAATTGTTTTCTATTCTACATGTATTCTCCACTTTAGATCCTCTGAAAAAAAACTAAGCATCAATCACCACTTAAAAGACTCAAAGGAAATCTCATTCACAACTAGAAGACTTATTGTATCCAGTGCTTGAATTGTCATCAGAACTTCTCTGACTTACTGCTCTAAAAACTGTCTGCAGTTGGCCATGCCTACCACAAACATTCATTTTATATTTGCGACGATCACATCCTCGATAATAACCTGGCACTTCAGTCACATTTAGGAAAATATATTCATGTACTTTTCTTGCAGAAGATCCTTCTTTAATGAATGATAGAAACCTTGAAATCCAGTGGCATTTATCAAGGATGCATCTGATAAAAATCCACTAATAGCGTATATAAAGTATCTTGTCTTACTGTAGGAAGTACAGCATTCTAGCAAATGCTAAACTGCCTTCAAAATGTTGAGACCCCTAAAAAGAGCATTGTTTGGTGATACGATTCTAATAGAAAATTTTGTCAAGCTCTGTGTTGCATTACACTGTCTGTTCAAGGCCATGTGCAATCAAAGGTAAGGCCGTTTATTTATAATTATAAAGGGGAAAAGAATGAATTGTAGTTTACCGAAGGCACAAAAGTAAAATGGCAATGTTCCAAGTGCTAAAACCTTACAAAAGCTGGCAGACCCCAAACAGGCACTACGGTTCAGCTAATAAAGGTGAACAATGTGCTTCTATTAAAGTCACTTCCATGATTTTTACTTGCAAACAGTCAACATTTTTTCCACTTGCTTAATTGTCTGCAAGTGCCATAAACACAAAATATCATTAATACGCTAAAACTGAAGAAAAGAAAAACATTGATTATGCCCAATTCTGCTCAATGGCAAATCATTCTCTCACAATCCTGAAACCAATTTTCTTGGAGGGGCTTGCTTCTTAACTGAAGAAAAAAAAACATTGCTGTACTATGGAAGATGACTATATTCATAATTAACCATTCCTGGATATGTATTGTTCAAGTAAACTGACTAGATGGCAGTGGCAATACGGTGCTGTTCAACACAAACAATCAAAATCTGAAGAAAATTCTCTGTAGTCCATCCAGACATATATCTTCCTGGTAACCACAAAGTTTGAAAATGTAATGAAAATTCTCTTTGGACTGGACCACGATATACTGGTAGTAAATCTCAAGCAATGATGGGTAGTGCATAACAGAGTGCATACACTAAAGAAGTCCCGAACTGCGTTTGCGAACCAAATGAGAATTACAAGAGCATACTCCCAACGGATCCCAAGATTAGTGAATGCTTCCTCGAAACACAAGCACAATCCAAGCCATCAGCTGTGAGTCTCTCCCAAACTTCCTAATTGTTCAATTTCCCGAACCAGCTCGATCTCTCGATAGGAGTCAAGTCTCCACAAGGGCATTGTGGGAAATATCGAAGCAGGTGCCCTACTGGTGTTTTCAGCAGTGTCTTTGGGAGAGATGGTTCTCTCTGGGTATACCTAAAGACCCTTTTACTCACTTCTCCTGCAACAGAGGAGGTGATAATAAGGAAGTGGAACTGATTAGTAAATAGTTGCAGCAATTTCCCCAACCAATCAGTACACAGAGGGAGAGATTAAAAGACAGGAACAGAGAGTAAGAGTGAGAGATGGGGAGAGGGGTGAGAAAGAGAGAGAAATGAAGAGAGGACGGGATGAGTTTAATAGAAACAATACATGTACATAAACCTCAAACCTAAAGCCATGTCAGTTTCACTAAAAACTGAAACTGATACTTCATGTAATTTTTGATAGAATCAAATGATTGAAACTGACCTAAATGATATATTTGCTTTGAGCCTGAGACCAAAGGGACATTAACTGTTCAATAGTTATGTTTAATTGATTGCGAGTCTACTTACAGGTAATTAGATTTATACACATGTAAAGACTTAAAGGCCAAGTTCACTCCAAGCTCAAGTTGGTTTTACTTTTACTTTAGATCATAATGGAGGGCTATCTATAAAAATTCCCTTCATTGAATATTAGCCTTCAAGCTGCTGTAAATTGATTTAAAACTGACATCTTTTGTTTTATTTATAAAAACATAAAAGTTACAGGATACAGAATCCTGTTAAAACAAAAGAAAACAAAAACTATGTACAAAATGTATGAGGGGAGAACCAGCATGTCAATTTTTTGTTTAAAGTCTTTTCACTTGCTAATTCTCTAACATCCTTTAATAGGAAAAGAGCAGTCATGTAAATTTGCTCCTTTCAGCCAGCATTTCAATTGATTTTTATGGTTTGTTTGTTTTTTAAGACACATTACCATAGGAATTACCATGGCTCAACTTGCCCCATGCTGTTTGGCTCAACTTACCCCAGTCCGAACTTAGTGCGATAATTTTGTATCCACACATTTATTATGCATCCATCATATAAAAGACGATGACAAGAATGAAGATCCATACCTGGACTAATAATGTTGTTACCATGTCTTTATTATATTAAAAGACATGTGGTCATTTTCAAACAAAAGTGGACATGAGGGTGAAAATTAAAACTTGCTAGAAATCATTAGGCATCAATGTTTTTTGAAACTAGACATCTTAAAGTATATTTTTCCATTTCATTTACATAAAAGTATTAATTATGTCTTGAGATACAGTGAATTATATGCAAGGGAAATTAAATGTTACAAAATGTTGATTTTTGCATTAAAATTCACATATTGCCTATCACAATATAAAATTTGTATTAGAAGCACATTTGTTGGCAAGATACAAGCTGTGTATTGTATCTAACTCCTAAATAGCAAAAAAAATTCTGTGAAGTGTTTTTCTTAAAAAAAATTGGGTTTCGAAGTTTTCAAAACTGGTTGTCGTGTCACTCACATTTTAAATGCAAAAAGTTTTCTAGAGCTGTGTATTCTGAAAATTAATTTATCCCAGTACTGGAGCAAATACAGTTTATCTGTACCTTATTGTATATAAAGTAACTTGGTCCAATGTGTTAAGGTAAAGCTAAAATTAACTGTTAAAGTTGTGTCGTGTCACTCACAATGTCGTGTCACTCACGAAATGTCGTGTCACTCACGGTATTATATTGTGTATAAAAAAGGACATCCAGTAATTTTTGAAGCGTTTTACCAGGGATACAGTCAAAATGTTGTTCCTGACATCATTTAGGCCTATTTTAGGCTAATAATTTCCTCCATCTTCCTAATTTTACTCCTTTTTATGGAAATATTGAATTTGACATTGAGTTCATCTATTTTCTCTCCTCTCCGTGGTTGCTTTGGTTTAAAAAATCCTGACAATTTTCCATTGGTGTGAAGACTCGGATCCTAATTTATATTTTGGTGAATGTACCGTGATTAAGAATATAACAACATAATCAATCAACACAAAATTATGAATGTATCAAGAGAAAAACCACTATACTTTAGCAATGGACATATTTACAATGCATAAAGGGTTGGTGATGGTGATGTTTCAAGTCATACCTAGGTATTACTCGAACATTCTCTGTCTCCATTTACAGAAATGAGCAGAAAGTTCACCTTTCTTTTGAGCAATGTTATTTCTTTGTTATACTCATAGAGCTTTAGAAAAGTCAGGGATCCTTTTTTTGAAATTTGCAGAAATTTAGTGGTAAAGTAGTGTACATGAGATATAAGAGATCACCATGAACACCAAACATTTTTTCAAATTCGGAAAAGAAAATATTTTTCTTTTCCTTCTGATTGATTAAATCAACCTTTTCATTTGCCATGAAGCTTGTATTCCAGGACATGAAATAAACAAATTTGCAAGAAAACATAAACATTTCAGGTGAGAATGTACTGAGATTTGATAGAACATTTTGGATATTGCCTGAAGCAGCTACATACCAAGTTCAAAATTATTATTTGTTCGGCCACCATTCATACCGCTAGTGATTAACTACATGTAGGGTCTGAACAGCAAACTACCGTAAGCGGGCCGATGTGTGTTCAGAGCAGATTTGCATTTACACATATTCATTACAACAAAATGATGCATGTTCATGTACAGTGTAGGTCCCAACAAGTCCCAACCGAGACCGCATTTTGATTTGAGCAACTTTTGATGGGTTGCCATGTACCAGTAGATCATTTTTTTTTGGGGGGGTACCCTGATAAGAACAGAGCTGGACCTCGAGGGGAAAAAGCTACTGAGGTATAAAGGGAGCCTAGTTGGGATGCTGAATTGGATTTTAGTGTGACATCCAAGGGCTTAGAAAAGGAAAGGCTAATGACTTGTAGTTGTTATGTAATAGTAGCAGACTGCAAGAATCAGGTACTGACTGCATCTTCCACCTTGTGGCTTTCCCTGGATTCCCGTGGTATGGTATATGATCAAATAATTAGCAATGAAAAGGTGCTTACAAGATTCCAGCTAAAAGCATAGCTCTGAATTTTGGTACAGTGCCTACATGTACTGCCTTGGGAGGGTCCACATACAAGCAGTGTTCAGGAGAAAACTGCTTGTTGAGATGAATTCCCAAGTTTCTCAAGGATTTGCTGATAGTCCATCTGAAGTGTGCAGCAACGTGATTGGGGTTTGGTACCAAAAAAGACATTGAAACTGCCATGTCCTATTTGGACAATGCCTAAAATATTAAAGGAGGATAATATTGTAATCCAATATTTCAAGAAAAAGGAGTCATACATGACATCATTGGCTACCAGACCATGCCAGTTGATGTTAGTGACTATTGAGAATACCTTTCTTACAAGGAAAAATTAGTCCATCCGTTGTGGATGCTGAATTGTATGAACCTGTAAACTTTCATATACAGATAGGGAGAAAGAGTTAAAATTTTGAATGATATCAGGCCACAAAAAGAATGTTTGAGTTGATGTCAATGCCAAGACCTCATAACACCTCCTTCAAGTGCCCCCTCCTCCTCTAAAGAGGAGAGTGGTAAAAGCCCTAGTGTGAGAATGTGAGTTGATGGGCAAATATGACCATAAATCAAGAATAAAACATCAGGATGACATATTATGAACTTAATTAAGCTTGTTTTTTGGTTAATGGTATTTTACTCTTCTAGATCATGCAAAAAATACTTTCGATGTTGAGATAAATGTTGTATTTTTGCACTTGTCGTGTCACTCACGTTTTGGATGTCGTGTCACTCACAGTATATAGGAGGGTACCATTTTCCATAGAGAAGGTTTGATTGATTTTGACTATATGTGTTAGATAGGTACACTATTTATGTCCATTTACTGGTACTCACAGTACTCCATGACAATTACTTGGGCACGATTCCAACCATACGTGTTAGTGGTCAGAAACCCATGTCCAAAATTTGTCGTGTCACTCACGCACCGTTTTTTAATCATATCTACTAAACGACTTGTTGAATTCAAATCAAACTCGCAGTGGCCCATGCCAGTCCTACATTGTATATAATATAGTAGTCATGATTGATTCATAACCTTTAAGTTTGAAGATATGAGCCCTTAAACCTCTCCGATTGTCGTGTCACTCACGTTTGAAAATGAGCATGTGTGTTTATAAAGCACTTATCTATTTCACACTATTTTTTACTTTTTTGGCTGAAATTCATATTTTTCCCTCTAAAAAGCTATTTTTTGTTTCAAAGTTGAAAACAATATGGTGGGGTTAGGGGTTATGCTATGGGTCATCAATACATGACACCACCACAATGTCTGACTCATTCATTATTTGCCTGGGGCTGGTGGCTCAACTTGCCCCTATGCTCAACTTACCCTGCCTTCCCCTACTCTGTTTATTCAAACATGTATGTATTTACTAGGTGTTTTGATATTGTTTGAATGGTCACAGTGAACAATAAATTTCAAAGTCACAATTTTATTTTCGCAAATTATATATTTTCTGCGTTATCTATGGCATAGTGCTATAAGGGATACATAGTTATTGTATCAGTGTATTACAGTAGTTATGGCATCATTTAAACAATCAAAACTAGCTGATCACCCAGTACACTAGGAAACTTCCAATAAATATATATACATGTAATACTCAAGCACATGCATGGATTAATTATACGTGGGAAGCATAAAAAGAGCAGATACTAAACTTGAAAATGATTGTTCTAAGTTATCAAAATGGATTAAATCTAGTATACAAAAGCATTTTGGGAAGAGATTGACAGAGTTCAGAAAAGAAATAGTGCTCGAAATTGAAGTGCACCCAAGCATTCAAAGTTTATTTACTGTACAATATTCAACATGAACACGGTCTTATAATTTCTTATTTCTTGCAAAATTTGATTGAATTTAATAACTTTACACATTTTGATGGTTGAAAGGACAAAAGACAGAAATCATTAATGTAATTTATATCATTAGTGAATCACCAAGGATAATGAAAAAAAAAGTTTAGAGTGATGGGGAGGAAATGTGTATACCAGGGAGAAGTACATGGGGGGGGGGGCTCAGGGTGATTTCGCCCCTGAAATACTCAAAAGAGCCCCGGAAAATTGACAAAAGAGCCCTTGAAGCGCAGTACCACCGGTGTGTTGGCTCAGTAGGTAGAGCGTCCATCTCACAACTGGGAGGTCGGGGGTTCAAACTCTGGCCGTGTCAGACAAATAGACGTTAAAAGATGAGAGTTGTCGCTACCCTGTTTGGCGTTCAATGATTAAAGGGATAGAGCCTCCTCGATCTGGCGCTGCACAGCGGCTGCCCGGCCCACGATCAATTGGGCAAAGCAAATTTTCGGAGTATTTCATTTCATGTCTATTCTGAACAACAAATTATGGATTTTAATTTTTTTTTTGAAAATTCCCTTCACTACAATGTAAAAGCTTATCCAATGTTCCAGATGATAGACAGGAAGTTGTGAAAAGTAACTGCCCCCCACCATTTTTTTCCTGCCTGCTGTACAGAATTTCTTAATAGTGAACACTAAAGCCTCTAGAACACTAATTTCTACTGGCAATTACTCCTGGTCGTTTGGCCTAATTCTAAGGTACGAGTTAAAACTCTATGCTGCACTATCGTAAATGACTACCGTATGCCCTAAAAATCTTGCTGTTGGTGGCTAATAATATAATTTTTCAATTATAGAATTATAATTTTGACAATAGTGTTTATTACATTGAAATTAGATAATAGTGAATTTCAACACATATTCACTTGATCTTGTTGATTTAGTGGTGGCTGGGCAACGTAACAAATACAGCCCAATATTTAACAGCTGTTGAAATACAAGTGACAATTTCTGCTGTATACACAAACCCACATCTTGAGACTAGCAGAGTATTGTCTGTTTGGAGCTGGGCAGCTCATTCATGTCTCCATCACTGTCCTCATCATCTAGAAATCTCAAATCATATCTACCCATGTAATTAGCAATTGTTCCATCGCTCTATGACATGCAAAACATTGAGTTACAGAGAAGTAATCAAACGATTGGACCTTAGACATAACAGGATATGGATCAAGCCTATCAACGCATGTTGAGATCCATAGACGCTATCCTGATTAAATTACATCGTTCCTCCAAACTATTAAAAACTCATTTGCCAACCATCCTGTGTGCTTTACTTCACTGAATCATTCACCAGGAAATTCTTGCTTCTTGAAGCATGGCATCACTAACTGGTTTCAAACTGCCTCGATCACAAGAATCCCCGTTAAATTACAAGAACTTTTTTAGGCTAAAAAGTACCCATTAATTATCCCTGCATTCACACCGCCCCGAAACATACCCTTCGGGATAACTTCCCGAAGTTATGAGCATGCGCAGTATGGTCTGATAAGCACTTTAAGCAGGCAAGGCACAAGATTCAAAATCACTAGCCCAGCAGCCACCCACGCCGCCGCGCCCAACGACACGCTGGGCTAAAAGTTCCCATAAATTGCTTTCACATCGCCAAAATACCTGCGACCTTGGAAAAATCCCTGCGAAACTTCTCGTAATTTCGCCAAGTACCTACTATTTAGCGGGTATTTTCTTTCGGGGAAATTACGCGTAGTTTGCTTTCACATTACCAAAATACCTGGTATTTTCTGATCAGGGTTAATTTCCGATCAGAGAATATCTGAAACTGACGAACTTCGAGGCGGTCTGAAACCACCTACTATGATACTGAACACTAATTATTCTATTCAGATCTTTGCTTGCCATTTCACCCCCCCCCCCCAAAAAAAAAATAGTTGTTTTTTCTCTTCTCTTTGTTTTCTTTCATTCTGCTCAGCCCACTCTTAAATGCGGGCATGTAGGTTAAAGGTCATATTTAAACAAATCTGAATTTGATTCATGTAACAATACTGTTCATATGGATGTAAAAATCACCAAGCAAGAAAAAAAAATCAAATTTGAGAAGACTCTTTTAAGATATCCGTGACTGAAAAATCATAAATTTCACCAAACCTCCTTTTTGGAGATTAATAGTATGTTCGTGAATGGGATGATATTAAGATGGTGTATTCAGTTAATTATATATATATATATTTCACTTTTTTTCAACCAAGATTATTTAAAGGGCTTCATTTTTATAACATCACTAACACTGTTGACAAGTGGGACCCTGTAGCTCAGATTTTGATAGTCAAAATGTTAGGCTTTATAAAGACTTTTGCCTTTAAAATGTTCATTTTTGCAGAGGATAGCTGAATCAAAAGATAAAGAAAAATTGAGAAGAAAAATGTTTTCCTCTTAATTTTACCCAACGTTGGTGCACTGTTTGATTTTAGAAAATAAAAAGAATATCTAAACTACTATTGGTCTCATTCATTGCTTTGATTAGAGTTGTGACTTTTCATCTCAACAATAATTAAGTGGATGTAAGTTGGCAATTTGGCATTCTTCAGTGCTATGATGCAATCAAGTTGCACATGAGTAGGATCTATACACTGTACATGTGAATTGACTATACCCACATTTACTGGTGTACAGATGGTTGAGGGCTTGGGGCACTTGCCCTATCGCTCCAAAAGTTATATGACTGAGAATAAGAAATAAATAAAATAAAATACAGGGAAACAGGAAAAAGAAAGAAAATTAAAGAGAAAATGGTAATCTATGAAATACTAATATAAACTGGAATTTATGTTACAATCTGTCACAAAATTAGATTATCATGTTTAGAAGGTCAGGGTATTTAGAAATAGCCCCCATACGCCATACAGTATAATACTACCTCTTCAAAACTTGTCATTTGAAATACAAATTTATATTGATCTGAGTCACGCCAAATTACATGTATTCCAATGTTTGCACTGGTAAGCAAAACAAAGATGGCTTTTAGAAACAAATTGAACATGAGAGCAAGTTCAAAATTGTGTGATTATTGATTCAATGGATTATTAAACAAAGCCATTGCCCTTTGGACCATGTGGCAGGTATGGTTTGTTGGGATGATTCCTACCAAGATTAATAGCTTCTGCCTTTAATCTATGTGTGCATGTGCTAAATAGTATCCAATAAAGCCTATTAAAGGACAAGTCCACCCCAACCATAAGTGGATTTGAATAAAAAGAGAAAAATCCAACAAGCACAACACTGAAAATTTTATCAAAATTGGATAGAAAATAAGAAAGTTATGACATTTTTAAGTTTCGCTTAATTTCACAAAATAGTTATATTCACATCCTGGTCAGTATGCAAATGAGGGAACTGATGACATCACACATTCACTATTTCCTTTGTATTTTATTATATGAAATATTCTAATTTTCTCCTCATTGTCCTGTGAAACAAAGTTTTATTTCACCCTGAAAATGTGGAATTACCATTGTTTAACATTTTATGTTTCAGTCAAATTGGTCTTTATTGTCAAATATGTAAAAATTGAAATATTTTATGATTCAAACAATAAAAAACAAAAGAAATAGTGAGTGAGGGACATCATCGATTCTCTCATTTGCGTGATTAAATTGTGCATATAACTATTTTGTTAAAAATAAGCAAAACTTGAAAATGTCATAACTTTATTTTACATCCGATTTTTGATGAAATTTTCAGAATTATGCTTGCCTGATTTTTTCTATTGATTAAAATCAACTTTTTCTGAGGTGGACTTGACCTTTAAGTACTTCTACAACTACTTCTGTCACTACTACTAAGACTCCAGGGGCCTGTTGCATGACGAGATGAGCGATACGTAGGAACGTCCTAGGACCATTCTTCCGAGATAGGAAGATTGGAGACAAATCAGCGCTTTCCGTTTCACAAAGGCAAATTCTTCTTCCAAGTCCGCGACATCGTTTGATATCGATAGTATCGAAAAAATATTTACATGACGAAAATCTTGCGTTTAATAGCAGTATACCCCAAGTTTCCCTTATCATCAAATCTCTTCTCAAAACCCTATTGCCCTCAAGCATGAAATTTAAGTATAGAAACACCTGTTTCCAGAGCTACCAAGTCTCACGCATTGTGCGTGAGACTCACGCATTCAGGGTCCGTCTCACGATCTCACGCATGGCACCCATTTTTCTCACGCATTAGGGACCCGACAGAAAAAAAGAAAAAAAGTAGCATTATTCGCCAGATTATACGACTGGCCGACCGCCTTCTCGTCTAGCCCGGCACGCGAGACGAATCGAGAGTGCGGTCAGCGCACAGCTAGTACGTGATACGATGAATCGCGTGCGTGCATCGCATGGTTTTGAACGGTTTTGAAGCCCATTTCTCATGCGCGCGCGCGTTGCGCACGCGCCTTTTCACAACGTACGAGTGTATTTACTGGCCGCGCGCGCACAGAGACGTCGAGTCATGAAAATCTCACGCATAACATTTTTTTGAACTTGGCATCTCTGTGTTTCTTGACCTCGGTCCGAAGATAATACACCCCAGCATCAACGGTCACAGCAGGGGGCCACACACGATGGATTGCAATGTATGTTCTGGTGAGTGCATGGAGTTCCATGTATACACGCATTGATAGAAACTTTTTTCTTCCTTTCTTTCTTTCTTTTTCTCTTTCTTTCTTTCTTTCTTTCTCTCTCTTCCTTCCTTCCTTTCTTTCGTTAAGACTGTATCGTTGCGCGAGTGAACGGCATGCATCCCATATTTTCTTGCTGTACGGACAGAAACTAGATGGGATGCATCGCGGTCCTTGCATGCTAAGCATACCGTAATTTTTATTCCGCATACTTTCCTTATTTCGAGGTCGATTTTCTTCGTTCGAAATTGAAAATGGACTAGTATTGGATGTCTGAATGTAATATGCCTTTGAAAACGTGATTAATATCGAATACAATAATTTCATTCCGAAGATCTTTCTACAGGCAGACAAGTCTTACGTAATAGCACAGCTGTTGTTTATCATTTCGTCCTTGGCTCAACGCTCGTTTAGCTGGCCCGTGGTGGTGAAATCGAGACAAGGGGATTACCTGGCCAAGATGGGTTTATCGGGGTTGGAAAAGTTGTTTGAGATTTGCAAACGCAAAACGGGGTATGCGACCACAGTTTGCAGTCTGAAGTGAGGTCGAGAATCAAACGGGAAATTTTCGTAATGGTCTTCATTGTCACCTGAACCTTTTATTTCGGAATTACGACTTTTCATAAAATCATTTATTTCAATAAAAGGAGATCAAATGATGTTTTATTTATTACTGATTGTAGAATTGATGTATGGAGCTTACTTTATGAGGTAAAAAGAGAAAAAACTTTGAAGATTCACAAAAATAACTGAATAAAATCGAAATTTTCATTATTTCCCTTCTCTTTAACACGGTGTCCTTTTAGAGACACCTTTCATTGATATTTCAAGGAAAGAGACCCTTGTCCGATATAAAAATTGATTTAACTAAGTAATTTCGACATTTTATTCTTCAATATTCTGTTTTTGTATAGAATACTGATATACAGTGATAATTTTTCAAATTATGCGTTAATATGTTATTTGTTGAGGTAGAAATAGGGTTTGAATGGAGTAAACAAAATCAACAGTGTCTGATTGTATGAGACTAAAAAGGAAAATATGAGAGGCTGCATGTGAAAAATCTAATTTATTTATTTTAAATGTCAGATATAACGCAAGAAATACAAATGTGAGTGTTTAGAGTATAAACATACCTCAGTTGCATGATAAGTAATTGAAGACAAGGAACATAAACTTTGCTGCAAACATGTCCAAGTGAATAAAGTCGTGCTTTGCAATAATAATTAAAACATAGAAAAAGTTGTGCAATCCGCAATGGAAAAAATACTATGCCAAAAATTACAACGATCATAAACGTTGGTCATTTTTAAGTTGATCACTTAATTTATGGAAGTTTACTAGTATAAGATTTAAGAATATACAAAATATATATGTTCAATTCTTTTAACATGACATAAGAGCCGAAAGGGGCTTACCCTATGATTTGTAATGCGCCTATTCGCATGGACTTTCCTTAATCTTTTCTTTGATGAAGTTATCTTCATTTGTAATTATTGTTATGGATTCGTAAGCTCTAGGTCTAATCTGTATCTTAAATTCAATTTTTTGTTACTGCCGATTTTTTTTTGTTTCACTGTATCCCAAATCCAAGAATTAATTTTCATTGATTAAAATTAATCTCATCAAAAAATAATAATCATAATGAAAATAAAATAAAAATAAATAAATGATTTAGCATATTTAACATCTTAGTTCTGTACTGTTCTTTTTTTTTGCTGAACGTTATAAATACGTTTTTTCCTTACATAATTTCTTTTAAATAAACTAGTTTGTTTTCACGTTGTTTAATTGTCTACAATGTATGAGAAAGCATGAGTGGTCAGAGAGATAGTGCAGTGCCGCCCATTTTGATAGTTCAAGTTTATTTTCTTTTTTTTAATGGAAAAGGGGTGGGGATAGGACGGAGGGAGAATAAAAGAAAATATATTTAAAAACATATTTGGGCCTACATTACCCCCGGAGAAATTAAAATTACATCCGTTTTTGGTCGTCTTGTCGACCTGAAATTGATGACAATTAGCCCCCACAAAAAGAATAACTTGGCGCCATTCCAGATCAAATACATCAACCCCCTAAAAAATGTTTAAAGGTGATATGTCAGTGTGGCCTGCCGTAAACGCATTTTCTCTCAATGCCGACGGTGGCGGGCAGTGTGCAAAGAAGATCATGCCTACGTAGGACATGTCTGAAGGTGTCTTTCCAAGGACCATTCTTCGTATCGCCCAAATCGGCTTTGTGAAACAGTTGAGCGATATCTCGTTCTTACGTAGAATGGTTCTACGAAAGACCATTTCATGCAATAGGCCCCAGACCCCTTCTTCTTTCCCTTATAGGCTTCTTCTTTATAATTTCTTAATTTTTCTACTCCCAATCCTCACACTCCTCCTCCTAATCAGACCACTGTCTTGTTCTTTCCCTTTATCTTCTATCTCTCCTCCTCCTTCTCCTCTTCCTCCTCCTCCTTCTTCTTCTTCTTCTTCTTCTTCTTCTCCTTCTCCTCCACCGCCTTATTCTTCTTCTCCTCCTCATCCTTCTCCTTTCTGCTTAGATCTTCTCCTTCTCCTCCCTTGTTTTCTTTCTCTTGCTCTTCTTTTTCTCCTCTTCCTCCTTTGCATTCTCCTCCTTCTTCACCCCCCCCCCCCCCGTCTCTTCTACACACTTTTGCTACCACGGCACAATTTCTACTGCTACGTACTTTACTTCTCCCTATCCTTATAATGACTATTTCTTATACAACTGTGTCTGATCATCTACTACTCCTACCACCTCTATTACTACTACTAGGACTAATATTAGATACTACTAGTACTTCTACATACTTATATTACAACCATTACTATACACCACTACTACTTCTACGACCAACACCTTCATTACAAGCACTGGCATAATCAAGCAGCAAACTTATTCTTCGGGGGGGGGGGGGGTGACACAATAGTTGACCCCCCCTGAAAAGTATGACATCATGTCCCGGGGGGGCCACTTACATTGACGAGTGGATACCATGCGCGACCAAAAAAACACGTAAAAAGGATGTCCTTTTCACGATAGGGCACGTTACATACGTAACGTGATAAGGGTGTCAAAAACACGAAAATTATCAAAAAAGGGTATCTATTTCGCTAGGAAAATTACGTGTTAAGGGTCGAATTTGCGGGGATGATAAAACAAAATTAAAATCTTTTATAAAGGACGTCCTTTTTGCCCAAACACTTCGTGTTTAGAGTCCGATTTGCGCGAGGTGTAAAAGGTGGGGTCGTACCAAACCAAATAAGGTAAAGCCGACGACCGAAGGACCCGTAACAATAAAACATTCCTGTACTTGTTTAGGGGTTCATTTCAGGAATATTTGCCAACCAAGAGTATCGATTTGTTTGCTATACTTAATAAGGGTAGGGTTTCATACGCCAATACTTGTTAAGGGGTGCATTTTCAGAATATGGAAATTACGTGTTTAGGGTGCTTTTCGAGACCCCATGGTCGCGCATGGTATCCACTCGTGAATGGAAGTGGCCCCCGGGCATCATGTACATCATGTATTTACACATGTGACTACAAGTATCACCACCACCACTTCTCCTCTTTTCTTCTTCCACTTTTTGAATTACATGTACTACTGCTACTACCATTACTTCTACTCAATCTACTTCATAGGTTTCTACTACTCAGTGGCGGACCGTGACCCGGAGGAGACAAAGCATTAATTAGAGGGGCACTGTATTGCTCATGGGTAATGCTGTGCCCCTCTAATGGTTTGTCTCCTCTGGGTCACGGTCCGACACTGCTACTACTACTTCTACTACTATTACTAATACTAAACTAATATTACTACAGCGTCATACTTGTTCTCTTGAGTAGATCCATTGTTGATGATCCTTGGACCACCGCATTCACGTAGGGTGGATCGCACTTTGGTTCATCTTCCACGTCATCCCCTTTATCGGGATCTAGATCTAAATAATAATCTTGCTCCATTTTTCGTCTTCAGCCATCCAGGCTCATGGCAGACAGGAAGACAAGACAATATGATCCAGCACAAAATCACTTCATTTAAAATTTAACAGTTCCATTATTAGTCAGAACAAAACCAACCTCCATGCATCGTAGCTTCCGCTTGCAAAATATGTGATCCTCAAGAACTTGTGGAGATATTATCAAATGTTTTAAAAGCTTTGGAGAGCCTTTTACAAATTATTTAGGTCTTTGCTCTGCAGTACAAACCATGGAGGACTCTGGATCCAGAGGTATCAGTTCGTACAGTACACGTAGTTGAGATTACATATCGCATGATAAGTATCCAACCTTGGTTATTACAAAGTCGGGTGAATTGAAACTAGCAACGTTTGGGAAAAAATTTCAATCATTTGATTGAAATTAGCAATACTGATGATGTCACATGACAACAGACAGTACTTTTTTTATGCACTTGACATCTATGGGAACTATAAGAGTTCACTAGATGATCTGTTTCTTCAATGTACACAAAACATGATCAGTAGAAACTTCCATCCAGGAGCACAGATTGTTCTTACTCTTAGATACTAAAATCCAACAAAATTGTATCATAGTATTCAAAACCGGTCCAATTGCATGTATATCAGCAGAAGGATATCCATATCATATCAGTGCTAACCTCTTCATACGGCAATACACGATCAACTGTGAACCTGAAGCAATTATCAAAACCAGCAAACACCCGGTTGTGACCCCTGATGGAAGGTCCCGTGTCCTTTTACACCTCTCTCAGCTGCCACATGAAACTTCACATGTTCTAAAAGCGATCAATCTCAGATCATCTCTGGTACATGATTAACTGAGAGAAGATAAAATCCCCATACAAAGGAATTTCCACAGGCCGATTCCTCACAATAAAAACCAATTTGAATGCATCCCATTTGTAATATATATCTAACTATTCAACAGGTATTTTGCTTTACAGGCAATATACAGAAATATCACCCTGCTTCCATGTGCTCTCAATGAACTTGCACTCATCCATGTATAAACTACCGGGATACAATATCAATAGATAATATACCTCCAGGAACATATGAAATAATCCAGCCGCATGCATGTATAATGGAAAAGGAATGCCAATTACACAGGAAGTACAGTTCACAATTTCATCATGATATCAAGGTCCAAGGTTTTATGAGACCTGTCTTAGTGGGAAAACCCCACCTACATGTATGTATTTCAACAACCCAGCGATCATTTTCTTCCTCCTCACTGATATCTTTTGAATTAAGGTCGTTAAAACTTTGATCAGACATACTTTAGTCACAAATTCAGGATATGGTCAAGTGTTTTCCAATCAATAATTACTCATTAATGAACTGTGAATTGGAAGAAACTGAGATAAAAGCATACAGACGACCCCAAAACTGAAAGTATAACTCTGTGCATTGATCTTCATTATAACACACTGACTTCACAATTCTGTGATTACCATATACTTTGAACGGGAACCATCAGTTTCCAGGAGGCAATGACTTGAAAAACAAAAGATAAAACTGTAAAATGAGACAAAAATCTCTCACATACATTTTTGAGCTGCATAAAAACCACACGTGCTTTAATTATCATCATAGAAACTAAGTGAAATATGATTCAATTTTGATCTTTTACCGGAACATGTAAAGTTAATAAAGGCCAATAACTAAAGAATTTCTGATCAACTCTACATACATGTACAGTACATGCAAAACATGATTTTTTAAAACTTAATAACAGTTATTTGTGCAAACATGAACTATGGACTCTATAATAGCCTGTTTAAGATTAACATCTCAAGACTCAAACAAAGCAATGTCAAATAAATTTAAGATTGATCAGAGCATTCATTTTCTTTGACATGTTCTACTTTTGAACTGACTGATGCTCAAATTATTAGTTGTTGTGGGGTTTTTTTTACAACTTTTCATCATGTATCATGTTTATAGTCAATGTTCAAGTTTTCGAAAAGCTTTTTGGCCTACTTCATGCATAATTGTTTTTGGAAAAAATACAGAATCCCTGTCAGGGGCGGATTTAGGATTTGTCAAAGGGGGGGGGGGGGGGGAGTGGTGCACATTTTCCAGAAGAAAACAAAAAATCTAAATTATTTTGGAATAGCTCCTTCATTTGGTATCTACATGTAGTTTTATTCAAAATATGGCTATGTATATTGTAACATTTTTGTACAGCTTTCTAATGTTTCAGTAAATGAAGATGTATCATACATGTAGAAATTAGCATTACCATTTCAGTGTTCTACATTGTGTATTGTGAATGAACTATAAAAGATATAAAGAACTTTCACACCCTCCCAATCTGGAAAATACATTACCAGATCTTTGATGCCTAAAATTACTAACAAATATATTTCACACCCCAGAAGTTTTCATAATTCATAGAACTGCATCAAGGAATATAAGAAAGTACATTCCATACATATTCTAAGAATTAGACCTTAAAGGACAAGTCCACCCCATTAAAAACTTGATCTGAATAACAAGAGAAAAATTCAACAAGCATAACACTGAAAATTTCATCAAAATCGGATGTAAAATAAGAAAGTTATGGCATTTTAAAGTTTCGCTTATTTTCAACAAAATAGTTATATGAACGAGCCAGTTACATCCAAATGAGAGAGTCGATGATGTCACTCACTCGCTATTTCTTTTGTTTTTTATTGTTTGAATTATACAATATTTCAATTTTTACGAATTTGACGATTAGGACCTCCTTGCCTGAAGCACAAAATGTTAAAATAATGGAATTCCACGTGATCAGGGAGGAATGAAACTTCATTTCACATGACAATGACGAGAAAATAACAATATTTCCTATTTCATATAATAAAATACAAAAGAAATAGTGAGTGAGTGATGTCATCAACTCTCTCATTTGGAAATAACTGGCTCGTTCATATAACTATTTTGTTGAAAATAAGCGAAACTTTGAAATGTCATAACTTTCTTATTTTACATCCGATTTTGATGAAATTTTCAGCATTGAGCTTGTCTGATTTTTCTCTACTGATTGAAATCAACATTTTTCTGAGGTGGACTTGACCTTTAAGACTGTCTCTGCGACCTTGGAGAACATTTTCATTTTTTAAGAGGTACTGTATATATGTACTAATTTATCTTTATCATCTACAAGTTTTTTTTACAACTTTGTTCACTCTGACAAGATATCAGGTATTTTCCTGTCACGGAGGTGTGAAATAACCTATATGTATGACTGAATGGAACCAATTCCTTAGTGGGAATCTGATGGGTAAATTATGCATTGTGCTGAGATTTGGCCCTATAGCTCAAAGATTTAAAAAGTGTTGGTTATCAAAATAATTAGGAGGGAGGCAGGGTGTCATTGTCAAAAACAATTCTGCATGAAGTAGGCCAAAAAACTTGAATATTGACTGTAAACATGATACATGATGAAAAGTTGTAAAAAAAACACATAAAAATAATTTGAGCATCAGTCAGTTCAAACTAGAACATGTCAAAGAAAAGTGGTTCTGACTCTCATCCTTAGGGGAATGAAACCTTTGGAACAAGTAGGCTTGTGTCGAAACAGAAAAATCAAAGAAACAGATCAACGAAAGTTTGAGAAAAATCGGACAAGTAATGAGAAAGTTATGAGCTTTTGAATATTGCAATCTCTAATGCTATGGAGGTCCTCCCATTGGCAACGCGACAAGGATGTGTGATGTCACACATGAACAACTTTCCCTTTGATGGACTATGAAATACCCTGAAAATGTGTCTTTTCGCTTTTTCGTATGGTGATACAAACTCTTTATCCATGATGTATTCTTTAAAATTCTGTATTACATGCCCTCCTATAGAAAGAATACATGTTCTACTGATAGATGTAATAAAAGAGGCAATTTAAGTGAAATATATACTAAAGTAATGGGGAGAGTTGTTCAAGAGTGACATCACACATCTTTGTCGCACTGCCAATGTGAGGATCTCCATAGCATTAGTGATTGCAATATTCAAAAGCTCATAACTTTCTCATTACTTGTCCGATTTTTCACAAACTTTCGTTGATCTGTTTCTTTGATTTTTCTGTTTTCACACAAGCTATCTTGGTCCAAAGGTTTCATTCTCCTTTAAGGTTTGCGGGTTCAAAATCAAATTGCAGCCATGGCGTTTTTTCCTTCACAAAAGAAATTTACACACATATGCTGCATCCATGTGAGGTAAATGGGGACCTGGCAGAATTGATTCCTTGAATACACATTGTGCTGCAAACAGTAACTAGAGCTTATACTCTGGGGTAACGATAATAGTGCCCATCAAAATAACATTATTTCTAGATTGATTGCACTATATAAATGACTATTACTATTGTTATGATTATAATTCATATAAGAGAAAACAAAATTAAGATTTTTGACTGATAATTCAAGAATCAATTTATTGCAATTCCTGTGTGTAAAATCTATTCATGTACAGTACATCATTTCATATGCAATGGTTCCAAATAGGAAATAATTTGGCAAGAAGAAAGGAACCTGGCCAGTATAGCATAGTAGTGGATTTGATATGGTGCGAAACCCCAGTGCAAAACAAAGCTGCTAGTTTGTATTGCTAATAAATCTGTGGGTCTATGGGTTGAATTAGACAGATTTTTCCTTTTGATCTGTTAGCAAAAAGACTTTTATGAAAGGATCAGATTAGAACTTGGTTTTGTTTATCTTAATATCAATTACTGTTTTAAGTGATTTTGCTCAATCAATCATGTTCATAATGACATCAAAGAAGGCTTCTATAATACAACTTAGAGCATGTGCTCAGAAGTTGATACATATTCACAAGGTCAATTTTTGCACTACTTTTTGCAAAAACCTAACATAGAATTTAGCAAAACTGGAATAAAATTGCAAGAATGAGCTCCTGGATGATTACAAAACATTTGTTGCTTTGATCTTGAATCATGATTCTTTCATTTGTGCATTTCAAAATTTCATGAGCCACCAGTGATCATGGCTTTTGGGTCGAACGCTTTTTTCCTCTAGAGACATGGACAGTGAGTGAGGATTGAAAAATTACATTAATACTTAACTGAATTAATAATTCTGAAGCACAGAAGAATCAGGTTCAAGTTAAAAAGCTACAGGGGAGATCACGGGAAAACTCTAGTATCCAAGGGCCTTTTCACACATGAATCTTGAATCATCATAGTTATGATGATTACAGTTTGTCTTTAGAATCATCAGACCTTTCACACAGAAAATTTGTACCGTAATTTGAGTTAAACTTAACTGGAATTCACCTCCCAGGTAGAATTTGAATTCATGATTGTGATAAGCATTCATGATTCTAGTTTGGTTTCACATGTGCTACAAATTTGTCATTAGTCTTATTATTTCAATGGAATCATCATTCAAATTACGAATTTTTTTTACTGTGTGAAAGGGACAGTAAATGAAATTTGTAATCATTTGAAAGAGAGGAACAATGTGATTAATGCATGGTGTTGAGTACACTGTGCTTGACTAATCACTCAAGAATATTAAACACAAATGAGTGATGTCATAGTAAGGGCACACTTGTATACGTGTATGTAAATATAAAACACATGAATTTGCTTGAAAACACTCTCAATTCAAATTAATTACATCTACTTACTGATGTTTTCAAGACCTTCCCTGGAGTGTAGACACGATTCTGATGTCGTTCTCTGGAGGGGTTGTAGGTGAAGGCTTGTTGGGAAGTTGATGCTGATCATCGACTCCCTACCCGTTTTCCAAGCCATAGGATCGCTGCTGTGGTAGCCTCTCTCTCTGATAAAAACTCTTTCTGGTTAGAAACCTTAGACTCTTGTACAGGTGGCAATCACAATGTAGACCCTAGCCAACCAATGCCAGTCTGCTACATCCCTGTAACCGATCAAACATTCTTGAATTTGATTAACTGCATTTAAAGGAAAAGGAGAGTAGTTGCAGTGAACAATTATTTCATGAGAAAGTTTTTAAATCAAGGTTAACTGTCACTATAGTATCATATATCTAGATCTTATACATCAATCTAAACCTATCTTTGTAAAATCATGAAATCTTAGCTCAAAACCAACAATTCTGATGATCATCAGCACAGAAAAAGCATGTGTGGGACAGTGTACTTGGAAAAATACCAAACATTTGATGGAATTCCATACTTATTTGGCTCCTTTCTGAGCAATTATGCATTTTCTTCCAAAGAGCTATTTAGCACATATTTTTTATTCACAACATACAAACACTTGGGTGGTAATTTTATTGTATTCTTTTCGAACTCATTTTGAGATCGTTACCACAACTGGTATTTATATTTTGTTAAATCAGAAGCTTGAAAATAAATAGTGTTATTTATTTGAACAATATACACGCAAAGTTGAGTATGATGGTGAGGTTAAAAAGGGACTCACATCATTTCCTTTGTGCCTATATAGTGAAATGTCATGTACCTGTATAATGTGTATACAGAATAGGGACTGTTATTTTCCGTTTTACCGGTAAATAAAACAGAAATTCTGTTTGGTTTTTATACTTTTCATGTAAAAATTCATGGAATTCACCTTTGCATAACTGAATTCAGGTTTGTGCTGTGTACATTTTCAATGACAAAACATCGTCCATAACAGAGATGATCTCACATGAATCTTTTCATAGAAGTCAGACAATATTTATTTTTAATAAGTTTTGGGTCAATTTTTGTTTAGCTATCACAACTGAACCTACATTTCAAAATGTAACTTAGTAGAATTTTAAACATCATTTATCTCTACCATCTGATGGAGATGGTGCATTTTTAAATCATTTCAGACTTTATCTTTAAAACATGTTTGGATTTTTTCATTTTTAAGAATTAATTTTAGATATCAAATATCTTTATCTACCACCAGGCGAAGAAAGGTGCAAATCATCAAAATGTTTCACATTTTATCTTCAAAGTGAGTAACTTAGGATACTTCATAATGTAAAATCTGGAACTCATTCACCGAATGAATAATAACCTAAGTTATTTTAGTAATTAGTCATTATTTTAAGTTAGAAATTGTACATAGACATTAATGTGTATTGTTTTTCAATCATAATTAACAATCACCTGGTGGTTGGAATAATAATTACATGAATAGGTAATTTATCAATGTGATGAGTAAATATATAGTTGTAAGTATTCTCAGGGAAAATTCAATGACATCAATATTGATATTATATTGAGCTCTTGCAAGTGCATTATTGCCAACTGCCCATTCCAATCCTGGCATAAAGACAATAGTGACGCTCATTAAAGAAAGACAATACTGCAATCCTTAAACCACTTTATACAGAGTGTCAGTTACATCAAATTTACAATAAAAGTTATTTAAAAAATGGATGATTAATTTGCTCATAAAATTAATGTCTGTTATTTTGACTTGAGTGCATTGAATGAATTGAAAATACCTTTTACTTCTTTATTGAAATCCCATCCACGAGCTGTCCTTAACAAAGAAATTTGGTTCACGGCTGGAAATAAGCATCTTACCTGCAAAGAGAAAAGAGAAAGCCATTAATTGATATAACTTAGAAAACACACTAAAAGGGGTAATCCAACTCAATTTTTTTTTTCAAATTGGCCACAAATGTAATGATGCTATGAAGTAGAGACAACTCCAGCATTCTACCATTATATGATCTTATTTTCATTTTTATTGACTCCCCCCCCCCCCTCTCATTTATGAGGACATATTGCCACATGTATGATAATTATAATAATAAAAATAATAGGCATTTATGTAGCGCCATCTATCTAGAAATATTCTATTCCGAGGCACACACGAAAAGAAAGAATGAGAAAGTTTGGATGAGTGTCAAAGTGCCAATAACTAATACTGTTAGAAAAGATAAGACTTCAGTTTAGATTTTAAATTTAACAGCAAATTATTCCAGAGAGAAGGTGCCGAGGCAAGCTTGTGCACCATATGCTACACGTGTCTTGGGAGTCTTAAGAAGTTGCTGGTGTGATGATCTCAGGCTCCCAGCTGGTGCACCCCCAGGTTCTTAGAATACCAAGAATAAATGGGGGAGCTCTTCTTACAAAAATCAACTCACAAAACTGCCAATTGGAGATTCGTAATGTCTTTAAATTATCTCATTTTCGAATTCTTTGTAAGATTTATTTATTCAATACTAGCACTGATCTGCTTTCCTAATATTTATTTCTTTCACATCATGTAATTGCAAAGGTTGGATGCCTCGAGAATTCTGTAGAGAATTAGACATAGATTGAGAATTAACACTTGGTCATGGGTACATCAACAAAGTATATTTATCCTTTCTTTTAAAATGCATTCAAATGATCTAAATCACAAATTATGAAATCATTGAAATGTAGTAAACAGAGAAGACTTGATTCACATCTCCTTTTAACTTGGTTAAATGCAGTATTAATAATCACATATCAAGAGTAGATTTAATAAGACCATAAATGTGCTGTAACAAATCCACTCAATGGGACAAGAGTAGTTTTTATTTCAATGGTGAGCAGATACATGTAACAAAACAAAGTAGTTTCCATGCCTTTATTTTGTGAATGGGTCAATGGGAACAAGACATTAATGCAAGTCAAAAAGTATAGATGACTTTTTTCAAAAAGTAAGAGTAGAAAAACAATGTGTATGAGGATTAGCATATATTATGTGAAGAGTCATAGATAAAGAAAATTTTGTCTTGATATAGTATTAAAACACAATTAAATAGAATTTCAATAATTGCTTTTTCTGACACTGTTATATCATTGACCCTAGATTATTATTTCTTAAGTCTTGCATTCACTGTTAAAGTCAAATTATTTGCAATGTGGCTGTTTTGGGATTAGCCCCGTTTTTTTTTCAGGACCAGTTAGGACTACACTATGAGTGCAAGCCTCGCAAGGAGTAAAAAAAATAAACGTACAAAGAAAATTGGCTTCATCATGGGACAAAGAAGGGGTATAGAGGGAATAGAGGAGGGCAGGGTGCATAATCTGAAAGAAAATGACACTGGCCAGTCACAATAAGCAACAGATTTTCAAGTTATTGCAAAATTATCTTTAAAAAATCCCACATTCCAGAATCCTGACACAATCTAGCATTCATACTAATTTACACAGCAAACATGCGTGGAAATTCAAACTTTGCTATCAGCCATCTCAATATTTACATTTTGTCTACATAAACAAGAAGCATCAATAGACTGAACTTCCTTGAAATCAAGATCAATAGATTCTACAATGTAGAATTTGAATGAATTCAAGTTTTAGTAGTTGATCGTTTAACTCAATTGTGTGAATATAATCTCCTGAAGAAATGAATGAATTTAAAGTGCAAGATAAACTTAAATACAAACCTTACCATTGGAAATTGAATGAATGTATGAAAATCTTTCTGACTGGTTCTTATCTTATTTGATATTAAAACCAACTTCTGAAGCACAGTTCATGAAGCAAAATGCTGGATACAATATAGGCCTACAATGTAGGCTAGCTTTCTGATATATACATGTATGTTGTAATTGCCTCATTGGATTTGTTAAGTCCTTGTCACATTGTTATGTGCAAGCTTTGTGTGTGACTTGTGTTTTACTATAGTATTTGCTACCAGCAGGTTGCCCACAGATCACCCGCATTGACAGTATATCGCACGTATCTCGCAAAAAGTTGCTTGCAGAAGAGAACGCAAGTCTGATTTGCATGCAGAAAAGTTTAAAACATGCTCAAAACTTTGCTACAGGTGATTGCCTGCAACGATGTGACAGAGCCTTATAAGGTAGGTGTTCAAATGGACCTTATATAGAAACAATCAAGAAGATGCTAACAATAACCTCTGATTAAAATTTGAACATATACATGCAGAATCAGTTATTTAAGAAAAATATCAAAACAAATATATTTTAATTTGTAAGATTGCAAAAATTGTTAGAATAATTGTTCAATATAATTTATATCACTGAACAATTATCATGGCTTAGACAGGTATTTTTAACATTTTAAAGTTACATTTAAGGGGATTTCACTATTGCTCTTGGGATCGTTTGCAATCATTTGGTCACAATAGATGTTGCACACAATTGCAACAGTTGTAAGCAGTCCCCCAACCAATTGTGAAAGGGGCTTTACAACACCACTTATCAAGGCAATATATCCAATCAAACTAATGAAAATCCTTCAAGGGCCTTTGACAATTAACATTAATCATATTTTGAATCAATTACTATGGGCTAATAGGAATCTATTACAATACAATTGATATAGCAAAAATAGTTTGTTCTGAAGGAGGAGGTTTTAAAAGGAATTAAGGAGAAACGATAAGATAAACATATCCCACTTGTGATTATTCTTTCAGTATCAAAGCTAAATATATCAACAAATTACATGTACATTCATTAAAAAAAATTCTCATCTGAGAGACTTCACTTTCATATGGACTACAAATTTTGCATATCAGGCCTATCTTCTCAGTTTCCAAGTGTTGATCAGTTTACTTCTTTTTTTTTTTGGGGGGGGGGGCATATGTGGAATGTCCACCAACCCCCTGTCTGAAACTGGGTACTACATGTATGTGTGTGTGAGTTTGAATTTTTACAAATCTATACATCAAAGGGGAAGGTGGGAAGTCGGTTTTAATAAAACCAGAAAAATTCTAGAATATCGTGAACTTGTGAAGGTTGCAGAAAATCAAACAAAGGATAACAGTTATGAATTTTTTTTAATTTTGTGACATCATATCAGGGTAGGAAATAATTTCATTTTTAGGGACTATTTTATTTTCCTTTTCCACATTGCGGTGATTGCAGAATTTATGGGCCCTTTCTTTCATTTGAAGGGCTACTTTTTAGGGGTAAAAAGTAATTGTGCAGTAAAAGTATATTCTTCTGCTGCAGTTAGAATATTGATTTTCTAAATAATATTGAATATTGGATTGAACAGATCTTGGGGTGAATCCAGAAAGAATGGTCACCCCATAACATGCATTTAGGGGGAATGTGGGGGCTATTTGGGCTGTCATGAGAGTGAAATTGCCCATTGTTCTCATGTATTTCCTATGCTGCATCCTATGCACTGTATATGCAAGGTGCTCCCCCATACATCATGTAAATTACATGGACCTTCATGGAAGATGATAAATTAAACTACTATTTTCTGATAGTTTGGGGTATGAAAATGAAATCATCTATCTGATGATATGTGATGATAATTGATATGTCCACCGGGCAATATGATCACCTTCAATTTTCTGAGCTTATTGCATTTTTATGGAATTCATAATCACAGATGGAGGAGCTACTCATCAGTGACTAGTGCTGGGTGATATTTTTATATAATCAAAATTACATGCAATATTGAAAAATACTGATTCTTTCATTAAAGGACAAGTCCACCCAAAAAAGTTTATTTATTTATATTTATTTATTAGGTCTTCTGTATACAGGGTAGCCCTTTCAATATCAAGTATTGTTCTGCCAAGGAGCCCTGTCTATACTATCTATCTCGCTAAACCTAAGTTGATTTGAATAAAAGAGAAAAATCTAACATAACACTGAAAATTTCTTAAAAATCAGATGTAAAATAAAATAGTTCTGATACTTTTAAGCTGCGCTTAATATCACAAAACAGTTATAAGCACATCCCAATCAGTATGCAAATGACAGAACTGATGACATCACTTTATATAATTTATTTTGTTTTTTTATGATATGTGAAATATCAAAATATTCTAATTTTCTCTTCTTCATGCTCATTGTCCTGTGAAACAAAATTTTATTTCTCCCTGAAAATGTGGAATTACCATTGTTTAACATTTTATAGTTCAATCAAGTTGGTCCTATTTTCAATTCTGTAAAAAGAGAAATATTGTTTAATTCAAACAATAAAAAAACAAAAGAAAAAGTGAGGGCAAGATAGCATCGATTTGCCGTTGACTAAACTGTGCATATATTTTGCGAAAATAAAGCAAAACTTCAAACTGTCATACTTTTTTATTTTACATTTGATTTTGATTATGTATGCTTGTCTGATTTTTCTCTGTCTTAATAGACCAGTTCGTAGTTACTTCATGGGCAATTTTGGTCAAATGACCTTTCATTTCTTTCATCATGATAGGCAGATTTCAAAGCAAGATATTACGTAAGCTTGCCTTACATAGCAGGATGAAGAAATTGAATAGAGCAGGTGACTAGAATAGCACATCAATGAACACTTAATGAAGGTATTTGTTGCATTCCTACTGTGAATGAAAATCTTAGCATGTCCCACAATGTACTTGACAAACTGTGAAATACCAGTCGCTCGTGGAAGCATTGTTTTTTGTGGATGTAATGAAAACGACAATTCATAATATATGAATAATCAAGACATCAAAGTTGGTGCTTATCTCATTAGATTTTAAAGCACCATGTCACTTTAGTACAAATGACCTTCTTCTGTTCATGCGTAGAATCTTTTGATCATGCGCAGAAAGGAACTACGAACTGGCTTAATCATATCAATTACATTTTTCTGAAATGGACTTGACCTTTAAAGTTTAATTAAAGGTCAAGTCCACTCTGGAAAATTGCATTTGCAGTTTGCATACATTCTAACACTACTATAAGCTTGGAGCATTAGGTCAAATTACAAAGGAAACCAACTTGATTCATCTCCTTCCATTTTACTCCTTTCGCAGCAAGGGCAAGCCTCGTACGAAAAGACGCAGTCATGCAGGCCTAATTGCTGGGAGCCTCGCCGCAGCCCCACCACTGAGCCTGCTGCGAGCTCATCTTGCTCCGGGAGCTAATCCCGGCTCACAGATTCGTTCTCAGTCGCGGCGGTTTTTAGTCTGTGGCCCTGTGCTACTCATCAACTTTCATTCTTTTAAAGTTTAACTTTATCATGATACATTTTTAAATAATACACACAAGCGGAACTTACCCAAAAGATTCACTATTGAACTTTGAACGTTTTCACTATAGATAAAGGATCTAATGTTGATAACATTTGGCGTGATTCCAAATCAAATTCACAAATCTCGAAAAACAACATATTCGGGGATAATTGATAGTCTAGTCTGCACAAGAAAAGCCGATTATGAAATAAGAATTTTCAATTTTCAAAATGTTTTATTGTAGTAAAAAATATAATACGAATTTCAGAAAAATATATACCAAATATTGAATAAGTTGAATGAAATACACCCTTTATGAAATCTTGGAGACTAAAATAGGAAGCAATATGAAAAATTATTTGAATAGTAGTCTGAATATGTAAACCAATTTTATGGGGAATCCCCTCTCAAGAAAACGGGAGGAGCATGGAGCTGCAAAACGTTGCGAGGAGTTGACCATCTGTGGCGAATGAACACTGGCGGATCCAGGGAGGGGGGGGGGGGTGGGGGACAAAGCCAGCCCTTTCTAGAGGCACAATTTAAATCTGTAATGTAAACAGAAGTGTGTCCCCTTTTGAAAATGAAGATTTTTTTGCTTGTCAAATTTTTCCTCCTCTTTTGGAAAATCCTGGATCCTCCCCTGCGTATGAATGTAGGGCTTAGGACCTGGACCTTTGCACTGGACCCCCCCCCCCCCTCACGACCAAGAAAAAAAAAGAAACTGAAGAAAAAACGAAAGACTCAGGGAAACAAAAGGAGATAAATAATGATTTTCTGAATATTGTATCATAGTCCTTCACAATATTGTTCATTTCCACAAGCTCGCAAATTCTTAAATTATGCATCAGCAGCCATAAAAATATGCAGCTCCTCAATCTTATTTATAATTATTATTATTTTTGTCTATTAATACATTGCCTGCCGTCGTAATTGTTTTCATTTTTTATCCTATCAATAATTAGACTCAGTCAGTGCGGTCAGTGTCCCCTTTAATTGGACTGGGACTTTGACTCCAAAATCGAAATGTCATTATGGACTGAGAGATGGGTAAGAGAGCGGGTATGAGTGTAAAAATTTCAATTAATCATTTTTTTTTATTCGGGATTTACACAACCATTTGTTATGTATCGACCATCTTAATAGGATAGTTAATTCTGTCTGATAGTGACACACTTGAACGAAAAGTAAACACAATTTCATCTTAGGATGACAGATTTTGGCACATGGAATTTTGAGGAGAATAATTTTGTGGTGATATGTGTGATAATTTCTTTTTGATAGGTATAGGTGAATTTACTCAAAGTTGACATTATGAAGTAAAAACTATAAATGTTCGAATTAAATATTTGAAGAAACAAAATGCAAATTTTGCATTTTTTTTTTCAAATATATTTTAAAGCATTGTTCCCTAACTGAGCATTTTGAAATAAATGCCAAGTAGCTCTTATACTCGCCTAAAAAGTTTGGATTCAAGGGTGTCCCATTTCTTCAATACATAGCATCAGCCCCCCCCCCCCCCAAAAAAAAAAAAAATACTAAAACTTGAGGAGGTCAGAGTCTTTTTTTCTTTCTTTGTGGTTATCAATTTTTTTATTGAAAATTGTCACGTTTCTGCTCCGCCCCAACAATACTCTGGTGTTCTGCACCGCATATAAGTAGGGGCTCAGTTCAGGGGATCATTGACATACGGGGAGTCTTTGGGGGCATTTTCTGGAAACATTTTTATCAGGGGTATATTAGAGTACAAATATTTCCCGAATTAGCTTAAAGGTCAAGTCCACCTCAGAAAAAAAAAGTTGATTTGAATCAATAGAGAAAAATCAGACAAGCACAATGCTGAAAATATCATCAAATTCAGATGTAAAATAAGAAAGTTATGACATTTAAAAGTTTCGCTTATTTTTCACAAAATAGTTATATTAACGAGTCAGTTACATCCAAATGAGAGAGTCGATGATGTCACTCACTCACTATTTCTTTTTTTTAATTGTTTGAATTATACAATGGCAATTAGGACCCCCTTGCCTGAACCACAAAATGTTAAAATTATGGAATTCCATGTATTCAGGGAGGAATGAAGCTTCATTCAAATGACAATAATAAATAATATAATAAAATACAAAAGAAATAGTGAGTGAGTGATGTCATCAGTTCCCTCATTTGCATACCGACCGAGATGTGCATATAACTGTTCTATGAAATGAAGCGAAATTTCAAAATGTCATAACTTGCTTATTTTACACCCAATTTTGATGAAATTTTCAGCTTTATGCTTATTGTATTTTCCTCTTTTTATTCAAATCAAGTTTTTGTTTGGGTGGACTTGTCCTTTAATAATTCGGCCAACTTTTCTTCTAAATACATACACAGGTGGCTTCTCTTGGTAAAAGTCAATAATGGGGTACAAAAACCTCACTAATTTCTTTCATTAAGGGGAAGTATCTAAAAAATAAAATCTGAATCAAGAACAGGCGTATGGTCATGGACCTGTTTGTAATAGGTCCATGGTTTAGTTGACTACCCCAGGGGTGTGTTCGGGGAGGGGGGGTATGTAAAAATGAATTGAACTTGATACAAAGCTATATTGAAGATAAAAAAAGGGAAAACAAAATGCTGAATCATAACGATACTCAAAGAAAATCAAAGCAATTTCACATCGAAGCTATACGCTAGCTAGCTCGAGTTGAATATTTTCGAACGGTGGTCAAGCGCCCTCTCCCGTCAATTTATCAGCGGGAAATTCGTCAACAATTTCGCAGCTAACCGATTTAACATTCTCCTTTTTATCATGGATTCATCAAAACGATCTCTCTACAGACCAGCACCGATTGAAAATTTTAACGCAAAAGAACCAAGGTATGTATAATTCATCGATAAAATATCATCACTCTTTTTAAAATAAATAATAAAAACGTTAACTTGAATCTAGATCGGAAGTCCCACCTGTTCATTTTTGTGTTGGCCTATGCCTAGACAGCTGGCAGCCGTCTGTTTCGAGGAGTTTTTTAACATTTTTTTTTATTCTCCTCGTATACACAGACGGCTCGCTATCGTGCAGCCACCATTAGGGGACTTGCAATGTAAAATCCCCCATCGGGGCTCTTCAATTTTTGTCTTTAATGAATAAATAATTTGAAAATTAACGCGACGCGTGACCAAAATGCAAATTTATGATTGTGGGCCAAGTCTGCGCACCTAACAATTTGAGTTAAGATTTAACATGAATTTCTTCTTATTTCACGAAATCTTTCAGTTAATAATGTTCCTTATATTATTATGAGTAAGTGTACCAAATTTCTCATTAAAAAATGAAAGAAAATGTAGGATTTTCTTTAAAAAGCCTCGCCCTCGGGCAGTCATTTTCAGATTGAAAAAAAAATTGGTACCCCATGACTGCGCACTCATTCACTTTGCACACGATTCAGGGATTTTGTTGAGAAAGGCCGCATTTTGAGGCCGTCACATGAAATGCCCTGAATTCATTATTTTTCCATCATTTTGAGTCGGATTTTTTTATGAATACCTGTCTTTGTATTGCATGGTAAAGTTCGTGCTCGTTGCGTATCTTCTTTTACTAGAATCGCGCAGATACGCGGGTGCGCAGACTTGGGAGACCGCGCAGACATGGGGGAACTGACCATATAATTATATTCCCTCTTGGACTTGGCATTAATTGCCAAAAAACAGAGAAAAATGAAGTTGAAAGGAACAAAAACAGTGACTTACCTCGGCTGTCATGCAAATTCACTTCCCCGTTTTATCCGATCTTAAGTACATATACAAATGGCCATTGAATCCCTGTACAGATCGCGCTAGAACTTCGGTCTCTGTATTTGGTGAGTGAAGCCAACGGAGTTCAGCTGAACAACCAACAAAACAGAGACCGAAGCTTTTGGTCTAGCCTATGCCCTGCTCGGTCTGAGCTGAGCTTGTCCCCGGGGGGGCACTCGACCAAAAAATGGTGGGGGTGTGCCGCAGGCGAGACAAAAAACGGGGGCCTCGGAGTGGGCTTATTGTAAAAAGGAGGGTCCTCGGAAGGGGCTTCGGAACGACAAATGTTTGTGAAAACGGGGGTCCTTGGAACGGATCACCAGCATGGGCGTGTGAGTGCGTATATGCATCCAGGAACAGTCATGCAACTAGCGCGGCCTCCGCCGGGTGTGCTCTGCGGCCGCTTTTCACCCAAATTGTGGCTCATTGTAGCATACCAATGCGATCGGAGCGGCGTAACGAAAAATATGCGAAGCTTTGGAGCGGATTTCTTTCTTCTTTTTTTTGTCGATAAGAAGAAAACGCTATGCCGTGGAGCGGCTTTTTTTTTCTTTTTCTCAATAAGACAAAAATGCTATGCCTTGGAACGGAAATTTGAGTGTAAAAATGGGGGTCTCCTCCGCGGCACATACCCAATATGCATTATATACTGAGTGCCCTCCCCCCCCAGGCGCTTGTCACAGTCATGCTTGTCATGTTTGTTGCTGTTGTCTGATGTTGAAATGAGGTTTGCGTGTTATTGGAGCTTGATCCAGATGTCTGCACTACTAAAATCCGATGTGACATGAGACAATCAATTTTGTTGATTTCCTAGTGTAGGTCTACTCTCAGACTCTAGATTGTTATTTGATGATTGATCATCTTTAAATTCATGTTGTTTGTCATGTTTGTACTGTAAATTAAATTAGTTCAAAAAGACAATAATCATGAAAATTACATAAATGAAAATAAATAGATGGCAGCCGTCTGTTTCGAGAAGGAGTTTTGCAACATTTTATTTTTTTTTAATTCTCCCCGTTAAGCTTGTAACCGATTTTGCAATCGGCAACCGATTCCATTCGATTTCACCCCAACCGGCGATCACTTGCCGATCTTCGATCATGCCCCTTGAAGGAAAAAATCGGCGTAGATCTAGTTAGAGTGCGTGATCGTTCAGAACATATTTCAAGATTGTTTTTGAAGTGCTAGCTATTTCGTGTTCACATTAATCAGTAAGAAAGACGCGGTATTATCTCTGACGTAGAGAAAAGTAGGCAAATATTGTTTAGAATCATAGTAGTTGAAATATTAAGCACATCATTACAGGAAAGTTGAATCTTTGGCAGATTATAAAGTCTGAATTTTTCCATTGGGGATGGAGCACACACAGGCTTTTGGAAAACATTTTAGAATGTGAAATATCAAATTTTTATCCTTACCTCTGATATATCCCTTTTCTGTATGAAAACTCATCCAAATGATCTACTTCTAGATGTTCACAAGATAATATTAATCCACATGTGATGTCAGTGATGATTACAAGGACATAGGCATTCCAGGTGATCTAAGATTGATCTGTTGAATAATAAAATAATAAGAGAGAGATTGAAATTCTTGAATCTACAATGGGAGATTCTACCATGAATAATTTTTAATGTATTCCACAACAATTAATTCTGAAGTGAACTGTATGTTCTGATTGATATTCATTAACAATTAGAACTGTAGATATGTTCTAGTATTTGAAACATATTTCTGGAGGTTGGATTTATGATGACTTTTACCGTGCTACAGCTTTCAGGGACTTAAATACTTGGGTAGGAAATTGGCATAGAGGTGGTTTGCCTCAAATTTTAAAAGAAATTGCCATCAATTTGCTATGAGAATTTGAGTGTTAAGAATTAAGACATAATTTGTCTACTTTTCCATATTTTATTTTGTGTTTTTAGTCTGCCAAATGCATGATTACATAATTCAAAGATTCATTGAAAAATTAATTTTTCTTAAAAAAGCCTTATCTTATAGAGAAAAACATGGCTGAGTGAAATTAGCTTCCAAGTTACTTAACTATTTTTCATTTCATTCTAATACCAATCCTTAATGATTGCACAAATGATCCCTTGGATCACAATGTTAAAAGATGAATGATGCTGGATTTTTTCCATCTTGTCAGTTTACATGTTTATCTACGTTGTACCTTAACTTCATTTTACCCATCTATGTTGGTCCTTGCATATATTTCATTTTTTATCCTCCATACGTGTTTTTCTTTCTTTCTCTCTCTTTGTTACAGAAGACCTTTGGCCCAAGGACGTCTCACTAATGATACTGTTCTTCCAGAGAGTCTTACTGTATATGCTTCACCCTCTGCAGTTCATTCTGACCCAGGTATGACCAGACTTCATATTATTGTAGTGAAAAAGCAAGAAAGACTCAAGTATCATTCTCCAAACTAAAAACTTATGACCTGGGATAAGAATAATTTCTATTCATGGAATATTTCAGACTGTTATGTCAAATATATTTGTGTTAGCCCATTGCCCACTTTATTCCAGCAAAGATTTTTGAAAGATTGTAATTATGTGATTGAGGTCTAGTTTGCTTAAGTAATTGGTAAGTGTGGGGAAATTAGTGCATAAAAATTAAAGTTGACTATAAATTTATATATTATTTTATAAGTCTGACTGATGTGCATTTTCAATACAATACTCTATCTCAAAACTGCAATTGTATTGTCTCTTTTTTTCTCTGTAATAAAAGACACAGTGGCAAGAATATCTCACCATACTTCAGGATTCAATGAAAGTTCAATGACCCCACCTCGTCAGTCAATGGCTAGTCTTAACATCAGTCACCACACCCCGTCACTTTCAAGTGACATCTCAACCTCTCTACCAAGGAGGTAGGTAGGATCACGCTATGTATGCCCCAAAGAATCCTTCACTTACTTTTGTATCTAAATCATGATTATCATCATTACATTTCTGTACTCCTTAGTTTAATCGCCATAGTCATCACAACCTCGTTATTACTATGATGATAATAAAAATCATCATCATCATTGTCATCCACAAACCAATTTTTTTGTCTTGCCTGAACAAAATTTGGCAGAGACCTAGTTATTCACTTTTCCTGTTGGTCTATTCCTCCCTGAAAATGTTAAAGTTTTTGTTCAACTTGCTCTCATGGTTGAAATGACCAATGGTATTACAACATATGTGTTGTTGAGGAAGGTAGGGACAAAGGTCATCTAGGAGTCAAAAGTCAAGTTTTTGTTCAACTTGCTCTCATTTCTTTCTTTCTGCATCAATTATGTTCACACTTGGTACATATGATCCTTGGGTAATAAATATCACATGTGTTTATGAAGATAATGATTTTAAAGGTCATCTAGGGCTTTAAAGCTCAAATGATATGAAGTCAGGTCCATTTTTTTGTCAAGTTTTTGTTCAACTTGCTCTCATTTCTTCTCTTTCTTATATCTGCATCAATTGAGTTATTACTCTGTACAAATGATCTTTAGGTAATACCACATGTGTGTTCTTTAGAATGATAGGGTCAAAGGTCATCTAGGGGTCATAGATCATATCTCGTGGTTAGTGAACCATCTTGTATAATCACCATTATCGTTAGAAACATTATCATCATCATCATTGTCATTATCATCGTCGTTGCCATCATCATCATCACCATCAACATCATCACCATCATTATCACTCCAGCATTATCATCATCCTTTCTATCACTGTCATCATTACCATTAAGATCACCATCATCACTGTCATCTGCATCATCATTACACCACCACCACCACAACTAGCACCAAGAGTAAAACAAGACAATCTAGAAATTATTGTAATGTAAGTTGTCTTTTTATCCCCGGAACAGTTCTCCAAATCATCACTACAGGGTGGATAGGACTAGTTACTCCCCTCCGAGGTCCCCCTCCAAGCCCTCCCCTTCAGATTTCCTGGAATTGTCGGACTCGGACAGAGAGTATCGTCATATGGTAAGCCAATCATTAGAGCAGGTGGGAATATAAGTTGTCTAATTCAGAAATCTGACCATTTTAAGTTCACTATGTCCTGTGAGTCATTGATAATTGATGCTATAAAAGATAAGGGTCCCACAGGAGTTTCCTCGCTTTGTACATTTTGTATTTTTCTTTTTGTTTAATATTTTTTGATAGTGAGAATGGAATATTACCACCTTATTCTGATGATCAATGTGAGTAATATTGGTTCAGACATGAATTAAGATCAATTTTAATGCAAGGTTACTATGATAAATATGACCATTGAGAATTTCATGTCATAGTACATGGCAGCGTGTCATGAAAGGACTTGTCGGATGGGAAAAGTCTTGTTTTATCTGACAGTTTGCATAGTGAAGTGCTTTTCAGCCAATTGAAATCAAGAAAAGTTGTCAGATCTAACAACTAGCCAGATGAAAATGTTGATGAAATGCTTCCCAGGAAATAACAAACGGTTAATTTTTGTGTGGATTTATCCATGATATATTTGCACAAATTGGAATCTTACTGATGATAGAGGTCAGTTTTTAAGGTCATACTAGGAATTGGTCTTTGAGATTGAGTCCCCCTTGAACTAATTCACATTGCCCTCTGTTTGACTTCCTGAAATTGTCAAGGTCAGGTATTGAACATGCCAATCACTCGGCAGGGTGAAGATGTCTCAATGTATCATCAATGACAGTTCAGTGAGGATAGACCCCCAAACTTCCTCTCATCACTTACTCATGATGGGGGTTCGCTGGGGTGGATTAAATAAATATCAGCAAAATTTGGGTCCATTACATGACATGAGCTACTCGTCATAGTTGAAATGGTTATTGTAAGGTCAAGTAGTTATAACGTGGTTCTTGGCTCTGTGACCTATTAAAAGCTTAGTAATTCGGTGGATTCGCAATACGGTGCGCCACCTATCATTTTCAGCAGACAGGCCGAAATTGGCAATGCTTTATGGGGAAAAGTCATCATAATCTGTTGCATGCTCTCCTACATTCATTACTGGCTGGTGCTATTTGGCCGGCTTGCATAAAATTATGCTGTTTACCTGTGTCCAGGGGCCCGTAACACAAAGCTTAGCAATGATCGTACAACATTTTTCTACGCTTGATTCCATTGACTACAATGTACAATCAATCGTGAAAATCAAGCGTACGCTCAATCGCTAACCTTTGTGTTACGGAACCCAGGAGGTGGGAGACAAATTTGCCTCATATTTATTTGTGAAATTGAGACCATTTTCGTTGAATTCTTCCTTTGCTTTTGCCGTATGGTTTTCATTTTTGAAGCATCATAGTCACATTACAGCCCAGCCTGTGCGCGATGTCGACCCTGTCCACTGCAACTAATAGATCGCGCACCGTATTGTGAATCCCCCGAATCGATCATAGGGCTGCTTTTTTACTGTTGATCCTGTATACATAAGAGCTTCTTGTCGAATAGAATGATAATTACACAACAAACTTACATAAGGGAGGTTACTTGTACTTTCTGTTATGTCACATAGTTGAAGTCAAGATCCAGAACAGGTTGATATATTAATTAGCAAGTAGTTGCATCAGCACCTGTTTCTTTTAAGGGTTTTATAGCTGAAACAATTACGTGATGTCACAACGTTGAGGTAACTCTCAAAGTGACATTGCTTATTGGACAGGATTGATTGCAATTATGAATTGTAAAAAAAATACTATCAAATTCCTCTATTTCTGATAATGAAATTTATAATTTACCCAATTTGAAATCATTATATTTAGTGTGTCTGTGTTTCTGAGGGAAATAAACAAATCAGAACATTGCAAAATATAATTGATTTTATTTCATACATGAATTAAATATTGTTTAGTGATTTCCACAAATACCATCATGTACAAAACATAGATTTGATGTGAATAAAAAATCATGATTATGAAGAAACTTAGCTATACCAAGACTCAAAGGTCAGAAATCAAACTTATCATTTTCCAGCAGAAGCATAGGAAGGGGGATTAAACCAATCATCTCTGGCAAAAGACCTGGGTAAATTGTGTCTTCTCTATTTTATCATAAAATAAAAGATGATTTATACGGAGTGTGAAAATCCCTTGACTTTGACACTTCTACAGATTGCTGTAATCCGTTAAAAAATACATTTCGTCCATTATTTACAGACTCCAGTTAGACACCATCGTGCTTCACCCGGATCTCCAGTCCTGGTGGTTGATGCAAGCGATCATCGTCTTGGAGAGGGTCAAACAGAGGTCGCAGTCAGGACAGCAAGTGTCTCATCTCCAGCTAAGGTTGTCTGTCACACTCTGTCCAGCTTGGACAATGACATCAGGTAAGGCCTAGTTATACCAATGCCAAACAAATTCTATATGAAATTTGGCACGCATATTGGTGTTGGGGTAAAGATGTGCAAGATACATTTTTTGTATGTGTCAGAAATTGTGTTGCCATGGTAATAGTATATTATGGCAAAAATAAAGTAAATTCTTTCAGTTTGAACTTTTCCCTAAGTTTTTCATCAATTCTCCTGAAACTTAATATACATATTGACGTCGTTGGGGTAAAGATGTGCAAGACACATTTTTTGTATGTGTTGGTAATCAAGTTGCCATGGTAACAACATATATGCCCCAAATTAGGTAAAAATCTTGCAGTTCGTACTACTTTATCAGTTTTCAACCTATGCTCATGAAATTTGGCTCACACATTGTCTTGAGGTAAAGATGTGCAAAACATATTTTTCCCTGTGTTGGAAATCATGTTGCCATGGAAACATGTAAAAAAATAGGCAAAAATCTTGCAGTTTAACTACATGTACTTGTCTGTTTTTAACCAATTCTCATATTTAGCTCACACATTGGTCTTGGGCAAGACATATTTTTTCCATGTGATGGAAATTGTTGCCATGGTAATGGCATACGGCGGGGTATTAATCATCTTCAGTGATGGTTCTAGTTGTGATTGTTGTTAGAGTATGTACACAGATAGGGCCTGTGTCATAAAAAATATACAATAACATATTTGCAATAACTACTGAAGCATTTACATGTACTTCGATTGGATGATAATGTACATGTAGTTGTTATGGAAATCGTGCATATGTCATTATAACTCTTAAGTCCTTATGAAACAGGCCAATGATGTGACTAATGAAAACTCAGCAATGAGTTGTAATGTCATCTTTTGTCTCCAACCAAACTTTCTTGTCTACATTACTAATAACGATGACCCACTACTAGTATGTGGTGATAAATGCTTCTAACCTTTTAGATAAGCTTTACACACATGATGTACAGTTTGGCCTTTTTTAATTTACACTTTTACATCGATATGGGAGCGGTTCCATGATATTTGCTCCAGGACAATTGCTCCGCTCTATATTCCACATACTAATCAAATGACCAACTTCTACCCTTGGTTTAACACCATACCCCACCCTAAACCTCAACCTAACCTAAAACTAGGCCCTACATAAAACCCGATTGCAACCCTAACCCTACATCTCATTCGAAATTAAGCCCGGAGCAATTGGCATGAACATGTAACTGTTTTCACAAAGTATTGTTAAACTTTGAAATTCAATACGTTTGTTTAAATATTTTGATGAAATTTTTTAGTGTTCTGCTCAGTGAATTTTGCTGTATTTATTTTATAGATATTAATATTTTCAACTTGGAGTACCCCTTTAAACCTGTTCAACAGGGTCTGGTTCACATTTCCCAGGTACTTGGTATACAAATTACGTGGAATCACTTGGTTTGGGGGCTTATGTCTGGCTTATCTGTAATCCTTGTAGCTATGAAGCAGATACTTGATACTTGTTTTGGCTATGCCTCTATCAAAGTGTAATATAGTAAACATACAGCCCATTCAGACACACACAAAAAGTCTAGTTCTAAAACTTGAAGAAGAAGAAGAAGGAGTGTTGTGGATTCAAAAGTTGAAAACTCAAAATTGCCCCAAATTCTATATGAGGGGGGGGGGGGTGGTATGACTGCGCACTTTGTATTGGTATTGTTTACTTATTTTGTTTTTTCATAATATATGTCCTTTTCTTGAGCGCCTACATAAAAGCCTATCTAGTTCTATCCTGTGGTTGCTGCATCTACGTGTAGCCTACATAACTAAGAAAATCTAAATGAGAGCTATTTTTCATTGCTCCAAAATTACTTTACAATTAAGGAGGCTATATTTCAAAATTTTGCCAAATGTTGTGGAGTTGAATCTGACAACGTCTGCATTCCTACTCAGATTCAGATACATGTATAAACATTGGTTCTTCATAGATTGACTGGTTTTAAATAATTTCCATGGTTTTAGCTATTGACATCCTCATTTAAACAGGTTTCTGTGTCTGAATTTTTGGGAGTGGAGAATCATTATTGAATTACATTTAAATGTCAAATGTCCTGTCTAAAATCCTTATAATCTACCTGTAAATTACTCTCTAGGAATTTGTTATTGATCTTTTATTGGTGTTATATTCAGGGTTTTGGACTTCTGTAGTATCTCCTTGCAAGAAAATGAATATGTCCAAACCCTGGATTAGGGTTATTATCCATCACTGGACCCCCCTTCTTTTTAAAAATAGAATCGCCCTTTTTAGAAGAAGGTTACAGAACATATGAAAGAACCATGATTCCCCCTTTTTTTAAAGGGGAATGAAACCTTTGGAACAAATAGGCTTGTGTAGAAACAGAAAAATCAAAGAATAAGAATAAAGAAAGTTTGAGAAAAATCGGACAAATAATGAGAAAGTTATGAGCATTTGAATATTGCAATCACTAATGCTATGGAGATCCTCCTATTGGCAATGCAACAAGGATGTGTGATGTCACTGATGAACAACTTTCCCTTTGGTGGACTATAAAATACCCTCAAAATGTCTCTTTTTGCTTTTTCTTACGATGATACAAACTCTATATCCATTATGTATTCTTAAAAAAATATGTATTACATGCCCTCATGTAGAAAGAACACATGATCTATGGATAGATGTGATAAAAGAGGCAATTCAAGTGAAATATATACTAAAGTAATGGGGAGAGTTGTTCATCAGTGACATCACACATCTTTGTCGCATTGCCAATTTGCTATCTCCATAGCAATAGTGATCGCAATATTCAAATGCTCATAACTTTCTCATTATTTGTCCGATTTTTCTCAAACTTTTGTTGATCCGTTTCTTTGATTTTTCTGTTTTCACACAAGCTATCTTGTTCCAATGGTTTCATTCTCCTTTAAAATGAAATGCAACACATGGGGGGGGGGTGGGAGTTAAAAATTGTGAAATAGAAAAGAAATGATCCACATCAAAGAGTGGTGTTCCCAATTTGATTACCCCCTGCCTATCAAAAAAAAAGAAAGAATGAATGAAAATAAAGGAGAAAAAATTGCTTCAGGTTTTTTTTTTTTTACTTGTAGATAATATGAGAAAGGCGGAACAAGAGGGAGAGAGAGAGGAGGGGTGGGTAGTAGGAGGTTGTTGCTATGAATTACACTACAAACTTTCTATGAAAGAAAATATGCTCTGAGTCTATAACTTTATATTCATACGGTATATCTATTTGTATAAAACTTTTTCAAAATTGTGTATGCTGCTCTTTACACTAACAGGAAACCTATATTGCAGATAAATATTTTGAAAATTGGCATTAATGGCTGCTAAGTGAATCCCTCTCTAGGTTAATGAAATTGACACAATAACGAGACGGGCTTGATGAAAATTTATATAATAAAGGAGATTTTGAAAATGATATGGAACACAAAGTATGACTCGAGAGACTGCTTTATGATATGAGCTCAAGTTTGCTCTAGTTTTAACTGAACTTAGTCATGTGTCACCTTGAAGTCATCAAAATGAAATTGATCTTGGATCTGAAAGGCAATTTCCTGCTCGGGATATCCCTCAAGAAATAACCCACTCCACACACCAGGTCTCACGCAGTCGTTTAAAGGCGATACACCACAGCCACTTGCAATATTTAGCATCAGCTCTTGTTCTGAAATAGTCAAACTGTCCACAATTGCCTACCCAGAATGCAACATTTTGATCATAGCCCTATACAGAATAATACCTGTTTATTTTGATAAGATTTATGAAATAGACTTTAAAGGGGGGAACATGATTCTACCAAGTAGTGAAATAAGGGGGAGGGGGAAGGGATAAAAATGGAGAAAAAAGATAAGAAAAGTATAAAAAGAGAGATCGGGTAGTGTCACTGTAGTCTATGATACCCTTATTGTTGAATTGACAAAAAAGTTCAAAATTGTTCAAGCAATTATTAAAATTGCAGTAATTGTCTACCTTGACAGCTGATTGACATCACTACAATAACCATGTACAGCAAAGGTGACTAGGTCCAGGGTGCTACATAACTTTTTAGAAGCACTTGCCCAGTTGGGCAAGTAACATTTTTAAAAAGTTGGAATATACTTGCCCAAAAATCTATTTCACTTGCCTAAAAAAAAATCATTGCAAATAAAGTTTTACCTCTTCAAAATAAAGTTTTGCAGTTTTATAAACCATTGACATTTTTCTCTCTTTTGACATGAACTGATCTATCATAAATTGACCATAATTTTGGTCATTCTACTGTGAGAATTTTGCTTGTCCAATTCGGGCAAGTAATTTGGTCTTTACTTCAAAACACTTCCCCGACTCTAACTTTTACTTGCCCCGGGCAATCGGGCAAGTGCTTATGTAGCACCCTGCTAGGTCTGATCATAGATAAGTGGGAACAGAAAATTGGTTGAATAGTTCATGATGTTCTGACAAGGATCAGTTACTTTAAAAATGCTGACTTTTGGCTTGAACTCGGAGAAGAAGAGGGGCATGACCCTCTTATGCCAGAGTTGATCAACACTTTTGGATGACCATGATAATTAAAGCAATGAAAATGGGATAATCTAATTATTCCTAAGTTTAATCTTTGGGATAAGCTTGAGTGCTTGACCATGTGGAATAGCTTTAGAGACATGAAAAACTTGACCTCTAATATTTGTGACAAGGAATGTACGTACCTCTCAAAATAATCCAAGTGTTTCCTGTTCTTTCATCACCTACAAAAAGGATTCAGACAGCAGTAAAGGCACTCAATAATCCTTGATAATAATGTTTCATAAGATTTTTCACTAGAAAATGACTGATAAAGACAGCATTGAAGGCACTCACAAGCTCTTGATGATATTGAAAATAAGTTTCCTTTGGACTTCTAAGATGAACATGTATATATTGACTTTCCTTAATAAAGAAGATGAATTTGTCTGTCAGTGCATATATCAGGAAGCCAGCAACCAAATCAGAACTTGCAAGTCCTATTAATGAATCTCCTGAAATTTTGGTACCAAAGACTATGTTTATAAAGGCCTTTTTTGCACTGTGGTGGACAATAAAATGCAGTCATTCACACAATAATCCTGCCATCCGACTATAAACTATCTCACTTACTCCTAGGATGTTGTCCTTCTATGACGAATTGAAATAATAGGTCATTCGGTTTCAGAGTAGAGCAAATGTGGGAAGTCTAACTTTCAAAACTCGTTTCCATCAAATGACTTCGCAGAATCCAGGATTGTAGGCGATGGCTTGTTTTACACTCCAGAGATATCCACATTATTCCAAGAAATACAGGCATTGATACCAAATGCTCACTTTGTAAAGACCTGTGGATGACTACTGCTTATTGGTACTTGGTGGGCGGGTTGGATGCTCTAGAACATATGTGGAGAACTAAATAAATATGTTGTTGATGTATTCATCATGTTTGGGATTCTTTAAATTGTGCACATGTTTGTGGGTTTCATGTTTATATGTGTGTGTGTGTGTGTGAGATCTTGTGTGTACATTATGAAATGCATAACATCCTCCCCTGTCAAGTCTGATATTTCCTACCCCACAGAAATGCGGGATACACAGAGGAAGCCGCCAGGGTACATATCGACTCGGTTCCCTCGGTAACGGTCCTCACTGACGCAGATCCCGATGAAGGGGCTTCCTTCGAGCTCGACCAGCGCACTCAGGGACGCTTCCCAGGGCAGAACGACGAATCATCCGTCATCTCGCGGGAATCGTCCATGGCTGGTAAGTTTATTTTCGTTTTTGTAAGTCGCCTTTCCCCTCAATTTACCCAGTAGCCCCCCTACCTGTTGCCTGCAAGGGGCTTCCGGTTGGAAACTTGGCAAGGTTAAATTTAGCATTCCTGTGATGTAATACCAGCTCAGCCATTATGAAACACAATAGTATTAGGAGATTTTTTTATCGAACTCATCAATATGTTTTCTTGGAATTCCATTTGTGAACTGACAGTGTTTGACAGCGACCCCTTCTTCAAGAATTTTCTAGAAGTGAAGGGCGAATTCCCTTTATGTAATTGTAAACAAACATATTGGTCATCATAAATAAGTTGGAGATGTCAATTTCTGTTTTGCTTATCAACTCTTGTTAGATCTTGGAGTTGGTTAGCCATATCAAGTTTTATGATTTTCTGATTTCTTCCTTCTTTTTTTACACAATATTTTACAACTTTTTTTACACAATATTTTACACCTTACTGCTACTACTACTTCTGAGGTCATTTTTTGGCCAGTGAATAGAATCAGAATAGTAATTTGGATCACCTTTGTCTGTAATGGTTGTTATTATATTGTTATATTGCTCGAACTATTATCCTTGCTGGTTCTACTCTTACTTAAGGGGCCATCTCATTTAACCCTTACTTTCCACGATGAAATTTGTCGACAAAACTAAAAAGATAGAAAAGCAAAGAAATACATAACAGATAAAAAAGAATAAAATACACGAGGAATTTATTTTAGTTCCAAAATTTCTTTTACAGTTGTAAGAATGCCTTAAAGAATATTTTCACCTCAAATGAGCTTTCTAGGAGCTTTAAGGTAGGGTTAATTACTTACAATTATGGTAACTCTACCGTTATGCTGACAACTGTGGTAAGAGGACTCGGTAACCAATCAAAATCTAGGTCTCCATGGTAATGGCAAATTTACCATAATTGTATTGTGAAAAGGGCCCAACTGTTGCTGCTTCTGATGCTGCATCTACTCTTGTACTATTTGATACGGCTCGTTTCCATCTTACGTGATAAATGTCAATAATCTAGAAATTAAGACCACCTGCATTTAGTGCCATGCATTAACCCTGAAAAGACTGGGGGGGGCTGAATCAGCCCCCCCCTCGACATTTTTCGCGATAAATCCGCCGCGCGAAAATTTTTTAACCGCGTTGCTCGCTGACTTTTTACTTTCAAGTCTTGTGCAACTTTTGAGACCAAAATTGTGACCCCCGGGTAACCGGTCCAAAAATTACGCAACATTTTGTAAGAGCATGCAAACCCAAAATTACTAAAAAATGTGAATTTGTGTACAAATCCAATGCAAATAGTGTTCTTAGCCAAAATTCATAAATGTATCATTACTTTTCCTTTTACTGCTTAAAATCAATTAATTTTATCTTTTTTATGGTCAAAATAAAGTCCCTGACAATTTCCTTTGAAAAATAATAAAAAAACAAAAAGTCGAAAAACATGGAAATACATAAGAAATTGAGAAAACAATAGAATACATAAGAAAATAAATGTGATTTTGAATTAAAAAAAAAAATCAATTTGATCAGATGCTTATCTAGAGTATGTGAAACAAAAATTAGCATTTCAGGGGCATTATTTTATTGATTAGGGCAAACTTATGATTTTACGCATAAATTAGCATAATTAATGAGACATGAGATTTTTTGCAGAATTTGATGTTATAGTTTTGTAGATAATGCCATGGGTAACGCGTGTGCCAATTTTCGTCGCGATCGAGCCATCGATCCCCCCCCCCCCGTCTTAGGCGTCGAAATAGCCCAGTCTATTTAGGGTTAAGATAAAAAATTTGTCAGTACTTACTGTTGTAAATTACAATATAAAAGATTATTTGTAATATTTAGCAGCTCAGAAGACCACCTAGTTCTAATGTTGTCAACATGATGACGATGACAGTGATACTTTGTGGTAGGTCTATTGATGCATATCTGCCATAATCATGTTCATACTTCATAGATCTAATTTACCTCAGGCTCATTATGACATCACATGCTTAGTCAAATTTTGTACTTAGACAAATAAACTGTACATCTCTCTCAATCACTCACTATTTCCCTCTATCTCTAATATGCTTTTCACATTGCATTTCCTTAACCCCATACTATCCTTAGCCCCGGACTATCCTTAACCCCATACTATCTTTTTTTCGATTCACACTGTCTATCTTAACCCCATACTATCTTTTTTTCGATTCACACTGTCTTTCTTAACCCCATACTATCTTTTTTTCGATTCACACTGTCTTTCTTAACCCCATACTATCTGCTCAACCATGGTTAATGCCTTAACCCCGGACTATCCCTCAGCTCATGAATACTGATGATTTTACCATACAGAGTGTGATTAACGTGCAATTCGACTTCTGTGATTGGTTAATGCTTAGCCCCACTTCCCTTAGCCCTGTTTCATTTTCACACTGCATCTCTTAGCACTGCAATTGTGATGCTAGCACCACAATAAGCCGGCTAACCCTGCTTTTTTGCAGGGCCAGATAGTACTGTACTATTTACCGTGCTAGCCCTCTTTGCTAAAACGTAGTGTGAAAACGAAGTGGGCTAAGCTTAACCCCGGGAAATTGGTGGGGCTAAGACCCCCCTTAGCCCCACCAATTTAGGACAAAAAGTACAGTGTGAAAAGCATATCTGTCTCTATGATGTTGGTATCTGTGTTTCACCTTCTGCTAGTGTCACCCCCCCCCCCCCCCATTGCTCTATTTTTTTCTCCCTCTCTCTCTCTCTCTGACACACTCTTGTCTTATCCCTTTTCTGTGTACATGTGCATGTCTATTATTTTACCTACTTCTCAATGATGTTTCTAACCTTTTCTAATAGAATGTTTGCTTTTCCGTTGACAATAGATCGTGTATTACCTACTCTTAAGGACTGAATTTCTTATTTTATTGAGGTGTTTTTATTGACAGATTTCATTATAAACTTTCTTCTTATTTCATTGTGCAATGACTTTTAGACAGTTTTCACTTGAGGAATAAGAAAATCTTTCCATGTAAAATGGGTTGCATACGTAGGGTTATCCCTTCAGTGCTATGAGAGTAAGAGAATATCATCTGTAATAGGTTTCCAGTTCTTTCTCATTCCAGTCACCCAGTCTGTCAGCATGTAGTCGGACTGGCTAGAGAGAGTTTGTTCTTGGTCTGAGGATTTACGTCATCAAAATAATCTTCCAGAAAAATCTGACAAACTAGGTATGACATCACAAGCAATTCTTGGAGTCTGGACGGGAATTTTTCATCACTGTAATATATTCCCTCATGACTTGTGATACAATCTGTTTCCTCCAGTCCCTTCTATTAATATTTGTGTTGTCCTTGAGGTCAAAGATTTGGGTGACGGTGGACTTCATTCCCTGTTTAATAGAAGTAACATGCATACATGTACATATGAATATTGATATTACATGTAGATGATTGTGAATACTGTCTTAAAGGAAGTAAAGCACAGATTTACCCCTAGAAAATTTTTTTTTAAAAGAAAAGTCTTAATTAGGGGCATTGCTTTATTTGGAAATGGCTGCATGATTCTATTGCTATGTGTAATTCTTAATCTTTGCAAGACAATCTACATGTATAATGTTTGTTTGAAGAGAATTGTGAACATAGTGGAACAGAATTCTCTTTTACTTTTTCAATAATAATTTAACCAGTTTTGAGAGATGTCAATTAATGATTCGTGTTCTTGAATTAAAATTGCATTATAAACAATTGAAAAATGAGATAAAAATATACAAAAGGAAAGTGCATGTATAAAGTATGTGCCCATATAATTATTTCTGTATATCCCAACCCATACCTGTCAAACTTTACAGTCTATGTTGAAAATTAAAATTGTCTTCTTTGTTTTTGCTTTTTGATGCTATTCATTCCACTTGAAGTTGATAACTGAGTAAACCCTTTCCCTAAATATCAATCCATCTCAATAAATAGTTTATTTTAGAATATTTATTATAGAACAAAATGATTATTTTAGAACAAATGATGAATAATCAGACAGCATGCCTGTACATGGAGCTCTTGCCTTTCATCTCAATTTATCAAATTTATAAAAAAAAAATAAACTTAAAAGATAAATGAATTCTTATTTGATAAAAGGAAGGATTAGGAAGTTGACACACTGAAATAAGGACAGTGAAGCAGTTCATTAATTTTCATTTTATGAACTTCAGAAAAAAGACAGTTGCTTATGGTCTTGTGTATAGTGCTATTCATCAATGTGAATGAGCTTAAACCGGTCTGACAAATTGCCTTTTTTGAACGACTCAGACGCTTTAAAACAAAATCTGTTACAGTTCCTCACGCTGTCATCTCTTCAATAAGAAACAAACCATCTTGCTGGATCTGGGATGACCCCCATGTTACTATATTTAATCGCTCGTGATCGGCATACTCCTGCCAAAAATGACAAAATTCGGGGACAAGCTTTCAAAAAGTGAGTGGGCCGAGCCGTAGAGGAGATAATAGATGTTTCCGATATGAGATATTACTAGATCTTTGGCTGTCAGAAGAGTCTTTTTTAGGGCGTGTTTGGGGAGGCTTAGAAATATCTTGGTGTATGGTTGCCAAGAAATTGTAGGTTAGAATGTTTTGGATTGAAATCTGATTAATTTAGTCCAGAGAATGCACTCGAGTAAGCTTCAAGGATATTCTTGATCCATGTGGTTAAACAAATGTTACAAAAGTTAAAGGACAAGTCCATCCCAACAAAAAGCTGATTTGAAGAGAAAGAGAAAAATCAAACAAGCATAACACTGAAAATGTCATCAAAATCGAATGTAAAATAAGAAAGTTATAACATTTTAAAATTTCGCCTATTTTCTCAAAACAGTTATATGCACATCCTGTTCGGTATACAAATTTGGGGACCGATGACATCACCCAATCACTATTTCTTTTGTATTTTATAATATGAAATATTTTTATTTTCTTGCCATTGTCATGTGAACAAAGTTTCATTCCTCCCTGAACACGTGGAATTCCATTATTTTAACATTTCGTGGTTCAAGCAAGGGGGTCCCAATTGTCAAATTCGTGCAAATTGAAATATTGTATAATTCAAACAGTAAAAAACAAAAGAAATAGTGAGTGAGTGACATCATCGACTCTCTCATTTGCATATCACTGAGTTGAGCATAGAACTGTTTTGTGAAAAATAAGCGAAACTCTAAAATGTCATAACTTTCTTATTTTACATCCGATTTTGATGAAGTTTTCAGTGTTTTATGTTTGATTTTTCTCTATTATTTAAATCAACTTTTTTTCTGGGGTGGACTTGACCTTTAAAGAGAGTCCCTGTTTTCATCATTAGATTTATTCTTTCTCAGTATTCATGTCAGAGATAATAAATCAAGCAGTTCAGTGAGATATTAAACTTTGTATTGACTGGTGGTGAGCGATATTTCAATATTTTTGCAAATTTGCAATATCCCCCCAAAATATTGAATATTCAATAATGGTTTTATGACTATTTTGATTGCGTTATTAAATATGATATGCCCAAAATATTATTGAGTATGTAGTGAATTTTCAGACTCGGCGATGTATTGTGTTGTCAGCGATATTTTGCTGGCAGTATTCAACAAATTTTTAAATCAATTTCAAATGCCGGTATCGACCAGCGCTAGTATTCACAATCACATATATTTTTAGTATCACTCACCCTGCACAATTACATATTAGAATATCCTTCATTCTACCCTGGTACAGGTGCTGTATGCTTACCAGACTCGGCTAAATTTAAAGGCATGATTTCAAAACATCATTAAATCCACCGCAATATCCAATTAGAATTCCAACAGGAGCATTTTCCCGGACCAACTACCAAGTACAGACTCTTTCCATTGCAGGAATGAAATAATCTGTACTTTATGCATGAGTTGTAAACAGGCACTTCATATAGGGGTGTGGTCTTAATTAACTTATGATTAAAGGAGAACTTGGGCTGTTAGAAAGGTGAAAACATGCATGTTTTAAGTTCTTATGTTATGGAAGAAAAGTAAAACTGCAAAAGAACATTAAAACATTAACATTAAAAATTGACTGAACATTTTACGTAGTCTGATACTATTAGCTACACTCTGCTTCAACGGATATGGGTGGGGCGTGTCATGGTCTAGTGGTTCTGACTCTCGCCTTTCAAACAGAGGGTCGTAGGATCGAATCCTAGCCATGGCATATTTTCCTTCAGCAAGAAATGTATCCACACTGTGCTGCACTCGACCCAGGTGAGGTGAATGGGTACCCGGCAGGATGAATTCCTTGGATGCACAAGCACTGAAAGGCAGCTTGAGCTAAAGCCGGGGTAATAATGATAATAATAATAATAACAACAATGCGCCTCGGAATAGATTGTTTCGGGATCGATGGTGCTATGCAAATGCCTATAATTATTATTATTGTTATTATTATTTTTATTATGGGGAAAAATATATTTATATCTATTTCATTAGCCTGGAGGCCAAATGGGATCTGGAGCCAGAACGTAGTATTTCTTGCATTACATAAGAACAAACAGCCTGTGATGGTTTAATCTCTTTAAGTGTACCCTTATATCATTGTGGAATAAGGGAAATCAAGAAAATAAATTATCAAAATCTGCAAAATGCTGCATTATGTAAGTGTGATTGATGCCAGCATAGAAGGGAGGGGGAGGGGGACAGGCAATTAGCTTGCAATTAGTAATTGTGTAATTCGTACAAGAATTGTTTCAGTTTGCCTGAGAGGGTGGCTATGCTATTCACATGTGTTGACAAGTAGCACACATATAAAGCATGCACATGTACACTGTCAAAAGGATTAAGCCATCCATTGGGTTTAGTCATTTTTGCCAGTTTCCATGGCAACAGAGAAACCATTTCTGGATGGGGGGCCACTACGTTGGTTTTGGGGGTGAGTTAATACTGACTAAGGACTTAAAGTCCAAGGAAGTATTGTCATTCTAAAGATATCCAAGGTTTTAGATTCTGCTCTAATCCTTGCAGCAATGGAGAGAATCGTCTGGAAGAAGGAAGTTGCACAAGGGACATTTTTAACGCAATAATTGGACTAATTTTTAGTCCTCATTAATGTTGAAATGAAGCCATAAATAATAAAAAAGAATATACATCATACAACTCAAAATGTTCATTAAAGTAAAGCAAGAATAGCCATTACATACAGCAAATGCCACATTCTAATGAATACAATTTACTTTACTTGTACTTGTTGCACAATGTTGCTATCTGGTTTTATTGACCATGTAAATTGTTTATCCTTCATACGTAATTCATAGTGTCAGTTCAAGAACACCCTTAACATCACTTTTTCTTGCACCGCAATGCACTAATGCGTGCTGCTAAGGGCATTTCTGCACTGATGCAGAGCACGAAAATGTTTTCCTAAGGGTGACGGTGTACATATCAGGAAAATAAATAATGTAAATTTCCAGAGGCTACTTTTTAGTCTCACCAGCCCGATTTTGCTACATTGCATTCCAGTTGACATTGGACCCTAAAGGAATTTCAGGGGCTCATTTTTATTTTTCTTGGGCTCTTGTTGGCGTTTTGGGGGCAAATTTGCCCAGAGTCCCTTTGAAATTTTTCCCCTGCTAAATACAATTTTGTTTTTTATTTCATCCAGGGTTTCTGAAAAATAGTACTAGTCATCAGGGCGATACAATGCAGCTAATATTATTAGGAAGGATGTGTCTTAAGATATGAATTAAAGTGATAAGTTGAACTATTTTTTGCACACAGAATCCTTATTCAAAATCTCCCTTAGCACTCTTGATACATACATCTTTTCCAGCAACCTTGTGAATCATGTGTGACATATTTGGGAGCTGGCATCTTTGAATGTTTTTTTTTTAATACAGATGAGTGGCGCTATACAAATGGTGTTCATCATCATCATGTGGGTGGAAAATTTAATTAGAGACTGAACATGTTAGTGGTAAATTTCCAATTCAGACTGTTGTCTCTCGTAAGAAGCGAAATTAAAAAAAAATTCCCCCAGTAAATTACAAACATCTTATGTAGGAGGGGGAGGAAGATCTTAATAAGGGTATCAATGATTTCATTAAGTCATTGCTATATGTTTTATTGATTTTAAGAGGAAAGAAGGGGTGTTAATTCTGTGAAATTTGCAAGAATACAAGTTATTGTAATTGAACTGTACCGACCTGTATAATGTATAGAAATGAATGTACTTGTGTATGTACAAAATGAATGTTGATTTCCATATTATCCTTTAATGAAATATTGCCCTTTACCATAAAGGGATCTCGAGCAAAGTCTTGGAAAGGAAATGTGAGTGGAAAGCTGGGCCTCCATATCGCAGATCCGACACACGATCGAATCCAAACCACCTACTCTTATCCAACTTCACCCCTTTTTTCCTAAAAAAATGATCACACCCCCATGTAGATTCCTGTGGTTTGGCACACAAGGTTGGACTCTTCCATGTACATTTATAGGGGGTTGGGTGGTTCGTTAATGAATTGCTACTTTAGGAGGGGAGCTCATAAACAGGAAATTAGAAAAGTTTCCCTTTGCCCCCCTACTGTTGAGGAATGACATGATGTAATAGTTGTCTGTACATACTCAAAAAGGTTTAAAGGAAGCCATAACCCTGGGGAAAATCTTGCTTAAAGGGGCAGTCAACCCTGATGTTATATTGGTGAAAAAGCAGAAATAGCCAAAATGAAAGCATCGTTTTAAAAATAGCAAATGATAGGGAATCCATAAACAAAGGATTAGAGAGGAAATGATTTTGTATAAAACTTTGTGTTTTCTTGTCACACGTTTGCTGCTATCCAATAGCTTGTCTGCCAGACCATGATTTCAATCTTTCCGATTCAGGATGAAACAGATAATTTTTGCTGTTTCTAGAAGCATGCATGAATAATGTTTCAGATTTTGTGCAACATATCTAATATTGCATAGTTCTGGAAAATGATTGCTCATGGCTTTCATAGTCCATATTGCTCGCAGCTTATGGGTTGGTACCCCTTTAAGGTATAAAAAGGATATTAAGATGCAATTAAAAGAGCTACACCAGAATCTATTGCAAGCTGAGAGATTTATGCAAGCTGAAAGATTTATGTAAGTTTTGAGAGTCCTTACATTACTTTCTTTGGCACGTTCTAATTTCTTGAGTTCAAATACTTTCCATAAACCCTTGTGTATTATGATATACCCATTTTCAAAACTTGACTTCAAAGATTGCGACAATTATTAGAGTGCAATAGTCTTCCAAGAGTTGATATCAGAATATTCACCCTCCCGCAACTTGCGCTCAAGAAACAAATCACTCTTGGTAGTTCATGCCACCAATACCTAGTCTTATGGTTTACAATCTTTTTATTCAGCATCCCTTTAACTCTGGAACAATCTGCCACAAAGTATAAAACAAGCAGATTCAACAGAGAAATTCAAATCCATGTTGAAAAGTACTTTTTGTTATAAAGCCTTTCCCTTCGCATGTGAAGCCCCTCAATTGTCTAAAGTCTACTGTGAAGAACTATACACAGGGGTGTGAGTGTTCAGATTTTTATCTGATTTCAGATTTTTTTTTTTTTTTCAGCTGAATTGTACAAAAAGTATGGGAGCTCTTTATATTTCAGACTTTTTCAATACTCTTCACCTTTTTTCAGATCTTTTTATTTGTGACCACTTACCAGTTACTTTAATTTTTTGCTGAAATTTATCCTCTTTCTATTTTTTCCTAAGCGCTTAGAGACATGTTTTGTGATAAACGTGATACAAATAATGTTAATTATTATTGATTATTATTATTGTTATTAGGCTCATTTAGTTCACAATTACTACACGTGCAACAATATTATTTTCAGGGTTGAAATGTTCTAACTTGTTTAATGCCATGGCCATGCACATATTGTAATTAGTTAAGTTCATCAATTTATTATATCCCTCCTTGTTTTCAATTTCCCTTCTCTCCTCTACTATTCCTGTTTAATTTGAATTAATTTATTTCACTGTTAATATTTATATTGGCTCAGAATGGAATACCAGAAATATTCCAAGAGTATGGGAAAATAGTTCATGAATCGCAGATAAGTAAATATTGGCCCTAACGAGTGGACTATTTCTGGTATTTCATGAAATATAGCCATCTAAAATCCTAATTATTATCATCTATCCTTCACCCCCCCCCCAAAAAAAAAAAGAGGGAGAAATTTGATTTAACTAGTCATGTCACTTATCATAGGATCAATTTTGGTTGTTGATATGTGACTTTCATGTTGTTCATTATGACATCATTGATCGTAATTGTGATTTTTTTTCTGTGCATGGCATTGCTTTCATTGTTGTACGCGTTGTATATTTCACGCATTCGTGCATGCGCACTAGACTGTAAAATATGGTCTCATACTTCAGGGCAAGTTTTGTACAGGAGCCTATGAGATATTCGTCGGATTTCGGTCCTATTTAGGGATGTGTTCTGATACTGCATGGGCAATTGATGCAGACCAAAATATGCTTTTTGAATGCATCACTAAAAAGCTTGAAATGTTATGATAATGCTTTATACACATTGGCAGCGGAAGCCAAAAAATTTAGGGGGAGTCCACCTGAAATTTTGGGATGGACACAGGTAAAAAAATTGGACAAGCCCCCCCAAAAAAACCTAAATTTTGAAAGTGGCTAACCAAAAATTTTTGACAAGCCCCCCGAAAAAAGGTCATCAACCTAAATTTTAGGCGGGGGGGGGGGACAACACACGTTTCAGGGGGTCCACGTGAATTTAAGGGGGACACAGGAAAAAAAATTGACAAGCAAAAAAAAAAGGTTATCGAAAAAAAATTTAGGGGGGACACATCCCCCTATGTTTATACATGTATTGTATGCATTGGTGTTGATACTCTTTGCCGTGCTACTCATCAGTGGACTCTGATCTTATTGTTTTGTGCAACACTGGTGAATGTGGTTAATTATAAAACGTAATCTTGATTAATGGTGATTAGATTAGTTTATCATCTAGATTTGATACTTTTATTGATCCATATTAAAAAATAAACTTGGAACATTCGCATCAACTTGCAGTACAACTTTAATGTAATTGCATAGGGCTCACATTGCAAGATGATTGCTAATAAATAATGATTTAATAAGAATGGATGAGTAATATAAGCATAAAGTCATAATATAGAGATTGACCCCTGACATTGAACAAACCCATAAAAAATGCATTGAGTTTAGACTTAAAGTTTCATAACTCTCTCACTTTCAACCGACTTTGATTGTTATTTTCTTGGCTTACCCCCATTTCTTGTTTTCATATATATTGGTTTTCCTAAAATGTTTCAGTTTCGCTGATGAAAAAGCTTTAAATTGTGCTTAAAGATAAGGGTTTCACTTAAATTTAGTGTTTCCTTTTAATGGATACTCTAAAGGGCTATCATTAAAGGGAGAATTTACCTTGTTGTCAAGGTGGTTTGCAAAATGCAGAAAAATTAAAGAAACGCATTATTAAAGGTTAAATGAAAATCTGTCAAATTATTGCAATGATAATATTCGGTGTGCTATACTGTAATGTCATAGATTGTCATTTTCATGGTTCATGATGAATGAATTGATTTTTTTTATCATAGAAGAGTAAAAAAATGTATAATTTCATAAATGAAAAAAAAAACAATTTGAGAAGATAGTTTTATGGAACTACACTAAAACTGCTTGCATGTTACAAAAGAAATCCTTTAAGAAATCATCAAATTACTTGTTTGTATTGTTTTTGTGTGTAAAAACCTTATTGAAATGTTAATTTCTTAGTTTATTTCTTGCTTTCATTAAAAACAATTTTGACATCTGACTTCCCCTTTAACAAAAGCTTGGAATCATCTGTGACACAAAGCTGTAGTGAGGATTTCCACCAGGGTACTGTAGTACATCCATAGTTCCTCTATATAATTTCTAGTTGTGTTTTCTGCTATTCTCCAAAGGGCCATCTTAAAAGACTCTTTCAAGCCAAACTTAAAACCATTGCCAAGTTAATTTTAACATGGAGTGGAGAAAGTAAGAAAATACTTCTGATATGCTGTTTTCATGTTCCTATATTTTTTTTATGGTTAAGGATGAATGAATAGAAGAGTACTGACTGTATACACACATGTATAATGTGTATATTTTTGCAGGTGAGAATAATAACAATTTTCTTTAAAAGTTGCAGTTGATACTTAATGGAATAGATGTTACACAGCATACAATATACAGACCTTTCAACCATTCTGAATTCGTAGAAAAGAATTTGAAATGTTTCCTTTCATATTTCTTGTTTGAATAAGAGTTTCCTAATATTTCTTTCATAGTTTCAGTTATGGGGGAATATATTTTTCACTATTTTTAAGCAAAATCATCTCTATTTTTCAATCATAAATGTTTAATAGGGGTCACATGTAGAGCATCTTGAATGTGATGTCACAGAGAAAAGAGGGAGAAGAGAGAGAGAGCAAAATATATTCATGAAGGAAAATAAAATGGGTACAAATTCATCTGTCTGCATAATAGATATTTTTGATAGCAGAGCTTGGAGATTAAAGGAGAATGAAACCTTTGGAACAAGATAGCTTGTGTGGAAACAGAAAAATCAAAGAAACAGATCAACAAAAGTTTGAGAAAAATCGGACAAGTATTTAGGTTACGAGCATTTGAATATTGCGATCACTAATGCTATGGAGATCCTCAAATTGGCAATGCGACAAAGATGTGTGATGTCACTTGTGAACAACTCTTCCCATTACTTTAGAATATATTTCATTTAAAGGACAAGTCCACCCCAACAAAAACTTGATTTGAATAAAAAGAGAAAAATTCAACAAGCATAACACTAAAAATTTCATCAAAATCAGATGTATCTCTGTCTCTGTCGGTATGCAAATAAGGAACTGATGACATTACTCACTCACTATTTCTTTTGTATTTTATTATATGAAATATTTTTATTTTCTCGTCATTGTCATGTGAAATGAAGTTTCATTCCTCCCTGAACACGTGGAATTCCATTATTTTAACATTTTGTGCTTCAGACAAGGAGGTCCTAATCGTCAAATTCTTAAAAATTGAAGTATTGTATAATTCAAACTATAAAAAAACAAAAGAAATAGTGAGTGAGTGACATCATCGACTCTCTCATTTGGATGTAACTGGCTCGTTCATATAAATATTTTGTTAATAATAAGCGAAACTTTGAAATGTCATTACTTTCTTATTTTACATCCGTTTTTGATGAAATTTTCAGCATTGTGAATTTGTGATCATCTGATTTTTCTCTATTGGTTTAAATCAACATTTTTCTGAGGTGGACTTGATCTTTAAACTGCCTCTTTTATCACATCTATCAGTAGATCATGTGTTCTTTCTATAGGAGGGCATGTAATACAGATTTTTAAAGAATACATCATGGATAACGAGTTTGTATCATCAGAAAAGGCAAAAAGAGACATTTTGGGTTTTTTATAGTCCATCAAAGGGAAAGTTGTTCAGATGTGACATCACACATCCTTGTCGCATTGCCAATGGGAGGATCTTCATGGCATTAGTGATTGCAATATTCAAATGCTCATAACTTTCTCATTATTTGTCCGATTTTTCTCAAATTTTCTTTGTTCTTTTTCTTTTATTTTTCTGTTTAGACACGAGCTTATCTGTTTCAAAGGTTTCATTCCCTTTACTTACATAATTTACCCAAACTTCTAGTGCAGATATAATACATGTACATGTATGTTCACCATTTTGAACTTAACAAATTTGCATATATATATTCCTATAGTTCGTTGTACTCAGAATTTTGGTACATGTATAAATTGTTTTTTACATGCAGCAACTTATAAATGTAGACTTTTTAGCAAACAATGTTGGACACGCTGAATTTGGGGAAATAATATCAGATTATCCTCATGATGTATGTATTAGAAATTTTTGATTTTCCAAACTTTTGGAAACATGCTGTAAATGAATATAATTATTTTCATTCATATGAAGGAACCTCATTGTCTCAGCATGTCATTCCCCCTTTTATGGAACCCCTAAACAAGTTATGCAATAGAATTACAATATAAGGTCATTGTTTTTCTCTTGTAAAGCAAAATGACAAGATATATGGGATATTGCATTTTATTTCAAGCAGCCTATGGTGCACCATGCAGTACATTACATCATGTTACAAAGAACCATCGTAAGGTCTGTCTACACTAGCCCGAGTTTTCAAATAATCACGCTATTTCTGATCCACCAACTTATCCTGATCTGAACAATCTCAAGATTATAAATGATGCAATCATCGGGATTGTTTGCTGGATCTCGAGATTGCAATCATAAGTCAACTAGGATTATTTGCAAAATTGTGCGCTATTTACAAATCATCCTGCTAATTCGCAGGTGCAGACGCACTCAAATTTTTTATTCCCGGCGTCACTTCATAATGCATCGATGCCTCGCTCAAAGACAAATCGCTCTTCTTGCGGTAGTGGAGATGGGGTTTCTTAATTTCAAGATTAATCGTGAAGAGGACCGATCGGGCTAAAATCTTGAAATTGAGCAAACTCGGGATGGTGCAGCACCGCCTTTGTAAAGCAAAATGACATGATGTAAGGGGATACATTGGATATCACTTTATTGTGTTCATCCAATGTAAAACTGTGTAATGCTGAAAAATCATGGAGACAGCTGGTAATACGTATGTAAATAAGTCCAAACGAGCATGTATATTCTGCGTGCACAAATAGTCAGCTAAATGCAAAGCTGCATTGCAATGTTACTATCAATCTTTCACTACAAATGAATTTGGAACATAACTAAAGCAGACATGATATAACTTCACACTTCTGGGGTAGCCAGGGTAATGCCCTAAAAAAGAAAAAAAATAATTCAACAAAATGATGTATTTTCATTTGGTACCACAGGGTACAAACACTGCATCAGGACCCTGTTGCATAAAAGTTACAATTATGGTATGAACTTTGCCATCCAATGGTAAGTACCAAATGATGATCAACAGTCATATAAAATCAAGGATTCCATGCAAGTTACCATAATGGTAACTTTTATGCAACGGGGCCCATATCTTCATCAACTGTTGCTTGTGCATGCATGCTTATTATGTAACACTCTATGTTCATGCTTGATTCAAAGAAAGAACATTTTTAATGGCATTTACTTACTTTTTTAGGAAGTGGTGGAAGATACTCCATGAACTATTTTTTTTGAAGAGATGTGAACACTCACTTCAAAGTGAAAGCAAAATCAAAATATTTCCATGCTTTTATGAATGAATTATTCCAGAGAAAAACAAGCTGAATGATCCCTAATTGAGAATGCTATTATCCTTGAAGTATTCATATATCTCACGCAGAGCCTTTTGAAAGGATCCCCGTAGCTCTTTTAATCTTGAAGACAGCACGACTTTATGTCAACTGAAAGTACCTCAAACTTCATTAAATGGATTAACTTTCACGTTTACCTCCTCTCTGTTCTCCTCGACAACAACATTGACACATAAGAGTAAAACTTGAGCTCCACGAGGTTCTAAATTGGATTAAAAGGGGTGCATGAGGGATGAAAGGAAGCCTCTTTGAGAGGAAGGTATCGATTAGAGCCCTTGTGAGGGGGATCACTGTCCTTGGTGTTAAACATTCAGACGCTTGGCAAGTTGTTAATTCCTTGTCGCGTGCGAGCTAGCTAGTCCCCTCGTACATACATGTGCACACTGGACGGCAGATCCCGACTATCTGCTCCCGCCACACAACATGTTGTGACAGTCATTGGGTATGGCTGTGTGGAAAGACGCTCACTGTCCCCCGTTTTACAGACACCCTCGGACGGTAGCGGTCTGACACTGTCAAAGCCTATAGCCCTCTTGTTAGAGACATCAGAGAGAGTCAAAGAAAACATTTCAGCAGTGCTAATCCCCGTACCTCCCCTGCAGACGTGATCTTGAATCAGATAAATGTATAGGCCTTGATGTCTATACTGTTATATATTAAAATCGAAACCTCTTATAGCACAATGTAATTAAAAGATTCAGTTGTTGTTTCCTCAGCAATTTTGCTGATTCTGTGTCCTTTTGTCAGAATTGTGTCTGAGTCAATGAGTCGTGATAGCCCTAACAAGGAGATGAAATTGGTATCACTCTGGTGCTAATTAAATTAAGCTTCTCCTTTCATTATAGACGTGATCTTGAGTTTGATAGTTTTTACATTGTTATGTTACTTGTATATTCATATTTATTTGTTTATCATTTCATTAATTAATTTATAAAATCATATTTTCTATAATTATGTATTTATTCATTTTTTTAAATCAAGGGTACAGGGTAAGTACATTGACTGCATTCAATCCAGTCAAAAAGTGCTTACAACTCTGCCCTATAGCATGTCGTTAAAAAATGTGATATTGAAAAATATTGGAATATGATATTAAAAGATGCAATAAAAACAAAACAATGATCATATTGAACTTATTTCTCAATTGTAAGTCAGTCTGTTTTACTTTATTTTGCTGATGGAGTGGTCATTCTTTTGTCAGCAGTGCTTAAGCTTTTTTTTTTTATCTTTCATGAAGTTTACTCTCTGGTATGGTTGCAATCAATTGTTTATCTTGGTTTTGGGGGGCTGAGGGTACAGAGGGTGAGGAAAAATGTGGGAGAATGACACACATGTAGGGAGAAATTCTTTGACTTGTAGGACATGTTTTCCAGTCAAGGACAGTGGTACAAAGACTGCTAGACAATAGGAACACGATTACCAGTCTGAGATTGTCAGATAAACAAATATACTTTTGTAATTAAAAGTACGAGCCACAGGTTCATAGATCCACAGACAACAGTTTTAATGTGTGATAATGTGATGATGACGATAAATGTTCTTTTATTGTACTTTGAAAGAGTTCTACAGAAGAAATCACCAGATGTTATTAGCACCTTTGTGATGTTCCCAACATTTACTGATACTGTAAACTGGTTGACAAATTCTAAATGGTGTGTGGCTACTTGTATTTTGGTATTGTTTTTTCACATCGTCACATAAGTTGTAAATCTATTAACAGTTGTTTTTCTTTCTTAAAGAGTAAAATGAAGAAAAACTGATTTGTTTCGCTTCGAATGATAAATTGTTCTAACAATGTACCCTGGGAAACAATCATAAAAGAACAAAATTCTGAATGCAAAAAACATCGCAGTAGCCCTTCATTTTAACAATGCATGCTTCATTTCATATATCTTTATGCCCCTGGGCTCTTCAGTAATAAATCTCTCATGTGACTCATTTTAATATTTGTTCTTTCTTTGCAAAAAACAAGAAAATCATGAAATTTACTAACCGACGGCTGTTTTTTCTTTGATTCTGTTGAGCATACATTAATCCCTTGCCATGATTCATTTTGTGTTCTATGTTGACTGTCATGATGACATCATCTTAATATGACATTATTCCATAAGCTGATAAAATAAACATTTGGCAACTCTGCGTTTCATTCAAAATGAATAGTAATGTGAGTCATTGGGGTACGGGGGAAGCAACATATTTGGTCAGGTCACATTGTCATTTTAGCCATATATTGATTATTGTTTTCAAGTTGACGTGCGAAGGTAAGAATCAGGATTTGCAAAAATGTTTACTTAGTCACGCAAATATTGGTGGGGTCAAGGGAGGCCTTAGTCCCACTCATAGTGCTGGACTATCCCAAAGCTTAGCCTACTATCCATTTCATGGCCCACTCACTTGGTGTGCTTGTACCCTTTGGTAAACCCATGGTTACACCAGAACCAAATTCTCTTCTGCCCAAACATGGCCTGAATTGCATGGATTCAGTGAATTCAGAACCTATTTGTCTCTGATTCGGGGAGCTCCTTGAATCAGAGACAAATAGGTCCTGAATCAGAGCAGAATCGCCAAGAATTGACTGCCCAGGAAACCCCCAAATGCCTCCCAGAATCCAATCGAAATCCATCCCAATACATCTCTAATATGGCCTGAATGAAGATGCCACATTCAGGAGTACTTTGGAGGGTATTTGGCTGGTTTTGAACATTTCAAAACGAGCCGAATTCCTCCACGATTTTTTCTGAATCCCTCCCAAATTTGCTCGCATTTGGGGAGGGAGAACGGAATACTCCTGAATGTGTATTTGCTTGGATTTGCAGCTTATTCGGTTTATCCTCATTACCTGGGCTCCATAGTGCAAAACTTAAATATTGATCGGAGAAGACATTTTTACAATTGATTTCAATTTTGTCAGTGTACAATCAATCATGAAAATCAGTTTTTACGGTCAATTGCTAAGTTTAGTACGATGGCTGGCAGGACCCTCTGAGAGGACTTAATGCCTTTGATCCTTTAGTTGCTTGCTTACAAGCACTAATTAGCAATCAGAAACAATCAATGCATAAAATTCCCAAATCACTTACTGGTTGCCAATCCGCATCACAACCTTAAAGATGAATAAAATTAATAATAAAGTATTTGTATGTGCCAAATAGCTCTGAAAGAAAATGCGTAATTGCTGAGAAATGAGCAAAATAAGCACAGAATTCCATCAAATGTCGGGTATTTTTCAAAGCAATTTTGATACTCTGTCCCACATATGCTTTTCTATGTTAGTGATCATCAGAATTATTGATTTTGAGCTATTAAAGATTTCATAATTTTACAAATATAAGTTAACATTATTTTATTTATTTATTCATTCATTTATTTGTTTATTTATTCATTTATTTAATGTACCAGATCTAGATATATTGTAATATTTTTTCCATTAAACTTGATTTAAAAGACTTTCTCATAAAATAATTGCTTGCTGCAACTACTGAATTCTACCTTTAACTCAACAAAGAAATGTTTCATGTCATATTAGAACGGATTAGAATTCATGAGTGCATGACACCAGTTCTTACATTAGTATAATACTCAAATCAATTTAAAATGATTGTTGGGTTTTAATATCTGTTTATTCCATTTGACTTCTTCTATGGGTTCATGCTTGGTCTTTAAATGTTTCCAAATTTCACAACTATTTTCTTTCTTGTTATGAAATGATACAGAACTATCTCATTCATTGTCAGATTATTATGAATAATCCTCATTGAAAAATCAACAGTTTCCCTCATTTTGCCAGAGCTGGACAAGCCTTGTACCTGCGGATTTTAACAGATCACCAATGCATCACGCTTTTATTCACACTGAGTCATTCTGCTATAGTCCCACAAACAAACATGAACTTGCTTTCCTCCAAAACAAAACCACAAATGTAATCACATAAGTGTGTCCAAATCTCTGTTGAAAATACATTGCATTTCGGGGATTAGAGAGTGACAAAATTTTGCCAGCTGGGTATGATGTATGACATGAGATGTATGACATAGAGGAAACAAGTACACAGGAATTGAAGATGAAATGTGATTTAGTTTTCAAAGGACATGACACAACATTTTCTTGCTCTTGTTTTATTGATGTGGGATGCATTCAAGCATTTTTCCCTCATAACTGAGAAGCATTTAATTAAGCAAGTAGTATGTGATTTTTCACTGATTATTTGTTTAGGCTACTGAAATGATATCCTTTCATCTTATTGGCTCAGAGTAAATTTGTTGGTGAAAATCACTAACTTGTTTCAGGGGGGGGGACTGGAATTATCATAGACTGGGTGTGCCTTACAAAACCTCATAATAGAGGTCTAATACAGAACTGACTTCTGTAAGTATAAAACATGGGTTCTCCAGGACCATGATCTATCCAAACCCAAAGCAGGGCCCTATTGTGAGATTAAAGAGAAATTCCAGCAGTTGCAGTAAACACTGATTTCATGAGAAAGTCTGTAAAACAAGGCTTAATTGTCAGTATACCATCGAGGATCTAGATCTGGTACAGTTACATTAACTGAACTTTGTGAAATCTTGAAATCTACGCTGAAAATGTTCACACTGAAGATAACCAACAGAGATAGGCACACGTGGGACAGTGTATTATTATTGCTGGAATAAAGACCCGACGGAAGTGACCGAATCCGCGCTTATTTTGCTGATTTCTCTGCAATTACACAATTTCTTCCAGAATCCTTTGGCACATATTTTTTATTCATACAAACAGACACTTGGGTGGTCATTATATTAGATTCTGTAAAAAGTCAGATCGTTACCAAAACTGGAATTTATCTTTAAATCATGATTGTTTCAAAGCAATTTTCAGCAACAGTGGTTCTGCAGAATCATTTTACAGAAATCCCTTCTTTAATATACAAATATATCGGGCTTTGAGAAAGTATAGCGGGAAATATCTATCCGAGGTTGGTCTGGCAATTACTATTTTTCCCGAAAATAGTAGTATTGCCAGTCCAACCGAGGATTGATAATTCCCACTGTGCTTTCGAAGAAATCGCCTGATATATTTTTTTTATATCCCTTCTTTTAGTGAGAACTGTTGAGTAACCAATCTGGACCAAAAAACGTTAGACCGTCCTGGCTAAAAACAGATGGTCTAGACCTTGCGCCTGAGCTAATGCGCTCCAGCTCCTATGGGGTAGGCTGTGCGCGGCTTCTACCTGACTCCGGTTATTGAGAGGTCCGCTCCGCTGCTGCAGCTGCTTTTTCACTCGAGTCAAATTCCAACGCGCTGGCCGGCTAACGTTAGTTACATCGGATCTTAATTGACTCACCTTGTTATGCTGCTTCTCAATTTAATTATCCTGTATGAAGTTGCAGAATAAAGCGATCAAATACTCTCGATGATCAAAAGATGGCAGTTTCTGCAAGTGCAAGCGCACTTGATTAGTGCATACCGTCCCAGCGCAGCTCGCCGAAACTTTCCCGTGGCATGCAGCGCGTATACCGTACCGGTCATGAGTACATAAACTAGCTCAGCTAGCGCGTCTCGGCACACAGCTCGCGAATCAAGTAGGGGGGGGTCGAAAAAATGTATAGTTCATTTTTTCCCTAGGGAAAAAGTGGACTATGCGTGATGTCAGCAAGGAAAATGAAGAATATCATGGCAAACGTTTTTCGTAGTAAAACTATGCTTTTTCTTCTTGTGTACACTCTCTATGCGACAATCTTAAGTAAGGGATATAATAATAACTGTTTCATGTGTATTTTTCAAGATGATTATTTGACCAACAAGAAATCACTTGAATATGGTCATGTTTGTCTTTTAAAATAGTGAAACCTGTAGCAAGAAAATAAAAAAATAAATTTAACAAATGGCCACTTGAATGCGGACTTGAATGCATCCATGGAGACATGGATTATGATCTATTTAAAGATGATTTGTCTCATGTCCTGGTTCCCTTGTTGCCATGGTGAAATAGAAATTGATGTTGATGGAATGATGTAAATTTCTCATAAAGAGAATTAATATTGACGTCATGAAATCTGGAAAGATCATTGAACAAGGTTAGTGATTACATGCAAGTCATGCTGAACTTGAATATCAATCAGTATTGTAGAAAATAAAATCTCAAGATATTTATGAAAAAATATCAAACTATTGCATTAATTTGATGATCCATAGTGTCCAGTGGAATGTAATTTCTCTTTTTAAAATTCTATACCAAGTCATCATGTTTGCTTTAATTGATAATCATAAATCTATTTTGAAATGAATTGAACATATCCAGTACATTTATTCATTCATTCATTATTTATTTATTTATTCATTTTGTAATTAATTAATTAATTTATTTATTAATTAATTCATTTATTTATTTATTCATTCATTTATTTATTCATTCATTCATTTACAGGGTTGGCGATTTTTTTGATTTTTTTAAAAAAATCAAAAAAATCGGATTTATTTGATTTAAATCAGATTTTTTTGATTTAAATCAGATTTTTTTGATTTTTTTTATTTTTTTAAAGTTCCTTCGAAAAAAAGGGTAATTATCCCCCCCCCCCTTACTCTTACAATGACATCAATATTGATGTTATACATTTCACCCCTAATATTGTTCTTAACCACATATTTTGTAATTAAAATCCAGTAAAAATGGACAATTAAAAATAAATTTGAGGAATCATGTATCTGAACTTAATTCTATCATACATAGGCCTATGAAGGAATATTCCATAGGGAATTCCCAGTGAGTAGAGAAAATTCCCCTCTGGGATTTTTCATTCAAATATTTTAAAAAATCCAAGAGAAAAAATCCCTTATCAAAACTGCCAACAAATCCTTTGCCAATTACTAGTATTCATGTATATTGTAAGAGAATTATTTCTCATCAATGATTTTTTTCAATTAGTCACAGCTTTACAATAGTCAAAGAGAGACTACAACTGTATATGTTAAGGATCTTTTTGATAAAAAGCTCTTCTCTTGCTACAGATATAGATGCAAAACTCTCAGTTTTGGAGAACAATATAGGAGATAGCTTAGTCAAAGGGTGACTATACTACATTCTGTTACTGTGATTTTTTTACATTAATCTACAATTTTTATTCCCATATTCTTTACAAAAATATCTGTTTGATCCATGAAGTATGAAAAAAAATCTACTTACTTTTAACTTAAAGGATAAAAACTGCAAAACTGCTTAAATTACAACATATGTATTACAAAAAGAAGTATTTTATTTTAAATGAGACACAGCTTACAACTGCCAATGATTGTAACTGAAGCACCTGCATCTTAACATTAAAATACAGTGTTAAATGTTTATTCTGAGTTTTGCAAATTGTTGTTATAGAGCTCTTTCCATTATTACATGCAGATACAAAACGTCCATTATTTGTAGCACTGAACATAAAATGGGCTGCAGTGACTTAAAAGGTTTATAAGAGAAAGCTTTTCTCAACAGTCAAATTATGACTGTACTGCATTATGTTAATGTGATTTTTATAATTATGTTATTCAAAACATCAAATGTATGATAAATGTAATAATACTAAATAAGAGGCATGTTAAATATGTTGATTACATGCAGGTATCATTTTTTATTTTACATGACAGAAGTAGTTATGTGTAGGCGAAGGATCAAAACTGGAAAACTGCCAACAAACCTTTTCTCATCGACTTTTATATATTATATATTTTTTTTTACAAACTGCTCTCTGAAAAGTCTTTGGATTATGTGAAAACTTTACGTTAAGAAAGAAATTGACTAATAATAACTGACAAAGAATGTAAAATTTCAGAAGAAAAACTCGACATAATTTACAAAAAATGAGTACCTATTGAGAACATACATCTGTAGTTTTTAAGGAATTACCTGATTTTATTAATTTGATTTTAATTTGTTTTAAGTAGATATGAAGACTTTGTTGATCTTTTATTGATATAAAGTAATTCAAAGTTTTTCAGTTGACTTGAAGAATTAAAACTGCATTGAACAAATACTTTGTCCATGATTTGTACATGTTTCAATGGAAGTGATTTAAATCAATGATTTTTTTAAAAAAATCATGGTGATTTAAATCGCGATTTAAATCACGATTTAAATCAACGTGATTTAAATCCGCCAACCCTGTTCATTTAATTATTTATTTATTTATTTATTTATTCATTTATTTATTTATTTATTTATTTATTTATTTATTTATTTATTTATTTATTCATTTATTTATTTATTATATGCTTGGAATGAGTTGTATTCAAGTCATGTAGATAGAAACATGTACATATTGATTCTCCATCTTTTATCATGAGTTTACTGGGTTTTTTTTTAAGTATTACTATCAGGGTTGTCACCAGGGACTTCTGAAAATGAATAGAAATTTTATCACCTGCCATTTTATTTTCAGGGGGTCCAAAAAAGAAGGCGGATTTGAGGGTTTGAATATGATATGGACTTCAATATTAAACATTATCTTCATATCATATTCTTTCTAAGAGGGAAATTTATTTTGTGCCGGGCTGGGTGTGTGTGTGTGTGATTTTGAGTGTCATCAACCGCCATAGTGACAAAACTGAATACTGTAAGTAAATGCTTTATATTGCCACCATAAAAATTAGGTTACTTCTAAGTTTCTTTTCTTGTTCAAGTCTTTAATAGTCCCGAAATAGCCCAATTAAGAAACAGTTTCAGAATAGCAATCATAGATTGAAATTCATTCCTAATTATTTTCAAATGATGATGAATGCGCTATACTGTAAATATTTAGAAAAGTAAAATTTCAATATCGTGTACCTGTACAATGAATATCCTGTAACTAAGTTTGTATGTTTGCTTCCTCATCATTCATTTTTTAATGTTGAATATTTACATGTATAACCACACCCCTTCCCTCTGTACGTATTAACATGCACTCATCTGATTTATTCTCTGTCAGTAGTATAGACCTCACCCTTATTTTAACGAGACATCTTCATTAACTCGTTAAAATTTATATTGGTAGCCTTATTGGTAGCTTATGAGACCTAGTGCAGTCTTGTCAGAAAGTCTGTACAGAGTTTGTTTATGATAACTCAGTTTTAATTACTCAATATCATTTTTTTTATCATGTTTAAAGGCCAATTCAACTCAAACTACATGTATGTGTATATTTTGATTTGATAAAATGAAGAAAATTCCATCGTAAATTTCATCAAAATTGGAATCGACATTTAGGAAAGGTTTTTTTTTTGCTTTAGTTTCATAGTGATATGCACATTATAGGCAGAACGCTATGCAAAAGAGAGAGCTAATGATGTAACACACTGTACATTTACTTGTAACTGCTGAAGGTTTCCATGGCGAAGAAGAATAGTGTAGTAGGTTTCACGGTACACCATGTATCTTTCTTGGGCAAATGTTGGTCCTGAAAAGGACCACCCAATCTCGATGTTTCGACAAGTTTGTTCTTGTCGTCAAGAACACACTTGTCGGTCCTTTCAGGACCAACACTTTCCCAAGAAAGGTACATGGTGTACCATGAGACCTACTACACTATAATTATTTTCTTTACTGAAAATTAGAAATGAATTACAATAAGTTTACATTATTGGAGGAAAAAAAATGAAATATTTGATGTTCAATTTAATGAAATAAAATGTGATATCAAGTTTATCAACTCTCTCATAATGACCATGTTGTGCAAAAGCCACATTGCCATATTATGAATTTAAGCACATATTAAAAATGTGTTTAAAAATCTGATTTCACATCTGTTTTGGATGATTTTTTTTATTTGACCTATACTATTTTAGTTCTATTTCTAATCAACTTCTTGTTGAGGTGGGCTTCATTTATGGCCTTTAAAAAAGATTATTAGAAAACAAGATTAAGGTATGAATCTACCCCCTGATTGGCCTGTCATGTTTTTAATGGAAACCTTCCTCCAACAAATTGGATGCAAACTTAATGGGATGAAGGAGTTTCCTTTGTTCTATTTTCATGTCATCTCTCAAGTAAATGATTTTGTGATCCTTCTTCAAGCATAATATCGTTAGCACGTGACATCTTTCACCCACAATTTCCATTGTGAAACGTAGTGTCTCTTCTCCCTTCCTATACCTAATCACCATTCTTTTTGGGTTGTAGTATGAGTATCATGGTTAGATCATTAGTGAACTTTTTATTGGTCTTCAATTCATTGTTCAGTTTATTAAACTAACAGTAAAATTTTTATTAAAATCAAACAAATAGTTATACAGCAGAAGTTAATCAGATATATTTCTTGGATCAATAAAGAGAAGCTAGGTAGACAGATTTTTTTTGGGGTAGTTAGACAGTAAAAAATTAATCATTGAAAGTTAAGTTCATTTCTTGTCTCAATATGTTTTGTAAATATTAAATACATACATGTACCATTTTTTATTTTGTGGTATCTTTTTTAGTGTAAGATTGACTAGTTGTAATGTTTTGAACCACATCATATCACTTCAACAACATATGCTCTAATCTTTATCTTTCATCAATTTTTTAAATAAACTTTTCACTCCTTATTTTGATTCAAAGTTCATTTGGATTTGAAAACAACCATATTGAATGTTTAATTTTATTTCTTTTCCTTCACAGCTTCAAGGCAAAGAGATTCTGATTCCACAGCTAGCACCCTCAAACCGAATGAGAAACAGTTATCCCAGGATGCACTGCATGATCTCATGTCAGAATCAGAGCGCCCAAGCTCAGTTATGAGGTAGGTGGAATTCTTTCATTTACTTTCCCTACAATAGTAATGTGGAAAAAGATTGGATAATAAACACTGATACTAGTAAGATGATTAAAAAAAAACCAAGAAATACATTAATAATAAAATGCATAGAGTAATTTGATACTGCATTTTAAAAAAAAGTGAATTCTGGTAGATGCAACAAACAAGCATGATATTCTCCTGACTACTAGCAGAATTCCGTTGTTTTTTTTTCAGATAAATAAAATAAACTTTTTTTTTTACATGAAATAATTTGCCCAAGAACATTCACATGCTGTTTTTTACTGCACTGTTTTAAGTCAAATAATAAAGCTAACATGCAGAGACTCACCTTGAAAAATTACTTTCTATTTCTTTACTATGCAAGAGCTTGTAACCCTGACCGGGGCATCTCGGATTTTGCAACCCTTCGCTATTTTTCAGATTTTTTTCAGAGGGGAATATCATGTCTGAACAAAAGATTACTTAGATAAGCCCTTTTTTAGTATTAATATTAATAAATGAGGGCCCCCTAAAAATATATCATGCATAGATTAGCATTGTGAAAATAATCAAGAAAATACATGACTTTCCAGGAAAAAAATTGTTTTTTAATCACGCCAAAGGCAGCAAGTGTGTAATTTTTAATGATGATCATATGGTCAATAGTTGACTGCTCCCAATTCTTGTTAGCTGTTAAAGTACAAAATAGCCTAGTTTTGGTAATAGCCTCCTTTACAACTTACCAGATTCTCAACTGGGAAAATTGCAAAGGTTGCAAAATGCAGCTGCGCGTAATGTAACTCTATCTAGCAAGTGCAGCCACATCACCCCTATATTGAAAACTTTTCACTGGTTGCCCCTGAAGGAACGCATAGTCTTTTAAATCCTTCTTTTGATTTTTCATATAGTCAATGGAACTTCCCCCAATTACAATAGGTGTTTGATGCATCATTACCAACCCTCAAGAAATTTACAATCCTCATCATCTAATCTCTTACAAATTCCAGTTGCTAAGAAATCATGCGGGGAGTAGGCCTTTGCTCATGCAGGGCCTAGCCTGTGGAATTCTCTCCCGCACAGTGTGAAAACCCAGACTTCAGTGACCACCTTCAAAGGCAACCTGAAAACATACCTGTATATAATTGTTTATTGATAGACATTGACTTATTATTCAGACATGTATTACATGTAAATAGTTTTTGTTGTTCTGCTCTGAAGCGCCTTTAGCATCTGATATAGATGGAAATTGCACTATATAAATCTTATGTATTATTATTATTATTACTATTAGTCTTTTTAAGTTAAAGAAGAATTGAATGAAATCTGTATTATTTTCTGTTCAGCATTGACGAGCATAGAGGCAGTGAGTCAACAAAGAAGAAGAAAAAGGTCAAAGGTAAGCCTCAAACATTTTGCTGTGCAAGACATGAAGAGTCTTTGCCAATCATAAATGATTATTATTATAATTAGGCATACTGTAACAATGTAAATATGCCATATGAAATGTATTGCAATATGAAGGAATAGAAGGCTGCATGAATTACTAAATGGATAAGATCAATACTACCATCCAATGACAAAAGGAAGCAAATCTTTTTTTTTAAATCTTGATTTGGGATAATTTGGCAGTTATTTTTGTTATTTTGCAATGTTTGACTTCCTCATATTACGTCAATGCTTACTACATTGAGAACTTTGATGATACAATGAAATTTTTCTTAATATTTCAAGATTTTCTGGAATGATTATTGCTCACCGCTAAAACTCAAGTTTTTGTTTTGGTGGTTTCCATCATATCTTAGGGAAGTTTGTCCAGTCCAGATACATGCAGAGTCTGTCCAAGCCTGCAACATCAGCACCTAACATCTCCACGACTGGACCCATGCGTAACATGAGCGGGACCAAGTCTAATATCACTGTAACAGGAGGAAGGTCTAACCTCAGCGGGTCCAGGTCTAACATCAGTGGGTCCAGGTCTAACATCAGTGGGTCCAGGTCTATCACCAGTGGGTCCAGGTCTAACACCAGTGGTGCTAGAGCCCAATCAGCCAGTACTGCTGGGGCCAGAACAGTGAGGTCGGGGGTTGGTGTCAGTAGCAGTGCTACGAACAATATCTCTGTCAAAAGGGCTGGAAGATCAAAGGTATTTGAACTGGTTCAATACAGGGGAGCATTTCATAAAAGGACTTATTCGAAAAGTCCTGTTTTATCTGACAGTTACCATAGAAACAGTGCTTCTAAGCCAATTAGAATCAAGGAAAGTTTTAAGATAAAAACGTTGATGAAATACTTCCCAGGATATAGCATTTGATTGCATGATTCACATTTCAGTAGTTGAAATTGATTTAAGTGAGATGAAATTAATTTTACAGATGGATGAAGTTGATTATAGCTATTGATATTACTAGTGAAATTACTTGATTTATTATAAAGAGTGCACAAACTAATTAAGGAGAAAAGCTTACTACTGTGCAGAGTGGATGAAAAATTCAGCTCTCCAAGAGAAAAAAATTGGTCTTATGAAACTTGTTTCTGGTTAATCTTTGCAACTTTAGTTTTTACAGTAGGAGGAGAAGCATTATTCTGTCGGCTAGTCACAGAGAACCATGTCTGATGATTTATTGTGGGTTTTGAGGTGGATAGCCACATATGACAGATATGTATCCAGCCGGATAAGACAATAATTTAGAGGGGTCGACTGTTGTGCACAAACAATACTGGCCCTGAAATCGTATTGTTTCCTTTCATATCTTGCTGGATCCACCAATGATATATGACACTTTACCCATGCTGTGAATCATTGTCATCATTACCACCATCGTAAATGATCATTTTTCCTCAGGCTTCCAGTGGAAAACCAGCTCCAATGAAAGCTACCAAATCCTTTGCCCCTGCACCCTCCACCACCACCACCACCGCTGCACCTGCTGTAACCTCAACCCACCAGGACAGACACCCCTCTACCGGTGGAGACAGTCATTTTAGCACCCCTGTCAATGTCAAGAAGAGGTTTGCCTCTACCCCTTCTGTCAATACCTCTCATCTTCCTGGTGCCCCTAACATCAATGCATCAACCATTGGTAGTACGTCCATTCTTGGGGCCAATATGTCCGCCATTGCTCACGTTGGTGAGTGCCATGATAATTTGAGATAGTGTTAGTGTTGATATGGTGTTTTATTTGTTTATTTTGCTTCAGCGTTTTTGATTTGCAAACTCCTTTCTTTATTTTATGTTGCCAAGCTGAAACTGTGTTTATGCTGATGACTTGTTTACACTACGAATGATGCTCAACCTTATTCTTGTTCTTTTTCATTCTCTCCTTTTGTTCCTCCTTTTCCCTTTTCTTCTTTCTATTCTTCTTTCTCTCCCTTTTCTTTCTCTTCTTTTCTTCTCCTTCTGCGTTTTATTCTCCCTTTTTCCTCTTCCTCTTCTGCTCTTTTCATTCCTCTTCTCTTTCCTCTTCCTCCTCTTCTTTTTATTAATTCTCCTTTTCCTTTCTCCTTTTCTTCTTTATCTCATTCTTCTCTTCCTCTTCTTTATATCATTGTAAAATGTTTCTTATACTGCTTTTTTTTCACTCTGACTGATGTTATTTAATTCCCCTCCCAGATTCTTCCAAACTGATGTCGGATAAAATGAGAGATTCTCATGATATGAGGGATGGCTCAAGACGAGAGAGAGGTAACATCTTTTTTTTTACCCAATTATAAACTTGATAAATATTACACTCTTATGAATAATATATAGCATTTATGAGGCGCTGATTATCTACCCGCCTATTCAATGACACACTGTATATCTGCTAAAGGTGCTTGGTGCATTCAAGGAATTAATCCTGCCGGGTACCCATTCACCTCACCTGGGTTGAGCGCAGCACAGTGTGTTTAAATTACTTGCTGACTAAGAACATGCCACGGCTCGGATTCAAACCCACGTCACTCTGATTGAAAGACGGTAGTCGTACCCACTAGACCACGAAACCCCAATGAAAGAAAAAGCAGTAGACTTGGCGAGGGAATGGAATGACTGGGTGATCGAGGGGAAGGCCTGGAAGGGGATGACGTTTATTAATTTTGAAGTATTTTTAAATAATTTTTTGCCTTTTAAGAATGAGCATTCATGGACTTGGGTCATTATTGTATTCATATTCTCCATTTCATTCAGGTATGTCAGGAGACACGACTGGACAGTTCTCTGGTCTCTCAGTCTCACCAACCCAAGACTCAGCCTATAGCTCTTTAGGACATAAGGTTAGTTAGGTAACCCAATTATGATAGCATCATTCTGATTGGTTGCTGGTCTATGTTTTGATTAAAATTAGCATGCAACAATTATCTTGATTGGCCCTTGTCATTTGTTACAGATCCCTGGACAGTCTGTCTACATTGTGTGACTTGCCTTCATGATTTTACTAAACCATTGGAAACATACAAGAAACATGAGTGGGAATGGCAAATATTTCTGCAAAAATGTTTCTACTTTTTGATCAAATTTTTTCGATTTTAGATGGCAGGATATTTGTGTATCATTGTCATCATCATCATTTTTTAATCCATTTCATTTTATTTTTTTATTGTCAACTATCATTAGATATATATATATACTTTTTTTTTCATTCAGTTTTTTTTTTTGAGGGGGGGGCTATAGGACATTCAGTTCATATCTTGTCTATAGAGGGAGACATTTCCATAAAACATTACCTTCCATTTGAGTTTGCACTAGTTTATATGGATTTTGGAATGTTGAATTCGCATTACATTCTTATATTAATTTGAATTTACACTTCTCTTCAGATTAATGATAATACATTTATTACACTCAGTTATCTTTTGATATTTACTCTAGGTTTTTTTTTCCAGCAACTATACAATAATTACTTGCCTTTCTATTGTACTTGTATTTTCTTGATCTTTCAGCAAGTGAAGAATTGGAGCCAATCAGATCTTGATGTGATGTATGCCAGGTATTTACAGGCTGTTTACCTAGACACAAAGGTAAGGCTATTCCTATCATTCAAAACAAGAGCTGCAATCATTCTTAAAGTTATTTAAGTGGCATAGATAAAGTTTACCGTGATATTAATTTGGTTTTCATGAAAATAGACAAATATATTAAACACAGGAGTAATGGTTTAGCAAAAATCAATTGAAAATAACAGGATTATTTGTTGTTATTGGCTTAGTCGGTAACGCGTCTGCCCATCGAACCAAAGATCGTGGGTTCGAGTCCACCCCGGGCGGATGACTGAAGCCAGTGCGTTGTGTGTAAACGGCTCTCCCATGTTTCATAGATGCTGGCTATGTTACATTGGAAAACACTCCGTCCCTCGGATAGGACGTTAAATGGAGGCCCCGTGTAGAGGAGAGTCACCACCTTTGCACGTTAAGAACCCATTGCACTATTTGTATAGGAGTAGGGGGAAACCCCGGTGTAGTGGTCCACCTGCATTCCCCCCAATCAGTTATATCGGGAGGAGAGACCCGCGGGTCACAGTGATTCAGTTCACTTTTCGTTTCCCAGGCACAGATGACGCCAAACAAATAATAATGATAATAATAATGATTTTTAGTGTTGATTTATGACATCATTTACAACCTAAACTAAAACCAAACAATAAACGTAATGACAATAGTAATACTAATTATTATATTAATTAAAACCTTACCCTAATCCCTGTTATATACATGTATTTCTGAACTGAAAACCCTATCACAACTCTATTCATCTTTAAACAGACAAAGAGCATTGCAACAGGATACCACTGTCCCTTTGTTAACTCACTAAGAATCGACTGAAGATTAACTTATGATATCCCAAAAGGGAATGAGATCCGAGCTCTCTTTTTTAGGGATGGAGTTTTGCCAGTTGAAAAGTATTTTTTTTGAAAAAATGTTAAAATTCCATAAAGCATAATTGCATACTTAATAGTAACATATGATTTGTATTCAGCACAGTGAATTAATTCAATTTCAATTCATTAATTTGCCACTATTAAATGAAAATCACATCAAAATCGCACAGTTATCAGTCAAAAAACAACGAAACAATGAATAGAAATGCTTACAAAAACAACAGATAGACAAAGTACGCAACTTTCAACAAAATTAATAGGAATCAACTTGAATTCAAATGGCATGGGACCATTAAACTTATGTTGTATTTCCTTTTTATTTATGATACTCTACTTGCATTTTTTTTTTCAACAGATGAAGAAAGTGATAGCAGACAAAGAGAAAGAAGCAATGGTAAGATTTTTTTTATATTTGTAATGTTCAATCACAAGAAGTGTCATTAATAAAACTTTATCCACATTGTCTGTCTTGATTATGTCCATTTTAACAATTGTCAATTCATTGAAATTTAAATATGACCATGAGATCTTAATTGGAAATATCTATTGGCAATTTTTTCCTTTTGAGTTAGAAGATTTATGAATAAATTATATCCTTGAAGTTCAATCCTGTTGAAATGACAGAAGAGTAGTAACATATTTGGGAACTTAGCTGATTATTCTTATTTTAAAGCAAATTTCATGTATATGTAAATATGTCTGTCAATGCAAATATGTCAATTTTTTCCCTTTTAACCATAAGGTATATGTCATGTGATGATTTATTTTAGTATCATTGAAAAAAAATCTGAATGTTTGTTTATTCAGACTTTCACACGACAATTTATGAATATCTCATTTCTTTCTCTTGGAAGGTAAAAAACGTAGATGTCAGATGAAATGTTTATTGTACATTTTTTTATAAGTTGAATTTCTATCATAAAAAAACTGTCGTTTTATTTTTCAATTTGTTTACAGAATCATCTGTATGGCATGTGGCAATTGAATGATGAACTTTGTAAGAAGAAATCACAGTTAGAATTGAAGCTAGCTAGATTAAAACATGCTAATACACTAGACCATCATCTAGATATAATGGTAAGAGAAAAATCCCATTATTAAAGCCCTCTTTATACTACACACTTATATATTCTGTATGGTATGTGGCAATTGAATGATGAACTTCACAAAAAGAATTCACAGTTAAAATTGAAGCTTAGCAGATCAAAACACGCTAATACACTAGACCATCATCTAGACATAATGGTAAGAGAAAATTGCATTTATAAAGCCCTTCTCATACTGCACACTCTGTCTGTGATCTGGGTTTTTTTTTTCTTTTCTTTTTTCTTCTAGTTTTACAATTGTTTATAATACATGAACACTCAAACTTTGAAATTCATATTCTCAAAAGATCTGAATGGTTGTGTGAATACTAAATAAAAGATAATCTCCTTGCTTGGCTTTGCAGTTTGGTTTTGTAGCCCTACTTTAGCTAGAACAGGACTATCCATGGGGCTGCTAGCCCATTTTTGCAAAAACTTGTGCAAACTGAAAGTGCGCTCAGGATAGTTTAGTACTATATTTTGGACTAAGGCATCCCTTGCCCCCATCGATTGTTCAGGATGAAGCAAATTATTACAAAGTGCCCAACATGAAAACACTCATTAAAAGACAGATGTTCAGTCATACATAAAATGAACAATAAATATTGGTGGCATTGTATAGATCTGCAATATTGCAGTGTATCTTGCCAGATGGTCATGTGTTAAAGCATGTATCAGAAGCCAATTCAACTACATATCTCAGTGTAAAGGTATAATGCAGTAGAATGCAACCATTTTGCTTATTAAGGAACAACACTCAAATTAGGAAGCTTGGAAAAGGGGCTCTTTTATGCATCTGACTGGCCTGGAAAAATGGTTTAGAACTTTGTTTTCCATCCACTTATTTGATAAATATTTTCAATTTTATATTTATTTTAGAATTGGAACACAGTTGAATCCATGATCTTTAAAGCAATAATTTCAAGCAACTTCTACATACAGATGCATGCAATCACAGCTATATGTTTTTTGCTCCAAGGTCTTTAAGAACACAAAATATATTGTATAAAAATTGAAACCATGATTATAAACTAATCAACTATTGACTTATCAGAATGTCTGTAGTCTAGCCTCTGATTAATCAAAGTTTATGATTTTATTTTCACATAATTTTATTGATAGGAAACTGGTCTTGGACCAGTCACAGCTCACCTGTCTCAGTTCAAGCAGGAATACAGTACCTTAGCCCATGCTCTGGACACCACACGACACCAGGTGGAAATGACAGATATCTTACTTCCGCAGGATAAAGATGCATTCCATGGTTTGTTGTTAAAATTTATCTTTTTCGTCTGGGCAATTCCATAAAGCACCTGTCCTACCTCCCCCTATATCAGGGACCTTTATGAAGTGATTTGTCCCTGTTTTCTAGTGCGTATGAAAGGATGTGTTGCCCTCAATTAATCATGGTTATGCATGGTTGTATTTGAATGTTTATATGAGAATTGGAAATAAACATGATGAAAATGAAATGGTTTGAGCAGATCATGAAGTGAAGTAAGAATGGAATAATTTGGGGTTGGACGTTGAAAGTGGAAGTTCATTATTTCATGGAATTGCTCTTTTTCTCTGTTTTCTCTATGTTGTTTTTTTCTTCTTATTCTTATTCACATTTCATCTCATATCATTTTATTTATTTCATTTCATGAATTTGATTGTGAACTCACATTGTTCCTCTTTTTAGACATTTTGATGGTTATATTTCGATAAAACAGAATTGAATTTGAATTTTAAATTTGAATTTCAATTCTTATTTTTCATCTTATCATTCACCTATTCCTCCATTTCCTCCTTCTTGTCTTTGTCTTCTTTTCTTCTTCTTCTGCTCTTTCTATCATCATAATTGTCTTCTACCTTCATTCTTTTAGATTCACTAGAAAGAGCACTAAACGAGAGTGAGCATTTGTTGGGTGAAATCTCCATGGCAACACGAAACAAACAACCCAAGGTCGAGGCCTTTTCATCTGCAATCAGCATGCTGGAGAATGCAGTAGCTAGCGAGAGCGAAGAACTGAGGAGGTAAGACAAAGCTCCAATAAGTGTGTCATAAGTATAATAATGATAATAATCTGGTTATTTCTAGGTGCTACAGATTTATTATTACCCAGGTCATTGGATTCAATCATTTATTCCCACACACAACATGTACACATCCTTCACACCCTGTCACAACCATGGAAAAAGTAATAGAAAAAGCTGTGAAAATGTCACTTAAAATGTTGCTTAAGAATCTTGCTGTTGTAATGAATCATGATATGTTTTGGGAAAGTTATTTAGAGATTGCTTCTTGCAAAAAATAAACTGGGTAGGTTGATCCTAGTTTGGCAGAAGCAGTTATGTTGGTTCTTTTACCAAGTGTGGTGAAAAGCATCTTGGGAGATGTATGATTCTGTGTGATGTCATGTGAGGAGCAAATGGGAATATGGAAATGTTTGCGTCAAGAACAATGCACACATTATAATTTGTGTATGATTTGATATTTAAACAAATGCATTTACTATATTTTTTGAACATTTAAATTATTTACTTTATGGTTCAAAATGTCTGTGAGAAAAATATTAATATTTTATTTTTTGGTAACTGAAAAGCCGCTATTTTGGAATAAAGAGCCAACTGGATGAAATTGGAAATGGGTCATATGGTAATTGTGACATCACAGGGGTCATGAGAATAACAACAGTTCTTTCAGGATTACCAAACCAAAGTGACCTTATCCTCACTCTATCCTGCAAACCTTCAAATATCAAACCAATCAAACCAAGCAGTATTATGAATTCTTTAAACTCTTGATAATTTTCTTCTTTATCACAGATGTCAGGAACTCTTGGCTGCCACATCGTCGTTAGCAACGCACGAAACATCATTAAGGATTCAGGATTTAGAGCAACGATCTGCTGAATAGCCAAGCTTGATGCAATCGTGTTAATTGATGAACAAATATGATAGACTGGTTTGATGAAATTACATCGAACGACAGGGATTTGCTGGATTGTTGAATTCTACTTTGGATGATCAAAGTTTACACAAATCCATGTGTTGTGAAGTGTAAGGAAATTGTCTTAATTGTGAGACTTTTCAGCATATCATCTATAGAGATTGAAATTCATAATGTGAACCCACAGAAACCTACCAAACTCTTTATTAATATTTGTTTGGCATTACTTGTGCCTGGGAGGGGGGAATCGCTGTGACCGGTAGATCTCTCCTCCTTGGGAGCGTTTCATGAAAGGACTTGTCAGACGTTTTATCCGACAAGTCCTGTTTACTCGACAGTTACTATAGTAACAGTGCTTCTCCACCAATCAGAATCCAGAAAAGTTGTCAGATCTGACAACTTGTCGGACAAAAATATTGATGAAACACCCCCTGATGTAATTGATAGGGAATGTGCCGAGGGACGACTGCAGTGGGTTCTTTCATCTAAGCATGCATAGGTGGTGGATCTCCTTTTAACCTCCAATCTAAGGAATGGAATATTTTCTTATGAAAGATAGCATCTATGAAACAAGGGAGGGCATGTAACCACACGGCGTGGGCTTCATTCATCTGCCAAAGGTGTTCTTTAACCCATGATCTTTGATTCAACAGGCAGATAATACTGACTGTTTATATTCGCTCACTTGATGGATGCTTTTTGCATTCATACATATCAGTTGCAGGCCTGAATTATTAATGTTTTCCGGGAAAGGCTACCTTTCTAAAGGGAACATCTGAATATTACAGTATAAATAAGATAAAGAAAAAGAGCAACAAAGACTTCTAAGACCAGTGAGTGGGGCATGAGGCAAATTAAACAGGTATCTATTGTCATGGCCTTGGTGGCCCTGGATTACATTGTGGTTGTACATCATAGGAAACTATGTGAATTGGAAGTATAGGTTGCCAAGAAAGTTAATTATAACCAAGAGATGTGTAAGATAGTAGCCATGTTACTAAATTCTTCATTTTCTTTAGGCTTGTAAGGAAGCAGAAGTTTCACAGTTTAATTCGTAAAAATGACAATGCAAAATATTTAGCATGTACATTACTTGAAAGATGAGGTCCTGGTGAGGTCGTTATCAATAATACTATTTCAGTTCAGAACTACGTGTTTGAACAACATTTCGAAGTGCTCAGTTAGGACCATTTGCACCCACATGTGACACACTATGTCAAGTTGTAATAGAAAGTGGTATTAAAACAGTACAAGATGGATTGTATATTTATATAATATTGACTGGCTGTGAAGAAGATACCATATATATTCATATTTCCCGAAGTAGTCTCATATTGCCTAAGTGTTGACAAAGTCAATATTGGTTTACTGAGGGTAATATAAATGTATATGGTATCTTCCTCAAAGCCAGTCAATATCATCATTATTTTTACCTATAAGATGTATAAGCCTACAGCTGTGTGATGTGTAATTCAAGCTATTATTTGTAGCAATTTATATTTGTTTACTTGTTTGTACTTCTGAATTCAGGATATTCATGAATTTGATGAAGTAATCCTGGCTAAGTTATTGTGACATAAGTGTATACAACACAGTCGTGCATCATGCATGGCGCGTGCATATACTTTGTGCGTACACAAGGCTTGCACTTGGGTTTGATGAATGGAGATACAGATCTTATGGACCGATAATTTACTACATGGCCGCAATAGAAAAATTGATAAATTCTTGGACGAGGGGTGCATGAATATTATGGTCCCACTCCCTTTTCATACAGCTGAACCTTTGGCTGGCCATTGTGACGTATTTTGTGTTGAGTTAATCAGACAGACCAAATACGTGTGTATATCTTGTCTCCAAAATGCCTCATTCAGGTTATAATCATCATTATTTCCAGATTAAAGATATAATGGCTTCCATGATAAGTTATATATTATGAATAAAGTCATGCACATTGCTACTGTAAATTTGCAGAATTTTCTATTTTATTACATTAGTTGATCCAAACATTGGTGGAGCAGAAAGACCCTTTTTTTCTACAAGGCCAATTTTACAATACTTTTCTTAGATTCCAAAAAACAAAACAAAAAATTTTATTACTGCTTTAAAAAAACACACAATTTTCTCACTTTGAATTCCTTGTTATGGGTGATATGTTGGCCTTACTTAATCTGACTCATAGGCACATCATTCAAGACATAGAGAAAATGTAATTTGTTTCATCCCACTGCTGCCACCATAAAAATGTAGCATGCAGCATCCCACTGCTGCCACCATAGGAATGTAGCATGCAGCATCCCACTGCTGCCACCATAGGAATGTAGCATGCAGCATCCCACTGCTGCCACCATAGGAATGTAGCATGCAGCATCCCACTGCTGCCACCATAGGAATGTAGCATGCAGCATCCCACTGCTGCCACCATAGGAATGTAGCATGCAGCATCCCACTGCTGCCACCATAGGAATGTAGCATGCAGCATCCCACTGCTGCCACCATAGGAATGTAGCATGAAGTATTGCACTGCTGCCACCATAGGAATGTAACATGCAGCATCCCACTGCTGCCACCATAAAACTGTAGAATGCAGCATCCCACTGCTACCACCATACAAATTTAGCATGCACAATCCCGCTGTTGCCACCGTAAAGATTAATAAGCAGCATTCAGTCCCTTGATTGTATCATGCTATAATAAAAAATTTCATAGTAAACAATAGTTAATTTGGCCACAAATCCAAACTTGTTCCTGACTTTTCGTGGACAGTGCCTCCTATTTCCCTTTCCCTCTTACTTTTCAGATTTGTAATGCAAATTATTACCTTTGGAAATCTTTGATTGGCATATCTATTATCCATTATTACCACATATCATTAAATAAAATGACAGGAAGAAAACTCTTAGGAGAGCCATAATTAGTGTGTTTCAAATTTTAGACCTTTTATTTCAGATCATCATCAGGAACCGACAGTAACAGGAAAACTTGTTGTATTTGTATGGAACTAAATCAATTTGAAACTCACAAATTATGGCTCTACTCTAGAGTTTTCTTCCTGTCATTTTATATCTATAATCTTGTTGATTTTTTCCCCGCAATATGAATCTCTTGTCTTGTAAATACATGTAAATGTATTTAAAAATAAATAATATTGCTTATAAGAAGTGGTTATATCATATAATAATTTTTGTGTGTTTGTCAGAGGATGGCTTTGTCGTAATTGTGCAATTCTAGGAAGACAGAATGTCATTGATCAAAGTATCACAGATATAATGGTCATGTTTGATCTGTATATAAACAATTTAGATTCCATCTAATTCTCAAATTCATCTTCATTACCAAACATGACCATTATATCTGTGATACCCTCAATAACTTAAGATAATCATGTAAAAGTTGAAGATTTAGAGGTACCCTAGGTCCCTAGCCTAAGAAAACCGTTAACTGATAATTATTTAACTGTTAAAATGTTTTTTGTTATGTATATTTTTTTTATATAGATTTGTGTCCACCCAGCCAATCTATATTTCATTTCAATTGAGTGAATATTTTCTGTTTGAAAACGGCTAACTGTTCTTACTAGATTTGACCAAACATTCCTAATGAAATGATGAAATGGCAAAACTAAATTCTTACAGGTTACTGAAATTCATTTTATATCATCACCTTTGTCCAGGGTTACAAAGCACATGCCATACGGTGACTGCATCGCCCCCCCCCCTCTCTGTCTCTCTCTCTTTAACCGTTTAGTCATGGACCCTTGGTCATTTTTATCAGTAAATTAACCCCTCATTATCCATAGACCTTCAGTACTGTTAAAATACTTAGCAAACAATCGCCAGATAAAACCATGATTTCTATTTTTTATGATGTTTTATTGTTTTCTTAAATTCATAAAATACTATTCACAAAGTAACAATTATGAAAAAATAATTTGTACCAATTTTTTTAACCAATTATACAAACCATGCAATATTATTTAAAGAAACCATATCGTAAAAAAAGTCACAATTTATTGAATTACAAATATAAGAGAAAAAAACTTACAAATAGAGTGCTGTTCTACCTCCATCTGTGTCTTGCATGCCCCCTCCGACACATACGCGAACACCCGCCCATCAATTCTAATATGAGAATTTTAAAGTTTTAATTCAATAAAAGAATGGTATTTGATATGAAGTATAGAGAGAGAAAGAGAGATGAACAATTTGAACCAAATTTTAGCCCAGGAACTGCATTAGGTGAAATTTTCATTATGAATACAGTTGAATACAATTACAGGGATGAAATAAAAGGTTGGTTCAGAAATAGAGAGGAATGTGGATGGTTATATTGGACAGTAAAATATAGTATAGTAATGTTTTATTGATTGGAAATTTGTTTGATTTGCAGCTAGGGGCTGAAATATACAGTATACAAATACAACAAAGTCAAGATAACATATATATATATATATATATCACAAAAGTCATATTAAGAATGATCGAATTACAAATATAAATTTATTAAGTTACCATTACTAGATGAATTAAAAAGAGTCATAAAAAGAACGACAATTTCAAATGAAAGGATGATAATAATAATAATTACAGACTTAGATATTACTAATATATTACTATGGTGAGGCTATGTTGTAATTAGGATGATGATGATGACCTAGAAAGACTATAATTATGATGATGATGATGGTGGTGGTGGTGGTGATGATGATGACGACGATGATGATGATGGTTTTGGTGGTGGTGGTGGTGGTGATGATGATGATGATGAACCCTACCCATTGGCAGTTTCCGCCATAAATCTGTGAAATAACTACAATGTACATGACGTCTCGCGCAACCTTTGAGCCAAAATTTGTAACGTCCGGATACGCGGTCCCGAAATAACGCAATATCTTGTGAGAGCACGTCAGACCCCATAAGGCTCGAGGAGTAAGAAATGGGAGAGAGTTGTGAAGAGAATAGAACCTAATCCCATGTTTAATCTGAGCGGCGAGAAAGGTCTGAAAATAAACTGAACGAGTTATAATCATTCATGCATGACTGATCACAATTTAAAATAAGGTGAAATATTTTTTTCTTTTAAATTATATATTCACGATAGGTTGGGAAGTTTTGGAACTCGGCATAGTTCATCTCCTTTTTTTACGCAGTGTTCTTACTGTATTGTGCACAAATATTTCCTTGTACACGGCTTCAGTTTTATTTCAACATTTTTTGTAAATTTATTTATGCAATAGAAGAATGATATTGCGGTAGCGCGAGGAAAATAATGGAGCAGGGCGAGGCAAAAGTTACTTTTTTCTCTCAATTAAATGAAGAGGGCAATATGGAGTTACACTGGATCTACCTTTTTATACTCTCTCTTTCATTGTCTCTTCAATCCCCTTCAGAGTGTGTCCTCCCCCCAAGACTTTCAAAATCATACTGGATACATACCCCCCCCCCCCCTGTAGCGCTGCCCTGAATATTGGTCCGCGTTAATTTTAAAATTGGTTGTTTCTGATGTTATGCGACGCGTCACTCGCGACGGTTTGTTCGAATGAAATGACTAATTTCGCATTTTGAATAGTATTCAAAAAGAAATTTGAGATTTCATTTGGAAATAAAAAAAATATTCGAGTCGTCGCTGAAAAAGGTGAAGAAAATGTCATTTCAGTTGACATTTCACCTACATTGACCAACTCCAGCCGTGATTGCTCTCGTATCGATTCACCTTTAGACTTGGCAGTAGAATATTGGTCAATTTTTATCCGTTATTTTGATAATATCGATTTATACAAATAAACTTTACGATGACCACTCTGACCTTGAACTGCTATTAACCTTAACTTTCAAAGTGAATTTCACAAATGCCGCATGTTTACCTTTTATGGCAGCTTTGGGGTTTTCCCTCAGCCCATAATTGGGACGACCCCCCCCCCTGAAAAAAAGGATAAATAAATTTCATGATGCCTACGATGTCTTTAGATAAATTTGTTTTCGAAAACCCATTTTCGCCCCTCCCACGAATAAAATCTTTGGTATCATTTGCTAGTAGGTCCATGGTATCATATTACTTGTTTTTATTCGACATAAAGTTCATGCTGCTACTAAAAAAACATATTAATGACTATGACCAAGGAGCTCAGAAGCTCCTTGCTATGACGGTCACTATGCTTTACATTTTCACTGCAGTCTCTCTGTGAGGAAAGTGCAAATCGCTAATCTTTATATATTTTATCTATACTTGTCGGTGAGTAAATTTTGATATTTGTCGAAATATTTCGGTGTCTCTTTATTATGTAACGTATTCAACAGCAAAAGGACTAAAATAATAATGACTATACTTACTGGAATAAATACCAATTCAGTTACAAAAATAGCGATTGAAATAGTATGAATTGTGGTTTCGAGATTTTTTTTTTCATTTTTGTGTAAGTTCACATAAAGGATGATAAACATATACTGCAATTCGAGGTAGATTGAAAATGTGTTCATTTCTGTTTCTTTTTCTTGTGTTTTAATGAATATGAAGCAATGTCATGTACTGATCATAAATCGTTGAGTTCCATTTAAGTGTGGCGAATTGTTTTCATTCGAAATATTGGTCAATATGAACTACTAAACCTAACATAAAACTTCTTTTTGGTAAACACTCATGGTAATTAAATTCAACGTGATTTTTCGTAATCGTAATTTACGTCTGAGTTCCAATATTGAGATAAAATCATTATAATAGATTGAAACTAGCTGAAATGTGAACTACTTAACATGAAATTTCTTTTTTTGTAAACACTCATGGTGATTTCATTCAACGTGATATTTTGTTATCGTAAATTACGTATGATTTCCAATATTGAGATAAAATTATTATAATAGATTGAAACTTGCTGAAATTGCCTGGATGGTTCTGATTCATGTTTTCTTTTATTTTGAAATACTTATAACAAATATTGAATGTTTGATTCAATGAGATTGAAATCAATTATTCAAGGGGAAAGCTTTCTGGCTCTTTGAAGCAGGGGTGCTGAATTACCCTTCAAGATATGCCTAGGGGTGCTGTGTGTGTTATTCCCCATAGGCAGACCCCCCCCCCTGGAAATCAGATTGGCAGCTAAACAGCACAATTGTACATCGCCATCATAGTTTTTCGTGACCAAAATGCCCTTCCTTAGGTAGTGAAAACTTTTTTTTTCTGCTTATCAAATTCAAATACCAGCGACCCCTGTTAGAAATCGTTCCCATGTCCCTGTTATTTCGGTCAATAATAAATAAAATACTATTAGAGTTGATCTTTGAGCAAAATGACCAGCTCCGACAATTTCTCTTGTGTAAAAGCACCTTTGTACTTCGGTCTTAGAGTACTATAAAAGCCAATTCTCAATCCTTATCTTAATGACAGATTTATGCGACTTATGCAGATTAACTTCACGATGTTATCAAAACCACTCTGACCTTGAACTTCAATTTATATTTGACTTGGTTAATTTACATTTACATTGATTTATTGATGCCCACTCATTTATATCAAAATAGAAATCGAATAATCACGACAGAAAATTGGTGTGACCAGGGGTGATCAGTCACCTAAGATTTCGTTTTAAATTTTGATTAAATAAACCCCACAAAAACAAGATACAGCCTATATCCAGCAAAAGATTATTTCAAATCGAAGCGGGAGTTCTTTTGAGGTTTAGAAATGAAAACGGGGCATTTTTTTTAATCATGAAAAGTATGGGTTTTAGCTACAGAAAGGATGCGAGCGCGAAGCGCGAGCTGAAAATTTTTATATTCCAATCTTAAAAGCGGACATTTTAAGCATGATTTGAAATAACGAACGATTTGTGCATCTCAATCTCGCTTGCTGAACATTACAATCTTATTATATTTTTGCACATCCGGAATTATTGGGGGGGGGGGGCAAAACGATGTTTGCCCCCCCCCAATATTTTCATTGGTGGGGCGATCGCCCCCCCCCCTGCCCCCTAGGATCGACGCCTCTGCCAATGACATCTCGAGGAGTTTTAGCTTCTCGACCGCCATTGGTGTACCTCAAACCATTGCCAACGATTGTCGGTGGCGGGGAGGTGTAGTAATCACATTTTTTTCTCTCTCTCTTCCACTAAATTTCACTTTAAGAAATCTGATCCATATAACTTTAAATGTTTTGATCTCAGTAATCATGGACTTGTCTCGGTTACTAGAGCCCCAATACTTTCTCATAACAACGGGAGTTGCTCTCTTCTCCATGTACATCGTAAAACACCTGATATCTCAACCTAAGAATCTACCACCTGGACCAACTGGACTTCCGCTCTTGGGAGTTCTTCTCAAGTTCATCAGGTAATGAGTGGGCGCTATATCTAGACATAGATAGAGGAACATGGAGAATTACAGAGAAACGTGGACATATTTCTCTCCAATTATAGAGGTTTATGTAAATATATCGACTATGCGCGAAATGACAGTGTATATTGCAAGTGCTTGTGTATATTTTGGGGGTAAAATCGTACCGTATTACACTATTTACCAGCTGGGTCTCCCCGTGGTTCTAGTATAAACATATTATGGCGGTACAACACAAATGCATCTTGCGTGCAGAGAATAAGAGTGTTTTCGTAACGACTTCTCAGACACATTCTGGAACGCAGAAAATCTATTGCCAAAAGCCCTCCATGGCAAAGCAGTCTTTGTCGAAAATGGGTGAATCAAAACAGTAGTGTCGTCCTGCATGGACTCTGGACAAACGACATATTTGCAATATTCCGTCCGGTCCGAACCTTAGGACGATCTGCTGTACCGGTCCACCAACTTTTGACGAAAACCTCCCAGCTGCCCGTTGCGATTTGATGACTTGCATTTTCAATAGATTCACCACGTTACAGAATCCATCCCCGTTTCAATTGCGAGAACTCCGTATTGAATGTTATACATCGCTAGTAGGCCTACTTTCACATGCGTTGTTGTTCCACGGACCAAAATAATATATTAGTCGGTGAAAATGGGTTTTGTCGGTAGGTGAAGGCCACCGACAAAATAGGTCGGTGGTTTCCAATGATTTGTCGGAGAAAATCACCGACAAATTTTCATGTAATGGAATTTAGTCGGTGATAGCAAAATTGTCGGTGAAAATGATATTAGTCGGTGATAGCAAAATTGTCGGTGAAAATGAAATTAGTCAGTGAAAATCACAATAAGTCGGAGAAAACCACCAACTAATTGTTTGATGAAACGCCCCCCCCCCCCCCCGATGAAACAGATTAAACTACCTTAACAACACAAATATATTAAGAAGTTGTTACTTTCGAGGACATGCATTATTTCGGTAACATGCTTGTCGATGATGATTGATGATTGATGTCATGGTTAAGTGATTTATCCATGAGCGAACTAATACTGGTACGTCTGCAGTCTGCACTGTCTTTTTTATGGAACTTTTTTTAAATATTTGTTGCTAGAAAATTCATCTTTCTTGTAAAAACATAAACATCTCACACCGTAAAACAGTGGTCAATACCGTTTTTACAAATTAAAATTTGAATAGGTGTTGTAGTAAATTACAAAAAAACAAGAGTTAGTATTCCGCCATCAGCTTTTTAATTGCATATCATTTGGTAATATGCATAATATGACCGATTCCGCAAACTATTGATAAATGTCATAATTTCGATTTTGTATAAAGCTTTCAATACATAGATTTTAATTTTACCTTTCCAATCTTACTTTGGCTTGAAGTACCCGTATATCATTCTCAGAAATATTATATTGTTTGCCTAAAAACCTCCTTCTCGTCAACGAATCCGCTGTATAGGAATAGCTCTGATCCAATTCCACTGTTCTCATCCTGGGCCGACGAGTATGGTGAGATCATGTCCTTGAAACTAGGACCCAAACTAGTGGTGCTTCTGAACTCATACAGACTTGTCTTGGAAGCTTTCAAACACCCAGATCTCCAGAATCGACCCAAGAGCCAGATGGTCAATGAAATCATTGGAAGGCCTAACAGCGGTGAGCTTTTTATATATTACTTCTTGTTGTCTGTGTATATCAGAATGAGGGTGTGCTCGCGCGCGCGCGCGTGTGTGTGTGTGTGCATTTGTGAGGTTTTAATGTACTTTTGGAGAAATAATGTTTTACATTTTACCCATCAACCGGGGACATCCTACAACTATAGGGCATCCCTGGAATCCATGTCAATTAGTTCATCATCTCATTTCACACTTTTTCATAGAGTAAACGCATCATTTGAAAAAGGATCCTGTTCGACCAAATTAAACCCAATTTGTGTGAATGTAAGATGGTACAAAGGAAGTGCCCCTGGTTGACAATTATGCTCACCTATGTCCGAAAATGGGCCCAGTTATGTATTAAATCATGTGGGTGTATGAGACCACGTCCTCGGTTTGCACATTAATGAGAAGAGAGTCCCCGATAATTACAGTTCATATCATACCTCCAAATTATATTTTTTGCTATGTCTACAATTACTCATGCTATTACAAATACCAGACTTTGCAGGCACGGCTTTTCTTTTTATCCTAAAAATAAATCTAGGAATAATCGTAGCTGAAGGGGAAGTTTGGCGTGATCACCGGAAGTTCACCCATTCTGTTTTCCGTGAGCTTGGCGTAGGGAAGAAGAGCTACGAAGACACTATCAGGACTGAGATGGATCAACTGATTAGGGCCATCGAGGAAAAGAGAGGGTCATCATTTAATCCAAATATTCTCCTCGGGAAGGCTGTTTTCAACGTCATCTGTACGATCATGTTTGGAACACAGTATACGTACGACGATTATGACTTTCTGAAGGTATGGCGTTCTTGCAAACCAACTATTTACCCTTGTATTAATTATACGAACAAGTTCCTGCTAGTATTACCCATGTATCCCGACTAAACTGCAAGTTACATTAGACGGGAGTAGTGGGATGCTACTTGTAACATTTAAGTGGCAGCGGTGGGATCAATATTTCATTTTAGCAGCGGTGGCGTGCTGTAGTGGTAGCAATTACATGTTACATTTTATGGTGGCAGTGGTTGGTTGTTACATTCAATGGTGACAGCAAAGGGATGCTCCATTACATGGTGGCAGCAGTGGGATGTAACATTACTTTGTGGCAGCAATATAATGTGACATTACATAATTATAGGCATGTTGTATTACATGGTGGCAAAAGTGGGATCTTACACTATGGTGGCAGTGGGACATGGCATTACTTTGTGGCATTGGGATGTTACATGGTGTTGTTACATTACATGGCGGCATGATTGGAATGTTACTTTACATGGTGGCAGCCGTGGGATTTTCGTTACTTGTAGGCAGCAATGGAATGTCCCATTTTCCTGATGGCAACGATGTAGTGTTATATTTAATAAAAAATATGATTACCATACTTATTTTGATTCACTTTTGTAATTGGTGCATTCTTTATATTGCAAGCCAAGTGATCCTTGACCCATGACGACCCACTGAATATTCCGAGAATATCCAAGGTTGTGAAATTGCAAGTTTAAATTCATTCATTAAACACATTTTCTTTTCGCAACCCTTTATTAGGTACTAAACTTCATGAATGTCTTCTCGCGCAACTTAGGCGGAGGAGGTTCAATATTGTATCTCCCCATCCCTGGATTGGCAAAGGTTCCATTCGGAGTCCCTAAACTGATGTCCAAGATCATCTCCGAGTTCAACGACTTCGCCCAAGCCCAGATAGAAGCCCATGAGAGGACCATTGATCCTGATAATCCGAGAGACTACATTGACCGTTATATCATTAGAATGGCTCAAAAGAAGGTATGACTTATTTTGATAATGTGATACATACACAATTATAGCTTTTACATTATTGATGTATTAATGGTCATTCATATTTAATTAATCCAAACCTGATAGGGTACTGACTCGACCTTGGACCAGACTAATCTCAGAAAGTCTATCATGGACCTTTTCTTCGCTGGTTCGGATACCACTTCGACCACTCTGACGTGGGCCATCCTATTCATGATCGCCTATCCTGAAGTGCAGTCACGTGTCCAGGCCGAGCTCGATCAGGTGATCGGCAGGGACCGAAATGCGAAGTTGGACGACCGCCCAAATCTACCGTATACCAATGCCGTACTGATGGAGGTATTTTAAGCATGATTTACATTTTTTTTAAAGTCATTTTTTACTTTATTTATTGTTATTCAAGTATTAATTGTTTAAGGGTATTGTTTTTGTTTGTTTTATTTTCAATGTTTGATGTTGTTACTTTAAAATAGGCCTCTATGATTTCAGTTTCTACACCCTGCGAATTTTCCCTCTCGCCTTGTTGAAGAGTGACTAGTTGAAGCAGGGACATATCTCTCTCACGTCCCTGGTTGAAGGAAAAGCGCAAAGTAAATCATTGACCCAATAAAGTGATCTACAAGTGTAATAAGCTACATCAATAGCCTAATGGTAGTCTATATTAGACCATTCAAGAATAAAGAAGAAGATCTTGGACTTCTTAGACTTCTGATATCTTATTAGGAAAATGTTCTGTCTACCTTACTAACACTTAATGAACATCCCCCTCTTTTGCAAAGATCCAACGGAAAGGGGCAATAGTGCCACTTGGTTTGCCCCACATAGCAGCTGCTGACGTCACTCTGGATGGCTATACAATTCCAAAGGGCGCCATCATCATGGCTAACCTTTGGAAGGTCTTTAACGATGGCAATCTTTGGAAGAACCCTGACGCTTTCAAACCTGAGAGGTTTCTAAACCAAGCAGGAGAACTGATCAAGAAAGACGAGCTCATCTTCTTCAGTACTGGTAGGAACACATTATGTCTTTATTCCAGCAAAATTCGTATTAAGTATTATTTATTGGTTATTCATGAAAAAAATTGAGAAAAATTGACATGTTTACATTTCTGGTTGACATGGTTGAGTCGATATTGCTTATTACGGCCATACTCGGAGTGGGGCAGTGAAACGGAAAAACGTTAAAGTAAATGAGAAAATCGTACCATCCTGATTTAATGAGAGAAATATTCTATATTTTCAATTGAAATTGACAGGTCTGGTTTAGGCTTTCGGGTGCCACGGAACCCGGGGGCTCCCCTTCTTCCTTCAAAAAAAAATTATACAATAACGTGAAAATTGTTTATCGACCCCTGAGCTTACACTGGCTTACAATTAAAGAACGGTTTTGAATTAAGCCTTCTCGCAGTTTTGCAATACTATTTTGAATGTCTGTACACTTTGTGCTCAGTGTACATTTATTCATATAAATAATGATTTAATGAAAGGCCATGTTTGAATAATTAATAATAATGTCTAGCTCTAAACGCTTGGTGAGAATTGTTCTTATAAATCACAGACTATCATTATATAAGTCTACATATATTCGCAGCTCTCATGTGGACTGTTTCTCTTAGCCTGTTTTGACTTTCAATGCAAATTTGTATATTTAATAATCTTGTTCGAATCTTTTATCCTTACTCTTATCTTCACTACTCTCTCTCTCTCTTTCCATCATCACTCGTTTTCCCTCCGTGTTCTGCCCCTGTTTGATCCACTCACTACTCCACTCTCCTTTTTTCACCATCTCTCATCGTCTCTCAGGTCGTCGTGAATGTCCAGGGAAGCAGTTAGCCAGGGTTGAGGTTTTTCTTGCATTTACTACTCTTCTCCATCGATTCACCATGACGAAGCCCCCTAACTCACCCCCACTGTCATTTAAAGGGATACTTGGTATTGCCAGGAGTGCCTCTCCATTCGAAATATGTGCAGTCCCACGAGACTAATAGGGATTTTTCGTACTCCAACAACATATTCAAGAACACAGTAAACGTATTGAAAAGTCAATCAAATGACAAAGATGAGTTGGGAGGTCTTTGTCGAAAATCAGTGAACCAGAATAGCAGCTTTACGTTTCGGAGCTGACGAAAAATTGCAATTATGCCGTTTGTCCAGAGTCAATGAAACTGTTGTTTGAATTCACCAATTTTCGATAAAGGTTCGTTGGGTGCTCTCTGCCATGAAAGGCATTTGACAATTTGAATTTCCATTCTTGAATCTATTCTGCGTCCCTGTGCGAAAACGTACTAATATATTATTTTGGCTGATCGGAGATTTTTGCCTTAGGAATATATAGCCGTTTTAACTTTGGTAAAGAAGTGTATATAGAGTTTTGACTGGCTAATGTTCAGGACCACGCGTGCGTGCGTGCATGTAATAGTGGTTGACTGTCCAAACTTTTGACGGCGGGAAAATTTCGGGCGGGTGGCCCAGATCCTGAAAGACTTGTTTCATTGCCAGTCAAAATATTGAATGGGGAAATTGGTATGAATCGATAACAAATAAAATCAGGACATAGTCCCGAGACTAGATTAAAAATGTCTACTTTTTGTACTTCTTTCAATACCAGGCCTAATTCAACTACAAGGCCTATATAGTACTATACATATAGGCCTACTACTACTACTACTACTACTACTACTACTACTACTACTACTACTACTACTACTACTACTACTACTACTACTACTACTACTACTACTACTACTACTACTACTACTACTTCCACTACTACCACTACTACTACCACTACTACTACCACTATCATCTACTACTACCACTACTACTACCCCTATACCACTACCAATACTACTACTACTACCACTACCAATACTACTACTACTACTACTACTAATAATAATAATAAATACTACTACTTCTACTACTACTTCTTCTCCTTCTTGTTCTTCTTTTTCTTCTTCTTCTCCCTTTTTCTTCTTCTTCTCTGACCGCTGCTCCTGCTGCTACTACTAAAAACAATTGGGTTTAGAGGAAACATTCATGATAGTTTGTTAAATTATGCCAAATGCTGCGTTAATTTTGGAAAATGTGTCCAAATTTACCCATGGAACTTGATTTGTACTTTTTTTTAATTTATTAAACAAATATGCATGCTCCAGTTTTACCAGATATTGTGTATACATTTTTAGAACATGTTTTACTTTCACTATTGCTACTTCTACCATGGAGACTATCGCTATAGCGCGTTATAGGTTAGATATGCTGTATGCCAGCTAGATTTTATTCTTCTCTATTTTCAACATGTAATTACAATTATGCGTCTATTTCTTAAATGTGAAATCAATAAAGACAATTATATTATCAAACAAAGAATCATTGCATATAATTTTGTGATGATGGTGATGAAAGTGGTGATATTGATAGCGGTGGAAATAATGATGACGTTAAATGAGGTAGGTGAGAGTACGTGGAACGAAAAATAATGGAATTCAGAGGCGAGAGTCTCTGGGGAATGAGAAGACATAGAGAAGAATAGTAGAAGGAGAAGAACAAGGATAAAATTTTGTTTTATATTCGTTGTCAACGCTTTACATCTCAAATTTCGTGGCCTAAAAAACAAGCTGTCCAACCGCACGTCCTTTAAGGTGAAGGTGTCTGCATTCACTGGCAGCGGAAGCATAAAAAATTAGGGGGGCGGAAAAAATATTTTCACCCGTATTTTCCCAGTCGGCTGCTAAAAGCTGTGTATTTGGTTTTTCTTTCAAACCCGATGAGATTTCTAACAAGACATACGCATTTACAGGATTTTGCACCTCGTGGGCCCGACCTGATTTTGGTGCCATTGTGTACTTTTCGAAAAATGGCGCCCCCATAAACATGAATGATGAAGAGGATAGTATCTAAGTAAACCTTTGATGCGAAACGCGAACTGAAAATTTTTGATAAACTGATCTAAAATTTTGACATTCTAAGCACTTCGGGTCATCAAGCAGCATGGGTGTCTAACAAAACATTTTATGCGAACGCGTAGCGCAAACTGATTTTTTTTTTATATTTAACAACATAAACACAAAACTGGACATTCTATGAAAGCAATTTTGTGACCATGAACAGAATGGGTATCTATCTAAACACTTAATGTGAACAGTTGTGATATTCTGACCTAAAATTTAGACATTCTAAGCACTTTTGATAATCATGAACAGCATGGGTACCGAAACTAAACATTTTATACGAGAGCGTAGCTCGAGCTGAAAATTTTTGATATTCCGACCCAAAATGTTATATTCTAAAGCACTTTTTGATACCATGGGCGGGATGGGTATCTATCTAAAAAATTCATTATTAATGCGAGCGCGAAGCACGAGCTGAATATTTTTGGTAATCTAACCTAAAATTTGGACATTCTGAGCACTTTTGGTGATATGGCTAACTAAACATTTCATGCGAGAGCAAAGCGAGCCGAACATTTTTGACATTACGACCCAACAACCTTAAAAGTCTAATACACTTATTGTGACCCTGAAAAGGATGGGTATCTATCTAAACAATTGATTCGAGCGCGAAGAGCGAGCTAACAAGTAATATCCTGACCCGAAACCTCGGATTCTAAGCCCTTTTGAACGATGAGCAGGATGGTCATAAACGATCGATGGGAGGGCAAGATGTAAATAAGTGATATACTGACTTGAAACGGTATATCTTGAATTAATGTTTTCTGTAATAAATGAAGACAGTGGCGTAACTACGGGGGGCATGGGGGCACGTGCCCCCCCCCCCATCAGCTGGCCCCCCCAAAAAAATAATGGGGAAAAGGAGAAAAGAGGGAGAAAGGATGAGAAACGTAGCGGAGAAAAGGAAATTATTTTGTTCATTGTTATAATTATAATTTTGTTATGTTATATTACATATGAAATATTTTTCCTTACTTTATGAAACATGATTTGCTCGGTGCCTATGTCTTCATTGTTCCTGAGGCTCGCATTTTCTTTTTAACGAGATATATATATATAGTTATGTACTAAAACCTCGCGTTTTCAAGTCAATTTACACCAAATACATTTCCTCGCACTTCGAGTTATTTTTGTTTTATGTCATGTATGTATAGTGACATATGCTTCTTTTTCATGATTGCCCCATTTTAAGGTTTTAATGTAAAATATTTCCTGTCCGTGCTTACGCCGTCGCATTATTGAATTGGTGATATATGTCTGCTTTTCATGAATTCCTAAAATCCGTCCTTAAAATGTCCGTAAAATCAGTGCATATAATCTTTTATAAAGAGAGAATTTTTAAAATTTATAATTTACCTCCGATTTTAATGAATTTTAAGCAATTTGCTTGTTCGATATTAAAATAATTCGACTTCTCTGTTGGATGGATTCCCCCTCCCCCTTTAATAAAAAGAATTAGATGAATTCAAAAACAAATTTAATTTCATGAAATAGTACAGGAACCACTAATCCAAAATCCAGCCAGAATGCAAAATATAAAAAATATAACATCATAACATCTGGATCAGGATTTCTAAAATGAGCATTGGTGTCGATTTCTTGTGATGATGGGTGGGGGGGATGATTGGTGTCCGAGTCCTGACGAGGCCATAATATTGTAATCCACATTCACTCTTTGATTACCAAACATTGTAACACACAAAACAAGTTTCAAGTTAATATTTATTTCAAGAAAAAGAACAACTCAAAAATGGACAGAAAAATGAAAGTTCCAGTAGGCCTACTTGAACACGGAATAGCATAAGTAACGCTTAAAACAACCAATAAGAACATATTTATTGATCATAAGGTATAAACACATGAAAATACAGTTCTGCTGTGTGAGGTAAAAGTGTAATTTATATTAAACAACTACGTGGGGTTTTTTTAAATCTCGTATCAGATTCTAACATAATAACATGGCAAAAAAATGTATAGTACCATCAAAGTTTAAACTTTCAAAGAGTTCATATAAGTCAAATCTATTTGTGAAGGGTCTATACATCATCTTCTTAATTGGAAGAGGCTATTATAGCAAAAGCTCACATTTCAATAAAATGATTTTGCCTTTATACACCATCGAAATGTGAGAGGGGCCTGAACATATGCATTCATTCATCGGAAAGTTCACTTATATACAGATGAATATCAGTTTTCAAAGCAGACTTGTCAACTTAAAAAACAACAACTTATGATTAACTGATTTGGGGAAAGAGTTGTGTTTTTATTTTTTTCCGTGCTGTTAATTTTTTTCTTGATTTTATGTATTTGAATAAATTCATCGATTTTTTACTAGAGATAAACTTTTTTTCACGCCCTCGAAATATGGGGGGGTGTATATGCAGGCCATCCCCCACCTGATTTTGGGGGTTATATCCCCCCGATCTCCCCCCCCCTTGGATTGACACCCTCGGAAACTTCGTCAGCTGAAGGAGATGAGCCTGAGGGTGGGGGGGGCATCGATATTGCGACAAAAGAAGAGCTTTTTCTAAAAAGGGGCTAAATCCACTTTTTAGTTTTTGATATTATGTATCTTAGACTTGTGAATCAAATGCATTATATTGCTTTTGAAAAATAATTGGGAAGGTTGCTAACAAATTATTGCAAATTTGAGTTTTATTCCAAAATTATCTAAATCCGCTACCGGGTAATTTAAAATTTGCTAATTGTACTGCTCAACACAAAGTTATGGATTTGATTTTTTATGGTACAGATCGTGGATACAAGTTCTCACCATCTGTGCTAATTTTGATGAAATTTACAGAATTTCACTATTTTTATCTGATATTTTTTGGGGGAGATTATCTCACTTTGGAATAAACATCGAAAAGTCACCGTCTTACGAAAAGAAGAAAACATTTTTTTTCTTTTACAAATTTTCAATGAGTAAACATCGGATATGATGTAAAATACTCTCTGCTAGCAATATTTATGGGCTTCGTGTTTAATTTCCAATTATGAAGATGTTTAAATTGGCAAAAATGGACATTCACCCTAAAAGGTTTTATTTCGAAAGGAGGTGAATCCATGAAAAATAAAATTTCAAAAATTCCTAAAAATTGATATTAAAATGCTAGATTTTCAAAAACATGAATTGATTAATCTAAGATGATAGAACTATCATTTATATGAAAATAAAACAGCAATGGATAAGGGAAAGTGGTGAAATAAAAAACTTCGATTTACAAGAAAACGCTAAAAGTGGATTTAGCTCATTTTGGAATCATGAAAACTTAAGTGAAAATAAAGGATAACTTTGGAATAAATTTCCTCGAATCGTGCATTTTTGGTGTCTACAAACAGTTTGTATACAATGATAATTCGTGAATATTGATTAGATAAGAAGAATCAAGAATAAAATATATTATATCCCCGAAATATCAACGAATATATTCTACGTACAAGGGCGCCTAGATGAGTGTTAACAAGAAAATTAAAGATAGGTTGAGCGCCATCTAACGTTAGAGATCGACAGCACATACAAAAATATATCTCAACATGGCTGCTTTTCAGCGGCAAATTCGAGCTGTTCGGAGATCATTCCGCCGGAAAAAGCGTGATTACGACGTAGTGTTCGAGTGCACACCTGTGGCAAAACGGCAGAAGATTGGAAATTTCAGACCTGATATCTCAGAAGAGGTAGAATTGTGGTATTCTTAATATGTCTTTGTTTGAATTTGGATTGATATGTGTCACTGTCAAGTCAAGTGGTGATTCTGATTGAGTTCAATTTGCATAAATTTACCGTTACGTTACTGTGCGTGCAGCTTCCGTATCGGGACGGTAGGCCTGTCTCGCGAATCGGCAAAGCTCAGAGTCAAAGACAGGGGTGGTATTTTGAAAACGTACTTATCTTTGTTCTTATCTCATTACGATTAAAAAAAAATGGAGATTGAATGGGAAAACAAAGAAAGATTATTGGAAAGAATAAAGAAAAAGATTAATAGAAGAAAGAAAGTGAAGAAAGAGAGTAAATAAAGAATGAACAAAAAAGAATGAGCAAATGAAAAGAGAAAGAAAGTAATGAAATAGGAAACAAAAGTGTAAGAAAGCAGAAATACAAAATATGAAAGAACGCAAAAATGAACGAGCAAAAATAGAAAAAATTGAACCAAAAACTAACAAGAAAAAAATGATGAAAGAAAGAAAACAAAGAAAAATAAGGAAAAAAAAAGATTGAGAAATGAAGAGAAGGAAGAAAGAAAGAAAAATGGAAAACATAAAATGAGTAATTAAAAAGAGAAAAAAACATGAAAAGATGAAAGAAGTAATGAAAAAAAAAACAGAATGAAGAAAGAACAAGATTACAAAATAAATTGAAGGAAGAAAGAAAAAAAAGAAAGAGAGAAAAGGGGGGAAAAAGCCCAAATAAAGGAGACTTTAATTTAAAACTAGATCTCATTTCAGCTTTCGTTTTTAGTCTTGTTATGATCTTGTAATGGGATGAGAGATGCCTGTGTGTGATGCCGCGATGTTTCATCTAATTTTTTTAGTTTGACAATATTTCACTTAGAAATTTTATTCATAATTTGTTTTGCCCATGTTTTGGCATTTTATTGTGGTCCCAGGGTGGCAAAGGACAGGAATTTTAGTTTTTTCATACAAACTGCTAAATATATTTTTTTAAATACAAAATTACCATGTGTGAACAGCTATTCTCCATGCTTTAGATTGTATGCTAAGGGTAAAGAGCCAAGATAATACAGGGCCTTCGCAAGCAGGACGGTAACAGATTTTTAAAAAATTTCAGTAGGGGGTCCCCCAACCTCAAGAAATTCTCCCGTACCGCTGAAATGTACAATGGTACAGAGCCAAACTAGCGTTTGGTCCAGCCACAATACCTCGGTATGTAATCAGCACTGTTGCAATCCTGTGCGAAACAGTAAATATATGTAGCTAAGCTCACATGTTATGCTGTAACTGGCGTTTCCGTACATAGTCTGCAAAACTGTGAATTGGCCGAGACGGAAGATTCGTTTGGGTACGGTCGCAGTGGACTGATCCCCGTACTCGAGGCTCCTGTCGCCTTTTGCAAAAACTCTGGATTTGTCTTATTGTACGTGAGCAAATGGGATCATGGATGAAACATTCGTACCGTTGCACACACGACGTACCATCCAAAATGTACCGTTGCATGGCTTTAGGAGTTGACATCACAAGACGATTCAATTCATTTTGATCATTAAAAAAGGTGAAATACGCATGTAGCCTACTGGCTTAATGCGCAATGCTGCCCGACGTCATGTGGGATTTTGCTTTTCACTTTTAATATTTTTGCTCCTTTATCATAGATTACTGCAAGGAAAAACTCTTTTCTAACGGATGGCAAGATTCTATTCTGTTTTACATCCTCTCTGCATCCGTAAGTGCAGTGAGACCGGGCCTTTAAAGGTCAAGTCCTCCTCAGAAAAATGTAGATATGAATCAATAGAGAAAAATCAGACAAGCATAATGCTGAAAATTTCATCAAAATCGGATGTAAAATAAGAAAGTTATGACATTTTAAGTTTCGCTTATTTTTCACAAAATAGTTATATGCACAATTTAGTCACATGAAAATGAGAGGATCGATGATGTCTCTCACTATTTCTTTTGTTTTTTGTTGTTTGAATTATACAATATTTCATTTTTTACAGATTTGACATCAAGACAAAGTTGACTGAACCATAAAATGTTAAACAATGGTAATTCCACATGTTCAGGGAGAAATTAAACTTTGAACACAGGACAATGGGAGAAAATTAAAATATTTCATATTTCATATGATAAAATACAAAAGAAATAGTGATGTCTTCAGTTCCCTCATTTGCATACTGACCATGATGTGCATATAACTGTTTTGTGAAATTAAACTTTAAAGCGAAACTTGAAAATGTCATAACTTTCTTATTTTACATCCAATTTTGATGAAATTTTCAGTGTTATGTTTGTTGAATTTTTATTTTTTTATTCATATCAACTTTTTGTTGGGGTGGACTTGTCCTTTAAAAGAACAAAGTCCTTGCTGGATCACTCATCTTTTGTTCAGTATTGCTTATGCCCCGTATATGGTATAGGCAACGTTCTCGCCAGTGTAGAACACACACGTCGCATGCGACACACGTAAATTCCACAAGCTCTTGGTGTGTCACGCGCAAAAAGTGAGCGACACGGGCAAAAAAGAATTATAAAGTGAGGGAAAATCATCGAAAATAATTGTTACTTCATTCATCATCAATCCTCAAAAATACTGGATATTTCGGAATCATTTCGGCAACAGACAAACTACGATCTTATCACTTGACCGGATAATATCCATGCATAGACACTGGCGCATTTCCACTTCCAGCCCGCTAGCCAGCCACCCAGCCACGCTAGCTGAGCCAGAGCCGGACCTGAACGCTATGTTTGGAACTGAATTGTCCGCGATGCGACGTAACTTTTCATTTTTACATGATACCGTATTCTGATAACTTTCAAGAAATTTTGATGTTAAAATGAATTGTTCCATATAATTTTCCTGGTAATTACTTGCTATGTATATTCTTAACGTTCATTCTCAATATCTGCTGTCATGTCACAACGAAGTAATTGTTGAAATTCTTGGATGAACTGTAATAGGCTTGGCCGGCGACGTGCGTATGGCAAGCTATTTTAACATTTTCTGATATCAAAAATTAAATCACCCTACAATGATCCTATACCATCATTGTAGGGTGATTCACATTTCCTGCTTATCATATGGTCTCCTTCAAGTGGCATACAACTGTCGTACAATTTTCTTACTGATTCATGATTATTGTAGCGTCTATGCAATCTTTAGTGCATATATGCAATGCAATGTATAGTTTTGAAATATGTTTTTGTCAGATAGATAAAAAAAAGAAATGTACAGGATTGATAGAGAAGAACACCAAAGAAAATGATGGATTGCCTAAGGCTATTAAAAGGCTCATTAACATAAAATATATTTTGTAATTACTGTGACATTTGTTATTTTTTATGATCCAGTGCAGTGTGACTTTTGATTTGAATGTGATTGTTTAACCTTGATTTAAATGTGAATGTATCCTCTAATAGGGGCTAAAGGGTGCATGTACAAAACCCCACCAAAATATTGGAACTATTCAACAAACAAAGGTGGAATTTATCAACAGCTGCATAGATTTATACATGTAAAGGAAACAATGCTAAGAAAATTTGTACCACAGTCTCAGTTTGTAACAAGAAACACAATTAAGAATAATTGTGGCCCATGTGCTTTGGATGATCCCTTTGTGTGTGTGGTTTGTTGTTTCCAAGCAAAAGTACCAACAATATTACAAGAACCATGTGTGTGTAATTTCATGCCCATACACACCAAACTTGGACCTACTAAGTACACTCTTAAAGTCCATTGTCAAAACAATAAACATCAAAGGATTTGGGGTGAAGAGGGATTAACCTTAATCCCATACTTTAAAGCTATGAGGTCACCCCCATTAGGACCCTAACCCTTTATTGAAAGGTGACACAGATGGTTTAGTCATTGGTAGCAGCAGGTTTCATTCATTGGTGCCCAGACACAGGATATTCTCAATTTTTACTCAGTAGTTGGCAAAGTCTGTGTGTGCATACCTGTACGTTTTTGCTTCAGCACGACCCACAGTTTCTTTGTTTTGGTTTGGACTCCATATATTTGTACTTGTAAAGTGAGACAGAGCCAAGGCTTGCCGTTCTTGGATGCGCTTGTATTAAAGAATTTTGCTGTCTGGGGCAGTTCATTGGTGAAAAATATATCTCGGGATTTTATTTATTTCAGAGATTCCAAAGGTTTGAACAGTATGTAAGTATATTCCTTGTGAAATTCTTGATGATTGAGATCATAAACACAGTTGTGTGCAATAAATTATTGAGCCATGTTACTTGTTGAAATTTGAATTTAACATTATTTGCCTGCCTATTTGGTTCAAGGCAAGGGCAAGTCCACCCAAATCTAAAGTTGAGTATTAAATAGGCTTACAACTTGAGCTGAGGTGACAAAAAACTATGATTCTATAAATGTCTTAAATTTTACATCAAATTTAGATGAAATAGCTATCATTTGTGATAATCAGGTTAGGGTGGACATTTGGATCTGGATATGTGACTCAACACTCCAGAAGAGTTAAAAACAAGTTGGGTGGGTGTGCGCAAGAGTGATAATGAAGAATAAAAAAATGGAATTTCTGCTCAATTTCAACGCTAAAGACAGTAATTCGTATAGTAGGTCAAAGCCTTCATATGTCTGTCACACAGTTTCCTCTGTCATGTAGACATGTAACTGTCCATGCGCATGCTACAGTATGTACACAATTACCTTTTGTTATCTGAAGTGATAGTTGATCCCTAAATCAAATATTACTTGCTCATGCTGCTGTGGACTGTGATTCTTCTTTATTTTATAGAAGTGCCCTTTAAAGCTTTCGTACATCCGTAGTTTGGTATTTTCATTGCACTTGTATGTCTGATGATATACATGTAGGTCATACATTTTAACTCCAAGGTCATGCAATGTGGAAGATTCAATCAGTTATAAAGAATCTTCAAACTTTCATTATGGCAAACTGAATCATGTAAGAAAAAACAGTGCAATCAATATTTCTGGTGTAAGTCGACTGTTCACCTGTGTTTATTTACCTTGTCCTTTGTGATTATGCAATGTGATGTGCATTTTTTTGTACAAATGTACATGTACAATAAACAATATTGAGCAAAATTCATTGTAAACATCTACAGTATAGGCCTACATGTAACTGAATGTTCAATCAATAAATGTGTATGATAAATTAAATTAGCACAAACTGTTTGAATACAGATACTGGGAATTGTGATGCTTTCAATCTGTCTTAATTCCATTTCCATTCCACAAGCTCAAATTGCCCCAACATATTTTGAATACAGAGTCACTGAATTTAGTGAATTGATGCTGAAGTGTTTACAACTTGAACTGCTTCATTCTTCTTTTGTTATCCTCCGTGGGTGGCTTGTTATGCTTTATTGCTTCAGGTAATAGTCTGGAGTAATTATGAATGAATAGGAAACCTTTATAATGCATTTCAGAAGATAAAGTGTAGCCACATTAAGTGTAGGCACTCAAAACACTCAGCTTGGCTTTGAAATATTAATGCTTTGACCCTGTTCATATTTGCCATCATGAGCTGGTTCCATTTTAACCAATTTTACAATCGGAATCAGTTCAGTGTGACTGTGATAAAAAAGGTGATCTTTTGAATTGCTAAGAACAAGCTCGGAGAAGTAGTCATTGACTCTGGACAGTTCTTAAAATTTATGGACAGGACTGCTCTTCGAGCATGTCCAAGTTAAAGGGGAAGTTCACCCTGACAAAAAGTTTATTGTAAAAATAGCAGAAAAAATAAAAAATATTGCCGAAGGTTTGAGAAAAATTCATCAAATAATTATAAAGTTATTAGAATTTCAATTTGATTTGTGACGTCATATGCGAGCAGCATTCCTACATAGCGAATGGTAAAAAATCAATGAAATATCATTTTCTCAGAAAATTGAAAATGGTTTCCACTGTAACTTTTGTATTTCAATAGACAAATCATTTCACACCCGATCATGAAAAGAGAACAAAATTAAGTCATCAGGAACTATACAAAATATGAAATTCATACCTTTTATATTACATAGCACATGGGGCAGCTGCTCGTTTATGACGTCACAAATCCAAAATTTTAAACTCTAATAACTTTCTTACTCTTTAACGGATTTTCCTCAAACCTTCACCAATATTTTTACTACTTTTTCTGCTATTTTTACAACAAAGTTTTCTTCAGGGTGAACTTCCCCTTTAAGGGCATGTAGCATTAACAACAAATTAACACATTTATACTAGTAAAATTTTAGTTGGATCATAAAATATAAGTGGTTTCATTGAGAATGCTTGTTAGAATGAAAAGTTTTACAACCCAACTGTTATTGCATTGAGTGAATACACTGTAACTGACCAACTACATGTAGAGGGTAATTTGTAACTTCCTATCTTTACTGACACTTTATTGATACCCAATGATTGACTCACCTGCACAACCAGACTGTTGTTGACAAAACCCTGATTATAATCTCTTTATCCAGCTATGTAGGTAGAAATTGATTCATTCAATCAACAGATCTTGATTATATGGTGTGGTATTTGTTGATGGAGAAACCAAAATGTGAAGTACATGTATATGCACATGTAGTTGGTAACTCATTGGTGAATCAGTGGTTGTCTAAGATAAAATTCTTTTAGTTTAAATGTTTTTATGATTGTTTGGAGAGGAGGAATTGTGCATTTCAGAGTGTTGTCTGTTTGGCTCTATGACCCTGTTTTCATTACCGTCCCAAAACTAGTTTTAAAGGTAATGAGAACGTTTGACCCGGTCTTGAAAGCAATCTTCCAAACTGCTTCAGAAAACCACCTTGCAATGTTAATTGTACATTATGTACATGTAGTTTTCAAGAAGGTTTTGCCCCATTCAACTGGTTTTATTGTCTCACCTGCGAAGCAGAGTGAGACTATAGGCGCCGCTTTTCCGAAGGCGGCGTCAACATCAAATCTTAACCTGAGGTTAAGTTTTTGAAATGACATCATAACTTAGAAAGTATATGGACCTAGTTCATGAAACTTGGCCATAAGGTTAATCAAGTATTACTGAACATCCTATTAAAGTTTCATGTCACATGACCAAGGTCAAAGGTCATTTAGGGTCAATGAACTTAGACCATGTTGGAGGAATCAACATTGAAATCTTAACCTGAGGTTAAGTTTTTGAAATGTCATCATAACTTAGAAAATATATGGACCTAGTTCATGAAACTTGGACATAAGGTCAATCAAGTATCACTGAACATCCTGCATGAGTTTCACGTCACATGACCAAGGTCAAAGGTCATTTAGGGTCAATGAACTTTGGCCGAATTGGGGATATCTGTTGAATTCCCATCATAACTTTGAAAGTTTATGGATCTGATTCATGAAACTTGAACATAATAGTAATCAAGCATCACTGAATATTTTGTGCAAGTTTCAGGCCTAATGATTAAGGTCAAAGGTCATTTAGGGTCAATGAACTTTGGCCGAATCGGGGGTATCTGTTGAATTACCATCATAACTTTGAAACTTTATTAGTCTAGTTCATTAAACTTGGACATATGAGTAATCAAATATCACTGAACATCCTGTGTGCATTTCAGGTCACATGACCTAGGTCAAAGGTCAATGAACTTTGGCCGAATTGGGTGTATCAGTTGAATTACCATCAAAACTTTGAAAGTTTATGGATCTGATTCATGAAACTTGTACATAAGAGTAATCAAGTATCACTGAACATCCTGTGCGAGTTTCAGGTCACATGATCAAGGTCAAAGGTCATGTAAGGTCAATGAACTTTGGCCATGTTGGGTTTTTTTGTTGAATAACCATCATATCTCTGTAAGTTTATTGGTCTAGTTCATAAAAAGTGGACATAAGAGTAACCATGTATCACTGAATATCTTGTGCGAGTTAGAGTAGTATTCAAAGTCAGCACTGCTGTTATATTGAACCGCGTGATGCAGGTGAGATGGCCAGAGGCATTCCACTTGTTATAAGTGAGGACACAACCGTTCTTCGGGAAGCGAGCTTCACACCTGTTATGTGTAGAATGCCTACATGTATGCTGCGGTTTCAAATTTTGCACGATACTGAGAATGTATCCATAGCAACTACACCGTAGATCGCTTTCCATGAAGTGGCTATCAAATGGGAACGTTAGCAAAGCAATCTTCCTAACTAGTTCCCTGAATCGGTTTCCAGTAAACTAGTTTTTAGGATTGTAATGAGAATGATGTCATAGACATTATTTACTGTAAATGTTGAATAACTTGAATATTATATCTAAATTTTTATCAGCCTAAAGCTTTTTAGACAATTGATTTGAAACACATTTTATTTTTGGTCTGGCAGGATGAAGAATGTGCACAAGGAGAAAATTGATAAAGAAAAGAGGGGAGAGATAAAGAGAGAGAGAGAGGGGGGGGGGGAGAAGAGAAGTACAGACTTCAAAACTCTGCCTCTTGCTACTGAGGGCCTATACTATTGGTCACTGACCTATTGCCTGAGGAGAGCTCTGCCCATGCAATCTCTTTAAAAAATGGTTGAATACAAGTCATGAGTTGTGTTTCCTTTCTCTTTGTGTATCAATAAACAGGCTGTGATAAAAATTTGGAGGAAGGAAATGGGGGAAAAAATTAGTGATTTTTCATCTGGCAAAATCAACTTCCAATATGGTATTGAGTTGGAGACAATGTCCTTTTCCAATTTCCTTCCCAATATTTTTGGGGTCATGTACTCCCATTTGCAAACATAGAATTCTTTAAAAATTAGAGTCAAAAGGGGCCTAAGCTTTCGATCCTAGCAGAATCTTCGTCGGAGGCAAAATGACAAACATATAAAGTGTTCTTTAAAAATTAATAGAAAACACAAACTTGAATTTAGGCATTTGTTGTATTTAATGCCTTTGTTATGTACAGTGGAAAAAAACTTAGTTAACCAGGGGGCTGAAATTATGTCCACACTGCTCCTGAAGACAGTTACTTCTTCATTCCGTCTGAACTGGCCAGCCCAGTGGATGAGTGGACGAGTTGGCAATAGACAAATTGGCAATTTACCAATCTACCTATGTGTAGTACCTTGTTCTTTGGAAATAAAGAGTGGACATTTTAAGGAGTTTTTCTTTTCACCACTGGATGAGGTCAAAAGTGTTAACCTTTTGCTTCCTGAAATGAATTTTCATTTCCTGCTCTAAAGACGTTTCTAAGAAATCAAGGTTTAGAGGAGGGGGGGGGGGGGCTGTACTATAAAATGAAAGCTTAAAATCAGTGTCATTTTATAAAACAGAACAAAAACTCTCTGTTAAAAAAAAAATTGTGCTGACTGGTATATGGACCTACAGACTACAGTATTGAGTATTAGGGCCCATACATGTACATATGTAACTACCTGTATTTCAGATTTTCAGTTAAAGTACTGAATGAATTGTGTGTGTAATGTGTTCGTAACATATTTTGTGATATTTACAGATGACATTTTCATCACAATTTGTCAATGGTCATTTGGCCATAAGTGTCAAATTAAAGTCGTGTAAATTTCCATTCAAGGCAGTCTGGCAGTGGCAGGACACCTACTGACATCATACATGTAGTATAAAAAACAATTTAGCTGTCTTACAACGTACATATACGTGCCCCACCATCTCTATAATTTTCAGTATTGTTTTTCCTCAATTCTATGTAATAATTTCTTTTAATCAAATCTAGTATGAGAACGGGATGTCAATAAAATTGACTGTCCAAATATTATGTTGACATTCCACTGCTCCCCAATTGTTTCTTGTCACCACAATCCATTGCCTGTAACACCTCAGTGCGTTTCCTCAAAAGACTATTCCAAGATACATGATTCACTTTGTTTGCTCTTGAAATTGAGCTGTTTGGTTTCAAATCATTGCCTTTCAATGAATTTGTTTCAAAACTCATTCATGTCAATGTTGCAATTTGTCATTTGAGTAGGGTGCCTGTTTTGAGTGCTCTTGATACGTGGAGCTTGTCTTTTATCATTCATTTTCCAGTTTTGAGATATTCCGAGAGTGTTACTAGTGGAGATATTCACTGTAAGTTTGTTTTTTGCTTTAATTCCTTATTTTTTTTAAACGAAAGGATCCTTATTCACTGTTTGCCTTTGCTGTAAATTTTGAATGAAAATTGTGTTATGTATCGTAGTTTGGAGTGTTTCTTACGTTTGTTTGTTATTTATACTTTATGATACTTATCTATTACAAGTTTCAATGCATTGACATTTTCCATACAATCATGAATATATCCTATCAGACAAAAAAAATTGTTACATACATGTACACTGTATGTACTTTATACTTGTGCATCATATTTCTTGGAGGCAAAGTCATTTTTTTTTGGGGGGGGTCTACTTTTATCAAGAAACATACAAGTATCCTGCTATGTTTTGTTTAATATGATGATAAAGCGAATAATATCATAGACACCTCTGTCACAAAAGAGGAACTTGAATTTGCCCAAGCTACCATCCACACAAACACAGGAAAGATCAGAGCCATCAGTAATCTGACCCTCTTCATCCTTTCCCTCGCTGTGCACAACCTTTTCTATCTCAGTGGCGTCTCCTTTCTTATTCAGCTCCATATGCTCTCCCTCGTGCAGTGCTTATTAAATCTATTTCGGCCGGCCACGTTGAGCTTTCTCATGTGCTTCTGGGAAGTTAGTAGTTAGCCGAGGCTCCCTCTTTGCCTGGATGCAGTGCGGTAATTCATCACCACCCTGTGAAACTGTTTTGATAGCGCTGTAGCATCGCACGGGTCCCATCCAGCAGTGGTTCAGGGTTTATAAGGAGGCTGAGGCAGAGAGTAGCATCAACTGCATCGTTAATCATCTGATTTTGATTTCGAGACTTTTGAGAGTCATCGAGCTTGGTTCGGGTTATGATTGGAGATGATGATTGATGAATTGGAGAAATAACTGGAGTGGATCTGTGGAAATCGTGTAATGATTGGCCGAGGGGAAGATATACACTGTACATTTATACTAATCTGCCCAGGTCTCGAATAGTTATGCATAAAAAGAGAGGGAGAGAAAATTATTGCAGGATATATCAAATCGTTAGTGCTAATGCTGTTCATATGATGAATGTTCAAATATCTGGTGGATTTATTTTCTTCATTTAGTGATTGGCTTTTCTATGGCGCATCTCCGCTGAATTCTCCATGTAGGCCTATTTCATACTTGGTGTCTATTTCTTCATTCTTCACATAATTGGCACATTGTGTAATCATGACATCATAGCAATGAAGGAGGAAATATGCTTTGTGATCTGAAGGATTGGAATTCATTCCTACAATTAGTCAAACTGTGACTGAGTTACTGCTTTCCAAATGAAGTTAAATACTGATCTTGTATATAGAAGGACAAGCATTTTGCTCATTAGCCCTTCAAAAGCCTGAGGAGATACTACTAGATCATTGAATTTATTATTCTATTGGACTTGCCAGATGAATGAACAACTTGATATTTAATTGTGCATCTAGATTAATTGATATAGCTTCAAATACACGAATTACACAAAGTATACAGTATTTCACCGTATGCTGATATGATGCTAATTAGTTTTGTAGAATCTGTAAAAATATGAACTAATTTTTGATAGGCTTGCTAGAGATTTGATGGATATTGGAAGTCACGAGTCCTTGAGTGTCGGGAGTTTTGCGAATGATGCGTAAAAAGGATGCACCATTTCACTTCACAGTCAGTCATGCGCAAGTAATTGAGCAAAATGGGATTGTAGGATGGATTATACTCAAGCTTGATGCATCATTTTTAATTGAAAGATCAGTGTTATCAACGACTACATGGATTCTGGATTCTGAAACAAACATAAGTGCTTGTGCTTTGTGGTCGGTTGCTGAATAAGTCACGAAGAGTACGGTACATACATGTAGGACAAAATAGAGTGATGGAAATTAAAAGAAGTAGCCTTGAAAATAATGATTGCATTCTCTGAACTGGATCGAAAGAAGTAATCTGGATTTTTTAGACAATTGTTCAAGTGTCATCCAAGGAATTGTGTCAACTGATTGCATTGGTTTTGATCTTTGTCTGTGGAAGTTCTTCATTCTGTGTGTTATGCTTGTTTTCCATGTGACTTTCTTTGGCCATTTTATAATTATCAGAATTGAACAGCAGGTCAAAGGAACCATACTCACCGATCTAATTGAATTTGTAGTATTTTGTACAAAATCAAAATCTTTTTGATAAGATTTTATCCAAAAGATGAACCATCTGCATGTTAGTGGGACAATCATCTAAATGTGTGTAAAGCCTTTCCCAGACTGCTCTAAGTGTAAGATTACTGCTATATGAATCTTGCCATTCATATTTTATCTCCTTTTTTGTAAGAGATTATCTTTCGGATTCTTGCCAATTGCTGGATTTAGCTTCAACTGTGGTTGAACTTTGTATGATTATCCTCATGCATTCATCGTGATAAACCTTCCTTATCTATTCACCATAATACTATTTTCTCAGCTATGTTCACATACATTGTATGAGTGGTTTAAAATTGAAGCTGCTTGACTTAATCTTGTGATAAATGTCCCATGACCTAGTTGAACTTGATAATGAACTATTCCAAGATCGTTCCAATATCATACCTACAACATTCAAATATGGATGATTTTAAGTGGAATCCACTCTATCATAAAAGTGATCTTACTGTGATCAATTCCAGCTATTTTTTTCTACAATATGCTCTGAATTAAATGGAAGCCTCATGATTGCTGTGATAAACAATGTACAGACTACAGTAGAAGTTGATTTGATCACTTTGCTCAATCAATAGTCCAAGTGCTTCTCTATCGAATCAGACGATACCATCATATTTAATTTGCCAATATTCAACTCGAGGGGATAAGAAACCCAGACTGATCAAGCATCACCAATATCTGTAACTCATATCTCTCTCCAAAACTCTGTCACACATTGAAAATAGAGAAATTGACACAACAGCATTGTGAGTTTACCCAGTCTCAGGATCACCTACATGTATTGTTGGGACATTCTGCGCCTGATTTGCCCAACGTGCACTGGAAAAGTTTTGGAGCATCCTTGAATGTCATCAATCAATTCCAAAGCATCTCTTGGCATTTCCCTGTCTGATTTTGGATTTCCATCTAGCAATTGATCTTCAGATTTCTTCTCCTTTTGCACTCTGACATCATTTCCCTGAGGTTTTGAGCTGCAATAAAAGGACATGTTTGAAATTGGAGTTCGTAAACGTGCTGGAAGCGTCAGCAGTGCAGCAGTGAGTATGTTTGTAACCCTGCCATGCCTGTAGTGTAAATGGAGTGATTTCCATTTCCATATGGAGTCACTTTTTGAAAATTTTTAATTTTTCATACTGCAAGAGTCATTCAAATGAAGGAAAGAAAACTTGCAAATGTGTACAACTATAGGCCTACAGTGATCACTATTTTATGCCTGTCTGTTTGCAAATCACTTTTTATAGTCTTAAATTTGTACGTTGATAAAATTCACTATATACCTTTGTTATTATGGAAACTTCCATTTAATGATAATGATACACCATACAGTAATAATACTTCGTTCTTTGATACTGCGCATCACACCTAGCAGATTCCTTTTTTGTCTCTATCCCCATGGTAACAGGGCTAAGCAGCCAATCAAAATCAAGGTACAATGTTTCTTTGGTTGTTGCCATATAATGATGACATTGTCAACATATTTCGATTAAATGTTGCCCAGGTTAAAATATTTCAATTTTTTCCATTTATTTACATCTCCAACATTTACAATATGTTTTGTTCCATACATCTTGATACGTAATCAACATAACAAGGAAAATGTATATTACAATAATCAAGATAACTATTCAAACAGGTTGGAAATATACATGTACATGTAGGAGGTTGCTGAAAAGTGGTGCTTGTAGAGCAACAGTATAAACAGAAACAAGTACATTTGTGAGAATTTGAGCATAAATCCAGTTAAATGTAAAGTTAATAATTAGACTGTAAGCCCACGTGCACATGAGTAGGTACATATAGAATCCTATCAAAAATATACATTTTCAAGCATTTCAATAACCCCTTTAAATAAAACTGAACACTTAAATCATTTTATTCCTGCTGTGAACTGAACCGAGTTCTACAGGTCTCTCTGTAGGGGATGGATCAGTGGTCAGCATTTTTTTTCCCGAAACCATGTTAACATTACAGAGTTTGCACTTACTGTAATACACTTTGGTATTACTTCTTATTATGCAAGTTTTATAATGAGATTTATTAACATGCTAGTCAAAGTATCAAATCTCAAATTGTTTATATGATGAAGACTGCTGAGGTGAGAATCTGTTTTTTCATATTCTAACATTTTGCAAAATGGTATCCCTGATGTCGGAAACATACTGCTCAGCTGCCAATTGGCTCTTTGTCAACATGCTAATAAGTAAACAACACTTTTAATTTTACAACTTGATCATGAAAGAACCTCAGAAATTAATCTCCTTGGTTTCTGCAATTATATTTACCCTTCAATATAAATCTAATTTGTTATTAAAGTTAATCAACCAACTGAGAATTAAGATTGAACATTCAAGGGATATGCTGCCCACTGAACATTGCCACACGTATTTACATGTAATGAAATATACCCCAGCTTATCTTCACACACACTACTGTTAGTCTTTCCTCTTGAGTGTTTACCCCTTAAAGGTCAAGTCCACTCAGAAAAATGTTGATTTGAATCAATAGAGAAAAATCAGACAAGCACAATGCTGAAAATTTCATCAAAATCGGATGTAAAATAAGAAAGTTATGACATTTCAAAGTTTCGCTTATTTTCAACAAAATAGTTATATGAACGAGCCAGTTACATCCAAATGAGAGAGTCGATGATGTCACTCACTCACTATTTCTTTTGTTTTTTATTGTTTGAATTATACAATATTTCAATTTTTACGAATTTGACAATTAGGACCTCCTTGCCTGAAGCACAAAATGTTAAAATAATGGAATTCCACATGTTTAGGGAGGAATGAAACTTTATTTTACATGACAATGACGAGAAAATCAAAATATTTCATATAATAAAATACAAAAGAAATAGTGAGTGAGTGATGTCATCAACTCTCTCATTTGGATGTAACTGGCTCGTTCATATAACTATTTTGTTGAAAATAAGCGAAACTTTAAAATGCCATAACTTTCTTATTTTACATCCGATTTTGATGAAATTTTCAGTGTTGTGCTTGTTGAATTTTTCTCTTTTTATTCAAATCAAGGTTTTGTTGGGGTGGACTTGTCCTTTAACCATGTAGTTCCCTGCTTGGTCTTGAATTCCATTTTCATTTAGCTCACTTTCATGTTCATAGCCAGTAGCAACACAACCCACACACATACTTACTGTACATACCTGAATTTCTCAAAATTAGGTAGCCCAATTATTTTTTGTAGTAAATGGAGCAATAGGAAGTCATTTTAGATGATGTACATTGTATTTTCAAACCACATGAAGACAACCCTATTTCAACCCCCTCTTTGCTCACCAGAGACACAATGATATCCCATGCTGGGGGATTTTTCAAGTAAAGGAATTCATGCACTTGCTGCAATTTCCTGATTTTTCTACCAGATCATCCCAGAGGGTTTGATTAGAAAGCACTTCTTCCACTCCAGGCTCAATGCTCTAATCGTATAAGCAGGTGTAATTAACCATCCCTTCAGGGGCTAGAGTGCATTGGCTTTAGACCCCTGTCACAACGAATAGAAACAAAATGTCCCAGGATGCTTTTATGATAGTTGCTACGCTCTACACCATCTTTAACTAGTCTGCTGTGCAAACCCTTCACTCGAGGTAAAGGTCTGAATGTGCAGCCTACTTATGCCTTGTATACTGAAGGCCCTCTAGGAAACAGCAAGTTTTGTATATGTTCTAGTCTTTGCTTGGAGACACACTTGCTGATCAAAGTTTCAATTAGGGTCTGTGCCTGCAGACTAATCTTTAACTGTGGCTCTAAAGAAAAATCAAGAAAATAAGTCCATGGTCATAGAGATGATGGTCTGATAAAGACATTCCAATTTACAGCTACAAATTAACACCTTGATACTTCCATTTATAATATCCCACCAATAAACCTGACCTGTCCAAAAACACAATATAGATTGTGGGTCACTTTGCTGAATTCTTCTGTTCCCTGAATTTGATATAAGAACTTAAGAAGCTTTCCTATAAGTTGGCACCAGTCTTGATCCCTTTTTGCATCTGCTTCCACAGCAAAACTGACCCTTTTGAATCTTGTCTTGGGGGCACCCTTCTTTTTTGGACATGGGAGTGCAATATTGACGTAATCCTCACATAAGTGTGGTTTCAAATTCATCGCCATTAGCTATGAAACTTGTACCGGAATATTGGCAGATTACAACTGACCTGAAATCATCATGACCACTGTGGTCTCTGCCGAAAATGGTCCCCTTGTATTTCATTGTTTGAACTTGACAACAGTTTGCCCACTTTGACAAATTTATGAATAGAATTTCAATAAGTTATTGCCCCAAGATCTAATTCTTCCTGCAACAATATAAACTCCTGTCTGAATGCATTGAAGTTTGGGTTAGGGTTGAGGTCTTGGAGAATTTGAGTTCAGAAAGGAGAAAATATATGACAATTCTTTCTTCCAATTTTATCTTATTCATTCAATTTTTTTTAACAAAAAGGGGGTCAATGTTAATGTTAGTAAGAATTTTCTCCTGACAAGAGAGAGATCTGATTTTGGGCTCTCAATTTTTTTTAAAATTATACATGTATGGGGCAGATAAGGGATGTACAGGGGTGACTTTGTAATGATAAAACTAACTAGACTACCCTTGATGCATACATTTGATATTGGTGTAACTTGGTTCTTTTCATGTTTTGGAGGGGTGGGATGAGTCAGAAAGTGACACGCTCCAGGCAATTGAATACATCTCCATTCCTTTTGGTTCAGTGAGTCATACCGGTGGAGTAGATATCACCCTCGTTTGACCATGCCGATTTCAATTTCCACCCTTGAGTGAACCTAACTGGTAATTATGGCGCAAGTGTCCACTTCTTTGAAGGTCATGGCATGCAATCAATGATTTGAGTAGAATTGAGTTGATGATACTGAATTTGGGTGGTTATGAGTGGAGTATTGGGAGGGCCCTCAGTTGGTAAATTAGAAGCTCCTTGGTAAATTGCATCTTCTTGTATGAGGGGCCCTGAATTAATAGTTTTGAGCCTAACATAGATTAGAAAGGAATTAAGATATGAAGACCAATTTTGGTTCATAAAATATTTCACATTTCTTAATCCTACCCACCACATTTCTTGGTCATAGCATGGACCTGCTACTCTCCATGGTCATAGCAAGGGGTTACCGACACTCTTTGGTCACAGCAATATTGAGTCTGATTTTACAAGTTCCTGTATATCATAGCGTGAAAATTAACAAATATGAGTTGGCTTCAATTCATTGGGGTTGATGACATGGTTTGCTTCCATTGTTGTTGTTGTTGTTGTTTGTTTTTTTGGCTGCTCCTTGGTCTTGTCCATAGTCACTCACAACTCATTCCAAGAAATTGGATGGGTTACCCTCGAAGGGTGCAAAGTCTCAGCTGGGGTCATGCCTTTCAGCTGCAGAAACTCGATGACAACTCGATCCTTGGGTTTGTCCATTTTTCATGAGACACCTGATTCAGAAACTTAGGAACCTGTATAATAAGAGATGTTGCTATGACCAAGAAGGAATGTGAAAGAGTTTGTGGATGGAATATGGTCTATGGTCTTCAAAGTCTAACCCTTTCTAAACAATACTGGAGTGTTAAATCTAATGATAGAATTTTCACAAAATACATGTAGAGTGCAATAAAAAATCATACAATGTAACTTTCACATTTGTAACATTTATGAGAGAATAAAAGTCTGATGTGCTATTTATGTCTTTTTTAAAAAGATTTTCATTTGTTTCACTTTGGCAAAGTCAAAAGTGGTGGACTTGTGCAAGGCAGAATATTCATTTAATATACATAGGAAGATGTCAAATGTCATGTTATTTATGGTAGCATGTTATTTTTACTCTTTTATTTCATTCCAGCTTGCCTCTATGGACGTGAGATCCAGTATAGCACAGGATGGATCACGCTGGGATATCATTGAAGACCTGGATCTTTTCTACTTTAGACAGCTTGCTGTTAGTCTTCAGGTAAGCTTTTAGCGTTTTATCCATTTTAAGCAATGAAGATGATGGCTCTCTGTGGAGAGGAAAGTGGGGGGGGGGGTGGTATTTAACCACACCTAGGACCCATCGCAGACAGAAAACTTTGCATTTAAATGCAGGTAAAAAAAAATCAAGCACAGGTCTTAAATGCAAGCCTGGCAACACTTCCTTTTGTCCAGGAGTCACACCGTTTTAAAGATTTTTTTTCAACTGAAAAAAAGGGGAACACTTAGTTTTTCCATTTATTTAAGATGAAAAACAAATCAGCCCATTTATGTATTGAGGTATGGGTGTATAGTTTTCAACTCTTGTAATTTCTCAATATTTAGATATAAGAATGTTAATAAACATGTCTTAATTAAAAAAAAATTGAGACACACCTGACATCAAGCAAAAAAATTCGCACTGCACTATTAGGACTCTTTTTTTTTTTTCCAATGTTGGCAGGCCTGCAAATCACTGGCATCACACCTATTGGTCAGGGGGGGATCTACTGTTCCATCCCCCCCATGAACAAAAGGTGTGATGCAAGGATTTATGCCAGTGTTGCAAATGCACGCTTTTGATCTGTTGAAAATCATGTTACATATGATTTTTTTATGATTTTTAAAGTTGCGTTTGATCCCAACTCTCTGCAATGAGCCCAAGGAAAAAAATACAAGGTACTTACTTTGGGGGTTAAGTGGGAGGTGAACCCCAAACAAGAGTTGATTTCAAGAAGATAAATGTATGTGTAGACTATTTTTATGTTTGATGTACATGTACATGTAAAACTTCTTCTCAAGCATAGAATTGGCTGACAAACTTTCTAGGGTGTCATATACTATAAAAAAAAATAAATAGCTAAAGATTCACTAGGTGCACTGTTGGTTAGATTGGCATGTTACATACTTTTTAGTATAATTCACATTATTGAGCAATTAGTAAAGTTAGCAAGATCATGTGCTGATTCTGAAATGGAAAAAAAACATAATACATTACAGTTTGTTCCACTTTAAAATACTGGTGGCTTTGGCTTCAGCGATTTGTTTTCAATCAGGGACTTTTGTTCCATGGGTAAGAGAAAATGATTGAGTTCAATGTAGCATGTTGAAATGTCATTATCAAAGGCACTAGTGTGATTATTAGATCAACCACTAGTTTAACAACAAAGAAAATAAAAGGTTAAGAGAATCCTGCTGACAAGTCATTATAAAGACCCATGATTGATAGACTGGGAAGGAGTGTTGAATGTTCATCAATCAGTATGAGGCTGGTTCACATCTGATATTTAGGATGATTTTTTTTTCAAGAGAGAAATTTGGGAGAATAGAGTAGTGATCTTGTAACATGTATGTGTACATGTAGGCCTACATACACTAGAGAACTACACCATTGAATGGGTTATTCAAATTTTCATCAGGTGATAGATACGCAACACAATGATGTGTTCATACAAATTCTAAAATCTGTATGGATTGTCCAAACTTTCAGTCATTATCATAAAGGCTCATTTGCACTTGGGAAAGAAGATTTAGATAAAATGAAACCATATACAATAGGTCTGCATCATGCAAAAATGATTATTTTTATTTATTATAGGGATTACTTTTCACAAATTACTGTCTAAATCTGATTACATTGGATAAGCTTTAACATTGCAGTTAATGGTTGTTTTACATGGCTCATTTGAGCATTTCAAAGATGAAATTGCCCTGAGCTCCCCTATATTCTTGTTCACTAGCCTACATGTAGGCAGGCCTACTGTTTGGGCATACATTAAGAATGAAGCCCCATTCACACTAAAAATGTTATCATGTAGTTCTTATGTATCAGAAATGCAAATGTTCTACATGTACCTGTTCAGTCAGTGAGTAAAATAAGGTAACATTGAGTAGGCCTACATCTTAGAATATCAGTATTTTGGCCATGTAGGCCTACTCTTACTACACACAAAAAAAAATGTTTACAGTACTTGCTATATACTTGATGTTATTTAAAACCTCAATGACTTGTATTTCTTTAAAAAAATTTGTGAGTACATGTGCATCTTATGAGAATGAAAATTAAAAAATCAAAATATTACTTAGGTCCTACTTTTTAACCAGATTTTACCAAATTCATGTTGGTCTATAATTTTAACCAATATGCTTTTAATTTGATCAGTGATTTTATGAATTTTGTCCATGCTGAATATCATTCCTAAAATGAATTTGATTATGCCTATTGAATCAAGCCATTCAAAGGGTGAGTCGATGTATATTTTGATGAGTTGCAGTCTCCTCAGTGGCTTGCTCAAATGAATTTGCAAGGCACCATGAAGATTTGATAAGGGTTAGGACCAATATGTTAGTGCCCCCTGGGTGTATGATTATGGCTTGAAAGCTATTTCCCCTCTCTCTCTCTCTCTTCTCCTTTCTCTCTGTATTACCCTTTCACTTTCTCAACTCCTTTTCTAATTCTGTCCCCGATTCTCTGTCTCTTTCGCCATCTTCTCTCCCTCTCTTTCCCCTGCTCCCTCAAAGTCTCCCTTGGTCCTACTAGTACCTCCCCTGCTTGTTCACTCTCCCTTTTCCTTTCTTTCCCTCCTCCCTCTTTCCTTTCATACATTCTTCCTATTTTCTTCTCCTCACCACTTGTTGAACTTCCTGTCTCTGCCTTGTGTAATGCTGTCCTCTGAAAGGATTTTAATCAAGATCGCAGATGTGAAATGTAAATATATGTTTCCTACATATTGCATTTTTCAATGTCAATTTCAAGAATTCAGATTTAAATTCAGAGAATCGTATGAACACACACACACACAGAGCTGGAGTCAAGTTGATTAACCCAGTCAGTATCCAGGGTTGCTGTCACATTATGCAAGCATGGTTTGGGGAATTGACCTGAATTACATGTACTGCATCCATATGAGGAGCCCCGTGAAATCGGCATCTTACTATTTCCTCATCATGATTTTTCTCCTATTCATTTTGAAATTGAGGGCCTAATTTATACCTTCAGTATATTTGACCATCTTAATGTATTTGCACCAGTGAACTCCCATTTGTGATGTGAATGGTAGAAAAATGCCAAAATTTACAAATAAGTCCACAGAAAAGATGTTTATTCCTTACTAGTATTAAGCTTTATTATGATACATTTAAAATGTAATTTTAGAATGCATTAAAACATGAGCTTTCAACTCCTAAAACTGCAATATATCATTTATGACTTTGATTGGATTTGACTAGGACTATGACATGCAACAGAAGATTGACTTGGAGATCAAGATGAGAGAGGGTACACGGAAGCTCCTAGCAGCCTGCAAGAGGGAAGCACAAAGCCTTGAAGCAGCCAAAAACCTTCTCACGTCCAACGTGCGCGTCCTCTCGTACATGTCGGAGCTACAGCGACGTAAGACTGCGGAGTTTGCTGATCGGGCAGCATCTAGGAAGATCAAGAGTGCGGGCAGTGACTCTGGTGTAGATGCTGAAGCTGGTTGTGATGTCATCGAGCCTTGTAGAGCTACTGTCTGTGTCTCAAGTGAGAAGAAATTTATTGAACTTTTTAATATTGGAAAAAAAAATCTTATCCAATTTGGAATTTTAGGGCATAATTGTAGGTAAAGGAGAAGTTTATTAACTCGTCCTTTGTCTCCATCCAATTCAATATTTTATTTAAAGTCAAGAATAAGAGCCCAAAAGCATAAATGAATTGAAATCAATGATTTTTGTACTTATTTTTGGATTTTTGGAAATTAGTGTTGGCTTCACCAGAATGTGATCTTGTCCCACATGAACACATTAATGTTAGTATTCTAATATCAACTGAAATTTGCAGAATTCAATCATTCAGAGTCAAGAAGGAATAAATTATTCCTCAATTTGTTGGTATTTTATGACAAAATCACAATATTCAATTGAAAATTTTCCTGATAGAGAGGGGTACTTCATGGATGTATAAAGGCAAATTAAATTTTTTATTAAGTTTAAAAGAACCTCCCCCCCAACTGGTTAACCACAACCGCTTGTTTAAAAAAAAGTAAAATGTTTTTAAAATAAAAAAATCACATGGACTCGAACCAAGTCATCATACACAACACTTGTTCAGATCCAATTGAAACCCTCTCTAAGGTATTTTCCTTCAATGTTTACGTGTTTTAATTTAATGCTCAGCAATTTTCACATTCTTATAATTTTATTTTCAGATTTACAAATTCCCCTCATGTGGAGAGATGTGGACCATATAAAAAACAAAGGAGGTAAAAAACATTTTCTAAAATTATTTCCCCCTTAAACTATTTGTAAAGGCTGAGTCTTAAATGAAACTATAATGATATCTGCTATAATGATGATACAGTAACATTCCTTTGCATTGTTAGTGTGGCCACATAAAAATGGTTGTCATTGTAACTTGTTTCGATGTGCACTTCATGTAGGTAACCATCGTTTCAAATTTAAGTACCGGTATACAGATAAAACTTGAATTTTACAATTGAATGCATTTGTCAGAATTTGACAAATTTACTTTTCAGAAGTAATATGCATATTTTAGTTGTAATTTCTGTGCATTCCAAGTTGCTTTAAGGGTTATCAGTTTTTGTTTTCTTTAATTCAGTTTCAATTTTTGTCACTGTTGAAATTTAGAAATCTGTTTGAAATGAGTATGAAGCAATCTGCGTAATCAAATTTGTTTTTAATCTGCATTTATCACTAAGGATAGGGTAAAACAATATAATTAGATAATTGCATGAGACAAAGAAAAAAGAAAGAAATGGAGATTTGTGTAAAGTAAAAAGAAAAGAAAAAAGAAAAACATTTCTTTTGATCTATTTCAAGAAGAGTCAGCATTTCTCACTATCAATCAGGTAATAAATGTTTAATTACCCTGAGAAAACTTTGATTTGGATAATTATTTTAGCTACAGAATTAGAGAGAAAGAAGAGAAAATGAGCCATATATGTGATTTGAATTTATTAAAAGGTCAAATTTGTTCTTCTCTTTCGTAAAAATGCAATATTTCTCAGCTTCATTAGGGGGAGAAATTTCAAATTATCCAAAGAATAAAATGTAGTTTGGAATTGGAAGAATCATTTTGAACCAAAAAAAGATTAGGAGAGAACTCACTTTGTGATTCTACATTCACATCCATTTATATGCCTAACAAACACATAAAAGAAGTCCTGTAATGCCGTTTGAATAATGTCAGATCATTACCACACCTCATTTCAGAAGAAGGATCACTCTGTCATTGTACACCCTTTATGGGACATTTCCCATTTCATTCAACCCCTTAATGACTTCATACTTATCACACAATGCTTTCAACCACAATGGTTGAATTCTGTTGTCCATAGAAGGCTTTCTATTGGATAAAGTGCAATGTGATTTGGATGTTGAGTGCCTGAAGAAACACTTTGGTGAATTGTAACTGTCAGTTTAAAGATTGTATTGTTAGAAAGCTCACGTAAAGGCTGAATTTTACATTGGTTTAAAGCTTTTTATCTGAAGTCAATTGTTTGGCAATGTATTATGTGAATGTGATAATGAGATGCTTCGCAGTTTTGAAATACAAGACATGGAAGAGATTGAAGATATTTGAAAAGTTTACATCATACATTTGTACAGATTACAATGCACCCAATGAGCACTAAAATATGTGTGATCTTTAAACAGAAACGAGATGTTTAGTATCATTTAATAACATTCAAAATTCCACACATAGTAACCGTATAAAAAAATTCTTATGTTAAAATGAATTATTATCATAATTAAATTTCCTTTATTTTCCTAGTCAGGAAAATTATAAAAAATGTACTTCTTTATACATGTACATCAACTACTATTACACTAGCGTATCCAGCATCAACTATGACAAAGAAATGTATGGGCCCATGCTCAAGCATAATAGAGTCACTATTGTCCCCAGACAATTAGGCACCTGAAATGCTTTGTAAGATCTGATGCTGGATACGCGAATGTATGAGATCGCCAATTGGTCCTTTTTAAACCCCAATCATAAAACAACAACAAAAAATACTTCTTTTAAAATGAATTACTGAATGTAGTTGCTGATCATTCCCTTTAAAAATCTCAGACAGACAAATGGTGTGGCATTTCACACGCTTTTCACCTTAATCAGGATTATGAAGGTACCATTATCCAGTACCTTAATGCTATTATCGCCAAAGGACATTTCTCAAGCATGAATGTCAAGACAGGTGGATGGAGCAAAAACTTAATTGATCTAATGATTGCTTCCTTCGTGCACGTATTACTGGTTCAAATCTGACAGCTTGCCTTCTATACACATGCCTACACTAGTGTTTAGTGAATGTTGCTTGTGTGTGTCAATGAAATGAATAACTTTCCATCTGGTGAATTGTAATGTGGTTGGTATTGAATACAGACATGCGGTTAAACATCTAATTTTACAGAAAATATGAAGGGTTATTAATAATTAAAAGTGAATTTTATGAAAATTAAAAGAGAGAAACTGGCCAGATGACATGGCCAGTAAAAAGAGAAGTCCTGGTTGAGTATTTTTCATGAAATGTTTTTGGCAGTGATTTTCACAAATTGTTAGACCTGAGCTATCCGAATCAGATGCAAAGATTACAGTAGCTTTGAACAATGGTCCTTGAAAAATCATTATTTGTTTTATGAAATGCTCCCTGGATAAAATGGTGGTCAAATGTACTAGGTCAAATCAAATTGTTTTTAATGTGTTTTGTTGCTTGTATTACACTTACAAGATAATGGGCACTGCACAAATTATCACCTCTTGAAACATTCATTATACATGTAGTATGTGCTATACGTCTAGATAAATTATTCATCATTATACAAAAAACTACAAGAAGTTCTTCAAGCTAGCTCTTGAATTCACAGAATTTAATTTGGAAATGTATACTGATGATTGGCATTTGTTTTTAGAAGTAAATGAATACGAGTGGATACAATGAATTCATGATAAGAAGGTAGATTCTAGGCTAAAGTAAGATAAATACCCATCAAAATAAAGATGGCCCCTCTCTAGCTATCATAATATTTCATCCTGACACGTTTGTGTATTATACGCTTCCTCATGAGACAAGTACCCTCCTCCTTCTTTCAAATCACGTACAGCCTCTCTAAACAAGCTCTTATGAACACAAGAATACAACAGCTCTGTCATCATCACCCTATGTTTCCAAAGTACTGTATTACTGTTTTTTTTGCAGTGATTTTTTTAAAGATTTGCAAGTCAAGTTTCATGGAACTTGTGACTCTATAGTAATGGAAATGTCACAAAATAAATCATCATTCATTCCAAGCCTATTACAAAATATATATGAAATATGGTAAAACAGCAGTTGAGGGAAATATTAAACATGGACAAATGTAGCTTTAGTCGATTTATGGTGAAGACTCGCTTAGTGGGCTATTTCGTTAGGCATATGTTTTTAGCAAAACAGAAAACTAAATTGCCAATGACAAATTAACATAGCATGTACAGACTTTAAGTACACCATATACATGAAGGAATTCATGTATCTGGTTCGGCTCAGGTCAATGAATTTATGGTACTAATGATGGCGCTCTGTTCCCAAACATGGAACCCAAAATGTGCATGCTTCCAGAACAGCCCCACTCAACCCCTAATGAAAACAGATTATAAAACTACATGTGTAAGTCTTTCTTTCTCAAGTATCTAGCAACAATCTTGAGCTTGATCAAGGAGATATCACCTCTAGGGGCGATATCTCCTGGGCTTGATCAAAATTGGGCTGATGGGGACCCTACTATGAAAATCATAATAGATTAGCCATCATTGGTCCATAGCATAAACATGGCCTCCCCCTGATAAAGGCTATGCTTCTGTGCAAAGTGAATTGTGACACACGTTCCCATTTTCTCCAATTTATGGAAGTAAACAAAGGGATTTGCCCAGACACTGCTTGAACGTGACAGCGGATAGGTTTCACTCTGATATCATTGGCTTTGTTGCCATGACAACCCAACACCTGTCTTCTTGTTTGAGTTTTGAATAAATTTGTCTTTTTTCTATATTGTTTCCAACTCTGACAGGGTATCCTTGGCTATTACCAATTTTCATGCATGCCAAGTCCTTTGAATTATCTATGACTGATTCCACTATGCTTTCCATTAAAATAAGGACAAACCTATCTATATTAAAGTTTCTTATTTTAAATTTGATTTTGAAGAAATATCAATTATGTTTAATTTTATTTTTATATATATATATATATATATATTTTTTTTTTTATAAATCTTTTTAGGGTGGAGCTTTGCCTTTATTAAAAGCACTTTTTCTCTATCGCCTGAACTTTTGGAATGATGTTTTCTTGTTATTTAATAACATAGTATGGATAGTTGACCTTAAATTCTTCCTCTGATAAAGCATTTGCTGACTATGACTGACCTATTTAAACACTAGAGCAGTACATGATGTTTGATGCTTTTGATCTCACTTTTGAACAAATTGCTGGTGTTTTTTGTTCAGATCATTCAGATCTGCAGTATTCTGTTTGGTATAAAAATTCATTCTATTCTCCTAATTTTGATATCTTATTTTCTTTCAGATCATCACAGATATGCAGTGTTCTGCTTGCTGAAGATAGACACCCAAATATATGCTACTCAGCTGGTTTCTAATATAGACAGAAAAGCAACAGATGTCAACTTCAAAGATGTCATTGTATTGTAAGTTTTATTGCTTTATATTCTATATTGAAATATCTAATCTTGAGTTTGAATAAGAGGCCGTTCTCATTATGCTTTCCAAAACTAGTTTACTGGAAACCGATTCAGGAAGCCAGTTTGGAAGATCACTTTGCTAGCTTTCCCACTTGATCACACGAAAGTGTTTTTCAAAATCACCTCAAGCAAGCGCTCTTGTTGCTATGGAAACGCTCTCAGTGGGATGACACATTTCGCACGAAATTCGAAACCGCAGCATAGGCATTCTACACCTGTCGTGTGGAGTAGCGCACTCAAAATGTACGAAGATCGCTACCCGAAGAACGGTTGTGTCCTCATGCTAAAACCAGTTTAATGAGGCAAAGTGATCTTGAAAACTACATCGGTGGTTTTCCTAACTGGTTTGGAAGATTGCTTCCAAGACCGCTTGGACTGCTCTCACTACGCGTTAAACTGGTTTCCACTTAACTAGTTTTCAGTAAACTAGTTTTAGGAATGTCGTGAGAACAGCCTCTATGATACCTAATCTTTATGCATGAAATCAACTTTGTAAACCATAATCCCCTGTCCTGAAACCAACTCAAAACAGCAGTGGCTAATAAATACAAACATGTCATGATTGATAGTGTGTTGATGCAAGACAAATCATCTCACAAATATGTTTGTGTGCATTGCATAAAGTTGCGCAGGAGAACACATGATATAATTTTTTTTTTTATATATACTTGAAGTACAAAAAAATATGTGCTGAATTTTCAAATAAGTCGAGTTCTTACATTTTTATAGCCAGGTGATAAAACTTTTTTCAGTCTTTGCACATTTTTTTTTACACTTCATAATATCTCATTAAAATTGCAGATTAAATGATGTACTAGTACTCTGTTGCCGAGTCTTGCTATATGATGTTTGGACAAGCCTCAAGTTCACCTTTCTACCTTGATTGTTGATTGTTGAAGTGAAATAAGATATTTATATATCTTAGTGTTTTTGCTTATAGTTGGAAATAGTCTTTTTGACCTTTGTATTTGATGTCTTGCAGTGACAACGTAAAGCCAGATTTCACATGTACCTTAGAAGTCTATTCATACAACCTTCACAATGACATGACAATAGCCAGCACACCACAGAAGATCAGAAGAAAGCTGAGCGCCCTCTCGACGTCTGTAGGTAGACGTGGTAGTCTAGGTCATAGGACACAGGTCAACTCATCGAGTGGGGTAAGTATTGGTCTCTTAACTTTCCCTTCTGATTTTCAAGTCCTGATGCTTTGTTTATCTCGGTCTACCAGTTTTCCTTTAGTTGAAGCCTCGCCCTTACTCTACTGACTTACAGGTTTCATAGTGTGTTGTAAGCCATCACCAACTTTTATAGATGGGTTCTATTACACATATTCCCTATAAGTGTAAGACAACTTTGGGATCCACCAAACCAATTTTAGTTATATAGACAGGTGGCCACTCTAACTGTATTTAACTGTATTTGGTTTAGTACAGGAGGGGTAATCAAAATGGTGAAGTAGATCCTAATCAAGTAAATGGCTGAAATCTATCATGGTCGAAAAGCATCCTGGACAATGATTCAGTCAGGCTTAAGTTGGAGGCAAACCACAGACCAGTAGTTAGTTCATTATAATACAAATTTACAGACGTTTATTAGGTTAGCTGCAACAACTACAGTCTACATCACTGCTCCGACATCTTGGTAGCAACCATGCCAGAGCTTCTGGTAGAAGTGGTCACGTGTAATAACACAGTATAGTCTTGCAGATCTTTATCATTTATCACCACAGACAAGACAGATGCTGTTCGAAAACTAACTTCAATAGACCAAAACCAAATAATGCCAAGATGTCGTGGACATCAAAGCGGGTATTCTTGAAGAGGGAGAATCTTGTTGAAGTGTTTATTGGGGTGATCATTGTGGATTTTTTTTGACTTCCTCTACATCTCCAGACATATCCCAACTGCCGATCTTCGTTCATCATCAGTTATTTGATTTTTTATTTTGTGTTCTATAATTTCAATTTCACTTTTGTTCTTTGTATATTTTTATCTACTCTTTGAAACAATTTGATATGAGTTTCATGAAAAGAGTATTATAAGACTACCGGTATTATTATCTTTATTATTTCATCTGAATATTTTCTTGATCTTGTAGCCACCTGAGGAGGAACAGTCAGAAGGTCCACGGTACAGCTTGGTGGCCAGAGCAAGATTTAGTTTACAGCAAGTCAGTGATCAAGTACAGACATTTGATCTTGTCACAGAGAAAGGTGAGTATAACTATAAATGAAATTCACTCTGATCAACCATTATCCATGTAACATCATAAAAAAGAGGGTTTATAGGAGGGTTCAAAACTGAAATAATTATTGTGGTAAGGTAACTTTTTGAATATGTGTATAATATTTTTTTATTTTAATAATCTCAAAGCGCTCTTCAATAAATACAACTTAATTGCCCTGGCCATTTTTTTTTTTTTTAGTAAACAACCATGATGGGTATTTTTATTGTTTTTGTTATTTTAAAGTTACCTGCAACTTTGGGATATGGTAGGCCCCACACATTATGCACAATGTATATTTTGGACAAAAAGTCAATGAGGTTATTAGTACTTACTGAAATTTCAGGAAAATATTCCAGGCACACAAGCCTTAAGATCTGAAATTTTTAAGACAATGTCACTTTCTCGTGGGGAACATTTCTATACCACAGCACCAATCAAAAAAAAAGGTGCTCTTCAAATCTCTAAGAGCAACGAGATGGACATTGAGGCCAATCAATAGGGCATCTATGACCATGAACTTGTATGGCCTTGGATTGATTTGAGCCGTCATCTCACATTTTGTCCCTTTATGATATAATTCAGTTGCTCCTGAAATCAGGCATAACTCTACAATCAGCTTTATAAATCACCACAATAAATGAAAGATCTAACATATTTGACACCGTTGAAGATACATGTATCTGTGACTTAGTACAGCCAAATATGAAATTTGTTTTGTAGATGATAACACACCACATCAGCTGCAGTTGTTTGGTAACATCTGTTGCCGGCTTGCTGCTCAACCGCTCTGTATGGCAGAAGAGACAATGTCGGGCTACTTATCCAGTCAGGTAAGAAAACAGGCTATATTATTTTTTCCAAAATGTGACCATAAGGTAAAATCAATTATGTATGTGTGGGTAGTTTTTCCTACAGATCGATTCTATTTGGACTACAGGAATCTGTTCGACTTGGGGAAAATTTTGACTTAGGAAAGGTGTATACATGTTTTGAATAATCTGGTCTTCAAGTTTGCTTTGACTCAGGCTATGATTCAACATATAGAAGATCAAATTATGCAAGTTTACCTGTATGTCCGACCAACCCTGTATGTTGGTCCATCCTGTTTACCAGTTCTTATGAAAAGTTGCAACGCTGTCAGATTAATCATAGTTTTGGCAGTTCATGATATTGAGTAAGAATGGAGAACAAAAAGGGGGGTTGGGTGTACAAAAAGATTATTTGATTGAATTGCAACATAGAAAACCTCTCTTTGGGTGACTTACCAATATACTTTCATTTATCCAACACTACACTACCCAATTTGGTATCCAAAAATAAATTGCATCTTTCTACTAATGATCTTACTATTAATGTGTGTTTGTATTCACAGGATGAGTTTCAGGGTAAACCTGTATCAAACAGACTGTGGGGTAGATTAGAAGGATCGTGTCTAACGTGTTGGGATGATCCCACAGACGGCAATCTCGGTGAACCCATTATGACATTACAAATCAGAAAGGTAAACAGACCCTTCTATCTTGTGATTTTATGGAGACACTGTTTCATGAACGTTGTCAGCATCAACTATTAAAATCGTCACCTTGGACAGTTTCAGTCAGATCCTATGTTTTGATTTTTCTGATACACACTTGGTTCCGTTTCATGAAGACTTGTTATAGCAACAAATGCAGAATTTGTATTACAAATTTACCTTAGCCAATCAGACAAAAGGATTACAGTAGCTTTCAACCGTTATTGCAAATAACAAGTTTTATGAAACGGGTCTATGTCTCTGATTGTTAGTATGGTAGTTATCAGAGAGTGATTACTTGTCAGTGCAGCGTTGATGCCTTCAATGAAACAGTTCCCTGATCACATCATCCAAGGGCCCTATGTACCAACAAGTTTAGTTATTGATCGTAGAACATTTTTCTATAATATAAAAATAATGATATTCCGCATTTATATCGCGCTTAATACATTGGAACGACGTATCGGAACAATCATTTCTATGATTGATTCCAATGACTACAATGTACAATACATCGTGAAAATTCCTAAATTATACAAATTATTAATGAAGTATAATTAGAATTCTATTTAATAATAAGAAGTACAAGTCGAAGAGGTTAGCATATCCCAGGTGTTCAGGCAGTGGAATCACACAAAGGAATTTCAAAGTAATTTAAAATTCAAATGAGGCATCGAGCCCGAGTCTCTATAAAAGGACCCGCTGTCCGTAAGGTATTCATCGTTCAAAGTAGATTGAAGGTTTAAAGAAGGTAAGAACAAAGAAGAAAGAAAGTTGATAGGTAAATATTTTCTTCCTTCACAAAAGGGAGAAAACACTCCCACTGTATCGTATTTTATTCATATAACAATCAAATCACTTTAGCATACCCTCAGACAATCTTTCATTCATGTTGAGAATTCACTCACGCACAAAAAGCATTCTTTCATGATAAGATATCACACACAAAACAGACTTTGTCATCTTCTGTGCTGAGTACGACATGAAAGGGAGGGGAAACAGAAGGAAAATATTTCCTGATTGTGAAAAGGGTGGGACCTCTTCGACTTGTACTTCTTATTATTAAATAGAATTCTAATTATACTTCATTAATAATTTGTATAATTTAGGAATTCTATTACATAACACTCGTACAAGTCTTCAGAGGTTAGCATCTTCAAAGCAATCACGCACAGAAGATGGCATGTTAAATCTGACGAAGATAAAAAGCACATTGAAACAATAATATTATTTATTTAAGTTTATTTCATGCAGTCTCAATGCCGTGAGAACACGTTAAACTGATTTTTCTTCTTCAATTCCTTTCTTTCTTATTTGTTTATTCTCCAAAAATAAATACACAGAAAAGGAAAACAGTAAAATTCCTTACAAACAAGGACTCTCGTTTGTATAATGGAAACTACATAAAAATGATCATCTAGATGTTTGAAGCACTGTTCAGAATTGTAACGCCAAAAGATTTACTATTATCTGGGGATTTTAGATAAAATTCGGCAAATGTCCGAGCGTTAGACCAATCGGCTGTCTTCAAAATCTCGTTTAGGGTAACACCTTGAGCAAAAGCTAATGATGTCGATGCACTACGGAAACTATGAGCAGAAAAAATGCTCGTATCTATGCCAGATGTTGACAGAATGGCTTTCATCCACCTTGCTAAGGTACATGTAGTAACAGAATTATGTGGCTTTCTTGATGAGATGAAAAGCTTGGTCTCTTTGTTTACTTCCCTAAGAGGTTCAGTGCGTTTGATGTATTCTTTTAGGGTAGTCAAAACACAAAGTTTTTGATTAGCGGGGTACGCTGGTAATTTTACAACTTGCTTGTTGATACCCTTTCGGGGTGTTGAAGTCTTAAGTAATTCTTTGACATAAAAAACTGCAAAGTTCTCAGACATCTGCATTGAACTAATATCTAGATACATAAGAGTCTGTGTCCGTTGGGCAGAAACAAGAGCCGTTAGGGCTAGTAACTTTTGACTCAAACTTAGTAAGGACAGGTTAACATTATCTGGGAGCGAAGAAAGGTAATCTAACACGGTAGACACATTCCAAGTATGATTATACTTTGGTCTAGGGGGGTCTCTGTTAAATACCCCTTTTAGTAAACGAACAACTAGTGGATGTTTCCCAACAGGAAAACCATCGATCGCCGTTAAAATAGACGAAAGTGCAGAACGATAAGAGTTAAGGGTTGAATATGTTTTCCCTAAGGAATGTTGATATGCAAGGAAATTAACAATGCTGTCTATAGATGGGTTGTACATATTAGTCGACCGTTCAGTACACCAACTACGCCATATCTGCCATGCAGATTCATATTGTTTATTTGTTCCTGGTCGCCAAGAGAATTCAATGAGTTCGGCAGCTTGTTCCGAAATTCCTGTTGAACTCCATTGTTGGCGGAGATAAGCCAGGCGGCTAGTTGAAGTTTGAGTTTGTGTTGAGGGTGGGGTATGAGGCTGTCCTCTGGAAGCAGGATGGGGGGTGCTACCAGTAGGTCGAGGAGTATTGGAAACCAGACTTGTGCTTTCCAAACAGGTGCTATGAGAATAGCCAATTGTGTGTTGTCCTTTCTCACTTTGTTCAGAACTCTGCATAGAAGACAAAAAGGGGGGAACATGTAAGGAAATAAATCTTCCCAAGACAAAGAGAAGGCATCAATAGCTATTGCCTCCGAGTCTTGTTTCCATGAGACGTATTTGGATAACTGATTGTTAAATTTTGATGCAAACAAATCTACATCTGGCAAAAGTTGAAATCTGTCTAACAATGATTTAAAAACAAATGGTGAAAGGGTCAATTCTTTATTGACGTCGCGACGGGATAGTACATCAGCAGTACAGTTATCGGTACCAGAAACATGTGATGCAGAAAGCCAATTGTTTGATTCAAAACACCAAAGCCAAATTTGTGCGGAAATAGAATTTAATCTTGGTACACTCCCGCCTAGATTATTGATGTATGAAACAGCAGTACTATTATCCGATTTTACATGAATGTGTTGGTTCACACATGTGCCACACAGAGAAAGCAGTGCATTCTGAACTGCGAGTAATTCTAACCCGTTGATATGCAAATCTTGATGCTTGGATGGCCAGGCGCCTTGCGTAAAAGAGTCATCTTCATGTGAAAATGCACCCCATCCCGATCTACTTGCATCTGTAGATATTGTAATGCTAATAGAAGGATGCTGAATAGAGGATCGGAATTCCTCTGGTGTTTTAGAAAGCCACCATTGAATTTCAGCGCGTACATGGGGTTCGAACACAAAATACGCATCAAAATTATAATCAGAATTTTGTAAGGCTTTCGTTTTCGCAAATTCAAGAATACGATAATGTAATTTGCCTGGTGGGAAGGCCTCAAAAAACGAAACAATTAAGCCAATAAACTTTGCAAGATTTCTGATTCTGATCTCTTGGCTACTAAGAATAGTCTTCCCAAGCAATTGAAAATTCTTTATCTTTTCAATTGGCACACTGATCGTCATCTGCATTGAATTGACGACAAAGCCGAGAAATGTGATAGTAGTCTGGGGCATCAAACTTGACTTGGCATAATTAACGGCAAAGCCTAATGATTCTAACAAATTGACAACATATGACGTGTTATCCAAACTTTCCTGTCTAGAACGAGCAAAAATTAAAATGTCATCCAAATAAATCATTGCTCGTATGCCTCTTTCTCGAACTGAGGCAATGACAGGTTTCATAATTTTGGTGAACACCCGAGGAGCTGAGCTCAATCCAAAAGGAAGACATTGAAAACAGAAGAATTTTTCGTCCCATGAAAAAGAAAGATATCCATGTTGGCTAGGATCAATGGGTACAGAAAAATATGCATCTTTAAGATCGATCGTAGTTAGGAAATCGTTAGAAATAATCAAATCTTTGACCAAATTAAAATGCTCCATTTTGAAATGTTCGTATGTCACGAATTTATTCAAGTTTTTCAAATTGATTATCGGTCTCAAACCTCCAGATTTCTTAGCAACAGTAAATATTGTTGACAAATACATGCATTCACGTAATGGAATTTCTCTAACAGCTTGTTTCATTAGAAGGTCGGCAATTTCTGTGTCGATTGCGACTTTTTCTTCCTGAGTAAATGAAATAATACTCGGATGATAAAACTGGAAGGGAGTAGATAAAAAATCTATCTTGTAACCCGAAATGGATGTTAAAATCCATGGGTGGGAGGTGATCTGAGACCAGGCATCTTTGAAAAACTTGAGTCTTCCTGCAAAAATTGGGGTACTCACTACTTTTTTGCCTGTCTATGAATCGAAGAGCCCTGACGATTCTGGTCCGCTGGATAGCGTGGGGGTGAAAGCGGTGGACGAGACACCGTTGCTGGAGCTCGAGAGCGGCTCCACTGAGACGATCGTTGTCCCTTGAAGTCATGGCGACGGTGAGTGGAAAAATCGGTTTGCTTCCTCTGGGTGTGGCGACGTGGGGCCTTCCCATGATGTGAGACTTTTTGTCCCACATTGTACGCTTCAGCCACATTTTTTAGGGTACTCTGTATATCTTTCCCAAACAACTTCTCATCCAAGGGAGTATTCCGGCTACACAAACCCTTGTATTTGGGGTTGATATAGGGCTTGATTTCCGCCCTCCGATACATGCTTAACTCATAAGAAGCATGCCCGCTTAAAGTGAGCCCATCAAGAGAAAACTCTTTAATGCGTTCAATGTTCACTGGCCTCTTCTGAGAAGTTGCTGCGTGTAATTCTTCCAAAATTTCCCCGTAGGGAAGAAGTCCCTGCACAACATTGTTTTGCAGTTTCTGGAGGCGAACATCGTTAGACCGAGCTCGACCCGAAATAGTTTGCCAAACCTCAGGCACAACGCGTGGCGTACAAGCTTCAGGGGCATTGCTGGGGGTAAGATATCGCGATGAAATCTTCTCCAAACTCTCTTTCTTGGGCGGGAGAGTAACCGCTTTAGTAAGCCTTTCGGCCAGCTTATCAAATTTGGCAGGGCCAACACTGATGCCAGTGTCGTATAAATCGGCATCCTCTCTGATATCGAGCTCCTTGGGTTCCAAATCGACGTCTGGGTCGTAGTGGACTACTGGGGTCACGGAAGATCCAGCATCCGACATAGCATCCAGCTCGTTGGGCCCCGCAAGGAGGCTTAATATGTCGTCATCACCCCGAGGGGGATGTTGTTGCTGCACAGCGTGCCAAGCACGTCTGCCGAAATGCTCACTAGGAGCTGAACTTTCATGATCCATATACCGAGACAACGTCTCAGTTAGCCGCTTAATCTCAGCAGCCTGAGAAGTCAGGCGTTGGTTAACATCCTCTCCTAAGGAGAGGAGCGGCTCTGCTCGTTCCGGTTGGGCTTCGTCGGCCATGGAGAAAAGATGTTACTGGTGTAGAACTAACGTCACTGCCTGCACACAAGGAAAAGATGAATACCGTACGGACAGCGGGTCCTTTTATAGAGACTCGGGCTCGATGCCTCATTTGAATTTTAAATTACTTTGAAATTCCTTTGTGTGATTCCACTGCCTGAACACCTGGGATATGCTAACCTCTGAAGACTTGTACGAGTGTTATGTAATAGAATCAAGCATATGATCAATGTTACCTTTGTGTTACGGATCCCAGAGCCCAATATACCAGAAAGTTTAGTGATTGATCATGGGGCTAATTTATATGATTGATTGAATTGATTATTGTTTGATCGATCGTAAAAATCAGTTCTATGATCAATAGCTAAGCTTTACGTAACAGGCCTCCCATCAGTCCTGATATTCCTTGAACAGGGTTTTGCAGCATTAGTAAATATGACATGATATGTATCATCAACTGCATTTTTAAAGCTTGTGTATATAGTTTTGGTAAATCCACCAAAATGCACCTATCGCTATTCCAATTCATTGCTAGCTAATATGAATGGATATGCCCTACAACAGATATGATGTGGAGGATATGAAATGAAAATGTGTTTTACAGGATAAATTTTGCGATTTTACATGGAAATTTAACTTGATCGGGTCACCCGATCAAATTAAAATATCTGTGTGTTTTTTTCTTTCAATTAAATCCTATTCCAAATCATGGAATGGGCTGAAACTTTCAAGATATGTTCTTTGTCTGTAACTTTTGGATATCTAATCACTAAATTTATGAGATAAGTGCTTGAATGCCCATTTTTTAAATTTAAAACAAGCATCGCCAAGAGAGGGCGCTATATATCCAAGATTTGAATACTTGCAATTTTCTCAGAGAAGTGCAGTTGGAAAAATATCTAACGGTCTCTACGCTTCAGTAAGACTGTCATATTAGATGATATTCGATTATCAATCACATTATTGACCCTTTACCAAAGCTATACACAGGCTTTAAACTTAGTTACAATTAAATGTACAATTGAGAGTGGTGGCTGTGAGATTGATGCTGGCTAGTTGAGAAGTCAACTAGAGAAATCAAGCGGAATTCCTAAATATACATATGTGATTGGCTCAAAACCAAGTTGCATTTGATTCTTAAGATTCATTTGATTGCAACTCTGTCACCAACTGGCTTCATATTATCAGTAGGTATACAGTTGAGGCTAGACATTTAAATACACCCAGGAAATTCAAAGAAAAGTTGACACTTGCCAAACATCATAAATTTGCTGTATCATATAAAATATTTGTGCTAACATGACCAATTTGATATCAAGCAAATGAGTATGTCATGCTCCTTCATCACATTGCTTTGTCATCAGGAGCTGAAAATATTTAGGTGTCATTTCCCCCCCATCTTCATATTTTAGACAAATTAAAAATAAAAACTTTGCAAAATCATTTCATATTATTGTGCTAGTTACTTCTCAACACAAACATTTCAGATTACACTTTTTATTCAGTGGTGACATATGATAGAAAATGTAATATAAACCATAGATTTGACTTTGATATATTTCTATGAAACAATGTTTGAAAATATAATAACAAACAATATAATACATTGAGCACGAATAATACCTTTTTCTTCAAAGAAAATTCCACCTGAAATATACTTTAATCCCAACGACATCCCAATTATGTGAAAGAGCTAAATACGCTCTTTCATATGATACCAAATTAGTCATGGTAGGAATTATATTTCTGAAGTTAAAGTAAATTTTACAATGTTCGGCAAGCGAACAAATTTAACTGATTTCCATGGGTGTATGTAAACTTTTGGCCTCAACTGTATATGTAATGTTTAACTGTAACTATTGAATTTGTTATAAAATGATAATAAGTATAAATTATTTTCTTAAAATTCAGACTTCTTCAGCGGTTCGTTCAACGTGTTGTACAGACCCACTGTCATTTGTGATCAGTGGTTGCGGCGATGATCCTGACAGAAAACATCCATTCACAGCCGAGTCAGAAGAGGAACTAGAAATGTGGCTGAAAGCATTTGAGCAGCAATTAATCAATGTTGGTAAGTCATGACGTAAATGAAAATAATAATAAGGGTTGATTTCTGATGGGTTAGTGAGGAGCTAAATTTGTGGGAAGTCAGTGCTTCAGTTTTGGCTTATCAAATGAACAGGAAAAATACAGAACAATAAGTTGGCTCAGTCGCTACCTCATCTGCCCGTCGAACCAAAGATTGTGGGTTCGAGTCCACCATGGGCTGATGACTGAAGCCAGTGCGTTGTGTGTAAGCGTCCCAATGTTGGTAAGTCATGACGTAAATGAAAATAATGATAAGGGTTGATTCCTGATGGGTTAGTGAGGAGCTGAGTTTGTGGAAAGTCAGTGCTTCAGTTTGGGCTTATCAAATGAACAGGAAATATACAAAACAATAAGTTGGCTCAGTTGGTAACTCATCTGCCCGTCGAACCAAAGATCGTGGGTTCGAGTCTACCATGAGCGGATGACTGAAGCCAGTGTGTTGTGTGTAAACGTCCCAATGTTGGTAAGTCATGACGTAAATGAGAATAATAATCTCTCCCATGTTTCATAGATGCAGGCTATGTTACAGTTAAAAACACTCTGTCCCTCGGATAGGATGTTAAATGGAGGCCCTGTGTTGAGGAGAGTCACCACCTTTGCACGTAAAGAACCCACTGCACTATTCGTATAAGAGTAGGGAGAAATCCGGTGTAGTGGTCCACCTGCACTCCCTCAAATCAGTTTAACTGGGAAGAGAGACCTGCGAGTCACAGTGATTCAGTTCGCTTTCGCCTCCCAGGCACAGGTGATGCCAAACAAAAAATAATAATAATAATAGTTGAGTAGTAGAAATAACCAGTTGTCTCACGATGGATCAAACGTAGTAGGAAAGCGACGTTTCGTCTGCAAGCTGCTAGACTTCGTCAGGCAATTAGCAAAGACCCTGCTGCACACGGGTTATATAGCGTCGGGAGCTATTGTCCGGCTCCACTCGGGTGGCCAGTCAGGGTCCGCGCTGGTGCTTGGTGCCCGCTGGAGCGTGCACCACGCACTGTGATTGGCCGATGCAGCTGGCCAATTAGCGTCCGCGCTGGAGTCGGGCACCCGCCGGTGTGGGCGCCGCGCGCTGTGAACGGTGGATGCAGTATGCTGTCTGATAGTAGGCAACCACTCATCAGGGATCTCAATGCCGCTGTCCCTGTTGATATTGCTCGGGTGTAAACGAATCTGAATTGCTTCCTTAATGCGCCGCGTATACCAATGCTTATCATTAGCGATGCAGCTGACCTCATCCCAGTTAGGTGGATGATCGGAGTCCCAAGCATGATCTACAACTGCAGAGCTATCGGTGCGTCTAAGCCGAACATCATGGCGATGTTCCTTAATGCGCTCCCCCACAGGTCTATCAGTCTCACCGATGTAGACTTTGTCGCAAGTCGAACATGGGATCTTATAAACAACCTCATCGCGTCTGTCGGGGATCGGGCTGTCTATCGGACAGACCAGCTGGCTGCGGATGCTGTCGGACTTGAATATAACTCGGATGCCATGCTTCTCCAAGCTCCCGACGCTATATAACCCGTGCGCAGCAGCGTCTTTGCTCATTGCCTGACGAAGTCTAGCAGCTTGCAGACGAAACATCGATTTCCTACTACGTTTGATCCATCGTGAGACAACTGGTTATTTCTACTACTCAATTCTTTGCCACGATAAACCTCTTCCACATCAATAATAATAGTTGTTAGGCACCAAAATGGAAGAGTTCTTTTGAAATGCAGGAACTCATTACTGGCTTGATGCCAGCTGATGAGTTTACTCTCATTATCCCTCATATTTATAGCATATTTAAAAAGATTTTGCCTAATTTTTTTGTCTGTTATGCTCACGACAAGTGCACTTTCTCAACAACTTAGTTAAATTTCTCTCATGTCAAACTGATTTGTATGATCCTTGGTGAGTTGACTTAGGCAAAGCTACCTCAACTTTAATGTGTTGCATCATTTGTTTTGACTGTTGACAATCTCATCTCTTTCCTTGCAGAATCCTGGTCTGAATGTTGTAATGAGAAGATGAAGATCTACTCCCCATTCCCTGGTCGATCTGACCTAATGCTAGCAGAGAGAAAGGGCTCCCTCTACGATGAATTATCTTTAGGTAACATCACTTTTAGATATCTTCAACAAACTCCCAATTAATCTTTCTTATGTTGGCCATGTAAACAAAGTGATTGTCTGATAATAGATGATCTCAACATTAAAGATCTAATCAGTAGCAGGAAGTGGAATTGATAATTCATAAGCCACTGAAAGCTTATAAACTACAAAATACACATATGCAACATGTCATGCATTTCACAGCTTAGTGTTTGGGTTAGAAACCTCAAATTTGTAAGCCTGAAAGGGGGCAGTATTGCGCCAATCGACACCGATGGAACCTTAGGTGGACAGAATTGTGATTACATGCATTTGTGTATTGTAAAAACTAGCAGCCCATCCTGAATAGCTTGGGCTATATAGGGGTAAAGATGTAGTGATACTCTTTCCGTTCCCATTGTTGATATAATCTTGATGTTTATAATGTCTATGATAACTCCTCACTCATTGTAAGTTAATATTACTTTCACTCAGTATCGCCAGACAGAGAAGACTACAACGACGAAAATGTCTTCCAGGGACCTCCGTCAGAAAACCTACGCAGCAGACGGAAGATGAGATCACAGAGCATGGCGGTACCCAGCACGTCATCATCATCGTCATCATCTTCCTTATCGTCCTCACCCCTGCTTCTATTCAAGAGGCCGGTGTTACCGGCATCAGAGTCATCTCCCTCGACATCGTCTACAACTTCGTCAGCGGTATCATCGTCTTCAGCGCAGTCTCCGCCTCTCTTCCCTTTCCAGAAGTCTGTCCTTCCAAAAGAAACCACAGTATGATCTAGAAATTCTGTTAACCATTGGCTCTGTAACACAAAACTTAGCGATTAATCATGTAGTAGATGTTTATGATTGATTGCACATAAGAATAAATGCAATCATTCATAAAAAATCAGTAGTATAATTAATCCCTAAGTTTTGTGATATGGGGCCCTGGTCGTGACACAAATGTAAACTATTTTTTTTTGTCTGTGTTAATAGAATTTTATATTGTGAAGTTTTTCATGTCTTGGTTTTCACTGATGACTGTTACAAGCTTCTGAAATCTTTCCATGTAATTGGCTGATAGCACATTTGTCAGTGAAAATCAGTGAAATGACGCCGTCCCTGTTCATAATATTTCCATGAAGTTTGTGGCGTCATCTTCTCAAAGATGATTTTACATCCAGTACCGGCTGCAGAGTTCTCAGCACTAACAGTATGCCCAGTCACATCTGTCATATTGTAATGCCAAATGTTGATCCAGGATGTAAATAACGCGTTGTTATGACCTAAGGTATTGTTGAGATATTACTGGTTGTAACAGAGTCTCTGTTGGCACATTGATAGCCCTAAAAATGTGTGGCCTGTACAGGTGTTCTGTAAGAAAGCTGAGATAGCAGTTAAGATATTGCCAATTTGACATTTCCACCGTGAACAAAAACATGTCTCAATGTTAAAAATATTCTTAATTTGAGATTTTGAAATGAAAAAAAAGGGATCTCTCTTTTAAAACATTCATAATTTGTATATTTTCCAATTTTGTTCAAATTGTAACAAAACATGTTTTTTCAAATTTTTCTGCTATTTACATAGCAGGGTTGGGTTTCCATCTTATGTAATGCTCAACATCTCCTGTTATGACATGGAGAGTAAATCAGTATGTCTTATTCCCAATACCTCACCCGGAATATCAAATCAGTGAACAAAAGGAATTCTACAGAAACAAATGCTTCATACATGTATATCATGCTATTCAAATATACTCAGCAATAACAAACTAAAATCATAGATTACCAGTATTCCAATGGATATTCACTTTTGTAATCCAATCTTGCACTTTGTAACAAAATTTGTAGATAGAGCTACATATATATTTATTTTTTTAATAATAGACAGTGTATATTAATGGCACAGATTATTTATGAGTTTATGTAGATTATTAGTTTTATTATCTTAATTTTTGTTATATTATATAGTAGATCTTGCAGATATGATTTGAGTCACTGTTGTGATGAAAATCTCATTAAGTTTTGAAACCCTGTGACCCGGCTGATTTTATCAGCTGGTAATTCTGTTACTTTTCGAATTCAGGAGAGAAAAGGCGTATTATCTGCATAGGGATTAATTATAGTATTTCAAGTTATATTTACACTTTTGCTAAACTTTCTTTGTTTTTATTCATATATAGAATAACATTTTTTAATTATTTGTTTGTTGAGATGATACTCTTCCTGGCTTAATTTTTAAAATTTTCCTCAAGAAATTCTTCCATTTTCCCCCATTGAATTTAAAGCTTGTCAGAAAGTGATCTTCCAGTATATGAATGGCTTAAATCATTCAATAGAAATTTACTTTGTGTTAAAAGAAACACAAAATGATAGTTATTTATTCTTTTCAACTCATCATGTTTATTATGTCTTCTGTTAAAAAATAATAGGTTGTGGAACACCTACTAAATCAGTATTGTGTACTTGATCGATTATATTTCAATCATTAATTTTGTTGCCATATATGGACTGGATTTTCTGAAATTTTTCTAGCCTCTTTAATGAGATACCGATCAAAAACATGTATTTTGAAATTATTACAGCAGTTGATAATTTTGTATACATTCCACTGAAATTTTTATAAAGCAAATAATCTTTTTTATATGATATAGGGAGATCAAAGTGATATTAAAAGGTGATTTAAATGTGTTACTCAGTGAAGAGCCAGAGTAATCAATGTATGTTTGATTTAGGTGTATTTGTCATTTTCGACAAAGAATCTTTTATAAATGAAAGATTGGCAGTTATGTACCCATTTGTATATTGCCCCCACCCCCAGGCTTCTACCCTTTGTCCCATATACCTGGATTTGTAAATATACATTTTTTATTTCATTCCATCTTTTACTTTCTTCCAATGGATCCCACTGTACCGATTCAGGTTTCTGTTGCTTTTTCGTAATTTTTTTTTCCAGTTTTTACTAGGCTTCCATTAGTGTTTCTTGTTTTATGGGTTGTTCACTCCCTTATTATCTTGTTACAAGGATTACATAACCAATTAGATTTCTGTAATTGAGTATTTCATCACATATTCAAAATTGAATACTTGATGATTTGGTGTCTTTGGAAAATGCTCTCATGCTCTTTTTAGTTTGGGCTCTCACTTTTGTATATAGGATTTTTTTTTTTGGGGGGGGCACTTACCCAGACGTGTGTCATTTGCCCCCAACACCCCCTTTCCATCATGACACAGTATTCCATTTACAGAGCTGCCAAGTAGTGCAGATTTTCTGTATTTAGTACTGACAAATGAGAACAATGCTGATGGTTTCATGCAAAAAATGATTTTAAAGTTTCAGTTTTATGTGTTGTCCTATGGTATTTCTTTGAAAATACTAACTTCCTCACCAAAATACTGATTTTCATCTTTAAAAATACTGAAATGTTCTTGTTCAGGTTGGCAGCACATATTCCATGATTAAGTTATCATTCCAATTTGACAGTGATTCAATGCAAATCCAAGTAACCTAATGTATATTATAAAGATGATGAAGAGAAACAAAACAACAGTGATATCCATGTTGAATCTCGGTTTACAGAACACTGTTTGATGAGCTTCAGATGTTTGCCATAACCTGTGTAATCTTTCAGCTCAGAAATTTAAAAAGAGTTGTGACTGATTAAAATCAAACTCAAATTACCATTGACAAAATTCCTATATCTAAACTACACAATGTTATACTGTAATCAATCACAATCTGATTTTGATTCAAATTAATCTCAACTATTTGTAAAGGCAGGACATAGACAATATCTTGCATACGTTTTTAGTGATCTATGGAATCTGTTTTAAGGACACTGATCTTAAGTTCTTATCGGTATAATTTATATTTTAAATAAAAAAAACCTCTAACAGCATACTGTTTGCTATCTAAATGCAGTGTGAATGATGGCAAGGGTCTTTCATTTTATATCTGTATGAAGTTTAGATACCATTCTAAATTGGCAGCTATGTTAATGCTAGGATAGGTTTATATTACGCAACACTTACAAACATTTGCATAAAGCCGTAAATACATGTTGCACATTATTACTAAATGCAATGGAGATTCAAACTTATTTTTTGGGGGGGGGTTGGGCTACACAGGGATTATGAATGATTTACAGTTTTTGGCCCAGTCTTACAGAGAACTGCAATTGATCCAAACGATTCAAACATGGAAAGTCAGTAACAGATATCACATCAAATACAGTTGATTGTTTCCTATGCTGACCAATGCATGCATATTTGTTACCAGTCAGCACGATTCTTTTCTTATTTGGCAATTCATATGATTAATGTACAAATGTAATTCTGTTACCAATATTTATAGATTTGTTTGCTTTTTTTTCATCTTGCCTTTCAATTTATCATTTCGTGTGACAAAATATGTCAGGATCATCACCTGAACCTTTGCATTCCACATGATTATCCATATACATTCATAGTATTTGAACATGGTATGATGGTAATGGAATTACCCCCCAAATGAGTGATTTTTACATTAACAAAAAAATGTTGTAGTAATACCAATATATGATAAGGTACAAATCCAACTGTTAGGCTTCATTTATACTAAGTATTTGGGTGTTCATTATAATTGATTTAACATGGAGAGAGGTGACAGGTAGTTTTTCTCATGTGCAGTTGTCTCATTTACACCACAGAATTTTATGAAGTGTGCTTGTACTAGTTATAAGATACATGTAAATGAAGCCATGAAAATATGTACACAGTAATGAAAAGATTGACATTTATATTTGGAAATCAGAGTAAGATACTAGAAATATGTTTTACTTAGTTTGGGAATATACATGTAGTCTCCTGAGAATCAACTCTGTCTATCAAGTCTTGTTTGGTATTTTTCATACAAAAAAATAAAAGTAAAAAGGAGTAAACCTTTATTTTTTTTGGGGGGGTAAGTTAAACAGAATTTACAGAGATGTCCATTTCAGTAACTTAACATTTCCTTATGTGACAGTTTGCTGCTTTCATAATTTATGAGAAGTCAAGGGTTGGTTAATGGGACATGATAAGGATTTTGATTCAGAAAAATGTCAGAATTATGATTACATTCAAAAAGATGGTTAAAGTTTGGCTTATGGAATCATTGGTTTCATATGTTTTTTTCAGTGTGTTGTTACATTGGAAACAAACTTGTGTATGATTGAAAAGTATTTTGAATATCCTGCATTCCAAAAAAATTGAGTTTAGCAAGTACATTGATCTGCCTTCTTGTATTTTGCTATTTGTCTGTATCAGCATTACAGACTCATTTTGATGAATAAATAGTTGTTAAGACAAACTTTATATTCTGTCATTCTTGAAAACTAAGTTACACAACAACAAAAAGTTTGAACTTTGACGAATTTGGACCAAAATTAGATCGCATTTGGTATGCTCCATAAAAAGGTTAAATTGTTACTACCTGATATTGTAAGAGAAAGGGAACATGCTTGTTTTGTGAAGATATTGGGTGAAAGGTGTACTTGATGGGCAAATTTCCATACATTGGATAAAATTTATACAGTATTTGAGCATTATTTTACCCAACAAACATGCCTTGCCCCCACTTAACCCAATAAGATTGAGAGTATTGACTTTCTGTACAGCTGTACCTCAATTCACAAAGTAATCCATTCTAGAGATGTATTTAGGAGACATGTAAAGTGTATATTTTCTGTCTTAATATATTATTGGTTATTAAGATTTGAGTACATGATAACATATATTAAACAGTAAAACAACAATGTAATGTTCAGTGTGTTCTTGTTATTAATTATTTCTTTACACTGGAAAGAAATGTTCTAGCCAGATTTACCAGAATTCTAGCATCTCTATACTGGACCCTGTTGCACAAATGCTACTGTTGAACAACATTGCCAACCAATGGTTACTACCATGGTGACAATACTCGACAATCAAATTAAGGACTTCACCGGGGGGGGGGGGCACTTCCATTCACGAGTGGATACCATGCGCGACCATGGGGTCTTGAAAAGCACCCTAAACACTAATTTCCATATTCTGAAAATGCACCCCTTAACAAGTACTGGCGTGTGAAACCCTACCCTTAACAAGTATTGGAAACAAAACGATACTCTTGGCAAATATTACCTGAAATGAACTCCTAAACACGTACAGGAATGTTTTATTGTTGCGGGTCCTTCGGTCGTCGGCTTTACCTTATTTGGTTTAGTACGACCCCACGTCCTTCTACACTTCGCGCAAATCGGACTCTTAACACGAAGTGTTGGGGCAAAAAGGACATCCTTTATATAACATTTTAATTTTGTTTTATCATCCCCGCAAATTCGACCCTAAACACGTAATCTTCCTAGCGAAATAGATACCCTTTTTTCATTATTTTTGTGTTTTTGACACCCTTATCACGTTACGTACGTAACGTGCCCTATCGTGAAAAAGACATCCTATTTACGTGTTTTTTGGGTCGCGCATGGTATCCACTCGTCAATGTAAGTGCCCCCCGGGGGGGGGGGACTTTATGGAAATTACCGATGCCTGGCAAAGTTTCCATGATATTAAATTTTATGCTAAATACTCCATGGGCCCATTTCACAAAGAGCTATAATTTGCTTGTGATTGGCTGCTAGACCCCATAATCTTGTTAGGTACCATATTGGTAACTTTTATGAAACTGTTCCCAGACTCCCGGGACCAATGTATCGCACAATGAATGTGGATTAGCCATACTTCCCCACTATATTTCTTCTCACTCAGAGAATCAGAGAATCAGAGAACAACATAATTCATTCTATCTATCTTGATCTGCTATATCACATGTTATTAGTCCAAGAAATGGGCTTAGCTCAATTTATATTCATTCTCTTGCCCCACGTCTTTGGAAAAAAAAATCAAATTTTAAGAAACGTTCATCTCCATGGTATTAGTATGGTCATCTGCCCTTCCATTTTTTTTCAAAAAAAAAAGAGTTCGCTCATATATTTTGGAAAATAGCAGGTGACATGTTCTTCATTGTGAAAAGGATTGTGCTAAGAATGTTAAAAAATATGAAACACTTGAGTGCGAGAGTGATGATGATGATATGATGATGGGGTGATGACGATGCTGATGGTGGTAATAATGCAGATGATGACGCTGCTGGTAATGATGATTATGGTGGTGATCAGGGATGCAAATTTTCAGACTGAAGTCTGAATTCAGAAGTTTTCATATTATTTTTCTGCCATAGAAAACACCTTTTTATATCCCTGACATCCGGGGTGATTATGATGATGATGAAGATGATGATGATGATGATAATGATAATGATGGTGATACTGATGATCACGATGATGATCATGATGCTGCTGATGATGGTGATGATGATGATGATGATGATGATGAAGACGATGATTATAATAGTGATGATGATGGTGATGATGAAGACGATGATGATGATGATGAAGACGATGATTATGATGGTGATGATGATAATGATGATCAGCATCAAGATCATCATCACCATCATAATCATCGTCTTCATCATCATCATCATCATCATGGTGAAGATGATAAATCTCATTTATTTGACTAACCGGCTTCTGGACATTTGTAATGCTCGTCTTTGGAAAATTACAATAACATTTGTATGACTATGTTGAGTTTTAAAATGCAAATATTTTTTCTTATCTAAATTGAAAATTTAATTTTGTATCATTTACAAATAAAACATATAAAATATGTCAGAAACATTGGGGAGGTCCTTGATATGCCTATCAGAATGTAAACTTTTAAGAATATTTGAGAATAGGTCCAGGTCTACCGCCTATTTAATACTGAAAGGGCGAGGAATCATATTATGAAAGTGGTTTGCAATTTGGTAGTAATGGCTAGGCTTACTGGTTGAGGTCCGATAGGGGAATCGGCGTGCCAAAATGCTCACAAAAATAGCATTTTTGTTAGATCATTTTCCTGCAAAATATGTTTATAAAAATTATTTAAAAATAACTATTTTTACCCTTTTAGATTATTTCAAAGTATTTCACTCCCTTTCTTCTTCTTCTTCTCTGTTATTGTTTTATTAGGCTAATTTTTTTTAACGATGCTTGCTGTTATGTGCTACATGTTATTTCTATATAACAATGGTAGAAATACGGTCACTGTAAGTGCAAAGTGCATCATTGATTACATGTTTTTAATTGTATATTTTGATTGTAAGTAAAGTTTTACTTTGAAAAGTAAAAAAAAAGGTCTTCTTCTTCTTTCTTCTTCTTCTTCTTCTCCTCCTCCTCCTTTCTCTTCCTCTATTTTTTTCTCGCTCGTCACACTTTACAAGACTCAATATTTGTGTAAGCTGTAATTCATTTTTTAAAGATTATATAGTCCTGTACTTCGTTCTAAAAACGAGTAAGCCTGGACTAATTTTCATTGTATGTTACTTCCCTTTGTTTTATATTGAATAAAGGTGATACAAAAAATAATATGTGGCCCACTCGAAAAGTTTTAGAAATATTGCACTTAATGTATGTGCATGGGTCATGGGTGTCGAAAGGTGTTCCTGGATGGGGGATGACTGACACAAAACTTGTTCTCGATCTGGAAGAGATTTTATATTTTATATTGTAGTTGGGGACCATTTGCTTCTCGATTCAGGGGCCAGACATGGCGTAGATGACAAAATTAATGCTAACATTTGAGAGCAACGGGAGCAAGATTTTTTTTCAAAGCAAAAAATTCTAATTTTGTGATAGATTTTGACATTATATTTTTTTTGGATAAATCATGTTTCACCCTTTTCTTTTCCTTCTCTTTCTTTTCTAAATTTTAGACTCGCCAAGCCACTGACCACCCTGAACTAAATACTGGAATGAAAAAAATATAAGTAATTAGACCGTCTCCATCACTAGTAAATTTCAAAATGGCATAAAAGACCCATTCTTCCGTAGTAGTTTGTAATGTTAAGATTAAATAGTTCCATTTAATTTATTCATTGTAAGCGCTTTTGGCTTAAAGGGAAAGTCGTGAATGGGGTCCATCCCCCCCCCCCCGACAAGGCCCACATCTGTACGCCAGTGGGGGTGGATCCTTAAGAAAAGTGTAATGTTCTCAAAAGACTATACATTCATGTAAGGACTAGCTCAGTAATAAGAGCGTAAAGCGAGAGCTGAATTTTTGAAAATTTACCTGAAAATGTGTCATTTTGCAGGGGCGGATCCAGCTTTTGCCAATAGGGGGGGGGGGCGAAAAATATTTTCATCAACATGTTTCTCGATTGGCCGCTATAATCTGATTTTTTGTTGGTTTTTCAGGGGATAGTCCTAACTAAAGACTGAAGTTTTAGTTTTTATTGTTATAAACAGGATAAGGTATCTCATGTGGTCTTAATATAATGCGCGAAGCGCGAGCTCAAATTCTTTGATATTTTATGTCCTTAGACCCGAAGATTCTGAGCAGTTTTTATAATTATGAACAAAGATAAGTATCCAACTAAACAATGCGAGCGCGAAGCGCGAGCAGAAATTTTAATATAGTAACGTGAAAAGGGACTCAATAGTGACGGATTTTACTGATTAATGAAAAGGATACAAGTATCACCAATTAAATAATGGGTGTGCGAGGCGTGAGCTCAAAATTTTTGATATTCCGACCTGGAAACTGTCTAAGCACGTTTTATTTTAATAAAGAACAAGCTGAGTCTCAAACAATTGAGCGAAGCACGAGCTTAAATCTTTACTGACATGATAAAGGGGCATTTTGAGAAATTTTGGTAAGAATTGGTAAGAGGAGGATAGGTATCTTACATATCAAACAAAGCGAGCGCGCAGCGCGAGCTGAAATTTTTCATATTTGTGTAGATTAAACAAAATAATGAAAGCTTGATGTGCGAACTAAGATATTGTGTGCAAATTGATTTCAGAACTGGACATATTAAATACCATTTAATCCTCTTGAATGAGAATCATTACACAGGCAATGCGAGCGCGAAGCGCGAGCGAAATTTTTTTATATAATTTCTATTTTCCAATTTTCCCCTCACCTTTTTCTTGTTTCCGTTCGGGTCGGGCCGGCCGTTTACGAGGCTGTAAATTACACATCATGGGTATAATACCACTTTCTTACTTTTCTATTTTTCATCGTTTCTAATCAAGTTTAAGAGTACAATTTTTTCAGCAGGTTGCCAAAAAATAGGGGGCCGGGGCCGTCTCGGCCCCCTCCTGGATCCGCGCCTGTTTTGAGGACTCTTGTTTATTTCATAGCCATTCCTTTTAGACACTATTTTGAATGACGTTCAAAAGGGCCCGGTAAAATAAACGGGGCAAGTGCGCTTGGTCTGTGGGGATGTATAAAGTTTTTAAACATAATGCCATGTATAAAAACATCAACATGAACATCCCGGTGGGCCGGGGGAGTCAAATATATTGCTGTGGCACTCGCGTGACCAAGAAATTCCCAAACACCCCTTGAACGAGTTTTTCTTTGTGTGCAAAACTAGCCCCCTAAACAAGTATTTCGCGGGCATTATTTACACATTTTGGCCCCTAAACAAGATGTCGCCAAAATATGACCTCGGGGAAAAAGCTTGGGAAAAACATACCCTAAACACGTTTGGCTAGTCTTAAAAAAAAAGCTGTGGGGAAAAACATACCCTAAATACGTTTAACCCCGCGACTAACCATTGACCAGTCTTTCAAAACCACCCTTTTTCTTGAAAATCTGTTTTTGATACCCTTAAGGAGTCCACGCGCGGACCGCGTCCAAAACTGAAAAAAACACCCCTTTAGTCTATTTAATCCTGCATGGATTACATGGACTGTGGAAGAGCCGTGGTGTAGTGGTTCTGACTCTCGCCTTGTAAACAGAGGGTCGTGTGTTCGAATCCCACCGCGGTCTAGCGTCCTTTGGCAAGGCGTTAATCCACACTTTGCCACTCTCGACCCAGGTGCTAAATGGGTACCCGGTAGGATGCGAAAGATATTGTATGTTTGATTTTGCCAGCGCCATAATGAGGCTGCGATGAATGCAAGGAATGCTCCCCAGGGAGTGGAAATTGTGCACTTTTCGTGCGGGATAGAAATGAATCCAATGACCGGGGTAATAATATGCTGTAACGCGCTTTGGGCCATTCTGGGAAAAGCGCTTTATAAAAATTGGCTATTATTATTATTATTATTATGGATTTCCCCCATCCACTGGATATTGATGATCTGTATTTCTGAAATGATCGGTTTCAGTCATCACGGACATATTGGGTCAATGGTTTCATTCAATAACAATAACGAAATTCCGAGATATTCCTAAAAGTGATGGTCATCAATCACGTGAAGGCCTAGGTAGGCCTATACGACAATACCATAATCATGACCATGATCACCGTGTACCATCCCCCCGTATAATCATGACCATACCCCCATACTTAGCTTGTCATCAAAAATAGTATTCGACCATAAAATTTTTGGGGTGATAACATAGGCACAGGCCACCCCACCTGAAATATTGGCAATTACATGTATCCCGCATGTATCCCATCCCCATCCAGGGGCGTCGATCCATTTTTCAGATGGGGGGGGGGCAAAATCATGAATCAATTTTCCAAAGGCGCTCGATCACACCCACACACATATGCCTACTATATATATGTGTACATATATATATATATGTATATACACACACACACACACACACATATATATACATATATATATATATACATATATATCTCACCAGCAGATTAATGCGAGCGCGAAGCGCGAGCTGAAAATTTTGATATTTCGATCTGAAAAAAAAATTGAGTTTAATGGACGTTTTTAATAAAGAACAAGATATATATATCCAACAAAAGATTATTGCAAATCGAGTGGGAGTTCTTTTGAGGTTTAGAACTGAAAACGGGACCATATTCACCTATTTAATCATGGAAAGTATGGATTTTTGTTACAAAAATGATGCGAGCGCGAATCGCGAGCTGAAATTTTCTTGATATTCCAATCTGAAAAGTGGACATTTTGAGCACGATTTTAGACGAAGAACGAGTTGTGTATCTCAATCTCGCTTGCTGATTTCTGTGTAACATTACAATCTTATTTTATTTTTAGCACATGCGGAATTATTGGTGGGGCAAAATGATATGTTTGCCCCCCCATATTTTCATTGGTGGGGCGATCATCCCCCCTGCCCCCCCCCCCCCCCCCTATGTGACCCCATCCCCCCCCGAATCGATCGCCGGCACCCGTGCCAATCGGTGACAAAATGACATCTCAGAGGCCTAAACTCTTTTAAAGGACTATTGTTTCGATGTCTTTGAGGCAAACATTTTGAGAAGTATATATATATATACATGTACCCCTCAACATTTTGAGCGATATATACTATTATATACCCCTCAAAATGTTTGCCTCAAAGTCATACTCCTCATGTCTGCCTCATCGAAACACCAACTACGGTACCTGGTACACTGAATCGCGAGAGGGTTAAGATAGCTCTTTAGGTTTATATAAATCTATGGCTCTGATCCACGCCACGGCCACCCCGCACCCAAGTACCGGTACCATACATTTTGGCGGCGCCACATTACATCACTATTCCGTATACGTGCACCGTTGCATATATATGCATTCCACATACGGTATGCGTTCATGCAGTGCAGAGGTAAATGTCAGACGAGTGGAGGGACTCATCTACATCGGTCTACGAAACCCTATCGTATTTCTGATATTGTCTCTATTCTGTTGGACCATTCAGTCACTTGCAGGGAAGACAAGATAAAGAGGAGGACAAAATGGGTACGTTTATTGGACATGCATTACCGGGAGCATTTTTCATCATCGTTTCCATCTGGTGGATAATCCAGTTCGTGTACACGAAGATTGTCCTAGACAACGGCCGTCAGCGCCCGCGGTCTCGGCTGATGTACTGCCTACACCGAGTTCCCATTGAAGGGTCTTTAATCGTGTTTGGAGGCGTTGTTGGCTTCATTGGTGAGATGATGTATCCGGCTCCAAAATGGACGCTCATCGACAGTGAGGGTCATTGGAAGCACCAAGTAGAATGGCAACACGTAACCATGTACACATACTTCGCACTTTATGGTGGGATTATGGTGATGGGGAGAAGCTGTGTGCCGTCCGTAGCTGGGAAATACGAGAAAGCATTTGGTGCTCTTGCGTTTGCAGTCGAGGGTTTCCTCTTTCATTTCCATACCCATGGCAGGAGCGATCTTGATGTTCAGCTACATACGATGCTGGTGGTGGCCATCTTTATTTGCTTTTTGTCAACGTCAGCAGAGGTGTGGCGGCCGAAGGACACGTTGGTGGAGCTTATCCGGATCCTATTCACGCTGGTGCAAGGCACTTGGTTCTGGCATGTCGGCATCGTCCTCTATATACCACCCGGTGGTGAGCCTTGGGATCCAGAAGATCACCTCAACGTCATGTTTACCACCGTCATGTTCACGTGGCACATTCTTGTCGACATGCTTGTACTCTTCTTTTTCTACGGCATCACAAAGCTGGCATTGAAAATGTGTGGCTTTTCGTCGGTCCGGTATTCCCAGATGAGCAATGGTCCCGAGGAACATGAAGTTAAACTCTTGGGAAACAACACAGAAGCAGGAAATCATCTACTTGGAGGAAGTGAATCGGACTAATAACACATCTCTAGGAAGTTGGAGTTTCAAGTAGCAATTTATTTCTGTATACTGTATTTAGGTCAGATCTCTTACATGTAAATTATGTAAGTGCTCAGTACTTTCAGCTGTGTCGTGCTTATAGATTAAATAATAGCCATCGTGAGGGCTGGAAGGACATTGATGTGTATTCTTATGCCCTTCTGGCTCAGATGTCCAGTACTTTTGATCTAATTCATGTGCAAATGTTTATTTCAGAATTGTAATGATTAGTAAAGTACTGAGCTTCAAAGCTCTGCAATATTATGATTTTAATGTGGAGGTAGTGATAGAGCTATATGATTTTATTCTAAATTCCAGAGATGAAACTTCAATATGTATAATTTTAGTTTGCTGAATGACAAAAATTAAGGCTGCATTTGACTGCATTGGCCAAGAGGATAATTGGTGAGGTCATTGTAATTTGTAACATGTAAAAATATTTCACTACAGGTATCCATGCATTATTAAAAGCTTTTTTTTTAGGCAGATGACCACAAATGACTTATGGAAATGAGGTATTAGAAAAAGAATCAATAAATTTTTGTTTCATCACTTCTTCACGCTCAGAATGAGCAATTTATCAAGTTGACATTATAAGTGTTCAATGTGTGGTGTGAAGTTTTGAACATTTACGATAATATTATTGTTTACTACATTACATACATGTACAAGCCTTATGGAATTAACATGACCATAGTTGCATATAAATAGCACCCCCCCCCCGATAAGAATAACAATAGTTTTTTCACATATTTCACATATAGATGCTGAAAATATGGTTTTCAGCTAGAAGATAGAATTGCCTGAATTGAATAGAATTGCCTCACAGGCTCGCAGTGGTAGACTTCCATCAGAATTGTGTACATCAACTTGACCCTATAGTTGCCCTGCACTACAGTCAAACTGCCACATCAGGGATAGAGCTACTTTTAGAATCACAACAGAAACTTGAATAAATGCTCAGTTGCAGAAAATAAAACTTTTGCAAAGCCAGTAATGTAAACATGTGTAAGTTACAATGTCATGCTTGTGCTGTTAGATTAGGAATTAGATGATTTCAGCCTGCTCTATACAGTCCAAAGGTTGTTTTGCATTTCAGTACCAGTCATAATTCTTTTACCCACTACATTTATTACCGTTAAAACCAGAGAACAATAGATTGTAAAGTACTTGTTAATATTCAACTAAACAGCATCTTATACATTGTTGGTAATGCAGTGGAACAGATTTTGAAGTGAATACTGTACATGTAAGTCGGATCTACAATACATGTACATGTACTGTACAGATCAGGAATTACCAGTACAATGTACTTGTTTGAGACTTGACATGAAAGTTCAAATTTAGAGAATGCAGAAGAATATTAAAAAAAAAGAAAACCCAGATTTTGAAAACAAGCCTGCAAACACTGTCGTAATTTGATGCTAAAACATTGACTCTGATATTAATTATAGGTATTAATGCATTCCAATCCAAATACATATTCTACTGAGCTTGATTTGATCCACATAATGTATCCGGTTTAATTTGGATTATCGTATCAAAGGCATTTTTATTGGTTGATCTTTGCCCTTGTTGGGTGCCCTTTTTCATGATGATATATGGCGCTAAAAATACAGTGTACATAATTTACACTGTACATTCAGATAAATTGAGAATGTCCCATCATTTCAAGGGGATAGCATTTAATTCAATCATTATTTTATTGGATGATATCATTAATTGCTTCCAAGGGATTTTTTTTCTTTTGCAATATACAATGTAACTTTCATCCTGTGTTGAATATAACTGGACTGCAACTTGCAACCAAAAAATTGTTACAAGTTACAAATTAAATTTTATGGAAACATTTTAGATACAGTACTAAGGGGTTTAGATATTTATATCTGAATAAATAGAGTAAATTTACTGAACAAAATTATGAAAATTTCATCAAAATCGGATAACAAATAACAAAGTTATTGAATTTTTAGGATTTGCACTATTCAGGTGAAACAGTTCTAGGCATATCTTCATGAATATTCATTAGGTGGGCTGATGGTGTCATGTCCTCACCTGATCTTTTATATTATATGCACATGATTATGACTTGCACTATGTGATTTAGTGTGTGAAAGTCTTTCACAGATGAACTTCATGTATATGGTCCATGTCAATAAGTGTTTCATTAGGATTCAATACTTGTCAATCAATTTGAGTGTTTTAACAGATAATATCTTATGTCTGCTGGTAGTTTCATGGAGTAAACTATGTAGAACATGCAAGTTGTACATAAAGAATCTCAGAATGATCAGAATATGTGGCAGCGTGTACAGTAGGGTTATGGTACAGAATAGTCCCGGAGGAGGGGGGGGGTCACTTCCATTGACGAGTGGATACCTTGCGTGACCGTGGGGTTTGAAAAGCACCTTAAAAAGATATTTTCCGGGTTCTGAAAGTGCACCCCTTAACAAGTATTGGAAACAAAGTACCCTTGACAAGTATAAGTACAACAATATCTTAATTGTTATGTCACAAATGTCGGCTTTAACTTGACTGAGTACCACCCCACACATGTCCTCCCAAATCGGACCCTAAACACATAGTGTTGGGGCAAAATGTACATCCTTTGTGAAGTATATTTTAGTCTTTTTATACCCTTGAAAATTAGACCATAAACACATAGTTTTTCTCGTGAAATATATACCCTTTTTCATTATTTATGTACAGTTCTATATGTACACTGAACAAAATAAGTTCACCATTGCGTTTTATTAAATACCCTGTGTATGAAAAAACCAACATACATTGTACATGTACATGTAGGCCTACTTGTACATGTATATGGGTTTATGGAGCTATGGGAGTATTATTTTGTTTCATTTGTATGCCATTTGTGTGTACAACACTCCTTTCTTTAATTTTAGATCCAATACTGCATATGTATACAAGGTTAGAAAATGGTATTATTACAGTACCAGGAAAAGTTGCAAGATGATTGGGAAAAAATTATGTAAAGTGCCCTTATTATTTAATAACTTGGTTATTTGATATGTTGTATGAAATTCACGTACATGGAGCCGTTTGCCTTGTTAAACACTGTGTTGGTAAACTTTCTGCTTTGATGACAGTGCCCAACACCTAAATGTATATGAAATGAATTATAATCAAGGGTGCACTTTTTGGTGGTGATGAATGCAATTTATTTGCAAAGTAAGTTTGAAGGTGGTGGTTCTTGCTTCAATGAGGGAATTTTTGCTACATGAATTCACTATTGAAAGCATGCATAATATTTTCTCCTATTACCGTAACTTGCTGTTACAATGTACATGGAGTTGGGCTTGACCATTCAATTTCTCATCTACCAGGTAGCACCATGGTAGCACCCATTCATTATGTGCATGCGGCCATGCAATCATGCATAACCTTTGAAGAGATATTGGCAATGATGCTCAGACAAAAGGAAATTTTAGGTTGAATAGTTGTTGTTTGAGCTTGGATCTGTGTGGATCAGAATCACCCCATACAAAGTATGTTGACATATTCTATACATGTAGGCCTCCATGTGCTTTATGTAGTCTTCTGATTATTATAGAATGTGACTTTGTGTTGGCCTTTAGTGGATGCTTTTCACCTCAATGCATTTTTACAGTATGTACAGCATTTTACAGTCAGTTATAAAAAGGAGCCTCAAACTGTTGAAGCTCCTTGATTGTATAGTGTTTGTGCTGCTATGCATACATTGATTTTATATCATCTTTTATCTTATCTGGGTAGTGTTGTCTGTGCACTGTGATCTAGAAAGACATTAAGTTGCAATTTGCTTGCATGTAATGTAGAATTAACCAAGCCAGGATTGCATGATTGAACATGCATCTAGAGCATGCAGTCTCAATGTTTACATCTTATCACCTTCTACATGTCTCCTTGCAGTATTTTTCAATCTACTTGGGATAATTATGTCATTACTCAGGCCTGCATTAAACCTACTGCAAACAGATTCTCGAGCTCTATTGTTTTAATGCAATCACTGGCATTATATACTGTTGGCTCAATAAAGAGGCCTTCCAGCTTTATTAGGCCTATGTAGATCTACATCATTTAATGATGTACTGGTCAAGTACATGTACAGTCTGGAGGTTCTATTTTAACCATGGAAATGTTATTCCTTGGTTTTCCTTGGCACAATTTGAGTGGATGCCATGATGTAAACACAAAGAGAGTTTGTACATGTATTTTAACTCCATGTACCATCTGGTGTATGTAATCTCTTTCTCATAGAAAATGCAAACAAGCCAATATGGTTTCAAAGGTAAATATCCAAGCCAATCCAAGAATTTAAAGGGCCAATGTTTCATTAGTGATACCTAATCAAAGCCACTGATAGGACTGACTGAAATTTTCACCACAAATTGCATGGTGTATAAGTAGCAGAAAACACTGAATTTTAAAGTACTAGTAATCTGAAAAAGGTATTTACGTGTATCTTAGAGTTCCAGTAGGTTGTGTCCATGGAAATATTACCCCATCATGAATCCACCATCAAATAGTCCAGATTTGATGCAGTTCAGAATACATGTAATGTGGCTCAGCATTATTTTTTTCAGATTGTTGCAAGTGTAGCTTACATGTATCATCTTGGTAAATAAATAAGTGCAGTGCCTGTGTATGGGAAACGACCTTCGCCGGCAAAATAAGCCATATTATTTGAGAATATCGTTCACGATTTTCTTTTAAAAATGAGATTGGATGAATCTTCCTAAAAGGAGGGCTTGTTTGCAGCTCATTCTGGTCCTGAACTCTTCATGAAAATGTATCAAAGGCAGCATCCATGAATTCATGAAACATACATGTATTGTGATACACCTTGAATCAAGACTCCACTGTTCTATTACAGCATTCAACTCACTCACTGTGTGCTAAATTATATGAAAAGTTAATGAAAACTGTCTGAAAAGGTCGCGTATGTTTGAGCCTGCTCTTACATGTACATATCATTATTCACAATCATACGGTAAACAATGCTGGATACTGTGGCCTTCTTCAGTTGAGAAGTGTTATTACTTGTACTTGTAGGCATACATGTACATGTACTCTTGTATTAGTATGGAAAATTTGCAAACATCTCAGATGGGATTGATCTCATTGAGCAAAACGGCTGTTGTGTAGCCTACCATTCTAGTGGCATTTCAGAGCCAATCCTTTTTAAATTATAGACACTTTCTCCAACTAACAAAAAACATATTAACGTAGTTCATGACGAAAAAAAGGTTTGTGCTGTTGGAAATCTTGCACATTTGCACAAGATGTACAAGACCTACAGGTAAGAAAATTAAGAGAGTTTTCTTTTCATGCAAGCCAGTGTCCACTCCTGTTTATATTCAATGAGTGAAATATTTGCACATTTGATTATGGGTGAAAAATATGCCTGAAAAAATATTTATGAAAGGTTGTCACAAAAGTTGGTTCAGTGTTGAAATAATAATGATTATAACAATATGCCACTAATATACTTGTAGTGTTTGTCACAACAGAACGACACCTCTATAGCACTTAAAATAAAATGATTTATTTCTGTCTAGGTTCTGCATGCAATGGCCCATGTACATAGATCATAAAATGAACTGTGATTTGTTATTTACAGAGTACTTTAATACAGTTGGGCTTTGATGTATGATATTTATTTTGTGCAATGTATATGTGTTTCTTTCAGTAAAACATAAACCTTTGAATTCACTGTGTTATAATGTTTTAAATATGGGATGATTGCAAGAACACAGGGCAAATCATCAATGACACAAAGTAAAAAACATCTCAGTTAAAAAAAAGAAGAATATCTTGCATATGGAAAAAAAGAAAAGAAAAAACAACTTTTAACAATAAACATCAAAACTCAAAAAACTTTTTTTCTTTATTGGTTGATGACCGTATGCAATATATGTTTGAAATTTTGATGGATAAAATTATGTATTGCAGCATTGTACTTACATGTAAATGTGAATAATTTAGCAAATTGTCATTGATTGAAGGTTGATGAATTGATTTTAACATTGTCTTATAAATACATGAGCATGTATGTATTTTAATATTTTTGTGAATTCATTTCTTTACATTCTTTTTAAGTCTTTTTAAAGACTTGTGTATTCAAGAATAATCACACATGCAATGAATTTCGTTGAACTATGATTTGTATGAAAATTGTGTAATTTGATATATTATCAGTCGCGATATCAGGCGAGGCTCGTGGTTCATGAACCACTTTGTTCATTTTGGGGAAAAAAATATAGTATACAAATAATTGAAGAATTGTGCAGCCCTACATGTATCTCTATTTACTTTGTATATACTTGTAGCATTCCTTTATAGATTACTTTTACCTAATTTTGTGAAGTCATAGACTAACAAATCCACTCTCTTCTGACCGATGATGTGCATGTTGTTCGGAATAATTTAGCTTTGATCTTGGTATGTGGTGTATGTTTATAAATCATAAACGGACACTGAATTGGATTACGATCTAACATTAAAATTGTCATTGATTTCATGTTTGACATTATGTTTGATATTCGTTTTTAGTGCATATGTATTATTGCTACCATGGACCTACTTTGTTTTGTTAAGCAAAGAGTGATACTTACAAAAAGGGATCTTGTTTGATTTGAGACTCTCAAAATCTAGTTAGTTTTGAGTTGCCATATTGATGAATATGATAATGAGCATTTTCCCTTTAATGGTAAATAAATGAATTGTACATGTACAAGTTTAAGAAAAATACAAAGGGAACATATTTCATTATTCTATGTTTCAGTATCTTTAACTTGCACATTTTACCTCAAAACTGATTATTCACAATTCATATGAGTGCATGCCAAAGTTAGATCATAATATTGAAGTACTGCAAGTGTATGAATTCAGAGTACTTTATTTGTAATTATGCAGAAAAATATTCTCTACAAATTATGAAGATCTATATTTAAGCTCTATAGAATATTAATGTACTAGATTCAGATTGGATTGTTTGTATATATGTGTACCTTATGTATTGTTATTCATGGAGAAATTTTTCCTTTTTTCTTAATTGTGACTTCCTCTATATTTATTGTCAAAAATAAAGTTATATTTTGATGGTGATACATTTATGTTGATGTGAAATATCTTACATTCTCTCACATGCTTGACTGTGAGTCATGTGATTATGTTTTTTGTGTTCATGTAGAAAAATAGGGGATAGTTGACAAGTAATTTAAGTTCAGGATTGATTTTAGTTTGTCTTCAATTATCTGTATGGTCAGCCATCAATGTCATTAATCACTCATGTCAGTAGTATATGTATTTTTCTCTCAACGGGATATGTGAAGTTCACACTTGTTTCTTCAAAGACAAATTTCACTCAAAATTGATGTTAAAAAAATATGGAGTTGATTTCAACTACATGTAAAAAGGTGACTCATTTTGTAGTTGATTTGAAATTTTTTAATTAGCTTTCGGATCATGCATTGCCTTTATTTAAAAAAAAATTCTCTTAAATAGCCAACATAGTTGGCTATATATAACTTGCTCTATCTGAGTTAAGTTTGACTTTGTGAAATTTGACTCCAATCTGAGTCCACTTTTTCTCCCTGACTATGTTTACAGAAATATTTAAGTGCAAATTCTTTAAAAAGCAAAGAAAGGAAAGATTATCGGGTTCTACCCAAGACATTTAAACATTATGAACTTGATAATGTCCATTACAGATGCAAAATAGAAGCAAAAATCCCGAGATTGATGGAATGATTGTTTACTATGTATGTACATGTATTGTGTCAGAATTGAATTTTTTTCTTCCATAAATTGGGCTGTGAAAATGACAGTATTTCAGACTTTGTTAATGATTTTGTTTGTCTAATTGACAGGCCAGTTGTACAAGATGACTATAGATCAGTCACTGACGTTGATAGCTTGCATTATGTTGCATGTCGGTTTAGTTTTTTTTTTATCATAGAATCCTAAATATATAACTGGATAGTGTGGGTAAAGTGTGTTTGATTTATGTTTGTGTTATGACATTTATTTCCTTCCACTTTTTAGGAACTAATTTATGTTTTGGCTTTGAGTTTTTTTTTAACAATTTGGATATGAACTATCATGTTTATTTAATTGTTATAATTTTGTTTTATACATGAAATAATAATACACAGCAAGAGTGTAAAAAAGTGCATTTCACACTCTTTGTATAACAATTTTATCATTTTTTAGGAGCCATGTCATGATCTTTTCAGAACAAAGGACGTATTGTTTTCTTTCGAGGTTTTTATTGGAACTATGTATATGATACATTTATTTTCCCCGTGATGGAAATTGATGTCTCTTTAAAAATCAAACCACTTTTTATGATTGAACAACGTAGCAACTTAAGGTGTTGGATCTGATTATGTTTTCTATTTTCCTACTGAAAAGGTCAAGAGAAAATACAGTGTGAGGTGAATGAAATGTGATCATTATTTTTACTGTATAGGCCCTATTCTTCTCTGCATCAGCATGATCAGTGACTCAGTCTGATGGAAAAAAGTTTTTTTTTGTAAAGTCTGGTTTACACGATATAGTATGCATTCATGCAGGCAGTGATTTTAAATGAGATTGGTTCCATTTTTATTGATATGGAAATCATAATGATTATGATTAATTAACTGTAAATTGTGATTGCTTTGATGAAGTACTTTTATTTATATTGACCAGTCTAAGGCCCTTCAACACACAAAGAATATACAATTGATTTTGAAATTAATTGTAACTGCAAGTTTATGATGAAGCACTTACAAAAGCTTGCACTTTATGGTCAATATTGACTTATCTTTCTGTAATACAGATGGCATGACCCAGAACTCATCAACATGTGAAAAGAAAAGTCCATTGCATTGTCAACTGAATAAACTTGAATGTGCAAATTCAATTTCATTTGAAGCATAAGTGTGTGTGTTTTATTATTTGCTTCTTCGTTTGTAACAAGGTGTTATGGGAGACTAAAGAATGTCAAAGTTGGTAGTTTACGTGTGAGAAAGGTGAAAATCGCTCCAAAAATGACGGATGGTGACAGGATAAAAGTTAGAAAAAGTGAAACTTGATCACGAGTGTGGCAGGCAGAATAACTTGTTGTGTCAGGAGAGAACATCATGTGATTGGTAACACTCCCATGATTTCATTTTCTGTTCTTGATATGACAAATAATCTGTTCTCTATGATCTCTGTGAATAGAATGATTACCACCCCAATGGAATTACAGTATGTATACTTTTTGGACCCCTGAAACCGTCCCTTGGGAAAGTTCTTATAATTGTAGGTATAGCATGTTCTAGTAGGATCCATGGGTATAGCATTGTTGTTGGGAGAGAAGCTGGATATATGGGGGGGGGGGGTAAGAAAAGGGAAAGGTAAAGTAAGTAAGGAAAGCAAAAATTGTAAAAACATTTAGGGGTGTGTGTATTTTTTTTTTTTTTGGGGGGAGGCTACTAGAAAGGTGTGGCATATTCAGCAGGGGTATATTTTGTCTGTCACATTTTTTAGTTATATTCAAGCTCCTATTGATTGTGTGTGATTGTGTTGCTTGTGACACATATTCACTGTGTTCATGGTGTTGAGTTCAAAAGTCAGACTCCAGAGCAGAAGCATACGTAGGATTTTTGAAGGGGGGGGGGTCAAGCTGAAAAAAAAGTTGACAAGCAAATAAATCAAGGGGTTGAACCCATGTGACCTCCTCCCTGCGTACGCTACTGCTCCGACCAGTCATTTAATGTCATACCCCACACACACATTTTCATGATTTTCTGCCATTTTTGCATGTCTCGTCTGCATAGCTGAGCCAGACTATGGGAGCCCCTTTTCCGACGGTGGCGTCTATCTAAACCAAGGTTAAGTTTTTTAAATTATCATAACTTAGAAAGTATGGACCTCGTTCATGAATCTTGGACATAAGCATGATAAGGGTAATCAAGTATCGCTGAATATCCTGCCTGGGTTTCAGGTCACACGACCAAGATCAAAGGTCATTTAGGGTCAATGTACTTAAACCATGTTGGGGGAATCAACATCAAAATCTTAACCAAGGTTATGTTTTGGAATTGTCAACATAATCTTAAAAAGTATATGAATCTAGTTGATGAAACTTGGACATTAGAGTAATCAAGTATCACTGACGTTGAATATCCTTCCTGAATTTCAGGTCACATGAACAAGGTCAAGGCCATAAAGAGTAAATGAACTTAGCCCGTGTTATGAAATCAACATTGAAATCTTAACCAAGGTTAAGGTCTTGAATTCCTATCATATAACTTTGAAAGTAGGCCTATATGGATCTAGTTCATGAAACATGAACATCCATGAATATGAAACATCCACTGCATATTGGTTAACCCTTTACTTTTTTCAATATATTGATTTTTATGTACTGATTGTTATTTCTAATTGTACCTTTTTGATGTCAATGAAAGTGAATTTTTAATCTAACTTTGAAAGTTTATGAAAAGTTTAGGCTATTAAACGTGCACATGATGGTAATCAGGTATCACTGTTCATGTTACACGAATCTTATGTCACATGATCAAATTCAAAGGTCATTTTTTTGGTCAAATCTGTATTGATCACATAAATCGTGTTTTTTGTGAAATCGACAATGCTGTTATTGAATCGCGTAAGACAGACGAGATCGCCAGAGGCGTTCCACTATTAATTACACTGTTAGAAAATTTATCCTTAAAATAAAAGAAGTTCCTGCAGCAGAGTCTCGAGAACACCTGTAATCTTACCGGATTGCGTAATCTTACTGGTATTTGGTGTATGGACTCTTACAATTTTTTTTTAATAAAACACCCTTTTCCCCTTTTTAAATAGAACTGTTCTGTTAAATTGCAGAAAAATCCTGTTTTATTAATTTACAGAATGATTCTGTTATTGCTTTTTGCAAAATCTTCTTTCTATTTTCTGTAAAATCAGTTTTTTTAACAGTGTATCTCCATATATATTATGGAATCATCGCCATGCCATCCCGATTATATTTAATTTGATCACTATGATGACTATCATATCTCCCGGATATGTCTCTGAAAACTGATAAATCTATAAAATGAAATCGAAGATCGCTATATCATCTGAACCTTATATAGGAATAAACTAAAAACGGAGGTGAGAAACATTCGCTGGAACAATTTCAAACTACTTAGATATATATTGCAGAACCATTTATACTCGGTCCTATTTCACCCTTTTATTTTCCCTTCCAGCATATAAAATTGAGTGCATGTTTAGCTTGGCGGATTCAGTGTGATTTTTTTTTACGTCAGAGTTAATTATAAATCACTTTTGTGTATCTTCCTCAAACATAGAACAACATCTCCGCTATCGAGTGATAATGTCCAACGAATATGTACATACATTTTTGCTAAATGATTATTGCAAACCAAAATATTTTAAGTCACCATGAGGTCAATGAATTGGATAATTTCTATTCTAGATAATTAGAAATTGTTTCCTATCTATCATAATCATGACAGTAACAATGGAAACTGAACATGACGACCGTACACTGTTAGAAAATTTATCCTTAAACTAAAGAAGTTCCTGCAGCAGAGTCTCGAGAACACCTGTAATCTTACCAGATTGCGTAATCTTACAGGAAATTTGTATTTGGTGTGTGTAATCTTACAAATTTCCTTGAATAAAACACTCTTTTCCCCTTTTTCTAACAGACCTGTTCTGTTAAATTCCTGTTTCATGAATTTAAAGAATGATTCTGGTATTGCTTTCTGCAAAATCTTCTTTTATTTTTCTGTAAAATCAGGGTTTTTTTAACAGTGTACACATTTTGTTTTGATCATTATCAGAGCAGAAAGTATCAAATGTTTTTTAATAGATTTCTTTTCTTCAAAATACTGTTTTTTATTCAGTGCTGACCCGTTGAGCTGACCGTTGAAATACATCTATTAATATTGATATTACGCTGAACTCATAAATTTCACTCATGAAACAGAAATAGTCTTCTCTGACATATGAGCGTGATTAATGGTGCTTGATATTGAGAGAGATAGAAAGAGAGACAACGCTGTTTATAATCTACATAAACAACCCGATATTCCCGGCTGATATACGTATATACGTGTAATGGTTATCCAAACGAATACCCCAAATTATAGTTTCAAAAGATGTTATAAAAATGCTTGTTATTGATATCAGAATATCCAAAGGTGACTTCCACCGATGACTCGGTGGAAGAGAGCATGGCTATACGAATGGAAGGTTGTGGGTTCGAACCCCAGCAATACATACACTCTAAAAAATGAAGTGCTAATTCAGCTCTTAAAGAGCGTGTATAGTGACTGCACTTCGGAGTGCTGATTTTTCTCGTTCAAATTTGAACTACACAAATCAGCACTCCAAAGTGCAGTCACTATACACGCTCTTTAAGAGCTGAATTAGCACTTCATTTTTTAGAGTGTACATATAAAATTTGATCTTCTGCTCATGCACTGGCGAAATGAACAAATAGATAAATAAGTAAATAAGTAAATTAATCAATGAATTATAAATAAATAAATAAATACAAAATAATCAGGACGCATCTGCGACAAAATTTGTTAAAATTCTCAAGCGAGAGAAATCTAATTTTGTGATATAGGTTACCCTTTACCTCATACCCTTTTCATTTCCTTCTCTTTATTTTCTCTTTCCCTTTTCCCCTTGATCATGTGACTTTTTATGGGGGGAGGGGCTATGGTTCCCAATTCCCCCACCTGAACACCAGTGTTTATGTCTAATTACAAGATTATATCAAAGCCATTTTCTGTGTGTGACTCTGACCACCCCCCCCCCAAAAAAGAATGAGCCAGTGTTTAATTTCTCCCCTCACATTTCGATTTGATTTTCGATCTTTGTTGATTTTTGCCGGAGTTTTGTTCTGAATCAATGTGGCTGAAATATTGGTATAAAAAGGGAGGTGGATACTGTTCACTTTCTCAAATAATGTATCATAAACTCGATAAGAACTCACTTCTTTACATGACTGTCATTGATTGTGTAAATGTGACAAGTAAGGGTATTGCTTATTACGGTGCAGTTATTGACATTAAAAATGATTTAATTCGTTTAAATAGTTTAATGTGTGACTGGTATGTTTGTTTGCTTGCTTTTATTTCTGCGTTCAAAGTGTATGTTGATTATGGGAATCGAAACCTAGGCATGATTAATTGCACAATGATAATCTTTTGTCTTACTTACCCCTCCTCCCACCCCCACAAAAAATGAAAACATCGCACGAAATAGATTATACTGATAGCAAATTTTATTTCATTTTATAGCTGCTGATTTCATGTCCCCCTCTTCTTTCAATTTGGCGCATGTTACTTTCAATACCCTCGGCAAAAAAAGTAGAAGGTTATTGTCCACTCATTTTGGTGACAAAAACTTATATCCTTATTATTTTGCCAAATTCCCCTAACCAAATAAAACTATACATAAAAATGCACTATAGCCTATAAAATGGCATAGATAAATAAAATGAAATCATAAAAGGGATCTACATGAAACACAAACATAAAATGCTTTCCGATCTCAATAATGACGTCTGAATAAATAACGATAAATATTACATGTTTGTTTTATAAGCTCTCTGTGATAAACGACAGTGATGTTTGGAATTTTTCGAGGGGCGCCATGTAACTGTCAAGAGTTATTTTTTGACAAGCGCCCTCACTCGACTGATACAGTTTTAGCCGAGTCTCATGCATAGATTTATATAACTTTATGGTCTCATGACAATCCACGGAAATAAAAGGAGTTATGACAATCACTGATATGTGATCTGTATCGATAAAATTAGATATCTTGGGAAGATATTGGGCTACGGATTAGAGTTCGGTTTTGTTTGATTTTTTTGGGGGGGTTATAATGTGGTATTGGTTTTTGGCGAATGTGGCAAAATTTTCAGAAAACCAGGAAAAAAGGAAGAAAATAATAGGATCGCAACAAAGGGGCAAAAGTCACATTCAATTGAAAAAGCAATTTCCCGGGAAAAAACCGATAAAGAAAAAAAATAAGGGGGGGGGGTATTCATCAGGCACAAGTATTTGCTCTACAACGCTATATATAAAGAGTCAGATGACATCTGCCAACATTTACAATAACTATTTAATCGCACTCATGATTATGTACAAAGATTTTTATTTTCAAAAGTGGGGACTTTAATTATTTCTTCCAACAAAATATACATATATGATAATGATTCCAATTTTACCAATCTTGGGCGGAAAACCCAGGCCGGGGGACGACCCCCTACTGGGACACAAACCTTACATTTTGGGTGATAACCTTCTTTTTTTTGGGGGGGGTGGGCTTGTCAAAGCTTCCAGCCCCTGGTCCCCTATAAGTGGCCTTACTTTGGGGGCAGATTTGCGCCCATGCTACCAATACTTATAACATGATTATGAGAATTGTTATTAGATTATATTCAGTCGAATGATAAGCAAGGGTACGGTACGCACGGGGTTGAAAATTTATGTGGACAAAAATTATCACCGCCCCCTGCAGACAGTTGAATTGAGATAATTTTGGAGAACAAAAAAGTTCGCAACTTTTCGCTAGCAATTAGATTTTGATTAGAATAAGAAAAATGGATCGTAAATATTTAAAGCAACATTAAAGAACATTGTGGATCGGTTGTCAGGAAACTTCGATGCTAATACAATATAATACAAAAATAGAATAAAATTGTTATGTATACAAAATGTTTGAGGGCCTCCATCAGCCCCAGCTGTTTGACAACACGATAATTTTTATGGGTACGGATTTGAAAAGGATGAATAATGAATGCATAATCTTCTCAAATAATGTCGTAATTTGTAAACAAGTATAACATAGAACTGCAGTGTATAGAACAAAATAAAATTTAAAGAATAAAAAATGAAAAAGAAAAGACAGGTACTGCGAACAACATTACTAAAGGAGCATCATGAAAAGGAAAGGGGCACTAATTTTCAGCCGAGATGATTATGTTTGAAAGAATGCATGCTTTGTCTGTCATTATATAGACCGAGCGATTCTTTTCCTATATATGCCAATGGATTGATCATTATATGACAGGGTTACAGGACTTTTAAAATAAATGCTTTTTTTTACTTCTTTATTTTTTTAAATAATTTATATTATGAAATCACATTCTCCCTATGCAGCTAACGATAATGTTTGAAGCCCAGTGAATATGGGTTTACTGTGCAGAATGGAGGTATATCAATTTTGTAAATTCAAATTAATGTTTTTGATGGATGAGAAAATAAAAAAAAGGAATATCATATAGATGGCGATGGTGATTAGGGTGATGATAATGGTGGTGATGGTGATGATGATAACGATGATTATGATGGTGATGATGATGATGAGGATGGTGATGAATATGATGAGGATGATGGTGATGATGATGATGCTGATTATGATTTAAAAAGTTTTTTTTTATTGAAAGAGGGGACAAATTATTGACATAATCCAAATATAAAAGAAGGAGATAATGTTAATGTCTTGAGTTAATCAGGGACGGCGTCTGGATTTTGTTAGTGGAGACGTTAAAATTTGACGTCATTTTTCTTTCTCATTTTAAATTTAAAGAGTTACTCGGGTACTCGCCCCAGTCCTCTTGTTTTGTACTCGTCTGCTCCTTTACTTTTCTTACTCCATCCTTGTTATTTTCTTCATTTCAACACACTGGAGAGTCTCTCTCTTCTACTACTATTACTTATTCTTCTCACAAAATCAGGGAAAGTTTTCAGGAATACGCTTCTCCATCTCCAACAGGTGGTGGGATCACCGCATGCGACACGCCTCCTCCCCTCCCCCTATACATGCAGGCTGTATCCCATGCAACAGTGGTTTAAAAAACCCCAGCGAAGTTGACTTAATAAAAAAACCTAGTATTAAAAATAAATTTCTTAATTTGTCCTATTAGAACAAAAAAACTTAGTCTTGGATTTAACGATTTTGCTTTATAATGGTGATTTCCTGAGTTACTTTTCCTTTCCATTTCTGCCCAAACTGGTAAAACCACTCCTCATCCACGCTTGGTTGATTGACAAGCTGCTTGCACAGATTACAGACAGCATGCAAGGCCCATTTCGCGTTGTGTTGTTTGCCGCGAATCGGATCAGGAGGTGAATGTACCTTCCCAACTTTTCTTGGATTTATACTCGGAAATCAAGTCAAGCTGGCGTGGTATTCAGACGAAGACGATGAAGGGGTATGTGATTTTTCAAAAATCTAACTAATTTAGTAGTTTACATTGCAAATTCTTCGCAATTCTAGTTCGAAATTGAGAGAGGGAGTTCGATTTTGCATCGGTACGTCGGCGTCTCTCACAGGCGGAGCACGCGGGGCAATAGGTAGTGTGTGAGAGTGTGTATGTTCCAAGACTGGCCGTGAGGGGAGGTGTGCATTGTCTACGTGCAGTCAGCCAGCCGGGTGCTCCGTCAATGTGTTTATCACCGAGTGGTGGAATGATGTTTAAACACGATTTAAAGTTTAAAGGGCCGCACGTTTTTCGCTGTGCGGGGATTTTCTTTTTCTTTGTTCATATAGATTCATCCACATGGAACTATCATGCAAGTTGGAGCTCTCAACACTTGGTTACTTAAAATAGTCTCACTAAACCAGGGGTGGAATTCTGAAAATTGTCTTAAATATTCTTGTAACTTTTCTTGTAACTCAGCAGGATAACAGCTTGCTAAAATTGTCTCAAATCATGCAAATGCCGGGTATTCTGAAAATTGTCATATCTCTGACTTTGACAGTGTAAGGACATCCCTTATTTTATCTCTGACACGCCCAATATGTTATCATCAACCAATCAAACTATTTATATGCTTAGAAGTGTCTCTTCTGAAAATAATTGAGTGCATTGTTGATATATTAAATGCATAATTTCCTTGCGCCCCCGACGCTAATGCTTGTGCGCTACTGTGCTAAACTTAAAAAATACATGTGACTGTTCTCAAAAACATATTTTCGTTGAAAAGATTCATCATCGCATCTTGAATACCAGGTTTTAATTGCTGAAAAGTCTACCAAACCCTTGTTAAGTCTTTGGAAAGTCTCCTTTTGTAAAACATGATTTTCTTGTGGGATGTAGCAAGAAATTATTATTGCAGACCTGTGGACAAATATCACATGCAACATCAAGTTACAATAAAGTAGTCCCCTACCTGTTGTAAATGTTCTTGTATTTTGCAAGGTGGTTAACAGAACGCAAAGATAAGAGAATTTTCAGAATACCTCTTATCTCGATAAGTTATCTTGCGCACAGAGATAATTATGCACCGTTTGTTTAACTTTACGCATTATTCTAGCTCTGACATCATACAAGCTCAGCGTTACAAGAAAAGATGCAAGAATTTTCAGAATACGGATTTTATTGTAACTCTAATTAAGATTAGAGCCAAAATCCGGAGTAACACTGGGGCTGTATTGTGTAAATTGTCTTAAGAGAAATATTCTTGTCTTTAGAGAAATATTCTTGTATCTTAATTTAAGATACAAGAATATATCTCTAAAGACAAGAATATTTCTCTTAAGACATTTTACACAATACAGCCCCAGTGATACTCCGGATTTTGGCTCTAGTCCAGTTCACTTGTGTTTTGAGTTTTTAGTACGTCAAAAACTTACATGTACATGTACATCGAAAATACTTATTTTATTCTAGGTTTTAAGTTTTTAACGTTAGGAGCAACCAAACGTCTAACTTTCAAAATACGGATTTTATTGTAACTCTATTAAGATACAAGAATATTTCTCTTATTAAGACAAGAATATTTCTCTTACATGTAAGACAATTTGCATAATACGGCCCCAGTGTTACTCCGGATTCTGGCTCTAGTCCAGTTCACTTGTGTTTTGGGTTTTCAGTGTCAAAAACTTACATGTACATCGAAAATACTTATTTTATTCTAGGTTTTAACGTTAGGAGCAACCAAACGTCTACATCCGAAAAAGAATGGAAAAAAGCAATGTACTTGTACATGTAGGTTGGGGTGGGGTGGGGTGTCTAGAGTCTCTGGACACTTTAAAATTTTGAAGCCTTCTTGTTTGTCTTTGGATTTTACCGGTACACAAAAAAATATCAATTCAAGACAATGGCCCGTATTCTGAAGTCGGGTTTAACTTAAACTCAGGTTTAAAGTTATGGTCTAAGTATGGGAAGCCAAAAGTATCAAAATTTTTATTAAGTTGTACATTTCTTATGTTTACTGTGCTCTTTCCTGATTCATCGATGGTGAAGGCAACCATCTATTTATACTTCCTACACAATTATGAATGATTTGAGAGCCGAATGAGCTGAAGTATGATATCTCTACTGTTAGTGATTATGTAACAATTGGCTGTCCATACTTAAACCACAACTTGAAACCTGAGTTTAAGTTAAACCCGACTTCAGAATACGGGCCAATAAGTGTAATCGTCTTCATTTTTGTTTTGTAAACTAACATTTGTACTAGAAATTGATGAAACTGCCTGTTAACTATTCGAAACGGCCGTTTTAAATATATTGTCCAGACGCACTACCTGTCCAGTGTCTGGACATCAACTGGGTATACATGTAAATGTAGAGAAAATGCTGTATGCAGTGGTAATAAGCAGAAATTGATCTACCGGTACATGTCATGTGTTGTGGAAATTTGTCCTAATTACTGACATTTTCACGATCAGGGGTAATGAAAATGTGAGTATTGATAAAACACTGTACATGTACCTCAGTCACATTTCCCATATGACTACTGTACGGCAAGTCAAAAACAGCTGTTTTAACATTTTTTCCCGGGGGGCCACTTACATTGATGAGTGGATGTCCTTTTCACGATAGGGCACGTTACGTACGTAACGTGATAAGGGTGTCAAAAACACAAAAATAATGAAAAAAAGGTATCTATTTCGCTAGGAAAATTACGTGTTTAGGGTCGAATTTGCGGGGATGATAAAACAAAATTAAAATGTTTTATAAAGGATGTCCTTTTTGCCCCAACACTTCGTGTTTAGAGTCCTATTTGCGGGAGGTGTAGAAGGTGGGGTCATACTAAACCAAAAAGGTAAAGCCGACGACCGAAGGACCCTTAACAATAAAACATTCCTGTACTTGTTTAGGGGTTCATTTCAGGGAATATTTGCCAAGAGTATCGTTTTGTTTCCAATACTTGTTAAGGGGTGCATTTTCAGAATATACATGTAGAAATTACGTGTTTAGGGTGCTTTTCGAGACCCCATGGTCACGCATGGTATTCACTCATGAATGGAAGTGGCCCCCCCGGGATTGGTGGACCAGAGAGATGTTATCTCTGGGGGTGTTGCACAAAGATGAATGTAAATGTATCTCCACATTGGTCAGATCGTGCGTACAGAATGCGTACTATCGCGTATCCATCAATCAGATTACGCATTACGTGGGCGTTGGCATGTACATGTACATGTATGAGCATGGCTCCAAGTCACAATCTGTGTGGAACACGTGGTTGGACCACTCGGTGAGACGGTGACAATACATGTACCTCCATGTGAATATAATCTAGTCTGAGTAAAAACTTTCACTGTATATATTGATTTGCCAAAGAAGCCAAAAATTGCTGTAGAACCAAGTCTTATTCAATCTATACATGTAGTTGACGTACAATACACACTATTGTACATCACATTTCCACACCAACACTGTCCATTGTGTCACACTATTTATTCTAAAGCAGACAGCTACATGTACAATGTAAAGTACATTTACAATAGCTCAGCTTTAATTATATTTACCTGCCCGGTGCTACAATTTTTTTTTTTGGGGGGGTAGCTTTTCATAAAACTTCAGTATCTCACACTATTTGACAAATATTTGAAATTGAATGAAATTCCAATATGTCAGTCCAGAGTTACTTGTACATGTATGTCATGCCATACATGTACAGTCTATGTAAATGCATGAATGTATCTGAAATAGATTGACCAAAATCATGTTTTAGTAAATGAAAAAACTAAAAATGTTGATTGGAATGAATACTGATATCACAACTAATGCTACATTGTATTTGGATTGAGACACTAGCCATTTGTCTTGCAAATAAATTACATTTGTGCCTAGTGAATTCAAGTATTTTACACTCATTACATATCTCTGAGCATATCGGGCTATTGTACATGTAGAAATATTGGACAGTGACACTTTAGTTTTAGTACATGATAATACTCTGTAATTCTGTATAGTGACTATTAAGTAGTCATACATCTACATGTGCATAAAAAGACTAACTGTATCATGGATTAAATTTTTTTTTTTCAGAAATGCAGGCCTTAAATGTGCATGTACTCAGTCCTGTAAGGAATTCATACCAGACAATATTTCTGTTCTGATTGGTACAGTGAATGCTACTATATCCAAAGAGGAAAATACAAGTAGAAATGGCATGAGTCCCATCATCCACAGAACAAATGTTTATTTACATGTAGATATTGTAATTTGATCTGTAAAGTCATACCAAAGATTCAGTGATTCATGTATTGCTACTCAAAGCTTCGGCCTTACATGTATCTCAAACCTCGGTAGGTGAACTTTAATCCATTTCATATTTCATTCTCTGTGACCTCCTCTGGGGATGTATCAACTGTGCTTGTGTTGCAGATCAGTGAAGGCAGGTGTCACTGATCAGAATATCCTTCATCTGTACCATTTGGGTCCAATCTTCACTTCGTCTAATCCAGTGGCGTACCTAGGATTTTCCAAAGGGGGGGGGGGGTAAATTCGCCCACCAAAAAATTTGACAAGCAAAAAAAAAGGTCTCCAACCACAAATAAAGGATTTCGTACCAGAAAAAAAATTGACAAGCAAAAAAAAAAAAGGTCTTCAAGTTCAAAAGAGGGGGCCACTTGTGGCTCATCAGAGATCAGTTGTGACTCGTCACAGGGGCTCGTCAAGGGGGGGGGTGGCAGGGGTACGTCCCTTGCATGAGTTGTGACTCGTCAGAGGGGCAGTCTGCCCCCCCTAAGGTACGTTAGTGGTCTAATCTCTGATCACCAAGTCGTGTATGACCATTTCGTCTTATATAACCAGTTGGTCTAATATCTATTTTCTTTTCACCCAATTAAAGGTATTGTTTAACTTTGTGAGCAGCCGATTTAAAAAATTTTCAAACCAAGATAATACATGTGTACAAGTGCATGTACATGTATTAGAACTAGTAAACCCTGAAAACAACCATTATTGAGAATAAAAAGCTAAAACTACAAGTCAAACCCCGATTTTGTAAATAGGCGTCTTATAGACACCTAAATAGTACACATAAGTGTACATGTATGGGATGAAATTAAGATGGTGTTTCCGGTCACTTTATATTTCAATTTTTGAAGCACTAAATAATCATTTTCGAACGCAATTAAAAAACTGCAAACCATTCAAAATTCAGCTGCGAGATTAGTAACACGAACACGCAAGTATGAAGCAATTACTCCAGTTCTCAGAGAATTACATTGGCTCCCTGTCCGTTCCCGGATTGTATTCAAACTTCTAGTTTTTGCACACAACTGTTTTTATAAAATTGCCCCGTCCTATTTACTCGATTTAGTTTCATATTTTACCAGCCATCCCGAAATCTTAGATCAAGCTCAAAAGCATTATTTGTTGTTCCCTCTGTCTTTACAAAGTCATATGGTGAGCGTGCTTTTACTCATGCCTCTGCTGTCCTCTGGAATGCTTTACCTAATTCAATGAGATATCAAAGTGATTTATGTACATTCAGGAAATCCCTCAAAACATATCTTTTCAATGCATAAAAAACTAACTTTGAACTAATGGTCCAATCTAAATATCTCGATTACTTTATTCTTATACCTTTCACTATTTCTTCTTTAAGCGCATAGGGACATGCTATGTGTGATGCGCTATACAAGAATTGAGCATTATTATTACTATTATTATTTTTTCTGGGCTTCATTTTTGGAACATATCACAGACACAGGTGACAAGTGTGACCTTCTAGCTCAGATTTTTTAAAGTCAAACCAATGTTAACAGAGCTACATGTACCGAGTCTCACGCATTATGCATGAGACTCAAGCATTTTGGACTCTTGTTCATCCCATCAAATCTCTGTCTCATGCAACTATCACAGCCTATCCCCATGGACATTATACACAATGTCTGTGATCTCACTCAGATTCACAGAAAATCTCACGCATGGCTGGTCTTTGAACTTGGCATCACTTTAACACTTACATGTACATGTAGGGCAATTAGACCAAATGGTACATGTACATGTACAGGTAAATGGCTATTGGACCAACTGGTTATAAGACGAAATGGTGAGTGGATGAAACGGCAATTACATGTACTGTACATGTAGACCATGTGGATAGCGAATGAACTGATGGTAGATCAAATGATAGTAGATGAGTTGGGAATTGGATGAATCGACAAGACCAATCGGAAACAAACCACTTGAATTCATGTACATGTAGGCGTTCATGTAGGCGTACATGTACATGTACCTCTGTCTTTACGGGCTGATACTGTTTATTTCATTATTTATTCATTCATTTACTTTACGTGTACATGTAGTCAACAAAAAGACAATTTTATTTTTATATACAAATATGTGCAGTAGATTATCTTAGCATGGGGAATAACTACACACAAAAAGTAAGAGCACGATTTAATGACATTACTTTGCTGAAAACGACTGCTTAAAAATTTGCCGACACCAGACACTGAAAAAGCAGTATCAATTACTTCATTAAATGCATCTTAAGGCACTCAGCCAGTTTTGCTGTCCCATGAATCAAGAATCACAGACAATCTTCAAAACTTTCAGATGTCTGCCATGTATCAAAGGTACATTTGCATTGTTGGTAAAATCAATTAATTGTACATGTACTATGTATGCCTACACAAAGCTGTTCAATTAAATTTCTTTTTACAATGAAATATGCAGTTTGAAAATCTGATTTTCATAATAGGCCCTTATACTTGTTTTATTTGATCTTCTCAATTCATAAGCACACTGTGGTGTAGGCCTACTAAAAGATTAAGACGATCCTGTGTTTATTCTTACGTACAGCCTTACAACTTCATGTTTTTACCTCTTTCATAATGTTTGTACCTTCTTTTCTTCTGACTTTCTGCTCCACTCCTTCCCTTCACTCCCCCCCCTCTCTCTCTATCCCTATCCACCCCCTCTCTCCCTATCTGCCTCTTCTACTTCCCACCTCTCTCATACCTTTCCAAAATTCCACAACAATACCATACTTTATCCGTATTATTTATTTTGTAATAATTTGTGTTATTGTTTGAATATTTTTTGTGTCTTTATTACCTTGTGAATACATCGCAATTCGGCCTTAGCCGCGATGATGTCTTGATTTTTATTAATAAACCATTTATCTATCTACATGTATCGAACAAGAGTCCTCTGCATGGTCAAAGAGGCCAATCTATTATGCATGGTACATGTACTATGTATGTAGTAGGGGATAGGGTTAGGAAGAACAATTTATTTTTAGGTTGCTTTACCCAGTGGTTACACGGCTTTCCATCTGTGTCTTGGGGGTTATCCATCATCAGGGTATGGTGGTGAATGTGACCTTCTCCTGACCTTGAAAGGAGCCAGAGATGACATGTAAATGGTTTAGTCTTTCAGTGCCAACCAGGCAGTGTGAACATGTACATGTATGTATAAAATGTACTTGCATGGCAAAGATGTACATCAGGGGGAAAATACACATGGGGGCTGCAGGGTGTTTGCGCCCAAAAGTGCCCTAGAAAATCTCCATTCATTATAATGTTAAAGCTTCTTCAATTTTGCAGATTTAGCGAAATGACACTTCGTGTTAAGTCCGGTACTGTGGCTCTGTTGGAAGTAAATACATGTAACTTTTGGGACATATCTCCCTTTTGATACCCCTGTAATGTTTTTTGGCATTGTAAATGTTAGACCTCTTGGCCCTACATGTTAAACATGTAGGCCTACAGACTTCTACATGTATCCCATGGTGATGACCATGAATTGAGAGAATGGGTTAATATAGATGTCCTCAGTTTATTTATAGTAAATAAACACAAATAATTTAGAATGCAAGAGAGAAGAAAGAGGGAATAATAAATGGAGTATTTAGCCCTGAAGTTTCTGATCAGTCATTCTTTTCTGCTTGTATTGGATACTGTAATTTTTTATACAATGGAGATAGGAATACATTGGAGTGCTTTCTATACGCCATAGAGCTACAAGTAAAAAGTGAATTGAACTGTCATGGGTGCAATTATACCGCACTTATCCACTTAATTGATTAGAATAACCTTAGTGGGACATCTTTTATGGCTTTTGAAATTCCTCTTTATGTGCATTTTACTGTGCTGCTAGCCTTGTCACAATTGCTCTATTTCTCTGTAATAGGCCTACACATTGTACATGTACTTATTAAAGCCTATGTTCCAAGGGGTTTTGGCCTTGGGTCATTGTAAACTATTTGTAGTATAAATCCTGAATATTATTGGTAAGCAATCAATCAGTTTCAACAATCTACATCATGAAAGATCACTCTGGTGAACAATTTACTTGTATGCCTACATGTACAGTACTTTGGATCAAGTTGGCTCATGGCCATATATACATGTAATATATGCAGATTATTTTGTGAGGGGTGGGGGGGGGACACATAAAAATTTTCGAAAGCGAGGGAGCGAGGAAACCAAGTTTGTCTTTAGGGTGGTTTGGTATTTTGTAAAGTGAAATTGAAGGATTTTATGCATTCTAAATTGGTGAATTAAAAAAAAATAATAAAAAATTTCACTTTTCAATTATTTTTTTGGTTGGGGCAACTGCCCTTGCTGCGTATGGCCATGAGTAGACTCACTCAGAATTTTAGTGTGTGCCTGTCGAAGTGTCGAACCATCGTGTCTGTATTTCATGCAAGCAAGGTAGAATGTTAATAGGGTCTACTAATGTATCCCATTGGTATGCTGGAGAACTCAAACAAATTGCAGAAGTTCCCATTCCTTTTGATAAAACTTCCCTGGTTGTACATTGCTCATTTTCTGGCAGATCCTGTAATTGTAAAAACCTTGTCATCATGCAGGCACATCTTTGTTTATCCCAGAAGCGAGATACATGTAGTTTCATCCACCATTGATGAATGTCCCTCACTTCAATCAGATCATCTCAAGGGTTGGAGTTTGGAATCAATAAAAGCATTCATTGTGTAGTCACGCATTCTGCCCAGCCACTGTCACCGTGCAACAACCAATGGCCCTTCATACTGCTTGTGTCGTCTGCAGGCACAGACCCTGATTGGAACTTTGATCAGCAAATGTGTCTCCATGCAAAGACCAGCACATACAAAACTTGCTGTTTCAATTCAGCGAGAGTCCCTTCAGTACACAAGGCATGAGTAGGCTGCACATTCAGACCCTTAACTTGAGCGAAGGGTTTGCACAGCAGACGAGGCTTTGTGTGACCGTAGTGTAATTTGACTGATATTCTCATGAATTTGTTTCATTTTTCACAATCAGAAATTATTTTTGGAAGGATTGGTCATCTCTGAAATATGGTGATTGATTCCACCAACACTTTATACATGTACATGTAAACTGTACATGTAGACATTGAAAGAGCCGTTCTTTAAGTTTTGGTAAATCCTGCCCCCCCCCCCTCCCACAAAAAAAGTTGTAGTTTGTTAAAGTTCAAGTCAATCCCAGAAAAATGTTGATTTAAATAAATAGATTAAAACTAAATCAGCATAACACTAAATTTCATCATGAAATCGGATGTTCAGTATACTTTTTGTGTACATGTAAAATAAAGTTATGACATTTTAAAGTTTCGCTTGTTTTTACAAAACAGTGATGTGCAAAACTCTGTGACATGCAATGAGATAGACGATGTCCATCACTATTTCTTTTGTTTTTTACTGTTTGAATTATACAATATTTCATTTTTACAGATATAACAATAAGGACAAACTTGAATGAATCATATAGTATTAAACAATGTTATTAAAATTCCACATGTTCAGGGAAATGCAATTGTTGTTCCACTTGACAATGAAGAGTAAATCAGAATATTCAATATTCCATATACAACAAAATACAAACGAAATAGTGAGTGGATGATGTCATGAGTCTCCTCGTTTGCATACCAGCCAGGATGTGCTTACATGTAACTGTATGCCACCCATGATTACATGTATTGCATGATAAGGGCAAATCTCCCTCAACCCCTTGCCTGGTAGATCACCACTACATAGTCCCAACCCTGTAAAGGTTGAACTTGAACTGATCCATTATTTCTGCCCTTTAGTATTTACACACACTTTGACTACCCTTTTTAGAGTCTTTTTGATGGATGGTTGCAACAATGGCCTTTTGAAATTTCCTCTGGAGGCAAAGACCATCCTACGAGTATGATATTTATAACCCAAAGTTGGGACGAATGGATAATTTGTTTTTCCTTGCACGCTGTCCTTTGATTGACCCTCTTTCCCAGTTGGCTGTTAAGATGAGTAGTTGACTTTGCTCATAGAAATCAATACATCATCATATGGTTGTGGGAATTGGGTATTTATAGCAGCAATACAGAATACCAACCGGCATCTTTAATGGTCATTAATTATTGTGGTGATAATGGTATGGCTTTCGTATTATTGAAATTTGCTTTGGTACATTTCATAACAATAATGAGTGATCCAGCTTGCTGAAGTTTTGATAAACAAAAACGATTCATTGCCTACATGTACATATAAAGCAGTTGTACATGTACATTTAGATTGGTTCATTGTATCAGTCTCTATTTTTTGTGGAAAAGTTCAATAAAAGGGGTACTCCAAGCTGAAGTAAATATGATTTGAACAGACAAAGAAATATACAAAACAATGAAAATTTGATCAAAATTGGACAAGGAAAAACAAAGTTATGATATTTTAAAGTTTTGCATTTTTCGGTGAAACAGTTCTGGGCATGTCTTCATGAATAGTCAATGAGCAAACTGATCATGTCATATCCCTACTTGTTCTTTTGTATTTTGTTATATGAGATTAGGACTGTTTTCACAAAATATTGCTAAACATTGAAATTCAATAACTTTGTTATTTGTTATCCGATGTTGATGAAATTTTCAGCATTTTGCTCTGTGAATTTTACTCTATTTATTCAGATATCAATATTTTCAGCCCAGACCATCCCTTTATGATAGTGTGAATGGTACAGATCTGTAAAAGTTCTTTAGAGCCCTATATCTTGTAGGCATCAGTATTGTGCTACCTAAACATCTAGACTTCATCTTTACCTCAAAATGGACCCACTACATGTTCATCCATGGGCCATCATTGTCCTGGTACAGTTTCGACATTTGCTCCAGTAACAATTGCTTGGACGATGGAAAATCCGCATGTTATAGCCAAACATACATGTAAAACCTATTTAAACCTCCAAAACAAAATATGGTACCTAAAGCCAAATCCTTAGGCTGCGTTTATGCGACCTCAACCAAGAATCATGATTTGAATTACGATTTGAATCATGATTCAAAACAGCAACATGAATCACGATCCGACAGAATCAGCGTTTATACGACCATCTTTCTAACGCTGTTTCTCCCTGAATTCGGGCTGATCCAGTGCGCATCACAGTGCGCAGTTTGACCCAGGAAGTATAGGTCAACATTTTCGCGCGTGTTTCTAACTTCAAGTCGGCTGCCAGATTTTTGCTGCCGCCCGAGCTAACGCGCGATCGTTTGTGCAACGTTTAATCGGCTTCCGAAAAATAAATCTTTTACTTCCAGAATTCCGTGTATTGTACCTCGTATTATTTTTGTTTACTTGTATTAAATCTTGTCGGTTCATCGAAAATGGTGTTCGGTAGCCGTAGTACTGGGCACGAATTCTGTTAATTTTGTCTCGACAGGCGCTCGACAGGCGGTGCCTGTCGAGAAATCCGTAGAAATCCTTCCCTCGCAAGCGCCGCTGAAAGGGATTCGTATCGTCTTATTTCTGTGAATCCCGGTTATATAAGGGATGCTTTTGCTTCAGGCCAAAGCACAAGCAGAGCCCTGAGCTCGTCGTCAGTCCAATTTGTGCCTTTGGAACTTGAAGATATGATTGATGGAAACAGTGAAATATACAAATGACGCTACAGTACTTGTAACCCCGGGGGTACAATACATAGAATGATAATTCCTAAATGCACGTGACAATTGGCATATACCGGTACTAGTACACTGGCAATACTGCTACACGAAAATTAACCTGCACGAAACACAGCGCGCGCCTTTGAGTCGAACCCGGAAGAAGCACGACACAATGACGTCATAGAATCATGATTCAAATCACGATATCGTTTATACGACCTTTTTCGTTCGTGATTCTACAGAAACGTCTTTCCAAACGCCCCTTTTTCCGTGTTTCATGTTTGTGATTTGAAAGAGGTTTATTTCCACTTTCGACTAAACGCAATCGTGATTCTGCAGAATTGTGATTTGAATCATGATTCTAATCATGATTCTAGGGTAAAAAAGTGTCGAATAAACGCACCCTTATTTTTACATTATTCCGAACCAAAACTAACCCTATTCCCTCTGAGATACACGTACATGTATTAAGACCGGAGCAGATGTTGCAGGAGCAAATGTTGTGTCATCCCTGGTACATGTACAATGTACAGTACAGGTACATGTACATACATGCTACATAAAAAAGAACATTTATGCCTTGTACATGTAGATTGAAAGAGGGAGTATGCCCAACATGTAAAGAGTAAGGATGTGTTGATCAGGAAGCTGTGATAATCAGACCCGAGCTATCTGACAGCCGGCTGGCCGGCTGTGGCCTTCCGCTCACATCACAAACAATTGAATACTGGGATATTCAGCAACACTTGCGGTGTTTGACTTCCATGTATACATGTACATTGGGGCTGTATTAATTTCTGACTTGCTGAGACTTCATGTGAACTGAACATACAACATGTGCAAGTACATGTACATGAAGGCATTCATGAAAATTCATAGGAAAATTCATAGGCATTTAGGATGCTGGTAAAAGATGTACATATTTTGTAAGTTACACAGATTCATTTTTTTTCAAAGACATTCATGACATTAAAATAATGGACCCTAAATGGCATAATGAAATTTTTAAATGATATTAATATTAGCCCCTTCACCCTTTGCCGCACTAAACTCCGGTTCGGTCCGCTACCAAGATGTAGATGGTACATGTACTGTATAGCCCTTCAGTATTACAGTTCAGTCAGTTAAGTGACAGTTATTAAAGTCTATGTGCATCATGCTCTGCGCATATTTTACGCTATGTGCTTTGACATCACAAAGGATGAATAGGTGATTGATTAGCTATATGTATCAATGAACTTTTTCCCTTGATCTGCATTCTTAATCTAACAACATTATAAGATGCATTATTTCATGAAGGTAATAAGCTGAAAATAATCCTAGGAAACATTTTTTGAATACCTCTACAATTTCATAATAAGTTTTACCCTGCATCAGTGCAAAGTATGATGAATATGATGAGTTTGAATAAAATATACAGGAGTTTGTGATGTTTCTTCACATGGATACAAAGCATTTTGGGCGATTTTTGTGATTTAAAAAGCTTATTTCCTCCAACAAAAGTGCTGATAGTTTAAAAACAGTAAGTATACCTTCTTTCACAAATTTGCAAATTCTGGTGAAAATGACATGGGTTTTGAAAATAATGCAGCATTTATTGTACCGGTACTTCTCAAATTTGTTACAAAAATTCCAATTTGTTTTAGAAGAGTTTTTGTGATCTTCTCACACCATAATTTAAAGAACCGAATATGCTGCTAGCCTTAAAATGGCAATCGAATAGCAATATGAATGGATTATCCTCTTCTTAAGTATACAGTCCTGAATTATACTGTGAAATTTGATGAATTTATTATTGATTTTGACTTTAACTTAAAGTAGTAATCTCATTATGTCTAAAATGTCAGAAACCTTGTGAATGCACATTTTTCGAGAACTTCAAATTGGGTGAACTTCATACGTGTAGCTCGTTAGCAAAAAATCAAGCACATGAACTCATGTTATTCTTTGCATACTGTATTTGGAGTACATGTACAATGTATTTAGGTGCTGAAGTACCTACCTCTGTGCAAAACTCAGTGAAAATGACATGGATTTCATTGTAACTGTGAAAGGTCCTTTAAATATTGTAGTTACACCTACATGTACATGTATACCCTGAATGTTGTAGTATCCTGTGTCATGTCACCAGTCAATATAGAGTGGCATAAGAACCCTCTAATATCAAAGACAAAGTTGGGAATTTATCACCCTTAATTTCAATAGCACAATAAACTACAGTATATGCTGATATGACCATCATGTAGATTTGAATAAACCCTGGGGAGTTAATGTTTGTATGATTTATGAGTGTTTGTGTAGATTTCACATTCAGATCATACCAAAGATGATACCCCCTAGTATGCAATTGATATCATGTCACATTTGGCAGAGTTCATTGAGCTACAGGTATACACATGTACATGTGAACTTTGAATTCTGCAAGATGTGCATCTGAAAAATCAAGTGATTTTACGAACGGACTCAGTTCTAATTTTGGGTCAAATTTTTTAATATTTTTTTTTTGCATATTCTGAAAGCCTGTGATTCACTCTATTGATTTGCCAAATTTCAGATCAAAATTCATATTATTTGAAAAATAAGGGCATATTTATTTCTTTTTTATGAACTGGCTCAACCCCCTCCTCTGATTTTACTATAAACTGGCTCAAACCATTAATAGTGTACTATAAAAGTCTCTGGAATGGCATGCTGCGCGTACATGTATGCCGTTTGCGTAGGGTTTGTGCCTCAAAAAAACATGCACATGGCATGATTGATTTTACAAACTGGCTCAAACCCCCTGTTTTGGGTGAAAATTAGCAGCTTCTGAAACACATACATGCACTTCATTTTTAAAATATTGAAAGAATGAATACGAATTGCAGACAAAATTTTGTATATTGCAAAAGAATAGAATGTACATGTATGCTTTAAATTGGTATTATAAACAATTGATCTGGTTTCTTCTCAAAGCGCAAAGTTATGAGCGTCTGAAAAACATAGCTAAACTTTGAACACAATTATCTCGAAATCATGTTTTGGAGACCAGCCAAGGTTTGAGCCATTTCCTAAAATTAATGATGAAATAATGGTCCAGTTGTCTATTTATATTTGATTAATTCCAAACAATAATGATGTTTAGTAAAGTTAATGTCTTGATGATAGCGCTGTCTACATGTACATGTATCTGGAGATAATCTACATACATGTACATTCCAAGATTACACCAGGGTAATGTAAGATTAGCAATTAATCGAACACTTGATTTTCACGATTGATTGTACATTTTAGTCAATGGAATCGATCATAGAAAAATGTTCTACGATCATTGCTATTGTATACAGGCTTCAGGGCACTATAACACAAAGGTTTGCGATGAATTGCAAATACATAGTATGAAAGAGCCGCGCTGATTGGCTCCCGGTCAGTATTTTAAACAGAATGTGCATGCAACGATGATCTTGATCGGTCATTGGTATTTAGCGTGTGATTGCAAACCTTTGTGTTATGGAGCCCTGATGTACATTGCAGCTGAAGCTGCTACATGTACTTCCATTGCCCCTTTGGGTTTTCATTCACTTCACTTGGGTTGATTGCGGCACAATGTGGAAACGTTTCTTGCTGAAGGAAATTAAATGCCATGAATTTCTGTTCTGAGCAAAAAAACATAATCACTATTGTACAAAGCTTAAAGAGAAATGCCAGTAGTTGCAGTAAGTAAACACTGATTTCATGAGAAAGTCTGTAAAACCAGGCATAATTGTCACAATATCATCAAGGATCTAGATCTGGTACAGTTACATAAACTGAACTTTGTGAAATCTTGAAATCTACACTGAAAAACGTTCACACTGAAGATCACCAACACAGATAGGCACACGTGGGACAGTGTATTATTATTGCTGGAATAAGACCCGACGGAAGTGACCGAATCCGCGCTTATTTTGCTTATTTCTCAGCAAGTACACAAATCCTCCCAGAATCCTTTGGCACATATTTTTTATTCATACAAACAGACACTTTGGTGGTCATTATATTACATGTAGATTCTGTAAAAAATCAATTTGAGATCGTTACCAAAACTGGAATTTATCTTTAAACTGTACACTTAAACATGTGAATGCAGAGATGCCAAGTTCAAAAAAATGTAATGCGTGAGATTTTCATGACTCGACGTCTCTGAGCGCGCGCGGCCAGTACTTACACTCGTACGTTGCGAAAAGGTGCGCGCGCAACGCGCGCACGCATGAGATATGGGCTTCAAAACTATGCGATGCACGCACGCTATTCATCGTATCACGTACTAGCTGTGCGCTGACTGCACTTTTGATTCGTCTCGTGTGCCGGGCTAGACGCGAAGGCGGTCAGCCAGTCGTATAATCTGGCGAATAATGCTACTTTTCCTCTTTTTTTCTGTTGGGTACCGATATGCGTGAGAAAAATGGGTGCCATGCGTGAGATCGTGAGACGGACCCTGAATGCGTGAGTCTCACGCACAATGCGTGAGACTTGGTAGCTCTGGTGAATGAGAGTACCAGTATGATTACAATGTACATTTACATGTATGTAGATCTACTTGTTCTTTTGTTTAAATTTTGTAAAATGGATTGTGAGAAATATGAAGGTGTTTTGGAGGTTAAATATATATGTACAGTACAGTTCTGGTTTCACAGTGCATCACTGGATAGAAATCTCATTCAGAATGGAAGGTAGCCTGGGATTTTGAGCACTGATGAACACCTCACTTTTGATAATACTGTTAAATATCAATTTTGACAAGCAACCACCTGGGGGGGGGATTTACATACTTTTACAATGATGCATTGAGCAATGTTTGAGACAATATCCAAGGGGACTGTAATGTTGGGAAAACGAGGTACATATGACTGTCTAACAACACTCGCATTTGAAGTCTTACATTTTTTTCTATAGCAAAATACTCCCTTTTGCAATGAGCAAAAGTGTACCAATCAAAGCAAGATCAGTTTTGTAACCAAAGATCCACTTGCATGTTGCAACCGATTGTTGTATGTTTCTTGCAACGCCCCCGTAAAATGTCCCCAAGACATTCAACGATAGCAAATTATCAGGTACCCTTGCCTGGATGCAACTTAATTGAATTCATCACAGAGTGATTCATCCCTTTAAAGAGATGAGGAAAGCCTGCCCTTGCAGTCAAGTGCCTGACGAATGCTGCCCGTTTGGAATTGAAATCAATATTCCTAGTGAGTTTAGGGAGATTTTATGACGAATTGGGCACGTACAGAGCCTGGTGTACGGCTCATTACTACCTTGCAACCAGGCCCTTGTACTGTGTATACATACTGTAGCTCCGGCTGGGGATTGAATGCGAATGTAGTTGCTAAGATTTTCCATTCAGTTGATCTGACATTTCTATCTCTGCAATGATATTATCAATACACATGTAATGTGATTGGGGATAAGAAACATTTCTTTCATGCTCCACAATTTTGAATTGTATGGAAATGATCTGTATCACTAAACACCTGAACAAATTTTCACTGGTAGATTTGCCTACTGTAAAAGTTCAACAGACTACCGGTACATGCAAAAGTCGATGATTTACATGTAGAATGTCTACATGTTATACATGTAGCAGTTCATACATGTACATGTATATGCCCATAGGTAGTTCTTTATGCCATCTTGGTACAACTCTATTAAAAAATGAAAAAGAAACCTCTACAAATTTCTAATATCAAGGTAGCTTTTTCAAAGCTGGCATGTAGGGCCTACACCTTTAGCAAAGGAGATAGTCCTACCATGGACCTACATGTAGTACATGTAGGTCCATGGTCCTACCAAGGAGATATCCTTGGTCCTACATACATGTATCAGAAAAAATTGCAAATTTAAAAAAAGTTTTAGAAGTTGATGATTCTTTCCTTCAAAGAAGCAAGAATATCCATTTCCAAAATGAAAGTAAAATATATACCTTGGAATTTGATTGGAATGTTTGTGTTCTGCAATGACTGTTCAGCACTACAGGTACTGTGCAAGTACTAACTTTTGATCAATCAATCACCACTGAAAGAAAGGAGATTTAAAGGGGTCCAATAGAACTTTGAATGGGTCCATGCCAAGCTTTTCCAAAACCACAAGCTGAAACTCTCAATGATTATTGATGGTAGCAATGGGTTCCTTTTGTCTGCAACGAACCATGGTTCATACACCTCCTAGCTCTTTGAGTACACAGTACAAACATACCAAACATGCTTAGCTATTTATTAACACTTGTGGGCCTGTTCCCACTGGCATCTTGGGTGGCGGTTAAAGGGCAAATCAACCCCAATGAAAAGTTATACCTTGGTCACATTTGCTACGGCCGCCGTAGATTCTAAAATTTCTACGGCAAGTAGTAATTCTACGGTCGCCGCAGAATTTCCACGGCCACTTACTCTAGCGGTCACATATGTTACGGTCGCCGCACGGCGTATTTTTTAATTTATGGAGAAAAAACTCTGCGGCTGACGTAAGTCCTTGAAATTAGGGTGACCCTGCGCTGGCCATAGGTTTTTGACAAATTCTACGGCAGACGCGAGGTGGCCGCAAGGCGCCCTCACGGCGGCCGCAGGGGGACTATACAGTGAGTATACCATGAATTGCTTTTCACACTCATCATGATATTTTACATTAGACATTTCATTTCAGAAAGTTTTCAAAGTTTCGCACCACGCCCATGCACGTATTCTGGGCGGGAGGGAGGGGGTGGGTTTTCGGGGTCCGGGCCCCTGGATAGGCAAAAATGGGGCGCCAAAAAGAGGGAGGGAAGAAAGGGAAAGAAAAGGGAGATAAAAAAAGGAGGGGGAAAGAAGATAAAAAGAAAAGGGAGAAAAGAAAGATAATGAAACAAGAAGAAGCGAAAAGGAGAGAAGAGAAAAGGAGGAGTATTTAAAGTGCGGGGGCACCAAATTAATGTTCGACCTAGGAAGGGGGGGGGGACAAATTCGACCTCTGGGGTGATTCGCACGTCGCGCTCCATCGAATAATTAGTTTGATGGACATCCTGTTAATGAATACCTAAATTGCGTAGAATGTCCAGTTTTGGAACGGAATATAAAAAACTTCAGCTCGCGCAAGGCCCTCGCGTCGAATAATTTTTAAGTGCCCATCCTTTTCATGATTGCCAATAATGCTTAGAATTTCCAAACTTTGGGTCATTTTGGAATATAATTTTAAACAATGAGCTCGCCCTGACAGATAGATAAATACCCATCCTGCTCATGCTTACACAACTTCTCAGAATATTCTATTTTCACGTTTGTACACAAGCTAAAAATCGCGTTCGCATTATTTATTTGGACTTATGAAATAATTAAATCTCCCTTAAACATGTTAACTTGTTTGTAAGAATAAAGTTAAGATGTTAATAAACGCGTTAGTCTTAAGTAAGAACTACACCCTATATAGGAAACAACAAAAATCAGCATTTAACTCCACATGATGATAATGATGATGATGATAATAATAATAATAATAATAATAACTAGAATTTAATTCGTCATGCGGACGAATTAGGTGGTCTGTCATGATTTGTCATTCAGTGCCGTCTGATGTATGAAATGAATCATTTAGATATGATTGATAATCTTGATCGTAGACATCCAAAGAATAAATTTTGACCATTGCCAAATGTGATTATTAATGTGGTGATGACAATCGTCAGACATACATCTTCAAACAGATACATACAAGATAGATGATTATACCTCACGGATCAACACGGCAATGCCGGCATGATCCGGGGAGGTCCGGGATAGTTTTGCCCCAGATGACTGTGAACACGGCATCAACACGGCAGCTTCACACGGATCTACACGGATCATGCCGGCAGAGCACGTCGTCAACACGGACCAATACGTCAGCAACACGGACCTACACGTCAGCTACACGGACCACCACGTCAGCAACACGGACCTACACGTCAGCAATACGGACGAACACGTCAAATGCGTTATCCATTGAGCTAGCATATTCCCCATAGAGATTACACGTAAGCAAATTTGAGAATTACAATTCCAATTTTGCAAGCGAAGTACGGGCATGATCCCGACATCTGATCAAAAAATGGAGGGCATATTTTCGAAAGCTTAGAATCTCGGCTACAACATACTATTAAAGCTCAGGGAAAACTGACAAGAAACAATGGAGATATAGCTCATGAAATAGAGGAATGTCGAATCTAGTTTTGAGAAAAGGTCATGTCCCATAGAGATTACACGCAAAATACATGTGATATGAAAAAAAAGTAACTATAATCTGTTTTATCTTGCTAAATTTAAACTTTTATACCTTTAAATTATCATAAAGGATCATGTAAGAAGTGGCAAAAAGAAAAAAAAAGTGAAAAAAAAATTCATCTTGTTCACCCCAGGACTCGAACCCGCGCCCTTTAAGAAGCAGTCAAAGCCACGATATTCACCATAGAGAATACACGTAAGCAATTTTGAGAATTACAAGTCCAATTTTCGTGAGCCATATCTCTATTTTTTTGCATAAATTTGATGACGTCATTTTTGAAAAAATGAAATTTTTAGTTTAGGCGCCATTTTGATGACGTCACGATATAATTTAGGGACTTTGATGACATGAAATCAAATCTACAACTCATACTCTATTGATATATGAAAAAAAAATTGGGGGTCAATGGACTATTTAAAGAGCTATAGTGATTTTTCAATAGGCATGTTTTTGCCCATATACGGCATATAGTAAGAGCTCGCGCGCACACGTGCTGCAAATTTTAACGGGTGTTAATTTCGTTATCATTGGTCATAGAGAGCTAAATTGGGTATCAAATTGTTCAAAATTATATTATCGATGCAATGATGTAAAAAGAACGGTGTTTTTGCACTGCGTTAAGGCATTACGCGCGGAAACGCGCGCGCACAGGTGCGCGCGCGCAAATTTTTGAAATGCTTAGAATGACCTACAACGTACTCTACTTTGGTCAAAAAGTGATTTTGAGCATTTTAAAATTTTGACCTCCAGGTGACCTTTGATGTCATGACTTGATGACCCTTGACCTTAAGTTGGTATGATGTTAATTTGATTGATTTTTGAAAATTGATAATGGAGATATGATTGATAATGTGATTTTACAAAATGGCGCCTAGATGACGTCATCATCACCTGATGACCTTGAAAAGCTTATTCTGACGTGTCCATGACAGATCCTATGTATGACGAAAAATTCAGCAAAATTGATTCAGCCGATTCGGAGAAAAGTTGGCGACAAACATAGGTGCGAAAAATAAATCAATGAAATGCTAACAATTACAATTAAAATACTAGAATTTAATTCGTCATGCGGACGAATTAGGTGGTCTGTCTTTATACTCGCCATCATGATCACTATTACCATGTTCATGCATATCAATATGATGATCTTCATGATGACAACGGAATGCTCATTATGGATGGAATACTTGTGAAAGACGGGAGATGATAAAGCACTGTGAAAAGGGTCTCTTTGATGTATGACAGTGCATGTTATATGAAAAAAGCAATTATAATCTGTTTTATCTTGCTAAATTTAAACTTTTATGCCTTTTAATTATCATAAAGGATCATGTAAGAGGTGGCAAAAAGAAAAAAAAATTGAAAAAAAAAATCATCTTGTTCACCCCAGGACTCGAACCTCCGCCCTCGAGAAAGCAAGTCAAATGCGTTATCCATTGAGCTACGATATTCCCCATAGAGATTACACGTAAGCAATTCTGAGAATTACAATACCAATTTTGCAAGTGAAAAACGGGCATGATCCCGGCATCTGATCACAAAATGGAGGGCACACTTCCGAAAGCATAGGATCTCAGCTACTACATAGTAAAAGCTCAGGGAAAACCGACAAGAAAAAATAGAGATATGGCTCACGAAATAGAGGAATGTCAAATCTAGTTTTGAAAAAAGTCATGTCCCATAGAGATTACACGCAAAATGAGGAAAAATGACATGCCTCTTTTCATCGCTGTTTTACGCAATGATGCGTTTCTCAAAACGAAAATTCATGTTAACTGACGAGAAAGAGTACCTTCTAAACTACAATATATCAAAATCTGGGTGAAAAACGATCTATATTCAAGAAGTTACAACCAAATTTGCATAAATTTGATGACGTCATTTTAAGAAAAATAAAATTTTTAGTTTAGGCGCCATTTTGATGACGTCACGATATAATTGAGGGACATTGGTGACATGAAATCAAATCTACAACTCATATTCTATCGATATATGAAAAAAAAATTGGCGTCAACGGACTATTTAAAGAGCTACAGTGAATTTTCAAAAGGCATGTTTTTGCCCATATATTGCCTATAGTGAGAGCTCGCGCGCACACGTGCTGAAAACTTTAACGGGTGTTAATTTCATTATTAATGGTTGTAGAAGGTTGATCAAGGTATCAAATTGTTCAAAATTTTATTATCAATGCAATGATGTAAAAAAAACGGTGTTTGTGTGTTGCGTTCAGGCGTTACGCGCGGAAACGCGCGCGCGCAAATTTTTGAAATGCTTAAAATGACCTGAAACGTACCCAAAAATTTTTATAGGCCATTTGGAGAATTTTTTTACCTTTGACGCACGCGTACGCGCGCGTCATGACCTCTACATGACCTTTGATGACATTGACAGTTGACCCTTGACATGAAGTTAATGTCATGTAAATATTGTTAATTTTTGATAATTGATAATGAAGATATGATCAAATGAAGAATTTTACAAAATGGCGCGTAGATGACGTCATCATGACCATATGACCTTGAAAAGCTTAGTATGCCGTCTCTATGATGGATTCTATATATGACGAAAAAATCAGCAAAATTGATTCAGCCAATTCCGAGAAAAGTTGGCGACAAACATAGGTGCTAAGAATAAATAAATAATAAAGAAAGAAAATTCTGACGAAATCAATAGGTGATCTGTCATAGACAGACCACCTAATAAGGTCATATTTTACCCAAGTTAGCCGCTGGTGAAAGGGCAATATCTGTGCTTCCTGGTCACATTTGTTCTTTAAAAAAGTGGTATTACATCATATTCATGGATAGTTTGCTTTTTATTAAGTCATTAAAAAAGTGGTCTGCAGTTGCCCCTTTTCATGTGATTATGAAATAAGATAATTCAACATGCATTTAAGGCACCTGTTTGCCTGACGAGGAGGGGTCGCCATTTTTTGTTCGAAAAGTACACATGCATATGGGCCAAAATTATAGGTCGGGCCCCCGAGGTGCAAAATTCTAAATACGCGCCTGGTGGCTCCCTAGCAGATAACACAAAAGAAGAAGGGGAAAGGAGGGAAGAAAAACAAGAGGGCAGCCGCACGGCCACCGTACGCTCGACGTACGGCCGCCGTAGACCGTTCTACGCCATGCCTACGGCTAGTCTAATTTCTACGGCAAGCGTAGAAAAGAAAAAATGTTATAACTCCGCGTTAAAATTCTACGGCCACCCCTACGGCCGTAAAAAGTAGGAATCCGCCGTAAGTCGACCCTGCGGCCACCGTAGATTTTCTGCGGCCGCCGCAGTAATCTCTCGAATTCAGGTATCTACGGCCGCCGTAGAGCAAATGTGACCAAGGTATTAGTTTGCATAAAAAGAGCAAAATCAAACAAGCATAACACTGTATTTGTCATCATAATCAGATTATAAAGTTATGACATTTTTGAAGAATTTCACAAAACAGTATTCATATAAATCCTGGTCGGGATATCGACATCATCCACCAACTACATTTGTATTTGATTACATGAAATATTCTAATGTTCTCATTTTCAAGTGAAACACAATTTTTGGACAATTTGAATTAGCATTTGTTTTAATATTTGGTGGTCCACACGTGAGGAACCTTATCCTATGAAAATTGAAAATATTGTATGATTCAAACAATAAAGAATTAGTGAGTATAAAGGGACATCATCAACTCTCCCATTAATACATTTCAGGCCTACTGTTTTGTTAAAAAAAAGCGAAATTTTAAAATGGCCTTTCTTATTTTACATCCGAATTTGATGCTTCCTTGAATGTTTTCTGTCGATTCAATTCCACTTTTTTCTGAGATGGACTTTTCAAAGGGCAAGTCCATCCCAACAAAATGAGGGTTTTAATACATGTAAATCATGAGAAAATGAAACAAGCATTACATGTAAGTTTAATATTTCAAATGGTATGTAAAATAATAACAGTAATAATAATAGATGCTTACATGTACTGTATATCGCGCATAATATTGAACAGAATCCCAATGCGGTTTACTTCCAAGTAATTTAGTCTCATGCTAGTAACTTGGAATGAAAACAAATATTAAAAGGAAAATTGAAAAATATAAAATAATACACCTTCATTTACAGAATGATTTAACATGAGAACAAGTATGTTTATTTGAAGGTGAAAAGGCAAATATGAAACCTCACTGGAGAACTTCTCGCATCAACTCTCATAATCCCCCCCCCCCCCCGAAAAGCTGAACTGAGATTCCTCATGCTATAAGGTGGATTACCGATATCAATCCATAGAGTTAAATACCCTTGAACATATAATTTCTTTTTTACTAATAGTATTTATTTAAAAAAAATTCCACTGAAAATATTGAAATACTCTGATTTTTTTGTTTTGCTTATTATAATTCTAAAATGTGTTGTAATTTGAACTTTTTTACTTTTTTTTTGTAATCGATAAGATGCATAACTATTTTAATTGTACGCTTTCGATTGTCTGCGACTGCAACGTAGTCCTTGTTTACCGGAAGTGGTGACACCACTCGTTCAGTATCACGTTCGTACATTGATGAAAACAGTTTCGATTTAATAAGTCGACGTACCCGTACCAGGCCACAGCATATACTGTACCAGCGTGATAGTGAGCGGGCCGTGGGCCGATGCTTGGCTGGAGAATCAGGCGTATCATAAAGCTACGAACCAGTGGGGCGACTGTGGGTGCAACATTTGCACTCTTGCCCGAAAAGCCGAAAAACACAGTTGTTTGGAAATAGAACATCAATTATCTATCGGATATGTAGTGTCTGAAAACGGGACACACTATTGTAATGGAAAAGCTGGTAACAAGCAGTAATTGCAGTTTACCAGCCCTGCTGAATCAACGAAACTCGAATGTTGATGCTGCTTCATTCATTTTTGCTATGCTTTGATGATGTCATCATGTACGAACTAGCACTCATTCGAGCACTATGACACCAGACATCAAATCCCTCAAATACGAGTCACAGATTTGGGCAGTGAACGAGAAGGCTTGTCACAGATTACTTTGCGCATGCGCAGTGCTCCCAAAATTCCTTAATCTCGTACGTCCACATGGCTCGCCACAGAAAACGAAAGGTCTCTAATAACACTGTGTGTGCACCGCAAACTCAAAATCAATGGCAAGAATGAAAACACAATTTTGAGATCCATGATGTTGGAAATTTTATTAGACGTATGATAGGTCTAGCGAGTAAATGTATGCTATAGGCCTAGATATTGGAAATAGAAAAGCGCCTTCATTGACCCCAGTCCGCACTTACTTTCATCCCCCAAAATTGCCTGTTGAGTTTCTCCGAGGATAGGGCACATTTTTCTCTTTGCAAGGGAAGTGAGGAATGCGTGTCGTAGAAGTTTGCTGGGGAAAAAGGAAGAGGCCAGTACGAAAGGGGTATATATATCAAGGCTCCACATTAACTTTTTTTGGTGGTGGCCCGTTCGGGCCACCAAAACCTTCAAATAATTTTTTTTGGTGGCCCGTTAGTAAAGTTTGGTGGCCCGAAAAATATAAAGAAAAACAATAATTAAAAATGAATAAAACAAATTTCTGAAATATTAATTCTGCAGCCACTACCACTAAGTTACTTCCACTTTGCACATCTTGTATGTAAATCGTGCTTGCATTCATTTTACTATGCTTATTGATTTGTGGTAATATATAAATTGTTCTATCATTGCAAATATGAAATGATTGAAAGAGAACAAAAGAATTGTATTGTTCCCAGGTATTATTATAGCAGGAGAAAATCACAGAAAAATATGTTGAAAAATTAGAACAATGCATAAAAGGGGGAAACAAATATAATTTTTAGAATTGTATATTGAAAAAAAGATAACAAAAATTATAAAATAAATAAGTGAAATACAACGAAAAAAGAAAAAAAAAGAACAGGAACAAAAAGAAAATGAAAGAAAAATGAATAAGACAAAATTGATGAAAAATGGGGAAAATTGTTTTTATTATTATTCAGGCATATTCAATGGGAAGGGGTATAAATGGTTTAGTCACTATAAAAAAAATGAAAGAAAAAGGCAAAAGTTATATCTGGAAAAACAGTGAGAAAAGTCCTTCCTATATTTGACAAAATGATGGAAAATTCACATTTCATATCAATGAAATGCCTTCCCAAAATATTTACTTCCTTTAAGAGTGGTTTGAGAAGTCATTTATAAACAAAAAAGAAAGAAGCTGTCTGTTATTTTTGGCTAGAAACGACACAGCTTCAAAAGAAACCAAATATCAACATACATACAAATGCACACGTGGGACTGTGATGTACTCACCTATGAGTTTTATGTGTATTAATGCATTTGGAAAATCGGACTTTTTGAGTCAAAAGAGAGGTCATAATTCCTCTTTTTAATGCTTGCTAATAATCAGGATTTAGTAATATGGACTGTAGAAGGGCATTTCATTGGTGTAAAATGTGACTTTGACGTAGATTTTCAAAGTTCTGTGGAAGATTTCTTAGCAGTAACATTTTGTATCGCAGAGCTCTGAATAGTCTGCTAGCGCACAGCTAGCTATAGCTGCAGTGGTTTCATGCATGCAAGCTCACGTACGCCAGATGTAGTACTGTATGCTGCAGTAGTGCAGTGGTAGGCCTCCATACTGTCATGACTATGCAATCTTTGTGTGTGTGTATTTGTGTGTAGATTGACAAAAAGGGCGCATGACGAATTGGCTTGCAATTTCAACTGTAGAAAGTTGATAAATGCGTGCAAAATCGGGAGAAAAATTGCGCTACTTTGAAAATTATTGGTTGCCCGATTCGGGCCACCAAAACTTAACATTTTTTCAATAATGGTTGCCCGAGGTGAATTTCTGGTGGCCCCGGGCCACCGGGCCACCGCTAATGTCGAGCCTTGTATATATACAGGTAGGCCCTACTGTGTTGTGAAAATAAGCCTCAAGTTGCTTTATATTGTTAGGCTAGACTCCCCCCCCTCCCCTAAGAAAGAACCTTTCTTTAGAAAGTAAGACAAGTCGATTATGTTTTTTTAACCAAACTAAGAAATAAACAATAAAAGTGAGATACATTGTACATGTATGTTGGCCTACAGTATGTACATGGGGTCAAGGACCAGCAACATGTGTAGTTGTTTACAATCTACTGGCTGAAGCAAGCATCCTCCCTCCCATTTTCTTTGCTGGAAATATGGAAACCAGAACTGTGATGCTAAGTTCAACCAGATTATGTTACAACCCTGTAGGTGACTAGTAAAGAAATCATATTCATTTTAATAGGCGTACATTTATAATATATTTCTAGTGCAAATGGGAAAACATTTAACCCTCTTCTTTAGCCTCAGGCCCAAACATTAATGGTTTTGAAAACCATTGGTTGAACCCATGTTTTATGCAGATTTCATGTATGAACTAGAGATGCTCAGCAGGTCACACAGCTGAGCACATGTATCCCCAAACCCACCGCATCATCCATCTTTGCGATATATAAAGCTCACACAGAAATTTGACAAATAAATACAATTACCATGGAGACAATGACCCTAGCATGCGGGTCACCCAAGCCAATCTACCATCCAAGTTTGGTTGAAAAGTAACTTACGGTTGCGGAGTTAGGAGTCATAAGAGAGTCTTGCATGTAAACTTTAATGTTGACCTGAAAATGACCTTTGACCTTACCATGTGACCTCTAACTGCAGCACAACATGCAGATACCCCAAATCCATCTACCATCTAAGTTTGGTTGAAAAGTGACTTACGGTTGCAGAGTTAGGTGTCATAAGAGAGTCTTGCATGTAAACTTTAACATTGACCTAAAAATAACCTTTGACCTTACCATGTGACCTGCGGCTGCAGCATAACATGCAGGTACCCCAAAGTCATCTACCATCCAAGTTTGGTTGAAAAGCAACTTATGGTTGTAGTTATGTGTCATAAGGTTTGTGACGGACGGACAATGTTTGGATCCACCTCTGGTGGGTGAGACAAAAACTCTTGTAACCATGGCAACAATGTCTCCGCCCACACCAAAATCAATAGGCAGCTTCGCTATACCACACTCGACCTTCATGCCACATTTGAAAATGATCGTAGAAGAAATGTAGCTGGTAGCTAGCGCTCACAAGGACATCTCTGCTGTTTCCACAAAAACTCTTGTTACCATGGCAACGATGTCTCCGCCCCACCAAAATCTATAGGCTTCTTTGCTATACCATACTCGACCTTCATGCCAAATTTGAAGACGATCGGAGAAGAAATGCAGCTGATAGAGCGCTCACAAGGAAATCTCTGCGGCGGACGCGGTGGCTGCGCGACGAGGCCAAATCTATAGTATCCTCCTAACTCTGTTCGGGGGATACAATTGTATGAATTTTTAAAGGGAAAGTTAACCCTGACAAAAAAGTTTTATCGTAAAAAATGCAGAAAAATATTTAAAAATATCAGTGAAGGTTTGTGGAAAATTCATCAAAGAATAAAGAAATATTAGAATTTTAATTATATGCGAGCAGCTTTCCTAAACATCATGTGGTAAAAATCAATAATATGTAATTTTCTTAGAAAAAAAATTGAACAGGCTTTTATTGTACTTTGATACACAAATCATTTGACACTCACTCAAAAGTAAATAAAAGAAGAAGTCATCATGAACAATTGAAAAAAAGAAGAAATTTATGCATTTTATATTTATACATAACATAAAATTATATTGCAGCTGCTCGTCGTTGATGTCACAAGTCAAAAACTTAAATTCTAATAACTTTCTTTAATTTAAGCGATTTTCCTCAAACCTTCATGAATATTTTTTTAAAAAAATTCTGCTGTTTTAGCAACATAGTTTTCCTCAGGGTGAACTTCCCCTTTAAGTTACCACATACATGTATTGAATGTCCAATGCTGATGCCCTTTTGTCTCAGTGTGCCAAATTGATGCCTTTTGCCATTGTTGAGCATGCTATTTTCATGAATCAATTGGTTTGAAGTGTGCACTAATTAATTCTGTCAGAATTATTGTTCCCTCTAATGATGCAAAGAGCTTGACTACTGATTAGTTTGAAAAAGGGATACAGTGTAGAATTGAGCCCTTGACTCAACTAGCTGAATGCTAATTTGTTGTGAGATAAATTGTTTTAATTCTTTAATACTATGCAGTACTTTAAATCTAAATTGTATTTCTTCTCTTTTCTTATTTTTGCAGTTGGACAGGCAGGTGTTTCTCTATGAGATCAACGAGAATATCACCTGCAAGCTATGTAAGGGATACCTCATCGATGCCACCACCATAACAGAATGTTTACATACCTGTAAGTATCAGGACTTCTCTATTTTGACATGAAAACGGTCATGATGGCAGGGCTCGAATTAAGAATTTAAAGGGGCAAGGCCATTTTTTAAAAGGGCACTTAATGGAAAGGGCAGGCAGTTTTCACTTTATGGGACATCCAAGGCCACCAGAAAAAGGGCATCAATAATAAATGCACTTTTCAATGAGGCACATGCACTGGATTACCGCAGGGCACCAAGGCCACAGCAAAAAAGGGCAGTTATTTTGGCCTTAAGTCTACAAATATTTGAAAGGGCATCAAGGCCATTTCTGAGGGCATCTAAGGCCATGGCCTTGGATGGCCTTGGATTAATTCGAGCCCTGTGATGGGTCATTGGGGGTTTCTTTCAGGTACAGTGTTGGTTTGAGATCATGAAAAAGGTAGTCTTTCCTGGATGCAGACTAAAGGTGTGTTCAATGTCGGTTTCCACATTTAAACGGCAACACGGATCATGATTGAAAATGTGATTTCAAAACGCAGATATGAGAAACAAAGGGTGTGTTCAAAATCCACTTTTCCCGTTCGTAAATTAAACGTCTTTCAAATCACGATTCGGAGGAAAATTTAAACGTCGAGAAAGATGCCTTTTTCAGCTCAAATTTACGACCTTGAGCATCACGAATGCAACATTGAACACAATTGCATTTTGAAACGTTTTTGAATTTGCTCTCGCAGTTAAAACCTACACAAACAGGTGGCATAGGGTCAAACTGAGCACCAAAGATGCACTAACGAAAGCGGAAATTTAAAGACGGTCAACATATAAACGGCTGTATATTTTTGACAATGATGTTACACCGCTGATTGTGTTTGTGTTCGGTGTTTGGAATTGAGTTTTCGATCTTATGATTCGTGTTGCTGTCTTGATAATCGACATTGAACACACCCTGAGTATGCACTGTTTATAAATGTCAAAGATTAGAATATTTCAGACTTTTTTGAGTACTGCTATTCAACTGAATCTCATTTAGGAGTTAATAAATTACAAGATTCCAAAATAGTGTATGTAGAATTGTAGATATTATTCAGGTCAATTTCCTGTGTGCCATGACACTAAAACCATGTGGCATTACTGTACATGATGATAACCCATAATATTCCCTCGCTGCTGCAATCATACAAAATAATGCAGATTCTTTCAGAATTCATGAACACAATTTTTTACATTGATCATACTATACATGTACATCCAAGCCAAGGCTTTGTGTTGGGTTCAGTTTGAAGGTTGGCAGTCTTCCCTTCTGTTCTTCAGTTCGTCAAGAGCATCTTCTCCAAGTTCCAAGGTCAACTGATACTGGTTACAACAGTCCTATCACACCAAGGAAGCTCCTTGATCATGTAGTTTTGGACAGAAGGCTGAAGCATTCATGAAATTTCATTCTCCTGGACCATGGGTTGTGTGAGCATCATGTCAGAGTAGTGATTCTCCATGATGTTTCGAAACTTGCTTGAACGCACCTCAGTTGTGTATTTTTGTTGTCATGATCACATTCAATTAGGTGTGAAATACCATGCTCCCTTTATCATTGAATATTTAGAATAACAGAAATCAGCTGGAAATACAGCATTTGTTTGTATTACCTTGACAGGTATTGCAAACTGGATGAAAATTGGGTGTCCAATTATGAGTCTTCAGCTGTTTAAAATCTACAATGTATGTATGTTTCATATCAAAGAAATGAATAAATTACTTTGTGACGTTTTCATTCAGTGCTTTCAGAATATTGTCGCAGTTCATACCTTTGTATTTTGTTTGAAAATCTAACTGATCAAGAACAACTAGTGGTGTACATGTAGTAAACTACTGTACATTGTAGTGAAGGACTGTAATTCTTTTAAAGAAAGAAGAGAAACGAAAGAACATGATTAGATTTACATGTTAATACTACATGTAATGATAATAATGACAGTAATACACTGTAATAATGGTATATTTAGCCATAGCCACTTCAGTTCCGAAAACTGTTCTCCCAGCAGGCCCTGCTATTATATACATGTATCACCCTGGCTATAAAGCTACATGTAGGCTACCTATTCAGGTGCACACAGCTTTTTGAGGAATTACTTTCTGCCGGTACCCATATACCTCACCTACGTTGGTCGAGTACAGCACGCTGTGGATTAATTACTTGCTAGAAAACTACGCCATGGCTTGGATTTGAACCCACGACCCTCTGTTTCAAAGTCCAGAGACTAATCCACTGGGCCACAACGCTCCATGTACTGTACATATTTTGTGTCTCAAGGAGTTGTTAATTGTTCATTTGAAAATAAACTCTCATTTCAGGTACAATGTATAGGCCCGGTGGGGTCACTCAATATGACTTGGGGACCGCATGACCGTTACCAAAATCGCGGGAAAAGGGGTCAATTTCACGGAACGTCCGCGGACAGAACTCTCCTCGAAGTAGTGAAAATAGGGGTGCTCACTGTCCTCGATCTGATGGAAATAGGGGTCAGGAAAAAGGGGAGAACGATTACGGGAAGTAAAATCCGTCGCCGAGTCACCAGCCGCAGAGGGTGCGCGCATCATGCTCTGTATCTTTATATGGACAAATCTACATTTATTTTTACAAAGAATTCTACTTTTCTTATTTTTCAAGAAAAATAAAGTTCTTTTGGATTATTATGACTTGGCTCTTGGTCATATTTAAGGACTGAGCACTCTGACGCCTGTGTTGCAATTTCCTCTAATGAGGAAAGGGTGTTAAATGCCCTGTCCTTGAAATACGTTAAATAGGGGTAAATTTGCGAAATGGGCAAAAGTGTCCTTACAATCTTATAATTAGGGGTGTTTCAAGGTACCATTTTACCGCAATTTTGTCCTTGTTTTGCGTGAAAATAGGGGGGTAAATTTCACAAAATGTCCTTGAAATTGACTGCAATAGGGGGTCACTTGCATTTGTGGTAACGGTCATACGTGTCCCCCTCTGCGGCTGAGTGACCCCACCGGGTGTATAGGCTTACATCAGTTACATGTATGTGTAATGTACATGTCAATATACAATGTAAGCCTCTTGCACTACCCCTACAGAAATTTCCAAGCTTGCGGGAAGCGTGCGACTAGCTTGCGCAAGCTTGCGGCATGCTAGTAACTAGCATGCGGTTAGCTTAATAAGCGTGTGATATGCGTGCAGAGTAATAGTTAAGCGATCTTTTAGCGAGCAGGGACTGTTCGCTAGCATGCACTCGCTTATTAAGCGAGTGCCCTGCTAGTCGCATGCTAGTTACTAGCAAGCGGCACGCTTAAATTTCGGTAGGGGTAAAGCTAATAATTTTAAATCCTGTCTGGATCAGAGCATCTTGATATATCATCTGTATCCTATCCTGGACCGAAATAGCATCTCTCTGGGATTGTTCACACAAGGGGAATTCTATGCATACAGTATCTCATGCATACATGTACATTTGCACATGTACATGTACATGTAGGACCCTACTGTACATGTACAAATGTGCACAGCAAAACTAAAATTGAAGAAAAAAAAATCAAGATCAAACATTAATATCTTTGTTCTTTGTACAAAACTTAGTTTCTCATCTTTGTAAAAATATCATCTGACTGCTGACCGTAAATTACACAAAAAGTTGTGTTATCACCCTATTTAATGTATTTCATAGAGAAAATACAGTCTAAAGTATGGGTAACAAGCCATTAAGTTATTTTTTGACATGCTGTTACATGTTGACATTATCCATTAAGAGGAAAATCGAGTATTTTACTTTGAAACTCTGGTTGCCACCCATTGTACAGTGAGCGTTTTTTCTGCATTCCTGCACCCCTGCTGCAAACAAATACATGTAATTGAACAAATTTCTTATTCATAGGTTTTATTTTCAAAGATCTGCTCATTGATTGACAAAAGAAATGTTTTCTGAAATAGTAACATATTGAAATTAACCTGCATACTTTGCAAACAAAGTTAAAGGAGAAATATATTGATTATGAATGTGGTCTTATTATATATCAATGGAAAGGTAATGATGTGGGGATCATCAGTGGGTCATTCAAAAATACCGAAAATAATACAAAAAGGTGAAAATCGCCGATTAAAAAACGCTAAAATGCCCCTCCGAAATATGCCTCGCATCGGTCTCTGAATTGACTGGAATTTGATGACGTCACTGTCTGTACGAGAGGCGTACTTGGTTCTCCCACGTGAAGCTCCACTTGCATGCAAAACCTGTTGCGTGGGTACGTTTTCTCCACACTGTCACTGAATACTTCTATCACGAAATGAAAGAAAACCCAGAATTTTATCTAGATTTGGATTTTCAAATTGATGATTTTAAAGATGAAGAGAATGATGATGAAGTGAACAACACAGTGAGGTAGTTGGAGGTAAATAATGGGGGAACAATGCCGATGATTATGATGAAAATTCAACTTGCCTGACGATCACAAGTAAAGTCATGTACATGCCGATTCGCTACCAACTCATGCAGCTGCTGCTACAAGTGGTAGCTATACGTACACCGCGCGGGCCAAATTAAATCCATGAAAATGAATAACCACATCCAGAGAGAGTCTATCATAAGAAGGAAAATAATGATATAACTGTACTTACAAACAAGTGAATAATCCGAATTAAACTGAAAGCAAATCAACTCAACGAATAGCAGCAGACGATATGCACCGACGATAAACTTCATGGGGCTGGGATAGATTGTCACTCGTTCTGTTAGATGTAATTTGTAACTCATTAATTTGACAAAATTACGAAACTCGGGGAATTATTTATATATATAAAAATATAGTAACATCTCTTATTATTTTTTGTATTACGATAAAACCTCTTTTGAAGGAAAACGTTGAGATAAACTAAAATTACTTTAAACCCCCCCCCCAACATGCGTAGCTTGTATGTCATTGCAAACAAACCATCGCAAACATGCACGTATTCCTTCCTTGCTGATTGAGAGCTGTGCAACACGTGCATAGATCTATTCTCTCAGTCTCAGCCAAGGCGAGCAAACAATACGGCATGTGTTGTTGTTGTGATGGTTTGTTTACGATCACATAATGCTACGCATGATGGGATGATCTTTTACATCTAATTTTAATTTACCTCAACGTTTTCCTTCAAAACAGGTTTTATCGTAATTCAAAAAATGAGAAGAGATGTTACTATATTTTTATATAGAATAATAATTCCCCGAGTTTCGTAAGTTTGTCAAATTAATGAGATAAAAGTTACATCTAACAGAACGAGTGACAATCTATCCAGCCGAAGTTTATCGTCAGTGCATATGCCATATCGTCTGGTACTATTCGTTGAGTTGATTTGCCTTCAGGTTCGGATTATTCACTTGTTTGTAAGTACAGTTATCATTATCCTTCTTATGATAGACTGTCTGGATGTGGTTATTCATGTTCAGCATGAATTCAATTTGGCCCGCGCGGTGTAGCTAGCACTTCCAGCAGCATGAATTGGTAGCGAATCGGTATGTACATGACTTTACTTGTGATTGTGTTGCAAGTTGAATTTTCGTCATCATCATCGGCGTAATTCCCCCAATTTACCTCCTACTACGTCACTGTGTTGTTTCACTTCATCATCATTCTCTTCATCTCAAAATCATCAATTTGAAAATCCAAATCTAGATAAAATTCTGGGTTTTCTTTCGATCATTTCGGGATCGAAGTATTCAGTGACAATGTGGAGAAAATGTACCCTTGCAACAGGTTTTGCATGCAAGTGGAGCTTCACGTGGGAGAACCAATCACGCCTCTCGTACAGACAGTGACGTCATAAAAAATCCCCAATTTCGCGGACGTAATTCTGCGTGTTTGAAGCATTCAGAGAGAGAACTTTAAACTATCAATTAACTGAGTTTCATCCGTCTCCATGATAAATGATGTACACCATCGTGTTCTCCTTATTTTCTCCTTTATTGTGATATATGATTCTCCAGTTTTACGATTTTCAATATATTTCTACTTTAAACAATTACGCCTACATGTACATGTATTTCCAAGGAGGGTCTGTGTTTGCAGACTAATGATAAACACAGATCATCTGTGATCACAGTTGTTTGAAACTGATCTCTCAAGTGATTCCTGATTGCTGTGAAATATGGAAACATGCAGAATATAATGCATGATTGAAATATGAATAACATTAGGGGATCGTTAACATTGACAGGTGTTTATAATTACCATGATCAAGACGAAGGTTGGCATCAATTCAAGTTTATCATCACAAGAAGTATTTTTACTACATTTTAGTATCACTTGAAATTGGGTGTGTTCAATTATTGATTTTCTTATAAAGTACAGTGTACACACAAACATGAAATCACAAATCAAAATGCAAGTACCTAGCCAAATAAGGTTTTTTTAGCATTCAATATTTTCTTTTAAATAGAGGCAGATTATCCTTTATTTCAAAACCAGCCTTCCACATTCTTGTGTTTGCAGTTTTGCACTTTTCAAAGTATGTTCAGGATTTTTGTGTTGTAATATTAAAGGGTTACCCTTTTTAAAGATTTACATGTAATTCTCTACTATGCTTTTTTTTAAGAATGGGTCATCGCTCCAAAAAATTTGAGAATACCAGATATTATCTGATCAGGAAATTCACGATGATCTACATGTACCCGATTAGAAAATACCATCTATGTTTTACCAACATGAAAGCAAAATACTTGGAATATTCCTGAGAGAAAATAAATGCTAAATATGTGAAGTAGGTAGACCTACTTTTGAAAATTCTGAGAACGTATGCAGATTGCAGATATTCTCGCAGTGTCAAAGCAAATTACTTTCTCTACCCATAGAGTACAACATGTAGTTGGGCATGGGCACCAAGGAATGCTGAGCTAACAATTCGGAATCGTGTACCTTGCCTTCCGTCAGACGTTACTGTGCATGCTTGTAATTGTATCAATATGAATGATCATGAATGTGGAAATAATCTTCAGGTATTTTTTAAAGGCCTGAACAATTTCTCAAATTTACAGCTATTCTGGTGATCGAGTTAGTCTGAATACACCTCCAAATCTCTCTATCTTCAAGTATTTGTGCAGCCTTGTTGAACCCAATGGAAGGAGTAAAGCCTAGATAATATGTGTGTAAACATGTAGACCTGTGTTCTCTGACTTTTGGCTTGTTGACAGGGGTTAGGACCGAGCTGTAGAAATGGCTTAGGGCAGGATATGCCATATTTAGCACACTTCATTTAAAGGGCCTAGATGATCGTTTGATACCGAAACAGAATGCAACAATTCCCTGGTACAAGTGTACATGTACATTGCAGGCTGCATAGCATGATCAACAAACCCTTCCTGGTATTTGCATCTAATGCCCAGCTGATCTCATTTGGGGCGTGTTTATACTTTCACTTTTCAGGCCAGAATCAGCGTTTTCATACGTGATTAGTCCAAAACACGTGTGCGTCCATGCTTACTTTCATTCAAATGACGTTTCAGAACGCTGATCGTTAACTCACAAAAGGGTATATGTTTCAAAACATTGTTTGATCAGAATCAGGGTTTCTGGGGAAGTACAAACAGAACCACGATCGTAAACGTGTTTAAATGATGTAATTTGGTACATGCTTCCGGTGAGATGAAAATCTAACAAGGACTGATACCTCCACGAAATTACCTCTCATCTCCGTGGTTTTAATCATGGCCAATGTACATGTGCATGTGTGATTTACTACTCATCTAATTGTCATCACAATGTATGTTGAGGTATTTACAAACCCCGAACATGAGTTCTATGGTTAGGAAACATCGCTGAGCCAGGAGCCCCAGTAGCATGAACAGAAACATGTCTTATTTTCTGACGTATACTTTATATTCTTTATTTTGTCTTATTATTATCCTCACCATGGTGGAAATTATATGGCTATGCCAAGTAACTCCATGCAATTACTTCAAGATTGGAAATTGTTCGAAGTTCAAATAGTCGACAATTTAAAACATTCATGGGAATTTTTTTTTTTTAAATGGTGCGCCCAATTTGACCTCGGTTTCCTGAATTCCGCTCAACAAAATTAAGGTGCGAAGCCAGCTGCAAATTGCTATTTTGTCTCTGAAAAACGAAGCATAAACAGCACTCCCAGAATGATCAGCGATCTGAAACGCCAATTTTGTCTCCGCAATGGAAGCATTAACATATCCTTGCTGTGTTCAAGTGACTTTTTTATCTAGAATGATACCACTCGATCTCACGAAAGTGGTTTTCAAAATCACTTCACGTAAAGCGATCTTCTTGCTATGGAAACGCTCTCAGTGGGTTGACACGTTTTGCATAAAATTCGAAAATCGCAGCGTATATGTAGGCATTCTACACCTGTCATGTGGAAATGTGCAAAGATTTCTTCCAGAAGAACGGTTGTGTCCTCGCTTTTAAAGCTAGAACCAGTTTTAATGTGATCTTGAAAACTACATGTACATTGCAAGGTGGTTTCTTAACCACTAGTTTCCACTAAACTAGTTTTTGGAAGGTAGTGAGATTGGTGTACAGGGTGACCTACTATACATTTTGGCTTACTTCTTGGTCAAACTCCACATTGAATGGGCTTCAAACAAGGGAAATTCAGGTTTAATGAAAAGGAAATTATTCTTGCTTGTACTTATCAATCAGTGTTTTAATTTCAGTTTCACTTTTTAATATGTGATTCTCATTTTAGAGAAGATCCATTGAACTCTCCTATGGAGTGTGGAGGGATTACATCCTCAGCTGCCAAGGACCTTCGGAATATGATTGTAAGGTTGAGACATTTAATTTATAAAGTCATTTTTATTAGGGTTAGGAAATCTAAGTTCAAAGCTGCAAACCCAATCATCAATCATCAAACCAGAGGGGAAATAAGTGAAACTGAAGTAGAGACCAAAATGAATTGAACAGAAACCAAAGAAGTACAGTAGTGCACTGATTTAATCTCTAGGCTACTTTGCCTCAGCTAAACTCATGTTCAAAGTGCAATTTACATGTACATGTACATGTATATTTAAATCAAGTTTAAGCCAACCAATCAAAATAAAAAGAATGGAAGGGTCGAACTAAAATAAGAGTCTGATTCATAAGATAAACCAATAAGGAAGAACATGAAGATGACAAAGATGTCTGGTGATTATGCAATAATGGAAGTAGAAGCTAAAGATTCAGGTGAGGGATGGAATGGGTGAAAACCTGAAGAGATAATAGAGAAGGAATGAAGATGACAAACGAGAATCATAGGAAAGGCATTCAGAGTAGAATGAATGAAGGAATGACAACTGAATATCATTAAACTCATATAACCTAAGTTCAGACTGCAAGGGCAGTGCTGAAAAGAAACGCAAATGACGGAACAGAAATGTAAAAGAGCTGAAGAAAACACAAGTTTAAAGAAATAGACAAGATGGGAAAATGACAAAATAACCATCATACATATCAATTTCTCATTCCATTTCTTTTGTCATTTCCTTACATGCATATTCGGTATTTCATTATGGTTGAACTTTACACAGAGTTGAGAATCACATTAAAAAATATAGCGTGAATCCTCTTGCTGAAGTTAAAACAGACACTGAACATTTCAAAGAAATTGTTGTGAAGGAGTATACAGGGGTGGCACAAGAATATTTTGTTTGTGGGGGGTGTGAAAACAACCTTCATGACAAGACAAAGACCTCTTTTTTAAACATCCTCTTCCTTCCTTTAAATTCTCTCTTTTTCCTCTTCTTTCCTTTTTTTCAGTACTACTTGAAAAATCGTTAAGGTCAGAGGCTGCCATTGGAAGTGTACATGTACATGTATCTATTTTTATTTTGTACATGTGGTTACCTTTTTTTTTACATGGAACTGGAAGAGAAGTTTTCTCATTTGTGTCACTATGAATATTCCTACATGTACCTTGAGATAGCTAGAGACTACATGTAGCTTTCAATTATTAAAGATCGATCCCTTTTTCGAGCAACAGAGGCAACCTAATCTTCAAATACGGGCAAGATGTCGACGACGCCCGATTCCAGCTCCACATCCTAGACTTGTTGCCATGGCGACGGAGATGATGACAAATGAGAACAGAAGGCCTCATCTGTTCTCTGACTCGGGCTCCTCATCAATGTCTTGAATTATTCATGGTGTGTTCTCGCGGATTTAAGATCCCCACCTCCATAATGAGTTGGAGGGGATAATTGAGAGATAAACAGAATAGAGGAGAGAGATGCATGAGGAAGAGGGAAGGAATAAGGAAGGGGTGAATGAGGAAAGAAGGAGGGAAACACAGAAAAATGTGTGTATAGAGGAAGGTATAAAAGCAGGAAAAGAAGTCAAGAGAAGTAGAAAGAAAAGAAGAAAAACCTTGGAAGCTATGTGAATAAGGAAGGGAGAAAGGAGAGGGAAAGAAATAAGCAGAAAAGACAGTGAACATGGGAGGGAGAGAAGAAAGAAATAGAAATTTACGATAAAAAGAATTGATAAGATGTTGATGAAAGTAGAATTACGATTTAGTGTGTTGTACATACTTTTTTTGTCTTGGTCATTGTAGTCATTGATCTAATGATATTTCTTTCCTCTTTTTTGTATTTCATTTCAGTTTGTAAAAGTTGTCTTGTGAAATATCTGGAGGAGAATAATACTTGTCCAACATGCAGAATACTTATACATCAAAGCCATCCACTTACATATGTAGGGTAAGTACATAAATTGTCAATCCTATTCTCTATATTTTTTTTAGACTATTTTTTATTATATGTATATACTCAAAGCTAAAACATGCTACATGTACGTATACTGATGTAGGCCACCATGTGTGTATTTAACCATACTTCTTTCCTCAATGATTTAAATGTTGAGATGTGTAATCCTCCAGCAGAAATTTAATCACTGCTCCACAATACATGTAAAGTGCACAATCTCCACTCCCTAGGGAGTATTTTGGCCAGGTATATAGAGTGATTGTTTGCTGTAGCCTGTGATAAACCAAAACAATGTTGTTATACAATAATGTAATTTAAATTCTTTGTCTCAATTTCAGACAAATACTTTCACCCTACTCTGTTTTGTTTTTTATTTTCCATATATGTAGCTATTCTGTTTTAAGATGATTTTCCTTGAATAGAGGAAGTACGTAGGGGAGTCTTTGATAAATATTTCTATATAAAAGAATAGCTAAAATGGAGTCAACTCCTCCCTAGGTAATAGCAGATAATTAGTTCCAAACAAATATTACAAGTGTGGGATGGTGGATGTCCTGTTCAATCAGATATTACTTCTAGCTTCACTTGAAGTTTGTGTGGAAGGAAGTCAAACATTCGCAATCGGGGGGGGGGGGGGGGGCATGTTTTTTTACTTTAATTTCTATTCCTTTTCATATTGATTGAAGTATGAAAAAAAGTTTTTGTTCGATTATGATTTTTTGTGTTTTGAAATATAGAGTAACCAATATCTTGTTAAACAGAGTTGTCAAAGTTTGAGCAAAATATAAGAATAAGAAGTTGCCACATGTGTAAGAACTTGTGAAGAGATTAAAAAATTATTCAGAACATGTACGTGTATGTACTGTGATATAGTGCAATAATTTACACTGTATGTTTGATTTTTGTTTTCTTCTAGTTCTATTAAACTTTTAGTTGTAAATTGTGTTATTCACTTTATGGGTGTATTCCACTGTTCATTGTCGATTCTTAAATTTAAACAGCAAGATAAATCATGATTTAAAACACAATTACAAAATATATATATACATGTACATACAAGATAAAAGGTAGTTCAATGTTTCCCATCCCGCAAAAATATTAATTGATTCAGGACTATATTTATACAGGGAAATGCTCTCAAGCACTTTAATACGTCATCAAAAGCTGTCTATTCTTGTATCCGCCAACGTGAACAATGCTGCATGCCTTTAAAGAGAAAGCCCAACTCTACATGTATGGGACGAGTTGGTTCTAATAATAGCAGAAAATCAAATTTGATTAAAACCCATCAAAATGTAATATCTACTTTTAATGTTATTATTTTTTTTTCTTAAATGCCACACGAGAGCTGCTCTCTCATATTTTGTGCACTTTATAATTCATGTGTAAGCAAAAATAATTTGCCATTTTTGATAAAAATGTAATGATGTTACTGTACATGAGGGGGTCTACATGTTCAGTCTACATGTAATGTCCAGATCACTTTTGAATGAGGACCAGCAAAAAAAAAATTGATTTAGATTTAAATCTCAAAGATTTGAATTGAAACTGGAGATTTATTTTCATTCAAATCCTTTGACATTTAATAGTAATCGTTAGGATTTTTGATGGATTTGTTCCAATTGTCTCTATGAAGGAAAACAAATAAAATGTACTTGGAGTTGTATGATGACCCTTTGCCTTTAAATCATTTAGTATATTTGTGTACCCACCGAGTTTCATAGCACGCCATCACGCCATACTTTGAAAATGATTCTATGTTGTTTTCTAGATTTGACGTCATTTTCTCTTGTTTTGTTTTCCTGTGAAGGCGGTGCAAGGCAGAATAGACAGGAAATTAAGTGTTGAGATCTAAATGATCTACACTTCATTCATAAAGTTATTGTATTACTTCTACAGTACATTCAATATAGGCTACAATGTAGGTATTAAGAAAAATAACAAGCAACTGGAACTGTAATAGTTTTTTGTGTTTCTGTTTTTATTGAGTTCCAAGCATTCTTTAAAAGCTGGGTTTCTACTGCTTTGACATGAATACTAGTATGTACATGTAGGTTGGACCGGTAGAAAAAAAGGGCTTAGTGTGGAACCCTGTGTATAACAGGGCGCCAAGTGTCTGTGCTAAATTCTGTCCAATTCACGCCATTTGGTTTTATTCAGACGAAAATCATTTCGTCATGATGCAGTTTTATTTTGTATACAAAATTTCTTTTTTTCTTCACACAAAATGAATTTCGTGGAGACGAAATGTAATTGCGTGTACAAAATTAATTTTTTACCCTACAAAATGAATAATGTACCATACAAAATGAATTTCATCGAGATGAAATGTAATTGCGTCTATAAAATTCATTTCGTACCATACGAAATGAATTTTGCTATTATAAAAAGGAAAAAATAGGAGCACAAAGTATCCAATGGAAATTCCGTCCAATTTACTCCATTCTATACACAAAATTTGCTGTTACTCATAAAATACAAAAAAACATTTTGTCATTACGAAGTGTAATAACCTTAACGAAATTCATTTTGTACCACACTAAATGATACAAACAAAATGGAAATAGAAGAGGGGAAGATTAAAAAGAAGACAAAAAGAAGTGAAAAAGAGACACAAACGATTAAAGAACCAAAAAGGAAAGAAAAGGACAAAAAAGTCTTTAAAACAGGAAACATGAAGTGATGTACATGTACATTTCAAAGCGATATTGAAAATTCCACTAATGTGTCTCATCGCTTTGCCTCTCGCACAAATGACACTACCATAATGGCTTGAGCAAGGTAGCCAATCAGCGCCCTTCTCACATGTATTCCCCCACTTGACAGAGCGGGCGTAAATGCTGTTTCGGACACGAAATTAATTTTTTTGACACTTGGCTTGCCAAGTATCCAGTGGATACTATCAGTGGGGCCCCTCGTTTAGTCCGGGCCTCTGGGGTAAAGTTTAGTCCATTTTCTTTTCTAAAATCTCACAATGTTTTTGTTAAGTGGGCTATTACATGTCCCTCACCTGTGGTGATTCAAACACGAATTACAAGTCCATAGTACGGGACTATCTGGCCCTGCAAATTAGCAGTAGGTGGTTTCAGACGGCCTCGAAGTTCGTCAGTTCCAGGTATTCTCTAATCAGGAAATTTACCCGATCAGAAAATACCAGGTATTTTGGTAATGTAAAGCAAACTATGTGTTATTTCCCCAAAAGAAAATACCCGCTAAATACATGTAGTAGGTACTTAGCAAAATTACGAGAACATTCGCTGGGATTTTTCCAAGGTCGCAGGTATTTTGGCAAAGTGAAAGCAATTTACGGGAACTTTTAGCCCAGCGTGTCGTTGGGCGCCGTGGGTGGCTGCTGGGCTAGTAATTTTGAATCTCGCGCCTTGCCTGCTTATCAGACCATACTGCGCATGCTCGTAACTTCAGGAACTTATCTTGAACGGTATGTTTCAGGGCGATGTGAATGCAAGAATAATTAATGGGTATTTTTTAGCCTAAAATACTTCTTGTAATTTAACTGGGATTCTTATGATCGAGGCGGTTTGAAACCACCTAGGTTTACACAGGTCAAACAATTGTGTAACGTATGCAAGTACAGGGTTTTCTGATTTGTGAGAACAGAAACTCAGCCAAGCCAAGGAAGGGGAGTACATGTGTAGTTATGATAGAAAATAATGCAAATGATAAATGTGTAAATCTTTTTTTTTTGGGGGGGGGGGCAGTACATGTGCGTACAGTATTCAATTTACTTGCACATGCATTTAGAGTAGATGAAAGTATACATGTAGTCTTCATGGACCAGAGAAGTAAGATGATCTATTCCATCAGCTGTGATTTTGTTTAAATTCAGATTTTGTGGGAGAATTTTAGTGAGCTCATTATTACACACATTTTCTGTTCTTTTGAAATTTAGATGAGAAAAAGAAAATATAATTTCTGAGTATATTGTAGAAATATCTGTACTCTGTACATTGTACATGTACATAGTGACTTGGACCCCTGTTACATCTGAGAGATTCCCTACCTCGGGCCGGCCCGGGGCCTACCTCGGGTCGGAAAGAAATCAGATGTAAACATCCCAAACCTACCTCGGGCCACCTTTTAGCGAACCTACCCGAGACCACATCCAGATGTAGTCTCGGGTAGGTATCGGGCCGGCCCCGGTCCACCGATTCGTAGATGTAAACGCACACAAGCTTTCGAACCTATCTCGGTCCGTTCGCCAGCTGTCAAATTACGTCATAGCGCGCGTTATCCCCTCCCCAGCCCCGTCGTTCTTCGAATGTTTTTGCGGCATGCGACATGTGAATTGTGATTGATAAAGTCTTTGATTTGAGTGAAAAGAAGCATTTCAAACGTATCCTTTTCAAGTCGATCATATCTTCAACGACTGCTGGGATCATCAGCATTCTTTCAGAATCTCGGGTAACTTCAATTAGCGCGCGCGAATTATTCGGAGCCTAGATCGAGAGCGCCTTTTAAAAGTGTCAGCAATCGGATGCCGCTCGAAACAGTACAGATAGGGCCAAAGGGGAGGGAATCAACACTGTGATGTAAACAGACCACATTTCGGACTCGGTCCGTTCGCGAAGCTAATCCACCAAAAATCTAGTCAAGGTTGCAAGTGAACTCGGTCGGGTCTCGGGTAGGAAACTTTCAGATGTAACAGGGGTCTTATTAAGTAGTCATGAGTGGGCACTGTTCTGTTGTGATTCAATCTTTGATATTAAAAAAAGAGAACCTGCCCTGAAACGATTGTCCAGTACCCCAACATTAAAATGAAGGAGACGGAAGAAGAGAAGGAGGAGGAATTAGAAAGGGAGGGAGGAAGGAATATTCCACTGCCTAACGGGCTCACGCCACCAACACGGCAGAAGCTCATTTAGCTAACAACCCTGAACACATTGAGCGAAAAGCTGTAGTGGCTCTTTCCCTTTGCCTTTTGTCTCGAGAGAGAGCAACATCGGGTTTGCGAGGAGGGAATGGGAAAATGATGATGCAGTCCATCACCCCAGGCGTGATATTCTTCTGGAGGAGTACTAGAAAGGGTTTTCTCATCATTCAACTTTACCCTATACATGTGTGTTCATACTCCTCCCTATTCTTACAGCCAGGATGGTGTAATTATAAGGTTCGCTGACATGTCATGAGTTGCATTTATAGCCATCAAAGTCATTATGCTTGTGCTATGGTTTCAAATTTCCCACTGATCATTTGACCCCACTGAAAATATTCCCATAAAGTGAAAAATGTAATATTTTTTTTATATGTACATGTACATGTAGCTCACTACATTTCTACAGTTTATATTTGAATAGACCCTACAGTATGTGGGAATTTCAGGGCTCTACAGCGCGTCCCAAAAAAAACTATACACTTTTGAAATGGCCGCCAAATAACAAATCTAGCACTTTGGGTAAAAAGACTCACATATATGGAAAGCCAATGAAGTCAACTTTCAAATGACACCAAAAAGTTGGAAAACTATTCATGCTTGAGCGAGCACTGCCCACTGAAACAAAGGGTATGAAAATTAGGGTGGGCTGGAATTAGCCTTCCAATTTTTGTCAGTTGTTCAATGTTGAGAGGCAAATCCTTTCGAACTTGCAAAGTTAAGGGTGTTGTGATAAATTAATGATCAACCGTGACCAGTTTTGGATGCTTAAGCAAATTCCATAAGTTATCGAATGAACTTTAATGCATGAATGAACACAAATTACACTTTTGGGGCAGCATTTCAACTTTATCATTTGGATCTCTTTTGGAGCAGCATTTCAACTTTATCATGGGGATCTCAGCAATGTGTTCATGGGAGTCGGCCAGTCGGGAGAATAGGGGGTGAGATAGGGCTTAAGTGGGAGAAGTAGGTTGATGAAATAAGGGTCAACAGAACATTCAGCCCCCTCCCCTCCTTCTTTCCCGCCCTCCCTCCGGTTGAGAGACTGATGGCTGTTGTCATGTAAGCAAAGTCCAGAGCAGAATGTTGGTTTAATGATTAATTATGAATTAGGCATCAACTTTTTTCCTATCAATCATTTAATCAACAATTTATTAGTAAATCAACTCATTCAATGTGCAATGTGATCAAACAAACATTCATTTTTTCCAATACATTATTTCATTAATCATCATAATCATTAAATTTTTTGGTAATCATTCAAACTGACCATGAGCCACCGGTCACTTGGCAGTTAAGTTTTGAAAGGCTACAATCCAGGAGGTGAGACAGAGAGAGAGGGGGTGGGGTTTTGGATGTGGCGGTGAAGAGGGGAAGGTACATATGACTATTAATTTGTAAAAGGACAAAAAGAAGAGGAATGCCCTTTTATCCAAGTCTTAGCATATCTCGCCCTCTTGCTTGTAACAGGTACATGTACCGTCACATTACTCTGACTCTCACGAACACACTTCTGATGTCCACAAGATGAATATGCTACACTAAAATTACAATTCCTGTTCACTCATGCATTACATTTCAATTTAGTAATTCATGAAATATGCCTATTAAAATCAAACTTATCGTACTCATGAATAGCATAACACCCTTAGCTTTGTAAGTTCCAAAGGACTAACCTCTCAAAAAAATGTATGTCTAATTCCTGCCCAGCCTAGCCAAGGTTAGTCTCTCAGGAGTAGAGAAGTGGGGGGAGGGGGTAGAGATGGAGGGAGGGGTTGCAAATGTTTTGTTGACCTTAAGCCCTTCAACTTACTTCACCTACCTAAGTCATATTATCCCCTCTTCTCCTGACCGTCATGAACACATTGTTGAGATCCACATGATCCATATGATAAAGCTGCACTAAAAATTGCAATTCATGATCACTCATGCATTAAATTTCAAGTTAATAATGTATGAAATTTTCACAAAGAACAAACTGATCACATCTGATCTTTAATTCACCAAATAACCTTCAACTTTGCAAGTACCAAACAAAAAATCTAAAAGAAATTGGAAGGCTAATTCCAGCCCACCCTAATTTGCATACCCTTTGTTTCAGTGGGCAGTGCTCGCTCAAGCATGAATAATTTCCCAACTTTTTTGTGTCATTTGAAAGCTGACTTTATTGGCTTTCCATATCTATAAGTCTTTTCCCCAAAAGTGCTTCATTTCTTATTTGGCAGCCATTTCAAAAGTGTATAGTTTTTTTTGGGACGCACTGTATAGGGCATTTCAGGGGCGAATTCACACAAAACCCCAATTAATTTTCCCCTGACTTTAATAGCAACAAGAATGCTTTACATGAACTTTTTCTTAATGCTACAGTCACAAATACCTTCACAAAGGCCGTAGGAACGATACACGCAGCAATAAATGGTATAAAATCGTTCATGCAGTGTTTGTAAAGGTAAAGTTATAAATAGGAGATCGGGGTGAGAATGTTCATGAAGCTACATGTACATGTATCTTTGAAACTGGTTTTCTGGGGAGCGTTTCATCAAAATTTTTGTCCAACAAGTTGTCAGATCTGACATCTTTCCTTGGTTCTGATTAGCTGCTAGGTAATATTACTATGGTACCTGTCGGATAACAGGATAATTTTTTTTCATGAAAGTACTGTAGTTTAGAAAAGTAGATGGAACGGGGTCTTAAAATTTAGTTTGAATTTCTTATAAGTTCTACGAAATCCTAAAGCAGTACATAGTTGACACAGTTGATCGAAGACATGTAGTTTTGAAATATCATATACATGTACCCTTTTTACACACGCTAAAATTTCCTTAACCCCGTACTATAGTTGGGGCTATAGTACGGGGCAAGCCTTGAAATAAGCACCTGTGAGCCGGGGGCAATTTTTTTTTTAAATTGCCCCCGGCTCACGGGCTTTTTACAGTAACCGGGGGCAATATTCTGGAACCAGGGGCAATTTTGAAAAATATATATATAACGGTGAACCACACCACAAATTTGTTTATAGTAAGCGCAGCTCCTGCAATTTTTTAATTAGTACATGAATAGCATATGCTAAGTATTAGGCTTATTCAAACATTTAAGAAATCAGATTTAAATGTTTAAGTGTTTTGACACCCTCACTCCACATCCCCTTCACAACCTCACACACATGGGCTTATTTATTTTTCGTCTTTAATGAACCATGATCAATGAACCCCCCCCCCAAAAAAAAAAATCTAAATAAATGAATAAAATAAAAATTAGAAAAAAAGAGAGAGAGATGGAGAAAGATAGAATTCAGATCAAATAATAAATTTAGAAAAAAAAAAAAAATTTTAAGGTTTTTTTTATGGTTTGAATCACGGGAGTGGGTGAGTGTTTGTGTGTGATTGTGGCTGTGAGGTGCACTTGGATTGCATATAAATTATGTTAAAGAAATTAAGAAATGAAATCAATAAATAAATCAGTCTATTCAAATTCCAGCACATAGCCACAGGCTATGTACATGTATTGTAGGTTCACGTACCTTAAGTTTTTCACAAGTTATTTGAAAACGCAGATCTCCACAGAAAATGCCTTTCATTCTGGGAGAGTCTGAATTCGGTGAAAATGTATTCATTAATAACTTAAATATTCATCACAATGAAGAAATCATAAAGTTTTTGGACAGTTTTCAAAAATTAACATGAAATGAAACACCATCACTTAGGCCATTACTGATAGAATTCTCACCCAGAGCTCTGGCAGACAACATGAGCTCAAATCTGGCTTGCTAACACCACACTCAATTGCACGCGGCGTGCTATTTTTTTTTTTTAGATGGAGCCTTGTTTGATTATTCATCGTCTGATATTTACCCCTCTCCAAGAAAGAAATTAAAAAGCTACAATTCACAACTATAATTTATTTTGGATTATTAAGGCTCCGTTTTGACAAGCAAGGTCGGCGACTGTGAGGATAAAAGACATCGTATGTGCTGTGAACAGGGACTTATCTCCTGTGCATTTCGAATTGGTTACACTTCGTAATTCCGAAGGTTCGTAATTCCGAAACACGTAAATTGCCTATACCTCGATGTTCGTTAATCCGAACATTTGTGGCGTTATTCCGACGGTTCGTTATTCCGAAGGTTCGATAATCCGAAAACGAAATAAGGTTTGTTGTTCCGAAGGTTCGATAATCCGAAAACGAAATAAGGTTCGTTGTTCCGAAGGTTCGTTAATCCGAAAACGAAATAAGGTTCGTTAATCCGAAAACGAAATAAGGTTCGTTGTTCCGAAGGTTCGTTAATCCGAAAACGAAATAAGGTTCGTTAATCCGAAAACGAAATAAGGTTCGTTAATCCGTAAACAAAATAAGGTTCGTTAATCCGAAAAATGAAAACCGGGAAAGCAGAGGCAAGGGGGATGGGGGCGGGGGACACTGTTGCCGTTCAATGGTTATGGGGATGGGAAGGCAAGGGCGGCCGAACGAATTTTCGTTTGGGGGGTAAAGCAAAAAAATGAAACTCATACGTCAAAATGGACACTTTGGTGATATTTTCCCCTTAAGATTATCATCTGCTTGAAGTCATTGTGTGTTTGATAGTGATTAAGTAGAGAAAAACCTTTTTTGAAGTGATTTCTTATTATGGCAAAAGGTATATTTAGGCTTTATTTTTCGGGAGAGAGTGTAATGAGCGAGCGGCTTGGTAAAACAAATTCAAAGGTGAAGTTGTAAAACGTTTTTTGGGTCAATTATTCTTAAAATGGCATAATTGCGAGGTGTTGCGAGCGTGAATCACAAGCTAAAACTTTAGGGTATTTCAATAAAAAATGAAAATAAGTTTTTAAAAATCCGAGCAGATTTCTGCTGTCATTAAAAAGATGTGCATCTAACTAAAAAATTAACACGAGCGCAAAACGCAGCTTAAACATACTGACCAGAAAAGGAACCTGTTAAAGAAAGCATTTAGTGACCTCTTTAGGATGCATATTTCACCAATCGAATGAGAGTGCGAAGCGCAAGCTGAAAATTTGCAATATTCCAGCCTGAAAACTTAACTTGTATACTTTAAAAAGAGTATTTTATTTCGAAAAAAAAAAGAAAAACGGCATATTCATTTTTGAAAAAGGAACTTTCCCATTTTTGAAAATATTCATTTCCCTGTTTTATATTTCATTTTGGGGGTGCAAGTGCCACCTGCCTCCCCCCCGGCGGATCCAACTTTCGTCAAACGGCAGCTTAAAGTTGATCTTTGTTTGTTTCTATGAAAGGGTAGTCCTAACAGTCAATAATTAGCTTTATACTTATAAAATAAAGTAAATATGTATTAACATGATAAACCCTTTTTAAATAGCCTAATGCGAGCGCGAGCTATATTTGTTTTTTTTTAATATGATGGGCAATATGTTTGTGATCTTCAAAACGAAATGCCTATGTAACTAACTTTAGATAATAACTGCGAGCAAGATCGCAAACAGAAATTTTAAATATATAAGCTCTGACCTGATCTAAAGGGGACATTTAAAGAACTTTTTGCAGTTAGCCATGAAGAAGATGCGTGTTTCAACCAGTGGCGGCGGAATATATTTTCCTGGGGGGGGGGGGCCAAGCCAAAAAAGGGGCCAATAGGGGCAATTTGGTGCAAACGTATATTTTCACCATGAGATTATCATCTGTGTAAAGAGGTTGTGTGTTTTGTAGTAATTGAATTGAGCAAAAAAATTTAAGTGATCACTGATTGGTGAATTATATATTTACGTTTCATTTCTGCGAGCGTTGCGAGCAAGCGGTTTGGGGGAAAAGAAATCAAATCTGAAGATGTAAAATTCGCCTTTTTGGTCAATTACTGTTAAAAGGGCATCCTTGTGAGATGTTGCGAGCGAATCACGTGCTCAAACTTTTGGAAAATTCATGTAGGCCTAGAATGATAATAATGATATAGATATTATTTACCCAGGGAAGCCACTTCAGTTCTGAAAACTGTTCTCCCAGCTATTATTTTTTTACAAGAATGCTTAGAATGTCCAGTTTTCAGGTTGGAAATTGGAAAATTTTGGCTCACGTTTCTCGCTCGCATCAAGTATTGTTTATTGAGGAACTCATTCTATTCCTGGTTACAAAAAAATAGTAAATGTCAGGTTTTCAGGTGGAATATCACAAATTTTAAGCTTGCGGTTCGCGCTCTCATTTTTTAGTTTGTGAGATATATATTCTATTCATGAGTCACTAAATGCAGTCCTTAAACAGGTCAGTATATAAACAAATTACAGCTCGCCCTCGAGTTAAAAATTTCTTTAGAAAGATCTTTCTCACAATAAAAAAAAACTGCTCAGAATGTTTAAGTTCACGTCTTGTTACATGAAATGTCTACTAGTTTGAGCTTGCGATTCGCGCTTTCAACATCTCACAAGGATCATTATTATAGTATTATTTTTATTACCAGCAGAAGCTGTTATTAAAAATGACATCCCCTCCAAGGCTCCAATACAAATCCTATTATCTAGAGGTTACTCGCACGCGACCAACACACTTGATCCCCTGCATCTTTAAACCATTTGCTTAGGCAGCAATTGCTCAGATAAAGTCGAAATTAGACTATGCTTGATCAGGGCGCCTATTCTTAATGAAATACATGCTTTTGGCCACAACACATGCATGTATCATCGATCGTCATTGCATAATATCGTGTAATCTTGTAATGACAACACCGTTTTTGTTACCAAAATGAATAATTTTTCATTTTCGGAAATACGAACCTTATTTAATTTTCGGATTAACGAACCTTATTTCGTTTTCGGATTAACGAACCTTATTTCGTTTTCGGATTAACGAACTTTATTTCGTTTTCGGATTAACGAACCTTATTTCGTTTTCGGATTAACGAACCTTATTTCGTTTTCGGATTGATGAACCTTTGGAATTACGAACCTCATTTTGTTTTCGGATTAACGAACCTTCGGAATTACGAACCTTATTTCGTTTTCGGATTGACGAACCTTATTTCGTTTTCGGATTAACGAACCTTATTTCGTTTTCGGAATTACGAACCTCGTTTTGTTTTCGGATTAACGAACCTTCGGAATTACGAACCTTATTTCGTTTTCGGATTAACGGACCTTCGGAATTACGAACCTTATTTCGTTTTCGGATTGACGAACCTTCGGAATTACGAACCTTATTTTGTTTTCGGATTGACGAACCTTCGGAATTACGAACCTTCGGAAATACGAACCTTCGGAATAACCGAACCTTCGGAATTACGAAGCTTCGGAATTACGAATGTATGCGATTCGAATTACTATATCACAGAATTGTGATATCCCAACTGGAAATGTGTGCATTAGAAATTGCACATGGTGAAGGATGGAAAACCGCTACCGGAAGAACGCGCGCACATGTATTACAGGAAAAAAAAAAAGACGGACGTAGCTCACTTTCTATGGTACAGGAAAAAAGACGCACTTGGCAATTTTAAACTGTGTTTATCGTAAATTGAAAGTTATTTGATTTTGGCTTTACAGATATTTAAATTACATGTATGATATGGCTTCACTGCTCACTCACGGCGGGCGCAATTGCCTAGAAAATATTTGCGCCCGGTTGTCAAAATTTTGATGATTTTGGGGCTTCATGGGCGCAATTGATGGCGTTATGAGCGTGAATTTGCGCTCAGCGCCCGCTTATTTCAAGGCTTGGTACGGGGTTAGAGCGATAGTACGGGGTTAAGATCGTAAAATGAAAGTGGGCTAAGCTTAACCCCGTACTATAGGTGGGGCTAAATGGCAATTTAGCCCCATCTATAGTACGGGGTTAAGGAAATTTTAGCATGTGTAAAAAGTGTACGAGTGAAGTACTTGTCCTACGAATGATCGACAAATGTATTTAAAGCTTGCGCGATTTTGGATATGACCCGAATGACCCCTCAGTGCGCTCGTGAATATTCATGAGCTACCACTAGTACGGGGTTAGCGAGTTTTGTGTGTAAAAGCTAGCATTCCTTTATCCGGGGTTTAACAATTTGGCATGTGTGAAAAGGAGAAAAAAAATAGTACGGGGGTTAAGGATAGTATGGGCTTAGCGATAGTCCGGGGCTAAGAAAATCCTGTGTAAAAAGGGTATTAGGCATCGTCACATGCATTATTGTGTTATTTGAAAGGAATATGATGACCGGTCCTTAGTAAAACATATACTCACTTGTATATCATGAGCCAACAGTCAACTCAATAATAATTATTGGGAAAGCTCTGCTGACCTTACTCATAACATAAATCACAGAATTACAATATCTTTGTATTATACTGGCCGTTTCATGTAAAATGTAAGCCCACTCTGTAGAGGATTGAACAATTAAAGACAATACAGTAGGCTTTAAACTTTGTGAGCAAAAGAACATTTCCACTGTAGGATAAGATATATAGAGAAGGTAGAGAAAGAGAAAGAAGGGGGGGGGGTGCAATAGAAAAAACCCTGTGAGCCAGTATATGTATATATTTATGTTCCAATAAATCATTTTATTCATGTATTATCTGACAGAAGATGGGAGCTATCCATAAACTATAGAGATGAAATCATCTTGTGGCATTTTAATCACCCATGGGCCCATAAAAGCAGGATAAAATCTGAAACTAATGGACCATAAAATGTTCTTTAAAACCCAGCTTGATATGTAAACAGAACCAGATTCTGAAGTGTTTTGTAGTAAGCAGAAGTGTGCATACAGTACCAGTCACCATAAATACACATAACATACATGTATATGTTTTGCTTACTATTTGATGATTTATAATTTATGCTTCACAATATGAATATGTTACAGGCAGAAAACTCAGATTATACATGTGTGCTCAGTCTGGATCCAGAATTATGCTAGATTGTGAAAAATTATACTTCCACTAGGCCTCCATCTATTTTCAATTACATGTATCTGACAAGCATAAAAATTGTCCTCATCATGACTGTTGTCAAGCAGAAAAAAAATCCTCTTTCAAATTCTTCTAAATCTGTATTTATAAATCCTTATATTTTATCCTTTTTAACTATAGTCTGAAAATTATGTTAGATGAATTAAAATCATGCTAAGTTTCTTAAAGGTCAAGTCCACCTCAGAAAAATGTTTATTTGAACCAATAGAGAAAAATCAGACAAGCACAATCAATGCTGAAGATTTCATCAAAATCGGATGTAAAATAAGAAAGTTATGACATCTCAAAGTTTCGCTTATTTTTAACAAAATAGTTATATGAACGAGCCAGTTACATCCAAATGAGAGAGTTGATGATGTCACTCACTCACTATTTCTTTTGTTTTTTATTGTTTGAAGTATACAATATTTCAATTTTTACGAATTTGACGATTGGGACCTCCTTGCCTGAAGCACAAAATGTTAAAATAATGGAATTCCATGTGTTCAGGGAGGAATGAAACTTCATTTCACATGACAATGACGAGAAAATCAAAATATTTCATATTTCACACAATAAAAAACAAAAGAAATAGTGAGTGAATGACATCATCGACTCTCTCATTTGGATGTAGCTGGCTCATTCATATAACTGTTTTTTGTGAAATGAAGCGAAACTTTGAAATGTCATAACTTTCTTATTTTACATCCGATTTTGATGAAATTTTCAGTGTTATGCTTGTTGAATTTTTCTCTTTTTATTCAAATCAAGTTTTTATTGGGGTGGACTTGTCCTTCAAAAAATTATGCCAATGATTAATGTTGGATTCCAAGAGGGTCAAAACAGACCTGAAAAAAAGAATCCTGTCTGCAATAATGGTCATTAATGATCAATTAAAATTTTACCATGAAAATCTATTGAAATATTCTCACCATTTTGACATTATATGCTGGGTATGGTATACATATAACTTGAAACCTTGTACATGTATACATATGTATATAAATGTATGTATATAAAGGCCTACACATGTATACATGTACATGTAGGCCTACAAATACCTAGCAGTCTGATACCCTTTTCATAAACCTATCCTCCAATTAGCCGCCGAAGAGTAATGCGGATAATTCAATAAAAATTGCGTTCATAAACTCCGAAAATAAGCCGCATTATTTTTACGAGTGCCCGTCCTGAAAATGGCGGATAATCGCCATGACAACTGGACACGCCCCCTCCGATGCGGTTGTGTTGGAAAAGGGTGACCTTGTGTGACCGCACCATGGCAATTATTCGCATTATTTGGAAATGCGTTCATAAACTCAAAATCTTATCCCGATGCGGCTATTATGCAGATAATAGCAGCATCAGAGTAATGCGGATAACTCTTTTCCTCCTCCAATTTTACGACCAAATTATGCTGCTATTAGCCGCCTAATTCATAGTAATTGGGTTTATGAAAGGGGTCTGAATGCATTCCTTTTCATACATGTATTACATGTATAAAGAAAACTGTCTCAAGGTCATAAATAGTGTCTGCTGTTAATCAGAGGAACAGAGATGTTACATGTGGTCATATCCTTATCCAATCAATCTTGATGTCTTTCAGTCGGTGATTAAACCTGTGTTCAGACGAACAAAACTTGTATTCAAGGATGTACATGCTAAAACAGTGTATAGGAGGTAAACAGTGATATCTGCATCTGAATGGTGATGAACAAAACATCACATAACAAACTACCTGTAAAACAATAATTATAGTCACAACAATGGTATATTTACCCTACATGTAGTCTGCTGTGCAAACCCTTCACTCGAGTAAAGGGTCTGAATTGCAGCCTACTCATGCCTTGTGTACTGAAGGCCCTCTCGCTCAAGTTTTGTATGTGCTAGTCTTTGCGTGGAGACACACTTGTTGATCAAAGTTTCAATCAGGGTCTGTGACTGCAGACTATATTTACCTAGGGTAGCTACTTCAGTTCTGAAAACCATTAACCCTGCTTTGGCTTGGATACCTAGGCATTCAAGCATGAAATGATTTTCTTCCTATGAGGTACATGCACCCATTCACCTCACCTGGGTTGAGTGCAGCACATTTAGCATGATGTGGGTAAATTTCTGGCTGAAGGAAAAGGGGGGGGGGGGGGTGAAAGCAATAGAAGACAGCAAAAGCTAAATTCAGTAAATTTTAGGTTCGGACCTGTAAAAAATTGAAAAAAAAAATACTGGTTCAACATGAACAGGTTGGACCAGTAGAAACAAAGGGTTAGTGTGGAGCCCTGCTATTAAAAACAAATTTGTTTGATTTTTCTCTTTCAGATTCGACCGGACGATGCAGGACATTGTCTACAAATTAGTTCCAAATCTACTTAAAAGTAAGTATATGCATCTAATACAAAGTCTTGTAGCTATTTTTTTCCAGTTATTATGAAATATAATAGCTTGTGGTTTTCTTAAAGGGGAAGTTCACCCTGACAAAATGTTTATTGCAAAATAGCAGAAAAAATAATAAAAAATACTGCCGAAGGTTTGAGAAAAATACATCAAGTAATTAAAAAGTTATTAGAATTTTAATTATTTGATTTGTGACGTCATATGCGAGCAGCATTCCTACATAGCGAATGGTAAAAAAATCAATGAAATGTCATTTTCTCAGAAAATTTAAAATGGTTTTCACTGTACCTTTTGTATATCAATAGACAAATCATTTCACACCTGATCATGAATAGAAAACAAAATTAAGTCATCAGGAACCATACAAAATTTGAAATTCATGCATTTTATATTACATAACACATGGGGCAGCTACTCGTTTATGATGTCACAAGTCCGAAACTTTGAACTCTAATAACTTTCTTATTCTTTAACGGATTTTCCTCAAACCTTCACCAACATTTTTTACTATTTTTTCTGCTATTTTTACAACAAAGTTTTCTTTAGGGTGAACTTCCCCTTTAAGTCAACAGGCAGTACACTATGTATGCTCTGCCTCTATGCATTTTTTGCAAGTTTATGATGGTTTATTGTGTATAATATGTACTGATTTTTGATCTATTGAACAAAAGATTTGTTAGATTTTAAATTTCAAAGACATTCACCTCCCCAATTGAAATAAAGACTGCTGACACAGTATTACATGTTTGATCCATAATTGATTAGATACGTCATTACCAGTATAAATCATTAGTTTATGGTATAAAGCAATTTTGAATCTTTTGAAATGGAATGTTGTACTTTCTGAAAAATTGACAGTTGTGCTATATAAGGAATATGCCCTCTAATTTCTTACTACCCACAACTGTCATGGTACAGGGGGCTGACAGGCAACCTTTCATAATTCTTCAGTGATTTTATGAACCGGCTTAAATTGATTTTTGAATTTTTTTTTTGCATATTTCAAAAGCCGGTGATTCACTCTATTGATTTGCAAAATTTCAGATCAAAATTTGTATCATTTGAAGAATGATAGCATATCTAAGCTTTTTACGAACGGACTCTACCCCCCTCCTTTGATTTTACGGACTGGCTCAAACCATACTTTGTGTACTATAAAGTCTCTGGAATGGCGCACACAGGTAAAAGACCCGAACTTGATGCTGCGCGTATGTGGTTGGCGCAGGATTTGTGCCTCTAAAAAATCATGCTCGTGGCATTAATGATTTTACGAACTGGCTCAGAACATGGTTTGTGTCGCTAAAAACAGTGTGCATGGTAGGCATGATTTTACGAAGTGACTCAAACCCTTTGTACAAATTATCAGCTTTTGAAATGCATACCTGTACATGCGCCTCATTTCACATATTGAGAAAATGAATATGAAGTGCGGACAAATTTTTTATATATTATAAAAGAATAGAATGTGTGCTTTAAATTGGTATGAATAATTGATCTGGTTTCTTTCAAAGTGAGAGGGTCTGAAAAACATTCAAACTTTAACTGCGATTATCTCAAAGTCATGTTTTGGAGGCCAGAAGAGGTTTGAGCCAGTTTGTAAAATCACTGACGAATTGAGTTCTCAAGTATTGAAAAATAGAACAATAAAATTTAAAGGAAAAAAATGGAAGAAAGACGAACAAAAAGTATTCCAGGGAAGGAGGGGGGGGGGGGTCTGCATCAAGTTTTACCCAGATATTCAATGTAGAAGAAATAGAAATATCACTTTTAAAATCTCTTTCTCAAAATTCCCTGCTACTTCCCCCTTATCAGTCATAATAATGATGCCTTCAGCTAAAGAGGAAATTCATCATCATTTGAGTAATATTTATGTTTATATTCCTTACAAATATGTTTATGAAAGTAAGGAATTATGGATTTAAAGCGGAGGTGGAGGAAATCTCTCGGTTGTCAAATACCAAAGTGTATAAAGTATTTGTTATGAAACGTCCTTTAGTACAAAACAGGATGGAGGAATATGATGACGTACATGTACTTGGTCATGTTTATCTTCTCTTGAAGTACTTCTTCCTATTGCTTGTTTTGTGTACATGTACCGTGTAACATTATCCATCCATTGAAAATAATGATAGCAGGTATTTAGTAAATATACATGTCTATCATAAAGTAAAAAGAAAATATCTTTATTTAGTGTTTGCTATTCAGTGTTGGCCTACAGTGGTGTAATGAGCCCAAAATTTTGAGAGGGCCAGATATGGCATATCGGGCAAAATCTTTCAAAAGTGAGCAAGCAAAAATTTTGACATTTTTATTACAATTTGTGGAGAGTTTGACGTGATATTCAGCAAATATCATATTCCACCCTTCTCTCTTTTCTTTCCTTTTCTCTCTTTTTTTTCTTTTTTTTTGGTCTTGGCAATGTAAAACCCCCTATCTGTATGCCACTTTACTTTCAAGGATATTGCTCTGACATACAGTATACATTCAATTCAGGGCTCAAATTAAGAATTTAAAGGGGCAAGGCCATTTTTTAAAAGGGCACTTAAGGGAAAGGGCAGGCAGTTTTCACTTTATGGGACATCCAAGGCCACCAAAAAAAGGGCATCAATAATAAATGCACTTTTCAATGGGGCACATGCACTGGATTACCGCAGGGCACCAAGGCCACAGCAAAAAAGGGCAGTTATTTTGGCCTTAAGTCTACAAATATTTGAAAGGGCATCAAGGCCATTTCTGAGGGCATCTAAGGCCATGGCCTTGGATGGCCTTGGATTAATTCGAGCCCTGCAATTCACCCGAGAATCATTTGTAGATCTGTATACATTTGTACTCTATATAGGGGCCGCGGAATGGTTTTCAAAGTGCGGGGCTGACCATGCGAAAAATCACAATCATATGGTCATTTTTGCTTTTTTGAACACGGTTTTGGAAAAAAGTGGGGGAGCTGAAGCCCCCCGCCCCCTCCCCACTTCCGCGGCCCCTGCTATAGGTGAATGCTGTTATTATGACTCCAAGTGCAATTTTGTACAGGATATACATGTATGGTGTTCATTTGATAGGTAAGAAATTGTTAATTGACTGAGTTGAAATGAAAATAAGTGTTTCACTTTTTGTTTTATTAAACTTGAAAATTTTGATTTGTTCACAATTATTTTTCAGGTGAAGAAAGGAGAGAAAAGGAGTTTTACGAATCTTTTGGTAAAACGGAGCCAGAAGAAAAAACAGGTCAGTGTATTGTATTGTTTTATTTACAGAAAGTTTTATTTTACCATACTTTTTATCCTCCATATCTGTCTCAGACTTAGTCTCAATCTTTATTTCTGTTTCATCTTTCTTCCTGTTGCCCTCTCCCCCCCCCAGTTCTGAAATTGTTTTGTGAACATTGCTTATCAATAAGTAGACCAAATATTTTGTAGATTTAAAAAATAATGAACTGGTTTGTTCAACTTCCTTTGCCAAGTTTACTTTGAAAATATTCAAATGTATTGATATTTCATTTGTTTGGATTTGGTGGTAATTTTCCATGAACCTATATATCAAATTTCTAACTATATCATGTGTGTAAGCAATTGTATTTTTTGCTTGCCATATCATTCTTGTAAACCTCTTACAATTTCCATTGCTAGGGGAATTGACACTTGCATGGTTATGAAAATACCAGTATACAAGAAAAAAAGTTGGGACTCAAAATGATTGGTAATAAATTTTGCACATAAGTGCTTGGCAAATAATCATTTTCTGATCTAGATGAAATACTTAATCATGAATTAACACATAATTATGTCCATTTTCACTTAAAAACCCCCTCTTTTTTGCTGATCTGGATAAACTACCCAATCAGAATTTAATAGGTATTGTTTCTGACCAGGCAGGTGTTAAAGCTCATTTGTTTCTAAAAAGGCAATCACATTTATATCGATCAGTATCATCCAAAATCATGTTTGAACTCAAACATCGGCCATAAGGGTGTTATCACAAGACTCCATCGCTCAGTTCAGATTCATGCAGTGAGTCTCCCAAACGCTTGTTTAGGTTGACGACAGAAGGCATCAACAAAGTGCTTTTTATATAAATTTGGGGCGCTGAGAGGATTACAAATGCGTTGAGACGAAGAGATATCAATCAGGACACTGATGAAAATCAGACATATATTACATGAGAGTGTGTGTTGTGTTCATACTAGAGCTCTATCAATGATATCAAGGAGATTGAACCTTGATGAAATGAAAATGATTGATCTACTTTGTGGCTGTTGCCAAGCAACACTGAAAAAATTATTGTACCCTTTTTTTAACCCTCTGAAGAATTATGATATAACATGATTAAAGAGTTGAAAATGCAACCCCACAAGCATTGCCAATCCATGCTGGCAAAAACAAGACAAGGCATATAGAGAAAATGTTATAGCCTTTTCACTATATGCCGATGCTCGTTATTTTGATGTTAAACAATATTTTATTTTGATATTAAACATGACATCACCATTCAGCCATACACTGTACATACTACATGTATATACCTAAAATATGAATATGGTAGGCATGTTATGTAATGTACAGTGTATATGACTGGATGGTGATGTCATGATGTTTAATTTAAAAATAGAATAAGAATAATAAGAGCTCAAGGCGCTCCCATATTACCCTGGCTAAGCTAGTCTACTGATTATGGTGCTCATAGCTTTTTTGAGGAATAACTTCCTGCTGGTACCCATTTGCCTCACCTGGGTTGAGTGCAACAGAATGGGTGTAAATTTCTTGCTGAAGGCAAATGCGCCATGGTTGGGTTTAAACCCAAGCCCCTCAGATTGAAAGACGAGAGTCTACCACTCGACCATGACGCCCCCCATGTTTGTTACATGTGTCACTGTATACCAGCCTTGCCCGTTCCATTGCCCACAACCTTGGCCTAGGTGAAATACCGGTCAAGAGTTTAGATGGTTTTGTTCAAGGTTTATTTGATCTCATCCTGTGGGTATCATCATTAGGCTATGAATATTGATGAAAGCTTGTATTATAGCCTACTGGTAATCACTTGTATACCAGACAATTCACTGATGACAGGTGAATCAATGTACAATCGTACATGTATATATGTAGATTAACTCGAAAGAAGCCTTCAAGATTTGGAATAGCTCATGTGAACCTTTTCATTTACATCACAATGGCTGATTGTACTGTCCATGATTGATTTTAAGTCAATACTACTATTCTCAATAAAATCATAAATATGATGATTTAATGATATATCATATATTCATCAGTAACAGAAATGAAAAATAAACCCATTTTTGTCTTTAAATATCAGTAGTACAATGTAGCACAAAAACATTTTGAAGCCAGTGAGATAGGCAATGATGCCAGGGCATTCACAGCCTTGGGTAATAAAATCATATAGGCCTATTAGAGTAAATGAATAATCTATGCTTCAATGTCACACATTTGGAACTGCTTCTTTCCTGTTTTTTAGACAGCCTTTCTGCTTTTTGATTAATGAGTAGGGGAAGGCGGGGTAAGTTGAGCATAGGGGCAAGTTGAGCCACCAGCCCCAGGCCAATAATGAATGAGTCAGACGTTGTGGTGGTGTCATGTATTGATGACCCATATCATAACCCCTAACCCCACCACATTGTTTCCAACTTTGAAACAAAAAGTAGTTTTTTAGAGGGAAAAATATGAATTTCAGCCAAAAAAGTAAAAAAGAGTGTGAAATAGATAAGTGCTTTATAAACACACACGTCTTTAAATATAATAAAGACATGACAACAACATTATTAGTCCATGTATGGATCTTCATTCTTGTCATAGTCTTTTATATGATGGATGCATAATAAATGTGTGGATACAAAATTTTCGCACTGAGTTCGGACTGGGGTAAGTTGAGCCAAACAGCATGGGGCAAGTTGAGCCATGGTAATTCCTATGGTAATGTATCATAAAAAACAAACAGACCATAATAACCGATTGAAATGCAAGCTGAAAGGAGCAAATTTACATGACTGCTCTTTTCCTTTTACAGGATGTTAGTATTTATAGAGAATTAGCAAGTGAAAAGACTTTAAACAAAAAATTGACATGCTGGTTCTCCCCCCATACATTTTGTACATAGTTTTTGTGGCTCAACTTACCCCAGAAGGTGGCTCAAACTTACCCCATATATGGGGCAAGTTGAGCCATTTGACATCGTTTTTTTCAAAGGTCACGACGACTTTCAGTGTGGGGATAGAAAGTTATATATAGGTGGAAAATATTTCAGAAGAATTAAATTTCAAGGCAAGGTACTTATTTGGACAAGATTATTAATCATATCAATTCCAATTGGCAAAAAGCAAAAACTGTCACAACTTACCCCGCCTTCCCCTATTGTGTGTTATATAGGGCCTATAGTCAAATACGATTGAATACACTAGTGTATTGTGCTAACCATGTCCAGGTATGCCTCAGGCAAGGCTAATATTCAAGCAATTTGTACGAGAGAGTTGGGCATCCAACACATTTTTAGGGCCTTTTCATACATGAATCTTGAATCATCATTGTAATGATGATTGCAGGTGTTTGTGATTCTAATCATGTTCTAGTTTGGATTCACACATGCTAAATATTTGTCATTAGTCTTACTTATTTTTCACTGGAATCATTTAAATTACAAATTTTTTTTACCGTGTGAAAGGGTGGTGAGTTGCATGTCTTAAAACTATATTAAAAGCAACGATCATTGAAAGAATGCAGGCAGGAGCAGTGTAGAATGTATTTGTTCCACGACATTTTCTCCGGCGACATTTGCTCTGCTGCGAATTCCACACATTATAATGGAATGACCAACTTCAATCCTGGATTCAACGCTGTACCCTATCCTAAACCTAACCCTATGGCGCATATTCTGAAGTCAGGTTTAACTTAGACCATGGTCTAACTCTGTGCTAAAATTATGGGAAGCCAAAAGTGTCAATTTTTTTTCATAAAGTTGTATGTTTCTTTTTTAACTGTGCTCTTTCCTGATTTATCGATGGTGAAAACAATAATCTATTCATACATCCTGGACAATTATGAATGATTTGAGAGCCAAATGAGCTGAAATATGATATATGTACCGTGAGTAATTTATGCCACAATTGGCTATCCATACTTAAACCACAACTTTTAATCTGAGTTTAAGTTAGACCTGACTTCAGAATATGGGCCTATATCTGTAGACGAATGAAGCCTGGAGCAATTGTTGCCGGAGCACATATCGTGTCAACGTAAAATAATGTCACTTGAACGGAGTGAATCGATGCATCAGAGGATCAGAGCTAAAGAAGCTTGAACACACGAGGGCTCAAGCCTCATCTGCGGTAGGAATGAATGCGAGATCACACCTTGAATGCAGTCTGGTGTATCGTGTGTGACCTGGCACTGACAGCTAGCTCAGACCCTGTTTAGATTTAGAGAAATTGATATCGAGCTCAATCAGATATCTTGGTAGTCACTGAATGTAGGCTACTAGGCTATACCGTATAGCAAAAGACTGCAGCTATATTGTTTTATTAATCTGTGGAGAGTCCGAGTCTAAGACGTCTACTGTGCGAGCTGTTTTTACAGTGCAGGTTTATTCATGTGATATCAAGAATTACAATTGTCCAATTCTTGATATGGACAAGGCTTTAGGTGAACTTGTAACATTTTTTGCTGAAAAACGAATTCACAAACATTGCCTTACATACATGACTTAGAAATTTGCCTGTACATTTAATATTCTTACTAATAAGTTTTGTGTGAACCTGAGTGATATTATTATGTTCATGTTGATTCTCTATCGTCATGTTTCATACGGCCTGATGTTCAGACACATGTGTCTTACTGCTTTCATTACTCTGTTCACACTTCAAACTGACTGCATTAAACCATGTGCATACTGTACATGTATGTAGCCGAATGCTGTCAGTCTGAACAAAGGGTTTCTTGAGAGCTGGCTGTGACAAGCTGTATCAGTTACTCTTAATTTAAGACATCAATCACTTCTGTATTATCTCTCCCAGTATGTTTTCATCAGCATGAGTTTTAGCCTGTAATGTAGGCGGAGGCAGCAGTTATTACCTTTTCTGTTATGCTGAACACAAGCGATACGTCTGATGTGGCAAAGACTACGTCTACCACCTATTAAAGGGGAAGTTCACCCTGACAAAAAGTTTATTGTAAAAATAGCAGAAAAAATAATGAAAAATATTGCCGAAGGTTTGAGAAAAATTCATCAAATAATTAAAAAGTTATTAGAATTTCAATTGTTTGATTTGTGACGTCATATGCGAGCAGCATTCCTACATAGCGAATGGTAAAAAAATCAATGAAATGTCATTTTCTCAGAAAATTGAAAATGGTTTTTACTGTACCTTTTGTATATCAATAGACAAATTATTTCACACCCGATCATGAAAAGAAAACAAAATCAAGTCATCAGGAACCATATAAAATTTGAAATTCATGCCTTTTACATTACATAACACATGGGGCAGCTGCTCGTTTATGACGTCACAAATCCAAAACTTTGAACTCTAATAACTTTCTTACTCTTTAACGGATTTTCCTCAAACCTTCACCAATATTTTTTACTATTTTTTCTGCTATTTTTACAACAAAGTCTTCTTCAGGGTGAACTTCCCCTTTAACTCCCGTCTGCCTAATCAATATTTACATTTATTCAAAATGGCGGAGATATATTCATAATAGCCGTGATCGCGAAGATAATTGTAACACAGAGGGATTGCCTGGTAGATTGCGCTTTTTCCATTTCCTGTTGGTAAAGCAAGAAATATATCCCTCCCGTTATCAATAACGCTACAAATGGCAGATTCTTGAAGGTCTCAGGAATGCCAAGTATATTGGCAACATAATCCAAACTTTCTTGCAGAAGTTTCCCTTGTTTATTCGTACTTGACATTTTGGATGAAGAAAGTGACGTCATGTCACATGACTTACATGTACATATTAGATATGCATTACCTTTCTTCTTTCCAATGTATTTCTGATTGGTCTGATTTATTTCTACTCATCCATATGCATAAGAATATTGGCGTCATTTCATTGTCGATAATGAAAAAACAACATCCAAATCAAGACAGGAGTTTATTGGCAGTGGATGCTTCTCATCTACAAGTAGTAGTCTTTGCCACATCAGACGTACATGTATCGCTTTTGTTTAGCATGTTACAGCAAAGACAGCTGCAGCCTCTGACAAATGTTATTATTTGACCTAAAGGTTAAGTCCACCTCAGAAACATGTTGATTTGAATCAATAGAGAAAAATCAGAGAAGCATAATGCTGAAAATTTCATCAAAATCGGATGAAAAATTAGAAAGTTAAGACATTTTAAAGTTTTGCTTATTTTTCACAAAACGGTTATATGCACAATTTAGTCACATGCAAATGAGAGAATTGATGTCCTTTACTCACTATTTCTTTTGTTTTTTTAATGTTTGAATTATACAATATTTCAGTTTTTACAGATTTGACGATAAGGACCAACTTGACTGAACCATAAAATGTAAAACAATAATAGTTCCACATGTCTAGGGCAAAATAAAACTTTGTTTCACAGGACAATGAGAAAATTAGAGTATTTCATATAATAAAATACAAAAGAAATAGTGAGTGAGTGATGTCATCACTTCCCTCATTTGCATACCTACCAGGATGTGCATATAACTATTTTGTGAAATTAAGGGAAATTAGAAAATGTTATATAACTTATTTTACATCCGATTATGATGAAATTTTCAGTGCTGTGCTTGTTGGATTTTTCTCTTTTTATTCAAATCAACTTTTTGTTGGAATGGACTTGTCCTTTAAAAATAATTAAGACTTCTTTGACTTTCTCAATTCATTCTTATCACCCTGATGTTTGTGTGTAGGCCTACTTGATTTCTAAATGATGACATCCATTCATGGTAAATTACAGAAATATCATTCTACTCTACACCGTATCAAGAATAGCAGTATTCAAATTCCAAAGAGACTACATGTACATGTATGTCTGTCTTAAGTGCTATTTATACATTTGTAGAAGCAGATTTATAATTCATGAATAGTAAATGTATGCACATCAAATGTCTTGGGGTTTATTTGAATCTTTGACATTTAGGCAGCGTTATCATTAGTGTGATTTATGTAGAAGGGTAGCAGGTTGTCTGCCTATTTTTAGGTGCCATTTTCTTCCCTTTCATAATATACATTGTACACTGTGCGTTAATCTATTTCTGATTTATACTGCAGTGTTATTTTATGAGGTTACTGTAGCTAGATGGATTGTTTGTGTAATGCAAAAGGGAATATGTACCATTCAGGACATACCTGGAAGAGCTACACTCTAAATTCCAAGGATTTAAAATAAATGCAAATCGGCTGTGGATAATAGAGTGACCAGCCGAATGTTGGATTTATGTTAAATCTTTAGGATTAACTTTGAAATCTCAAAACATTTAAATTCAAATCTTTTAGAGTAATATATAAATCTACAAGGTTTAAAACTAAATCTAGTATATTGGTCACTATTTACAGTCGATCTTCATTTATTTTAAATCGTTAAAATTTAGAGTGTACACATGTGGGTTGCCAATTGAATGCTCACTACTCGGCGATTCTAGTTGTTTTACAATCACTAACTTTTTGAGATTATATTAAGACAAAATAAAAATTTTATATTTGTTTTCTGCAAAAGTAAAGAATTATATTTGATATTTATTATTGACAGCTGGTGCTATAAAATCACTGTATTTTGTTCGATATGAATATCAGTTTATCTTGGATTATTCTATTGCAAGACACAAAATTAGCATTAATCCCCCCAAAAAAGATAAGTTATTTTTCTTAGTTTCCTGACATATGTCTGCGACCTATCAATTTGTACTTTGCGGTTCTAAAAGTTTCAATTTCATTGCCATGACAAGATCACTTGGAATCACCATTTTCTTTTTTTATTATTTTCACCATACAGATGAATTACAAAATGACATCACCAAAGACGGGGACGACGATTACCACCGGAACGATGAGCAAGTCAAGATCGTCCTAGAATGTTCCACCAACAAGCTGGGTCCACTCCGGAAAAAGTTCATCCGTATCTCTTCCCAGGCCACCATCAACCACATCAAGAAATTTGTTGCCAAGAAATTACAATTAGATAAATTTAATGAGGTTAGTATTGGCATTGGCAGGTAATGAATAAAGTAAATGCTGTATACATGTATGATCATATGTGTTATTCACATTGCGAGAGATAAATGTTTGTGAAAGGCATTTCCTAATTTTCAAGCTCTGTTGAGGCACTTCTTTTTTGCTAGTAAAGGAACCGATCAATACATTTTACTGCGACGTGCTGTTTATATGGATAAAAGTTCAAGAATTTAGTTGTTAAACTGGTTAAATTTCTTATGCTTTTTTACCCTCTCCAAGCAGAAAGTCCCTGGCTTATAATGGCAAGAAAGATAACTACATGTATTAAGAAGAATTGGCATCTGATGAAAATTATCACAGGACTTATTCAATCAAAGTAATCATCAAATTTATTTAACTCCAAAGATTAATTTATTATTCTTTTTGATCCTCTTGGGATGTATTGTTCCAATGACAAACTTAAGAATGTATTGAAGGATGTTGTTGAATGCATAATTGTTTTGAATGAGCGCTCTTTCTATTTTATGAAATATACACTTATAATGATACACAATGCATAGAAGTCATTATATGCACCTATATTTGAAAAGTTTTCATGATTGCCCATGGCATTACTACACCCTTTTTTTTTTTCCAATCAGCTTGATATCCTATGCAATGAAGAGATCTTGGGCAAAGACCACACGTTAAAGTTTGTCTGTGTTACAAGATGGCGAGCAAGGGTGAGTAGCTTTATGATGATTTTATGCCTAATTTATGCATATTTGAGGTGGAAATTTGATAGAAGGCAGAGAGTACTACCAGCGGGTTTAATAGCAAAATTTGCTGGCCCCAAGTTATGTGTCAGAGGGGTTTAAATGGTCTCAAGACAGCTTTACATTGCGGGTGTAGAGCCTGGTCAGGGGCTTTTCAAATCTAAAGCCGTGTCGTGTGTGTAACAGGGCTCTATTTTGGTGTAACAAGAAACTTTCTCAAATCTATTTGAGGTACCCACATGAATCATATATCTTGCAATTGATTACAAATTAATTTACAATTGCTTGCTTGTCTGCTTCTGAAGGAGTTTAACCGATTTGCTACAGCTAAAACTGATCTATGGATTGTTGCCATTGATTGCAAATATTTTCTTACAACATTTTGATCCATACTTCAACTGAGATGGTGGAATCTTTGTTTAACTGGCTCATAGAGCGAAACAAAATGAGGACAATACAATGTACTTGTTTCTATAGATGGGTTGTGTTAGCCCAATCTGTATTCAAGTTAACACTTATAAGGTCACGACCAAGAATTCCCGTTTCTGGGTCACTCTAGAAAATGTGCTTTCTATTATTCAGAGAGAGCATTGTCTCTTCGGTATCGGATGAGAGTTTGAGATAATGGACGTGGAATGGCGATCTTTTTCGTCTTCCCATGTCAGTCGGGATGTAATGTTAGAGCCGGGCTTCCCAAGGCATGCACTTATGTGAATGATTTTGGAGTATAGTTACACTGTGTTGATATAGTATGAGGGAGAGTGAAAGAGATGAGGGGGATATGAGAAATGGGCAGGGCTCGTGATAATATCACTTGGGGTGTTTTATAAAACTGTTTGTAAGGTAAGAATGGCAGATGGTTATTGCATAAAAAAAATTTAGAATCTACAGATGTTGATTGACATTCTGAATGTTAACATAAATTTTCTGGGCAGTGTGTTTTACTACAATTTAAATGGTTTGTTGAAATATCTAGAAAAGTTTGGGGTTCAGAATGTAGCACTGTATATCTGTCATTTGTAAAATCGTGTGATTACTTTCATAGAACAATGATCCAATTGATGGGTTTTATTAAAGAAAAAGAGTTGATTGGGAGTGGGAAAATAAAAAGGAAGAAAGATGATCAATTAGGGGAGCATGAGAAACAGAGATGACGGGGAAGGTGAGATCTTAAAGATTATATCTGATGTAAAGTGTACTTTTTACATTGTTTGTATGTACATCTACATTAAAAAAATACTTAAATTAGGTTCAATGAATACACACCACATGTCCAGAGTCTATTCGAATATGCATATACCATGGACCTACTAGCAAATGCATGCTAGTAGGTCCATGATTTAATACAGTAGTTTCTTAAACATCAGACATTCTCCCTTAGGAATTACATTTAGGGTGTGTTTATGCTTCCATTGTGGAGAGAGAATCAGTGTTTTCAAACGTCGTTTCAGATCGCCGATCGCAAACGTTCTGGGAGTGCTGTTTATGCTTCATTTTTCAGAGGCAGCTGGCTTCATTTCATAATTTTCATTAACAGGAAAGCAAGGTCAAATTGGGCTTGCAATTTTTTGAAAGTTTTTTTTTTCCGAGTGTTATATGGTCAGTTATTATTTGAATTTTGATCAATTTCTGATCTTTTGGTAATTGCATGGAGCTTCTTGACATTGCCAAACAATTTCCACCATGGTGAGGATAATAATAATACAAAATAAAGAATATTAAAGTATACTTATTAAAGAAAAATATAAGACATCTATTTGTACATGCTTCTTGCTCAACGATGTCTCCTCACCATAATTCATGTTCCGGGTTTTATGTAAATCCCTCAACATACATCGTGTTGACAAATTAGATGAGTAGTAATAGTGATAGTACTTAATAAATTAATAATCATACATGCAAATGTACATTGGTCATGATTACAACCAAAGAGATGAGAGGTAATTCCGTAGAGGTGAGTCTCTGGCTGCGTTTATGCGACCTCAACCCAGAATCATGATTGGAATCACGATTTGAATCATGATTCAAAACAGCAACATGAATCACGATCCGACAGAATCAGCGTTTATACGACCATCTTTCTGACGCTGTTTCTCCCTGAATTCGGGCCGATCCAGTGCGCATCACAGTGCGCAGTTTGACCCAGGAAGTATAGGTCAACATTTTCGCGCGTGTTTCTAACTTCACGTCGGCTGCTAGATTTTTGCTGCCACCGGAGCTAACGCGCGATCGTTTGTGCAAGTGCAACTCGGCTTCCGAAAAATAAATCTTTTACTTCCAGAATTCCGTGTATTGTACCTCGTATTGTTTTTGTTTACTTGTATTCAATCTTGTCGGTTCATCAAAAATGGTGTTCGGTAGCCGTACTACTGGGCACGAATTCTTTTAATTTTGTCTCCGTTGAAATCCCTCCCTTGCAAGCGCCGCTGAAAGGGACTCGTAGATCGTCTTATATTTCTGTGAATCCCGGTAAGGGATGCTTGTGCTTCAGGCTGAGCCCAAAGCACAAGCAGAGCCCTGAGTTCGTCGTCAGTCCAATTTGTGCCTTTGGAACTTGAAGACATGATTGATGAAAACAGTGAAATCAGGGTGACCAGACGTCCCGTATTTCCCGGGATTGTCCCGTATTTCAGAATATTGAACAAAATGTAGTTAATACATTTGAAAGTGACGAATTTTCATTAAATAACCAACAGCTGACGAAGCAGGGACAACAATTAAATCGATAACTGTAAACTTTTGCAAGTTCTGCGATGATTTCTTGCTAATACATTGCAAACGAACTGGCCTCCTGCCTGTGTGTGGCAGGCTACTAGCTAGGCATGGAGGATCGAAGCAAATTCTCAATGGTGCAAACACCTCACATGATAAACAGTTTTTCTACCAAAATAATCACAAAATCGGCGGGAAATTCTTATAATTATACTATGGATTCTCAGTTTAATGATTTGGAGATGTAATCGGAGGAAAATGTTATTGACTTTTCATAGATCTAGTTTCAGCTTTCGTTTTGAGTCTTGGTGTGCATGATGCCGCGATGTTTCATCTAATTTTTAAGTTTGACAATATGTTTCACTTTGAAATTTTATTCATTTCTAAAACATTTTATGTTTAAAATTTTAAAAATACATTTAATAAAGTTATGATTTTTATTAGATGATTGGATTTTTTTGTTTACTTGAAGTTTGAACTTTTCCCTTTTCTTTATTTTATATATACCCTATCCTTTCTGCTTGCCCTTTTTTGTTCCATCTATCTTTATTTCCTATCTTTCTTTCCTCGACATTTTCTTTTCTCTCTCTCTCTCTCTCTGTTCATTTTTCTTTCTTTCCTTCTTTATCCAATATACTTTTTTATTTCCTTCATTCTTTCTTTCCTTATAAATTTATAATTACCTTGGCTTCCTTCTCTTTTTTCGTCTCCTGTTTCTTTTCGTTCTTTCTCTCCTTCCATTATTTTCTATTTTTTCGTTCTCTTCCCCTTCATTCTTCCCTTCCATTCTTTATTCCTTTCTTCATTTTTCCCTTCTCATTCTTTTCCCTTATTTTTATTTTCTTTCTATTGTTTCTTTCTTTCAAAGAATGAAGGAAACATGTTTATTTCCTTCATTCTTTCTTTCCTCCTACTTTTTCTCACCTTTCCCCCTTTAATTGTCTCCTTTATTTTGCGAGACATTTATTAATCTTCCCTTCCTTCCTTTCTTTCTTTCTATATTCATTTCAAAGAATGACGGAAACCTTTTTTATCTCTTTTATTATTTCTTTCATCCTTTTATTCTAACTTTCTGTTATTTTTTCTGTTTTCTTTCCTTCCCAATCATCTCTTTTCTTTCTCTCCTTCATTCAGTTTCGTTCACCTTCCCTTCTAATTCTTTTTTTTTTTTCAAAAGTGTTATTATTATACTATGGATTCTCAGAAGCCCACACTTTGTGTGGGCTTCTTTGTTGATCTTCGTTTGTCAATTGTCCCGTATTTCATTTTGTGAAATCTGGTCACCCTGAGTGAAATATACAAATGACGCTACAGTACAACCCCGGGGTACAATACACATTATACACAGAATGATAATTCCTAAATGCACATGACAATTGGCATATACCGGTACTAGTACACTGGCAATCTGCTACACGAAAATTAACCTGCACGAAACACAGCGCGCGCCTTTGAGTCGAACCCGGAAGAAGCACGACACAATGACGTCATAGAATCATGATTCAAATCACGATATCGTTTATACGACCCTTTTCGTTCGTGATTCTACAGAAACGTCTTTCCAAACGCCCCTTTTTCCGTGTTTCATGTTTGTGATTTGAAAGACGTTTATTTCCAATTTCGACTAAACGCAATCGTGATTCTGCAGAATCGTGATTTGAATCATGATTCTAATCATGATTCTAGGGTAAAAAAGTGTCGAATAAACGCACCCTCTGAACATTAGAACCATGCAACTGTATTTGCCTGCGGATTTTCATCTCACTGGAAGCATGTACCAAATGACATCATTTAAACCCAATACGATCTTAGTTCTGTTTATACTCCCCCAGAAACCCTGATTCTGGTCAAATGACATTTAAAAGCGCACCTTAAAGTAAGCATGGTTGCAAGTGCAACCATGTTTGGACTAATCATATATGAAAATGCTGATTCTGGCCTAAAAGTGGAAGCATAAACATGCCCTAAGTTTAAATTGTCGAAAGCCATACACTACTTAAAAATATCAGGCACACTTTCAGGTCAGGTTCAGAGCACTTGGCCACAAAATCGCCTTGCTAAATTATGTGGTGAATAGTTTAGTTGAGAACACCCAGGCCAAATGTTTTTGTTAGGCGAGCATATTTACTCCGGTCTGGACAGAGTAGGATTTCCCCCGATAGAGTATTTTGCATGACCCCAGGGGCTGTGAGGCAAGCTCAAGCGCAGAAGCCAGGCTTTAAAAGAAAACATGTTTGGATCGTTCTCAAACATCAACTTCATGGCACTTTACTAAAATGCTTTCTTTCCTCTTCATTTGCTTCGGGGTTACTCTATTTAATCCTGATGATCGTAGGTATTTGGGATTGGATATTAATCAAGGTTTGCTTTAAAAGTCACCTGAATAAAAATGTTATTTTATCCTGACAATATATTTCATTATTTTGTTATATGACATCTTTTCTATTTGAAATTTATTTCCTCAGCACAGTAACAAAAATAACTGTAAAGTCGTACTCATTTTGCACAAGAATCTCTGCTAGAGAGCTCAAAACAGTTTTGTCACGGATGGACATCAAAGAAAAGATTAAGGAGGCATTACATATATAGTAGGTGTGAAAGAATAGAAATTTTCTAAATCCAAGAATTCAGGAATGTGATAATGGGTAAGGGTTTATTATCCTTGATTAAAATGCGAACAATTTGGTGATTCGACCCCAATGTACATGTATGATGAAGAGACTAATATACAGAGTGATGTTTCAGGAGTAGAAGGGCATTAGTTGCCAGGGATCTACATATTATATGGATGTAATGATGAAATTTCTCGTCACGTTTATCCTTGATTCAAGATCAAAAAGATGATGCTAATTGTGTAATGAAAACCAAAGCGAGTTTTTAAGGGAGAGGCGGGCACTAGATTTCAAAGATTCCAAATACATTCATGACAATGGATGATAGATGATATATAGCCCATTGAACAGTGAATTGTCATTATCCATGACTCTAAACCTGTTAATTTGGTGATTTCCATTGGATTACCAATAGATGGGTATTGAATAGCTGGGATGAATTTTCAAGGTAGATCACTGGAACAGGTTTTAGGAAGCATTAGTTGTCAAAGAGTAGAGCTTTCCAGGTCATCAGGAGCGAGAGGAATGACAAGCGGACTGATGTAATAGTATCGCTGAACCCCATTGCTTCGTTTAGCACCCAGGGGCACCCTTATAAGAGATGTCAGCTAGCCTGTTTACTAGACCTTGTTGTTGACAAAGGGACTAATAGATGATGTTTGGATGATTCGTAAACCATACCAGTGAACAATTCCCAAGGGTAGAAGGCAGTTTGACCCAACAAAATGCTGAAAATTACCATGAGCTTCAAAAGAATTAAGGTGATTTGAAATGAAGCAGAGAATATAGCCCCTCCCCCACAAAAACCCAGCACCTGCAGTAGGCCCGACCATTATCATCCTTCAAGCAAATGCTTTTTTCCATCACAATTTATCTGACAATATCGTATATGAAAGTAATTACGGTGATAAGTGATTTACTCTTTGCTACTGCTTTAATAAACCACTTCATCCAAGCATTTGCATATTGCTACCCAATTTAAAAATGATAAACAAAAAACAAAAAATAGAAATATGGACATCGTATCAAGTGTGCACTGAAAAAGTAATGGTTGTTTAAATGAGATAATTTACAAAATTTGGTTCTTAGTAAGCTTCCATTAGAACTTGCTCAACTTTTCCATTATTTGAATCATGTTACCAGAAAATGAGACTCCTGTGTGCATTGTTTTCTAATTCATCTCATTTGATTAATCTCATGAGTACAAGTAGTGCAATTCCGACATCACCGCTAGCCAGTTGCCCATCAAATCAAATAAGATTGGGGGAATAAGTTAGGAATGCTAGAAACGGGTAACTTGATCCTGAGTTGTGAAATTTCTTCTCTCTCTGTGAGGTCTTCTTACAAAAATGGCATTATTCATCATTCCAATATTTGTGAAATTAAAGAATTGGCTGGGGTTTCGTCTCCGAAATGTGAAACCGTATTGCTATCCAGGGTATGTTGAAATCTAATTATGAATTGTATCTGCGATGTCGACCTCATTTAGATTATAGAATACAGGTCATGTTAGTCAGGTTGAGATTAGGGCTTTGCATTGGACCGGACAATTTGATAGATATAAATACTGGTATTTTGATATCCATTGTGAAGTTTTTGAAGTCTTAACTGATTGCCCCCAACCTGTAAAAGAAAAAATGAACAATGGATAGTTTCAAAACAATTGTAGGCATTTTCGTACTTCCAAAGTTTTCTCTTAACATATATGAATGGATAGATAATGTATGAAGTATAAACATTTAGATACCAGAAAAATATAACTCTTGTGAAATATGGGAAATCTTGTTTTTCTGAAACTATACACAGATCCTGGCACAATGTTCTTGATTTTTACCATGTTTCAAATTTTCAGATCCATTTATGCATTCTCAGTTTCACTTTTGGGGAAAGTTATAGAAATTTCTTTATTTTTGTACTACATGTATACAGATATATATGGTGTAATTAAATACTATTGCATTGAGTTATTTTCAGTGTTTATGGAAAGTGGGAGTGAACTGTATTTCTCTTGATTAGTTTAATATTCATATAGACATACGTTGTAGATTTTATAAACAAAACAGCAGGCTGACAGCAGACATGTGGAGCTGTGTTCAGACACAACAAATTGATTCTAAAATGGTATGGCTACTGGTATACCATAGCCAGGGTGACCCCTCAAAACGGGCAAAAGTCCAATACTGTCCAAAATGTCTAAGAGGCCGTTCTCATTACGCTTTCTAAAACTAGTTTACTGGAAGCCGATTCAGGAAACCAGAACGCTAGCAAAGGTCGCTTTGCTAGCGTTCCCACTTGATCACACGAAAGTGGTTTTCAAAATCACTTCACGTAAAGCGCTCTTGTTGCTATGGAAACGCTCTCAGTGGGGATGACACGTTTCGCGCGAAATTTGAAACCGCAGCATGGTCATTCTACACCTGTCGTGTGGAGTAGCGCGCTCAAAATGTGCGAAGATCGCTTCCCGAAGAACGGTTGTGTCCTCACGCTAAAACCAGTTTAACGAGGCAAAGCGATCTTGAAAACTACATCGCGAGGTGGTTTTCCAAACTGGTTTAGAAGATCGCTTCCAAGACCGCTTCGACCATTCTCACTACGCGTTAAACTAGTTTCCACTAAACTAGTTTTAGGAACGTAGTGAGAACAGCCTCTAAAATACGAATGGTTCCTTAGTCCTCCCAAACATTCAAAATCCATGTCATTTTCATCATATATTCTCTACTGGTGCACCATAGCCAGGGTGACCCCTAGTTATGATTAATATGGTGTAGATGGTTAAAGAGAATTTTTTTTGTGTGTGTTTATCAGAATTTCTTGGAGGGTAAGTTTAACAAGTTATTTCCTTTTTTTCTTTTAATATAACTTGTCAGATTTTTTGGAGAAGAAAATGTCAACAGGCTATTTTTGATAATGTGAACCAACCTCCCAAATCCCCTTGTAAGGGTTTATTAAAGCATTTCTGTAACTGTAAATTGGTTTATGTTTCTGAATCAAATGCCAGCCAAAACTCATGTTTCAGCAAGTAAAAGGGCAATATGACACTATCAATTGCAAACAATGATGCTACCAGTAAATACTCTAATCAGAAAAAAGTAAAAGAACAAAAACAGTATTTATCTGTAATTTTGATAAATTGGAGTCATAGCATCACTCTGGAATTAACCCAATAAGGAATCTAGTATAGAACAGTATTGGGCAGGGTTTTAGGTAAAGTATATACAGGAAATTTGTGACCATAGCACATGCAGCAATAAACTCTGCTTATCAGTTTTTTTTTATTAAATCATTCAAGATTGATGTGTGAAGAGTCTGAGTAGGTGTTGTGTATAGGAGGGGAAGAATATAGATTTACAAGGAATCAGCAGTGACATATATCATCAGTGATTTTATGAACAAGCTCAAACCTAATTTTCGGTCAAATTTTCGGAATTAATTTTTTTTTGCATATTCTGAAAGCCTGTGATTCACTCTACTTATTTGCCAAATTTCAGATTAAAATTTGTATTATTTAAAGAATAAGAGCATGTTTAAATCTTTTTATGAACCGGCTAAACCCCCTACTTTGATTTACGAACTGGCTCAAACCATTCTTTGTGTATTATAAAGTCTCTGAAATGGCGCGCCAAGGTCAAAGACCCGACCTAGATGCTGCAAGTATGGGGTTTGTGCCTCTAAAACAACATGCGCATTGCATGAACGGTTTTACGAACTGGCTCAAACCGTGGTTTCTGCAGGGTTTGCACAGCTAAAAAACAGTGCGCATGCTGCTCGTGATCTTATGAACTGGCTAAATCCCCGTTTTGAGTAAAAGTTAGCAGCTTCAGAAATGCATATATGAGCTTTATTTTAAGTATTGAAAGAGTGAATATGAAATGCTGACAAAATTTTACAAAAGAATAGAATGTATGCATGCTTTAAATTAGTATAAATAATTGATCTGGTTGTTTCAAAGCACAAAGTTACGAGTGTCTGAACTTTGAATGCGATTATTTCGAAATCATGTTTTGAAGACCAGCCGAGGTTTGAGCCAGTTCGTAAATTCACTGATGATATATGGGTTGTGTGATGAGAGAGGAAAATCTTTGAAAAATAGAGTATGAGGGAATAAAGAAATTTACTCTTTTCAGTCAACTTCTAAAGGCTGATTGAAAAAGACTGATAGAAAAAATAGTGGAAGGCAAATTGGTGGAGGAAGAAAATAAGAGTTGCCTTCAGAAAGGGCAAGGGGGATGGGGCTAACATGTAATTTAATGTTGATAACTGTCAACTGATAATCTTAAAGTTTCGAGGGAATCTTGAAAGAAATCGGAATGAGAAAATTGAAAGAGAAAGATTGAAGTGGATAAATCCCTCATTATGAGGAGTATATGCTTCATTAACCCTTTGTCAGGTGAATTCTGTCATTCCAATAGGCATTATACATGGATCATCTAAATCAAATGCTTAGTAGGTAATGTGTTAATAAGATAGATACATTTACTACCCTTTTCATAAACCCATCCTCCAATTAGCCGCCTAAGAGTAATGCGGATAATTCAATAAAATTTGCGTTCACGAACTCCGAAAATAAGCCGCATTATTTTTACGAGCGCCCGTCCTGAAAAAGGCGGATAATCTTCATGACAACTGGACACGCCCCCTCCGATGCGGTTGTGTTGGAAAAGAGTGACCTTGTGACCGCACCATGGCAATTATCCGCATTATATGGAAATGCGTTCATAAACTCAAAATCGTGTCCCGATGCTGCTGTTATGCGGATAATAGCAGCATCAAATTAATGCGGATAACTCTGGTCCTCCTCCAATTTTACGACCAAATTATGCTGCTATTAGCCGCATAATTGGGTTTATGAAAGGGGTATTATATACTGCTATTAATATTGTTAAATGCACTTTTTAACTCTGTGATCTTCTATCAGACTTGATTTCCCGCCAACATCAGATTATTTAATCACAAAAGCTGACCCAGATTGATTCTTTCTGTGAATTCTATCACAGGCAGAATGAATACCTGATATTGATCATTTTAAGTGATTCTCTCTCCCATTCAAGAGGGAATCTTTATGAAATGATGATAGTCATATAAATAGTATAATACATTCAAATTGAATAAAACTTTGAACCATCATCTATAAAGTGAGTGTTGAAACAATTCAATCATGCATGTAATGATCATTGGAAAAGTATGATTGTCTGGAAAGATAAATGCTTTTGTCAGGGGGAAATATGAATAAAGAGTGAACATTTTTTCAATCCATTAAAAAATTGAGGAAAAAAGTGACCTCATTGTATTATTTTTGGAAACAACAAAACAAAAGAAAAAATATTGAATAATATCATTTTGGAATCAAAGGGATGCCTTAAGGCCACCGCACACCTTACGATCCGACTGGTCGCCGACTGGCTTGCGACTGAGTGAGGGGAGATGTGACGTCACAGCGCTTGTCAGCTTCAGAGTCGCAGACCGGTCAGAGACGAGTCGCAAGGAAAATCGGAAGGATTTGACTTGTGGAATCCTTATGACTGGATCGCAAGCTCAATCCAACCTCCAGCCAATCAGACAGCAGAGTTGCATAACGCGTATTATGATAAACAACGCGCATACGCAGTAGTAAGCGCAATTTCTCAGATGCTATGCCAAAAAGCAAAAAGCGCATGCATGAGTCGCAGATCGGATCGCAAGGTGTGCGGTGTCGAGGCTTATGACTGCCTTGCGATTCATCTCCCCTCACTCAGTCGCAAGCCAGTCGCCGACCAGTCGGGTCGTAAGGTGTGCGGTGGCCTTTACATTTGTTGTAAGGCTCCTTCACAATTATTTTGGATCAGCAGGATTCTTGAAAGCAGAATCATTTGGGATATAAAAAAGTCAGGAAAATTAAAGGGGGATGGGTTGTTCTAATTCACCAAAGTTCATTTTGATATGGTACATTGACCAGGAAACTCATCAAACACGAGTCTCAATACAGGCAAAATGTGCTACAATGGAGTCAGATTGAAAATCAGTGCTACATTCTTGGATTTTTGAGGGACTTTCTAAAAATCTGATTGCAGTGTGAGTGCATTCAGAATATTCATGCTGATTCTGTCCTGAATGTTTTGGTCAGGTACACGATTTTCAAGGTACATTAAAGTGGAAAGAATATTGAATGGTGTTTGCTGTGCATTCTGGGCCCTGTAACACAAAGGTTAGTGATTTAATTGCTAAATGAAATGGCCTATTAAGATCAGTGTTGCATGCGTATTTTGCTCAGTAGACTGACCAGGAACCAATCAGAATTGTTGTTTCAAATTAATGATTAATCACTAATCTTTGTGTTATGGGGCCCTGAATGCATTCAAGTATTCTCACAACATTCTAGCAGCATTTGAAACACATCAAACGCATTGGGAGAGCTGAATAGAGATAGAGAGGGGGGAATTCCGGGGGGGGGGGGGGCACTCCAATTATTTTTTGATAGGGGTGTGTCTCGCGAAACACTGAAATGGGGGTCTAAGGAACTGACTACAAGGGTGAAATACGGGGTCTTGGGAACTAAAAATGTACCTGGCCGTGTGAAAAACAGGGTCTACGGAACGAAATCAAATCAAACAGGGCGGAAAAAATGAGTTCATGGGAACGGCACATTGTACCGTAACGACTGCGATCGCGCGCGCTCTATAGCTGGCTCTGTATTGTAGATGAGGACTTTTGGCTTGATGGAGCTGTGCGTGTAGCTTGCTCTCATATCCGGGGTACGGTAGATTTTCACGGCTTGCGGTGGAAATTTTGGCAGGGCTTGGGAGCTGGTTGGGGTGGCTCGTGAACGGAACTTTTGTAAAATGTAAATGCTAGAGAACTGAAATTTAGGTCTGAAAAGGGGGGTCTTCAAAGCGGCACGTCCCCGTACTACCAATATATGTGAGTTCCCCCAATTCACCAGCTGGTGATCGAACACCAATCATAGAAAATAAAACAGTATACTATTTTTGTCTCATATGATTGATTCTTACTTTCCCCCTATCTTTTCTCATCTATTTACAGAGTTTTCCATTAATGCTGCAGTATAGATCAAGACAAGAGCTACATGTATGACAGCAAGCCATTGTCTTTCCCAAAGACGAAATTCGATTGCTGCAAGAACTAGACCAATTTGGGATTGGAAAGACAAATGCACTATGGACTTCTTTCAGATTAGGATAATGGACATGATGGACTATCCTGAGAGGATGAACAATGACTATTTTTATGAAATCTTGAGAATACAACTATCAAATAGCCGAAAACCTGCCATCTTGTGTGTATATGTATATATGAATATATTAATTGGATTGCGGAAGGTGTTGGAGATGGTCACGCTCCGAACATTGGTTGTCGGAGGACCCTGTGTTTTTTATGTGATTATCATGTTGCTTCCCCGGACCCAAGGATTCCTCTTCCCTTTGCCGACTACTGAAGAGCCAGACTTGTCATGCCGTTTGACTGATTTATGTTTCTGTGTGAGGAAAGCTGTGAATCCTGTACTTGATATCCAGTCCTGCAACTTGTATTAGATTCCTGTGTAATCTGCAACAGCAGCATTCACCCCCATTACTGATCTTTAGAGAACCAGGAGTCTTGCAATCTTGGAACACTTTGATGAAGAACCCTTGTAAGACAGACTATGAGACAAAGACAGTTCATGGTTCCCAAACAACTACCTTCTCATTCCGAATTAATGTTCCTGTTTTTGATTCATTGATGCTGCAACACATTAACAGAGGACTTCATTTTGATCTTACTCCCTAAACATTTTTGTTTGTATAGTTATCTAGTAATCTGGCGTTTTGCTTTCTGTTATAAGATGAATAAGTCCACCAAAATTAATGGAAGCAGATTCCTTTTCAAACTAATGCATCAGTTTACAAACTTTTTTCACTTGCGCCACAAAAACAAAGCATAGATGCTACTTTCCCAGGAGGCGGTGCCTTCACATCAAAATCTTAACCTCAGGAACTGAGAAAAAAATTGGCTTGCCTGCATAGCAAAGGTGAAACATATATGTACATGTAGGCCTACTATGATTACTTCTCATTGCTAACCATTCGAAACCAGTCAAAATTGATTGAAACTGGTTCATACCGGTTGATACGCAGATCCATCCACCCACATCCACTTCCCAAACGCCAGCTCACTGCCACTCCTTTAATTGCAATATGCTTGAGGACATCCATCTCTACAAAATTCAATGGCATGTCTTTTGCTTTACTTTCTTAACAAAATCTTCATAAAATCTTAATACAGAGTGGATATTTTTAATGTTCTTTTGCCATATTGTACTAATCTCCCAAAAGTTCACAACTACCTTTAAGCTCTGCCACTGTTTGATGCTCAATTGGTATCAATAGTGTGGTGAGGGTGTCTAGATAATGAGAAATATATTGACAAAGGTAATATTTGTCATGCATTAAGATGTAATTGCAATGGAATGACAACATTGAAATCGATCCCCCCAAAGAGGTAATAGTTTGAGAAGAGTTTATCTTGCTTTTTTATCATTCATGCCATCTTATCATGATCTTTGGGGGTAATCCTAATTGTTTCTCTCTAGTATTTTCATTGTAAATGATACTTCCTCCCAAAGGCTTATATATAGAGATATTGTGTATGTTCTAGCAATTTCTTGCACTATCCACTTATTTCTTCTCAGCTTGTCATATTCATAAGATCAAGACTTCCTTATTACAGGATTTGACGAGTTTTTTTATTCATTTTATTTCATTTTTTACATCAAATACTTCTGATAGGGAACAGAATTTTCTTCAAGTATCCCTGAAAATAAAAATCTGCACTATTCGTATCCATAATGGTTATTGATTAGGTATTAGGATCATGTTAAATTGATTAATCTCGTTGAGTGCTCAATGGTTACTGACAAATTGAAGATTAATGATGGATATCATATTTGATATTAGATTATAAGGCGATTCCAATCTTAGCAATAGAATAATTTCACGAAAACAGAAAAAAAAATGGATCAGTGAAAGTTTGAAAGAAATCGGACAACATACAAGTATAGAGTTATTGATGTTTGCAAATGTTTGGTCATAATTCAAAAACATTCAAACAACAAACTTAATCTGTTTTGGAAATATGTAGAATTCTCCCACTACTTTATTATGTTTAAATGGTCAAGTTGCATTAAAGTGCTTCTTTATAAAATCATGTGTCATAGAACATGATTTCATTCATATGGAAGGCCTGATGAAGAAAGAATTGGTATAAAAATCATGTTGGAATAGAATCTTCAGATTTGAAATATCATGGACAAAATGAAATTGTATTGTACAGACTACATACATGTACATGTGTTATGTATTTATCATTATTGACTTATATATATAATGTACATGTTTGTATGTATATCTTGATGAGAAGAAAAGAACTGGAAATTGATGGTGTATTGTACAGCAGACATAGTATACGAATTGGTGATTTTGTCGTGGAACATTACGGAAAAGTGATGATATAGGATCTTGACATTTCATGTCTTGTTAATGGTATACGTTTGTTTGTAGAAAAACAAACTAAAGACTTGTTTGAGATTGCAGGACACCCTTCATCATTCTAGTGTACATACATGTAGTGACTAGAAGTGAGGCAGCAGCCCCCCACCCCCCCAGCCTCCCTCAGATGTTGCTGAAGCAGGAGGGGGGAGGGGGGGGGATAAAATGCCTAAGCTGCGGACCAGTCAAAAGCTTCATGAGTGTAAATTGTCGGGAGTTTGTCCGCACAAGTATAACGTGATCCCGTACATACTACTCACTTTGACTTTTGAATGCACATTCATTAACATCAGTGGGGTGGATTGTCATACCGAAACTGAATTTGAGGAATGAAAGAGGGGCTTTTTGTGCTTGTCACAAGGATTTGTCTTTTTTGTCTGAACAAGCCTGATGTGACTTTTTATGGCTAATTTTAGAGTTTGATGAACACAAATTGTATACTATTTAGGTTAGGTGATTAAGTGGATGAAGGAAAAAAGGAAGATTTGTTTTGATCCATTTTCATTTTTCTCTCTTTCTCTTTCATAATATTTCCATTTATACATCAATATATTTTATATATCATATCTTTCTATTTATGTATCTTTAAATGAATCTTTAAAAATCTATTGATAATTTGTCTGACTTTTTCTATTATTCTCTCCATATGCCTGTCACATTTCTCTGTTTCTTCTATTCATCTAATTATCTTTCTATCCATCCATAAAGTTGTTAATTCACCTGTCTTTCTTCTGCTTCTTTCTGTCTAAATTTCTTTAGTCTACCTCTTCATCTGTTTTCTATTTGCATTTATTGATTATAGTTTCACAAATTGATTGATAAACTAACATCAGAATCCAAGCAAGTTCATTTGAAATTAGTGGATGATTACACCATTTGGGCAACAAAGCAAATTTGTGATCACGTGAAAAAATGAAAAATGAATTTTGATTTGAAATTGGTAAGAAAGCAAAATTTTGATTATTCAAAAAGAAGAAAAAAAAGGTAGCAAAGGAATATTTGTATGAAATTGGATCAAGCAAGTAATGTCATAGTAGGAAGCAAAATAATGATCATTAAAAAATATTTTGAATTGGATCAAGTGAGTAATGTCAAAGCAGGAAGTAAAATATTCATTTAGGAAAAAGAGAGCAAAAAATATTAAATTTGAAATTGGATCAAGGGAGTAATGTCAGCACAAAATATTGATCATCTACATACAAAAAATATTTATGTGAAATTGGAGAAAGATGATGATATGAAACCAAGACAAAGAGATGGAAAAAGAAATCATGAAAACTAATCCAAATGGAAATACTGGTAGCATGAAATGAGTTCAATTTAGTCTGTCTTGATCATCGGGAATGTAATTGAAACTGAAGTAATATATTCATACTAGGATGCAGAGGAGATACATCAATCCCTGAACGGGGAAATGTACCCTGACAAAGGGGCATGATAAGGTCTACATTATTGAAATGTTATCTTTGAATATTGTCTGAAGAATGACGAATGAGGATGATATATGTGGATTAGAAGTATATAATGAATTTAAAAGTGTAATAGTATGATACATTGCAAGGGGTAATATAAAACCATTTATTCTGTGTACAGCACAGATGTTATTGCATAAAAAGGCCCTTATATTTTTATTATCTTTTTTTTTTGGGGGGGGGGTCACACATGGAAAAAATATGATTTTCAAATCCTGTTTCTTTGTTGTGTGAACCTCCTCCCTGTCGTCGGTTTTGTGCCTAGAAATGTTACTTTTCACAACAGAACATGCTCTGTTTGGGATTTTCATGAGTTGATGGATCTCACCAATGCACTTGAAACACATGGGAATATTAACCTCCACTTCTCTATTCTACTACAATTTTCAATTAGGCTTGCACATATGAAGTTCAAACAATTCAGGACATGTAAACAATGTCCTGATTCTTCTGTGACTTGTGCCTATTTTGGGTACAAGATAAGCAGTTGAATGTCTTTTTAACATACACTCATAAATGTGTTTTTGCATATGATATTGGATACCTCTCCCGAATGTTGAAAATTGTCTCTGAAAAATTGGTTTTCAGTTTCAGTTTGTCATGAACTGAAAAAGAGAGTCAACAGTACATGTAATAGGACCTGCATTGAATATTGGTTATCACTTTCTTAGCATTTTGCTTTTCTTTTGTTCTCTGCACAGCAATATTTCCCTTACAAGTCAGTTTGCATCAGGGCCCTGTCTTACAAAGAGTTACAATTGATCCCATCAATCTTAACTCTGGAAATCCATCAGTGCCATAATTTTTTGCTACAAAAAATTTGCACAATGTAATTGTTTGCAAAGAGAAGCTCAGTGAATTTTCAAGAAAACAATGAGTGCATGAATGTACATCATAGCTAGAAAATATTTTGAACAAATGTGCATAATAGATGTCATTGCTGGCCGTCCATAGTTGTGATTGATCGGATCGATTGTAACTCTTTGTAAGACAGGGCCCAGGGCTTTATACTAAATAGATACATGTACAATAAATAGTGTGTGATTAATTGTACAATTCATTGTATCTGTTGGTTGCGGGGTCTAGGCCAGGGGTTGTAACAAGTAAAGAGATACATTTGATTTTTACATTTGTTGAGTATACAGTGGTGCTCAAAAGTTATTGAACCCCACCAGAAGATGTATGTATTTCAAGTGCTCCAAGTTTTGTCCTGTTTCAGATATTTAATTGTGAAGTCAGGAGATGGAATATTTCATTCGATAGTTTGTTTCTCTGGGCTCACCAAAATTTTTCGAGTTGTCTACATTCAATACTCAGCATGAAAGAGTGCATTTTGTGGTGGGTTTAACTAAATTTTGAGTACTACTGTATGCTTTGCCACAGCAGAATTCTTATTACATTTAAATGTATCTTTTCTATCACTAGGACCAGGGTCTCGTAACACAAGGTTTATTAATAGTATGCTTTATTTCACAATTAATGGTACATTGTACTAGTCAATGCAATCAATTGTAAAATATTCTACGGTGAATACTATGCTTTGTGTTACGGGCCCCAGGTCTCGAATATGCGTTGTTGTATGAAGATTGGATTTCCATTTGCATTCTTATTCGTAATGTGATATGTAATATTACAACAAGTGAAAGTGTTCGGTGTACTTATGACCATGGAGCTATTAATAGCTCCATGTTATGACTTACACTTGTTGTAGGTATGATTTCATTTCATGTTCTATATTCAGCAATCTTTGACAGTGGTGCTAAACTTTCCTCACTATCATTTTATTTCTTCATGTAATTAGCTACTTGTTTTCATTCCCTGTACACTCATCTCATTAGACACAAGTTTTGCGGATTATGCCGAGTGTAAAGCATCGAATCTATGTTTTTGTACAAGTGTTATATTTTTTTCCTTTTAATTTCATGTTTATGGATGGTATGCTTATTCCAGTATTCTTTTTCTTTTCATTATTATTTTAAACAAAGCTCTTTTCTACTTTTTTTTTTTGGGGGGGGGGGGGCTGAATAAAGGGTAAGGCAGTATGCGTAAATGTGAAAGACACATACGGACGGGAATCCTTCCTCATAAAAAAGAATTCAGCTCAAAATGCACTAAGGGAAGGTTTGTTTTGATGGCACAGTTATAGTTGAAAAAATAGTAATTAATTTATGGTTAAAATTTTGCTTTTTGACCTATTTTTTTCACATTTCTTTTTCTCTCTAGATAGCTAGATTATATGAATGTGAATGTTATTCACTTAGATAACTATCTTAAACCAACCCCAATTAAATTGCGAGATGTAATAATTCATTATTGTATAGTGTAACTGAAGCAGTGTTGCTTTTTGTTTCTACTTTTGTATCACTCAAGAGACAGACATACTTGGGTTTTATAATGTACACTTCTCTATACTGTGTTGTAGAAATGATCAACACTATGAAATCTTTTATATTGATTATTTAAATTACCTTTCTGCCATATAGAAACAATGATTTTGATACCCATTGTCTGTTTTTTGTGTGATATTGAACTTTGTACCAACCACATTTTAGCATGTCTCTTTATTTGTCTTGCAAAGTTTACAACGTCATCCATGAAATGTATGAATTTTAATTGTGCTACTATTGGTCATTTATGTAACATTGTCTCGGCAGAGGTCAGAGATTTTATGTTGAATATTTGAATTGCCTTTCTGTCTTTATAGGATGATGATGACAAAAAAGTGGAATCTCGGTATCCAAAGATTCTGGAGCTGTTTTATCAAGCCACATTTCCAATCAGGGTATACTATCAGAGAATGTCATTTTGTGGGGCATTAAAAGACATGTGTATTGTAATCTTTAAATATATGATAGCAAGCTATTGGGCACTGTTCAAACATAGACCTAGTAGGTCCATGGTTCAAGCAACTGCAAGAGAGATTTCAATACATCTTTAGTTCTGAAATATGTGCCATTTTCAGGCCGAATTTGAGCCCTTTCAGCTTTATTTTTTATTATTAGGCATTGTTTTAAAATCAGATAATCATTTGAAATGTTATTGTTTAAAACCCCCCAACCAGATAATAGTTTTTGATTTTTTTTGTGTGTGTGACTATTGAAATGTCTTGAATTTATAAGCAATTGATCATGCTCATTTAGAAAACTGGCAGTTATGAACAGCTACATGTGAAGTTACATGTATTTGTATCTTTGTATACCAAGTTTCCACTTTGCATAAGAGATGAATTGGATATATGATTCTCTTATCTGTAAGGCATTTGTTTGATTCCGTTTCCAATGAATGAAATTATTCTTATGTTATGGGATAGTGTTTCATTTGTGGGCACTATGTTTATGTGCGTGAAGGAATGGTAGGAGATAATAAACAGTAAAAATACTATTACATCTTGGTCTTGGCATGTTTTATTCCTGGTATGTACAGATTGAACATAATACAATGTAGGTATGTTTAGGGTCTACACCTCTCTTGGTGTGATATTTCTTGATAAGTAGCTCTGGGGTCTGTTGCAGGAAGAGTTGCATTTAAACACAAGTCAAATAATCAATCGCAAGTCCCAAATGTGCACTGTTGATTGGTTGAAAATAAAGTTGTGCATGATTTTTAGAGTTGCGATTGATTGCAACTCTTTCTGCAACAGGCCCCTGATCAGCTTGAACTTGATCGACTGGGTCATTGGTCAAAAATCATGTTACTAGTTCATCAAAGGTCGTCTTGAGGCCCATCTAACAAAGAGTTACTATTGATCCGATCAGACGTAACTCTTTGGAAGTCCATCTCTGTCATAATTTTTTACACAAAAAATTTGCGCAATGATCTTTGTATGCATGATGAATGTTGACACTGCTGGCCGTCCAGATCAATTGTAACTTTTTGTGAGACCGGGCCCTGATGATGACCGTAGCAAACCAGTTGCCAATAATAATAATATAATATAGGATATTTATATTGCGCACATTTCCACCTTATTAGGTGCTCAAGGCGCTCCTATATTACCCGGCTAAGCTAGGCGTTCATAGCGCACACAGCTTCTTAAGGAATTACTTCCTACCGGAACCCATTTACCTCACCTAGGTCGAGTGCAGCACATCGTGGATCAGTTTCTTGCTGAAGGAAATTACGCCATGGCTGGGATTCGAACCCACGACCCTGTTTCAAAGTCCGAAGACTAATCCACTAGGCCACAACGCTCCAATAGAACCAACATAACAGTTACATGGAACAGAACATTCTGAGTGACAATGGGTGATTTCAAGTCTGGTGTTGGCGTTGGAATTTGGACTGCTTCCTATTCTGAGTTTGTAAAACTGATCCAGATCACATTATTGACATCTCAACAACCAGTAAGCGACTTTCCAGGACCATCTTCATCCTATGTTTGGTGTTATACTCATTGACCTAACACCAAAAGGTCAACACTGAACTTGAAATCACCCAATGTGAGCTGGAGGTAGTGAGAAAGAGTAGAAATGACCAATCAAGATTGATGTTAAATAACATATGTAGTGCGGTCACGTGTTATATCACCACACACACACAGAACTAAACAATTTTAAAGGAAAATGAAAGAAGTTTAGTTGATGTAGAGAAATGCCAATGAAAATTTGAGGATGATTTTACCATTGAGATCACTCCTGCTGTAGAGATCCTCCCAATGGCAATGCAACCAAAAGCTGTAATGTCCTACACATACAACTTCCCCATTACATTAGTACATTTTTCACTTTAGTCTATTACAAGACTAGATGTTCTAATTTAAAGAGATATGTGCCAACATTATATCATGGACGAATTGTTTATCATCTCATTTGACTTAAACAAGAAGATGTTTTAGGCCAAAGGGGGTAATTGTACAGGTGTGATATCACAGATCTGGCTAACATTGCCAATAGGAGGATCTCCATAACATTAGTGATCTTGACATTCAAATGATTCATAACTGCCTTTATTTCTGATCCTATTCTTTGATTTTTAGGGTTTCATTCCCCTTACAAGGGCAACTTTGTCACTTATCTGTTTATGAAGCTGCCCCAAGCTCATGCGATCAAGTAGTAAAATAATAATGCACTGAATCTGTGTGCATAATTACGAAAAGGAACTTCAGAATTCATTTCATTAAGTATCTACTAAAATGAATTAAACTGCCATAATTTATCTCAATCAGTTTAGTATTAAAGGGTTTACCAATCCTTGTGTCGACAAAAATAATTGATCTATTTACATATAAGAAAAGGTCACAAAATAAAAGAGGACAAAACCCCCTCCAAAACATAACAATATGATTAGAAAAACATGCTACAAATCATATAATGTGGACATATGAAATGTGAAAGATGAAAATATTTGATGAACTCAGATTGAACATCAAATTGATCCATTTTCAAGCAAGTTAATAATAAATGCAAATCCCCAAAGAAATCAATATTACCTGCTAATAATAAAGGGGATATCCCTTTACAAGGAGCTGCAGTTGAATCAAAGTACTATCATTGATTTTGGTACCCCATGAGGATACTTGCAGCTAGTAACCAATCTTTTAAGGAGAGAAGAAGAAGGGCAAAATTTAAAGCTTGTTTCAAATAAATCATTTTTTAAGGGTCAGAATTACAAGAAGTAAATTTATAATATACATATACATGATATTAAGCGCTTGAGTACTCTCTGTAAAATCTTAAAAAGTAAAAAGCAATAGCATATGGACTGTAATGAATTGAAATGTGAAGTTATTCTGGGAGACTCTTCTTCTTCTTTTTCTTCTTTTTGACAACTGTCTCTGTCACCTCATCCTCTTCAGGTTCTACATTCGCAATCTGTTCCTCTCCACCAAGACTCTTCTTTTTCTTCTTCTTCTCTTTTGGAGTATCTTCCACCTCTTCTTTTTCCTCCTCCGCCTCTTCCTCTGCCTGCTCCTTCTTCTTTTTCTTCTTCTTTTTGGGTGTTTCTGTCTCCATTTGTTCTGGCTCTGGCTCAGCTTCGACCTTCGTCTTTTTCTTCTTCTTTTTGGGTTGCTCCTCTTCGACCTCCTCTTCTTCTTCAGGAGGTGGTTCTTGAACCTCTGACGCTTTCCTCTTCTTCTTTTTCTCTTTCTTCTTCTTGCGTGCCAATTCTGCCTCCACTTCTTTGACCTGTCATGAAAGGAAACATATCATTTAATGATAATAGGATCAAATGCAAAAGGTAAGATTCACAACTGGCACCACTCCTGCGATGATGCTGTGTCTGATTCTGATCTTGCAGGTTGTTTTGTTACAGAGTTGGTATTCAATTAAGTCAGAAAAATAACGGGTATTGTACTTAGTTCATTGACCTTGATCATGTTAACTTGCAACTACTTGATTACCCTTATGTCAAAGATATACAAGTTATTATGACATGTCAAAATGAAAAATTAACCTTGAAGGTTTCAATGTCGCTCTACTATGTGGGCCAGACAATAAAAATTATGATATTGCATCAAAAGAGGTTTCTGAACCCAGACATCGTCAATATGGTTTTCAAAGTGGGGGCATCGCAATATTTTCCTCTATTTCTTATGACACAAAGTGACAAGCCCAGTTCGGGCTCAGGCCTGAAATTTGATCTAATAATATATGACTGGACCTAGCCATTATCCAATGACCTAAAAGTTTACTCACATAATGGTCAATAGTCATGATTAATAACCACATCACAGAGGCTAATTTAATTGATCGGAAGTAACTACACTCATGTAATACCTGATATACATTATATTCAGATTTAGCTGACCTGAAAAATGCATTAAAATTTCAAAATACTTGACGTGTGAATGTCATCATTCCAATTCATTAATGCCTTATTGGATAAATCAACAAGTAAATCATAAATGAATGTTTTCCTTGACCTATTTGATTACAAAAAAAACCCTGTAATGACTCAGCTCTTTTCAGTACACTGTACGTATACAACTTTCATCCATAGTGATGTAAATGTAACAGGTTCACATGAAAACTATTTCAATTTATGGACATTTCTTTAGTGGACCTAGTAAATTGGCATTTCATCTGTGATGAATAACCTAAAGAGTTATTCCAAATTTTTGTTCTTTCTAGTGGATCAAGTAACAGGGTAATCAATTCACCATACAAGCTTTCTGACTGACAAGAATCTGATATGCATGTAAGCATGAAGAATAGGGCCCGACGGGTTACGGGTAATATCCCAATTGAATAACTAATCAATATTCACAGCCTGATGACAAGCCTGAAAAAATGTGATCAACTTTTACTAACCTAGAGAAAAAAAAACCTATACCCTACACAGGTAAAGGGAGGTTCACCTAGGCCTAGATTGTGAACAGTCGAGCAAGCAAGGCCAGTATACATTGACACATGTAACCAACATCACGTCAGATCATCATAATACAGCCATATACAACATAAGACTAAACAACATGCCTAACCTCTGACCTTTTCACTGTATATTGGTCTTGTTATTATCTATTTATGCTGGCCTTTTCCACCAGCATAAATTGGTAATACTAATGGGGCTGCGTTATTCAACTCAAAATCATATTATTCTAATTATTCAGGTCTAGCAACAAGTAAAGTTTATTTACCCTAAATGACATTAGACTGCATTTCAAAAACTTAAAAAGTTACATTGTATGTCACATCACGTTTTGCTCTTACAATTAGGTTAGAACTTTCTTATTTCACTTCCAAATACGAAGAAATTTTCAACATGTGTGTTATTAAACCAATTATTATTTTTTACTTTTTGCCTGAAGATGAAAAAAAATAGTTTTTAATTTTGATGTGATTTATCAAAAGTACAGGTAACTCTGCATAAGTCCATTAGTCAAATAAGTCAAAGCAATTTTTTTACATTAAGCAAAAAATATATTATTAACCATCTTTACAGCAAAATTCACCAAAGTCAACAGTCTTCTGAGGTCCAAAAAGGTTAAAATTTGGCAGAGTTGCATTTATATTTCTCACACTTAAAGGCCTGGTCACACCACCCGAGCGTTGTTAAAGCGGAGAGAAAAAAATCATCACTGCTTGCTACCGTTCACCATTTTCGATTTCGATTGTTTTTTTAATTTTTATTTTGTGAGCGAAATTCGACTTTCTCCCTACCGCTCCACGACCGCTCCAACAACGCTCGGGCGGTGTGACCAGGCCTTTAAAAAATATTTATCTATATTAAACCAAACTCACTTGAATGAGAGCTTCCTGCATGACATCAATGTTCTTTCGTGGAGCTGTTCCAGTCTCGTAGAATGACAGCCTCTCTTCAACTTGGTCCTTTAATTTCTCACCAAATACTGAATTGGGTATGTCTGCAAAGAGAAAGAATGAGGAATGAAAAATAAATAAACAGTCAAGTAAATATTGCAGTGCGTACAATGGTAATTACCTGACCTTTTTCTGAACTCTGGTTTGGTTTAATCTGTTTCAGATCAGAACTGCAGCATGCATTATGAGTTTATCATAAAGCCACATCATGCAGACTCTCATGGTGAATCTACATAAACTATGTAATATATGAATCATATTGATTGGTCTATCTGTTTTATAAATCAAATTTCAACTCCCCTCCGAAGCAGAAGCTCGCACTCGCCTGGAAAGCCCTCAATGGCATGGACAGGATATGGAAGTCAAGCATGAACCCAGGGGCGGTATTCTGAACATTGTCTTATCTCTGTATTTTATCTTATCTACTTCAGATACGCCATACTTACCTATTCCCTTAAATGCCATTCGATCGCCACGCTCGAATACACCCGGCAAAAAATTTCTCCTATAAAAGGAGAAAAAGTCTGCAATGCAGACTATAGCCCCGCACGACAAGGAGGGAAACCCCGCCCTATACTATAAGTACCTTGCGTGCGTGGCTCACTTCCTCTTTCTTTTGCCGGCGCCCGAACCTAGCGGTTGTGTGGCGCTTACGCTCAGTTTGAGATTGTATACACCCAAACAGTGAAAGACTTATCCCAAAAGTAGACAGAGGTCTTAGAACCCACGTCTCATGACAAAAAGTAGACAGAGGTCTCAGAACCCACGTCTCACGACAAAAAGTAGACAGAGGTCTCAGAACCCACGTCTCATCACAAAAGTAGACAGAGGTCTCAGAACCCACGTCTCATCACAGAAGTAGGCAGAGGTCTCGGTACCCACGCCTCATCCGATCCCACAGCCATAACCAGACGGAGGGGCGTTTCGGGCCGGGCCCCACGTCTGTATTATCCACCATGAGCCAAACAGCTGGATCGAAAGACTCTCCCCGTCAGGGCCCCAATCAAGCCAATATTAACGCTTCCCAGAACCATACGAAAGAGGATGGAGCTATGAAAGATGATGGAGGAAAGAAAACCCCCAACAAAGCCAGGTCTAAACGAGGTTAAGGGTTCAAAATCCCCATCAAAGGAAAAGTCAAGACCCCCTCCCAGGCCAAACCCAAGGGGAAGACAGCTAAAACCCATACTCTGGACGAATTAAACCTTGGGACGTCCGTCACCTTACTGGGAAAGATACCGAAGGGGGCCGAGTTTTCTTTGGACGACTCGGATAAATTCGAGACGATTCCCGTCACCAAGAAAGCGAAGATGGGAGAATTAATCAGGGAAGGACGACGTAAAGTCGGGTTTTCATCCCCCTGACAACATGGACATTGCCTCGGCGGCATGGTTCATGAAGATATTCCAGGCGGCGCAAGAACGTATGAACTTGTCGAATCAACCAATTGCAGGCGACACCAGCGCCCCCACCATCTCATCGGCGCAGACCAAAACCCGGCCCCACAGCCCAGGCGCCCCGACCCCGGACGGGCCGCTGAGGCGTGATGGAGTACCGGCGAAGCGGCCAAGGCCAGGACAACGGGACATTGAAAGCCGTACTCGGGGGAGAAGCCCGAGCTCTCAGCTATTCGAGCGGACCTGTCATGCTCCCTCTATTCATATTGAGGATGATTCAGACTCAGAATATGGCTACCACTGGCCCATAGCATCCGGCAAGCGAAAATGGACAGACTCTTTGCTGTCTCAACTCTCCACTTCACGATCAGAGAGACAGAGCGCTGCTAGCGGTCGTTATGAGAAGGAGGGGGCTTCAGTGATTAGTGAGAGTTGTTTCTTCAGCTATTTTTGCTTCCAGCCCCAGCTCTCGCCATGATAGCGTAGAAAGCAAGCCTGTTTCGGCTGCAGATTTGATTACGAAATACTGCCCCCAGCTTAAGGCAGAGACTACCGACTCAGAGGATTCTAAGCCTATTTTCTGTCTCGAGTCGGAGCTTGGGAGACAATCTGTCAACTCAGCTGTGGTGAAGCTTGACAAACCCTTCTCATCCTGCTTGAATAGACCAGTTCGTAGTTACTTCATGGACAATTTTGGTCAAATGACCTTTCATTTCTCAATATGATAGGCAGATTTCAAAGCAAGATATTACTTAAGCTTGCCCTACATAGCAGGATGAAGAAATTGAATAGACCAGGTGACAAGAATAGCACACCAATAAACACTTTATGAAGGTATTTGTTGCATTCCTACTTTGAATGCATATCATAGCAAGTTGCACAATGTACTTGGCAAACTGTGAAATACCAGTCATTTGTGGACGCATTGTTGTTTTTTGTGGATGTGAACGAAAACCACTATTCAAAAGAATATATGAATAATCAAGACATCAAAGTTGGTGCTTATCGCATTAGATTTTAAACCACCATGTCACTTTAGTACAAATTACCTTTCTCTGATCATGCGTAGAAATTTTTGATCATGCGCAGAAAGGAACTACGAACTGGCTTATTACCTTTATGACAGGGGAAGGGACTTGTGTCCTACCAACAGAGCTACTAAGTCTCACGCATTATGCGTGAGACTCAAGCATTTTTTACTCTTGTTCATCCCCTCCAATCTCTGTCTCACGCAAATATCACAGCCTATCCCCATATAGGCCTACATTGTACACAATGTCTGTGATCTCAATCAGATTCACAGAAAATCTCATGCATAGCTGGTCTTTGAACTTGGCATCTCTGCACCAACAGAGTGGTAGGTAAGCACTTTCGCTTTGGGGAACGAGACTTTAAGCACTATTCAAGACTCCCACAGTCCCAGATGCAGCCTTTTGTGTTGGTGATGCTAGGGCTAAGAGATCGCGCTACTCTAATCAGAATCCACTCGGGTCACGTAGATTTAAGGGTGGAGGGTCAGTTGACCTCTATTGACCAGGCAGCCAGGGCATCTATGCGCCTAGCAACCTATCACACATATCTTTTGACAGCCTTTCGGGAATCTGAGAGACTAGGTATCTCCCCGGAGGATCGCAGAGACATATGGGAGTGTGTTATGAAGTTTGCAGAATACCAGTTTGAACAGGCGTCGAGGATGGCCATACTTTGCACGAGAGCAAGACGTTCACAGGTCATTGACCTACTTCAAAAAAAAAAAATAAATAAATAAATGCTACCCGTCTACTCGAAAGACTGCCAGCCTGGGGGGATGACCTTTTCAGTGGTCGTTTTCAGGAAGTTTTAGAATCTTCCATCTCTGCCTCGTCCACGGCTGATAAGACAGTGTATGGGTTGTCTTCGCATTCTTATGGCCAACGTTCCTCCTCACGTCAGCAGGCCTCTGGGCCGAGTGACCAGCAACAGCAGCGCCCCCCACAACGTGAGGACAGGGATAGGAGGGCCCAGACCAATCAAAGGACCCCTACGCCCTTTCGGGGTCGACGCAGATCGTCCCCCGGTTCTCAGTACCCCCCTAATCACTTGTGACTCCTTGGCCGGACCGTTTTCCCCAGACTTACACGCCCCTGTAGGAGCAAGACTCATTTTCTTTAAAAAAAAAAAAAAAAAATTGGAGCCTCATAACAAGAGACAGATTAATTCTCAGGATAGTGCGGGAGGGATATCGGGTCGAGATCGACCCAGATTATCGGGACGCGTTCGCACAACTAAGAACCACCTCTGCCCTCCCCCGCTCTCTCGAAAGGAGAGAGGCTCTTTTAAGGGAAATCAACGAACTGGAGAGAAAGCGTGCAATTTCCTAGGTGCCCTCCAGCCGGAAGATTGTTTTGTCAAATGTCTTCCTAATTCGGAAACGGTGCGGAAAATTTAGGATGATCCTGAATCTAAAGAAACTAAACAGGTTCATCGAAAACAAGCCATTCAGGATGGAATGCCTCTCCAAGATCCTGCCCCTGCGTATCTTCACGTTCCAATAGCAAGGTCCTCTCAGCATCTCCTAGGTTTCGCAATAGGAGGGGACACATTACCAGTACCAGGCCTTCCCTTTCGGCTTTCGCTCTGCTCCTCGCATATTTACAAGGCTCGTCAGGGTAATTGCTGCAGAGCTAAGAAGAAGAGGGGTAAAAATTTTTTGCTATCTGGACGATTGGTTGATCCTCGCCCCCTCGGAACAAACCCTTCACAGACACTTGAAGGTCCCAATCGCGTTAACGACAAATTTAGGCCTTCTCATAGACTGGGAAAAATCAAGATTGCCTCCAACTCAGACTCCTGATTTCCTTGGAGCATTTATAGACATCCCGCGTCAGGTAGCAGCCCCCCTTAACCCCACCGGGTTCAGAGAACGAGAGCAGTCGCGAAGCTACTCCTGTCCAGTCGTCTCTCGACTGTGAAGACTTGGCAGATTTTTCTGGGACTCTTAGCAAGCTTAGTGGATACAGTCCCCCTTTGCAGACTGAGGATGAATTTTCATATAAACAGGTTGGAGATGATTGCGCTGCAGTTAGCCCTCCAACACTTTGCATCCGAGATAATGGAAGGTGTGTCCTGATAAAGTCAGACAACCAGACGGTGGTAACATATCTCAACAAAGAAGGGGGAACTCGGTCAAGGACCCAGCACTACTACCCCGAGCCCAACAAACTGAGGCTCACACTGTGGCCCATTACAGCAATCAAGGCTGGACTTTCTGAACAGGCTGCCAATTTCTCAGCAGAATGTTTACGGTCTTCCACACGATCAACCTACGACTCCATACTCAGTCGCTATGTTAGATGTTGTCGGCAGGCTAAGACTAATCCATGCAAGGCATCTGTAGGTGAGATTGCTGAATTTTTTTTTTATATCTTTGTATGACAAGAATTTGGCATGTATTACTATTCGGGGTTACAGGTCTGCCATAGCTGTCCTGCACGAAGGCTTTGACAATGGTGAATCTGTTTCCTTGTCTATTTTTCTGTCACGGTTATTAAAGTCCTTCTTTCTTAACAGACCCAGTAGAAGGCTTCTTGCTCCTGCTTGGAGCCTTCCCCAGGTGTTAGTCTCCCTCAGTCAGCCCCATTTTGAGCCAATGCATAATGCATCTTTGTGGGATTTAGCCATAAAAAACTGTTTTCCTTCTGGCAGCGGCTTCTGGTCAGAGGCGTAGCTCTATCCATGCTCTTACCACAGCTCCTGGGCATATTCGTTGGGAGAAAAACAAGATTAGACTTATTCCTCATGGCCGTTTTCTTGCTAAGAACCAACGGGAGTCCTCTCTCCCTCTTGAAATTGTTCTACCATCCATAAGTTCCTTTTCTTCAGTTAGGGAGGATAGGTTTTGGTGCCCGGTAAGAGCATTAAAATGGTATCTTGATAAGACTAAACATTTTTGTGCTTCCGATCGACTTTTTGTCAGTTTTATTCCCCCTCACAGGGCTGTCTCGCCGGATACTATCTCTCGTTGGATTGTGGAGGCGGTGAAACCTGCTGGTGATCCAGTCATCATTCACCAGAAAGTTAGAGCCCATGACACAAGAGGATTGGCTGCTTCCTTGGCTTTATTCAAGGGCGTACCCATGGAGGATATAATGAAAGCGGCATATTGGTCCAACGCTAATACATTCACATCCTGCTACCTCTCGGATGTCCCCGGTGATGAATCCAAGTTTGCGAGGGCCACCCTGTCCGGTCCCCATGGCTAATCCGAGGTACGAGTTTAACTTTACAAGCTGTCATTTGTATCTTGTATAATAGATTTGATCTGTAGGGCCTTTTGGCTTTGGCCTGACCACCTCCCATAGTTGTTTCCGTGGGAATCTGGCATTTAAGGGAATAGGTAAGTATGGCGTATCTGAAGTAGATTATGTTGTTCAGTAGTGAACACCATATCTACGAAGTAGCCATACTTACCTATGCTACCCTCCCACCTCCCCTCTTTCTGTATCTGAGGTTCGTTTGCCTAAGAAAGAGGAAGTGAGCCACGCACGCAAGATACTTTTAGTATAGGGCGGGTTTTCCCTCCTTGTCGTGCGGGGCTATAGTCTGCATTGCAGACTTTTTCTCCTTTTATAGGAGAAATTTTTTGCCGGGTGTATTCGAGCGTGGCGATCGAATGGCATTTAAGGGAATAGGTAAGTATGGCTACTTCGTAGATATGGTGTTCACTACTGAACAACATAATCTCAGAGATATGACAAAATCGGTATTCTGGTGGATGTCATAACTTTTGTCACAAAAATTGTCATAAATTTCGTCTCTTCTCTTTGGTGCGCACCAAAATTACACGGCTTTCAATGCGCGTAATCCTTTTATTCAAGCAAAAGATATGACGAAAGTTATGACAGGGGGTAGCAGTCATAAATTTTGTCATATCTTTTAGTACCAAATATTCCGATACCCTGCCGACTAAATGTCAAGCATATAATGATATCATTTAGATTAGATTGTGGTAGTAGTTTCACTCATCATCCATGACAATTTTCTAAATCATTTTTTCATGCTACAATTAGTTAGGCCCTACATATTAATTCCTCCTTTTTTCTCTGTTTTCCTTACTTTTATACTTCTCTTCTAAAGTTCTTCACAGCTCCCTGTCTCTCTTTGTAATTAACCGCATCAATATACGCGTAGTTGCGCGATGCCAGCGACTGTTTTTGGGATACGCCCTACTTGCCACGGGGCTTTCCTATTGGCTAGAATGGCTCCAACTGGGAACTAACGATGATTTTGATTGGTTTGCTTCAGAAAAGATGGGTGGGAACTTTGAGAGATATGACAGGGAAAAGACAATGTTCAGAATACCGATTTGTGACAATCATAGCGGTGTCACATCTCGGAGAGAAATGACAAAATTTATGACAAAAGTTATGACAGAGTTACAGAATACCACCCCTGGTCTCAATAAGCAGTTCTTTGTTTCTACAGTTGAGGTCATCCTGCTCTATGGATGCGAGAGCTGGGCTCTGTGTCCATGGAGAAAGCACTCAATGGCACCTACACGAGCTTGCTGCGGAAAGTTATGAATGTTCAATGGAGCTCCCATATCCCTAATGAGCAAAGCTACGGTGATATCCCCCCGGGTAGCGGACAAGATTGCTGCCCAGAGGCTCCGTCTAGCTGGCCACTGGTTCCGACACCCTGAGCTGAGCATGCAGAAGCTCCTACTATGGGAACCAACCCACGGAACAAGAGGTAGAGGAAGGCCCACAGACGACCTACATGGACGTGCTGATGAGGGACATGGGAGCGACAAGCACCAGCGAGCTGGCGACCTTGATGGGGGACAAGGATGTGCGGAGGACCCATGTGAGATCCCAGTAGAAGCAGCCTTAAAGAGAAATTCCAGTAGTTGCAGTTAACACTGATTTCATGAGAAAGTCTGTAAAACAAGGCTTAATTGCCAGTATATCATCGAGGATCTAGATCTGGTGCAGTTACATTAACTGGACTTTGTGAAATCTTGAAATCTACGCTGAGAAATGTTCACACCGAAAATCCCCAACACAGATAAGCGCACGTGGGACAATGTATAATTATTGCTTAGGGCGTCGGGCCCGACGCCCTACCCGAATCCCGTGCTTATTTGCTGATTTCTCAGCAATTACACAATTTCTTCCAGAATCCTTTGGCACATGCGTTTTATTTATACAAACAGACACTTTAGTGGTCATTTCATTGGATTCTGTACGAACTCATTTTGATATCGTTACCAAAACTAGCATTTACCTTTAAGCAAGTAAGCAAAGCTTGCAAGCACACAATTTATGCACTTTTTCAACTCCCTGGAAAGTGTTCCGACACGAGATTCTAAACTCAATTACTAGGATTCCTACATTAAGAATGATCATTTTGGGAAAATCGTTGACAAATAGCATCACTAGTTCTGAGCATATTACCTGAGAAACAGTCTATTCTTGAGGCCATGGAGCACTTGTTGGCAAGGTAGCGAGAGATGCGACCTTTGTTCTTCTGCCCCGCCCTGCCAATGAATGTAGAATGGAAGATGAGACCATACTTGGGGGTGTTGCCACGGGTCTTCAGAGCTCTGGAAAGAGAAAAGAAACAAAAACTTTATTACAAAATACTGACAAAGGATGTTACCACTGTATAACAACCTTCTGCTACAAGTACCATAGTATTCATTTCAAACTCTGCAATCATCAAAATACATGACAATTGTAACAATCCAACATCATACTTGCTAATTTACAATCCATACTCATCCCGACTCCTATATGAAAAGGCTGTATCATTTAACCAGCTAACTTCTTTTAATTTTATCCATTACACCTCAAAGCCTTAGTTTTGTAAAATCTTATTTCATTGTCTTTTTTACCTCTTACCAAAAGAATAACATTATGAAAATTTACAAATATATGAAACCAAGGAAATTATTATTTAACAATAGATACATCTTCCCTGTTAGTTTCAAAGAAATTATTCGGTGTGAGCCCCAAGTCATGACAAGACACCTGCATAATAATTGAATTCTTTTCAATCTCCAACCATCAAATATCTCAATCATTCTATCTGTGAAAGATTTTATGGTCCTATCATTATTTAGCATGTTTTATTTTCTTTTTCTTTCTTTTTTTCAGGTCAATAACCTTATCATTTGCTTGTCAGAGTTTTTAGGAGGCAATTCTATTGCTTTGAGTGAGAACTTCATTCTTTCATAATCATGCCAAGAAATTTGGCAAAAAATTTACAGCCTCCTTCAGTAGATCCATAAAGCAAAAATGCCCATATTTCTTATCAAGATAGGGGCTGATCATGAAAACACATGGAATGACCAGCTGGGCTAAAGCCAGGGTAATCATCACAACAGCTCCTTGAGCACTTTGTGCTCTGTAGGTTGTATTATGATGATAAATTGTTCTGTAAATACAAAATAATTATAGGAAAGGGATTTATTTTTGTTGTTGTGGTCCGATTGATGGTTACCTGAAGAGTGCCTTCTCGGCTCCAAGAATCTGTACAGTTGAAGCTGGGTACTTGGCTAGATTGGTCAGACTACCAGCATGGGATATTAGACGAGCACCAACCTGCAGGAAAAAAATAACACAAATACACTTATCATACATTTGATCTGATTTTAACAATGACAAGTATAGATAGTGATACAGCAATGATGATGGTGAAAATCTGATCTGTATGAATTGTGACTTTATTTCTGACAATGATCCTATTCCAGCTAATGGTGACAGAATATGCAACTTCGTACAAACCTGGTATCAATTAATATACAGGTAACTTGCATAGGTTGACCTCCTAGTTGCACGATATTTGCTCCGGCGACAATTGCTCCAAGCTTTATTTCGTCTAAGATGTAGGGTTCGGGCTACAAAAGGGTTTTATGTTAGGTTCATGGTGGGGTATGTACAGTTGAAGTTGGTCATTTGATTAATGTGTGGAATTTAGAGCAGAGCAATTGTTGCCAGAGCAAATGTCATAGAACCAACCTTCTATACATCAAATATTTGCCTAATAAAGTAGAAGCAATTTTTAGATAAGATTATACAAAACATGTGTGATAGACCTGTTCCGAGTCAGATTTGTTTTCAGTTGAACAAATATGATTCTTGCAAGCTAGCCATAGTTCCCTGCGATATGACTAGCAACATGATTATCCTGACCTGTTCACCGATGAGTGCTGAAAGATTAGGAGCAACAGCGTGCATCTTGTCCTGGAGATAAGTGTGTAAACTCTTCCTGTAGTCTGTAAGAGCAATCACCCTGGTAGCAAACCTCTCAATGTTGATCAAGTCAATGGGAGAAATGTCCATACCTGAACATTAAATGATAAGTGAATATAGGGTTAAAACTAAGATGAGTACTACCAGCTGAGGATCAAGGGCATTAACCTTATCTAGGCCGGGGGGGGGGGGGGGGGCCTCAGAGTTAAAGAAAAAGTATGATTTCGCATACTAATTACGCATAAATTAGCATAATCACTTAATAGCAATTTGCATGAAAAAAATTACTATACAATCTTATAAATTGTCCCAGGCAACCCGCGTGCCAATTTTTGGCACGATCGTGCATGCCAATTTTTGGCACGATCGTGCATTCGACGGCTGAGATCTTAAGGGGGGCCTGGGAGGCCCCCCCCCCTGGCCATATGAACTCCCAAAATACCCCGGCCTACATAAGGTTAAAAGGTAAAAGAATAGTTCTTCCAATTGACCTACTAATTTAGAATGGTTATTCAAGCAAATTTCGGTGATTTGGCAACTTTGTAAAAAAAAAAAATGAGCTGCCTGAACCTACATGTTATAAAAGCACATCTAATATAGAAGAGAGATAAAACAATTAAAAATTCAGGTCAAAAGAAGGGTCACATGGTGTGGAAATGAGACCCTCCACCTCAAAATCATCAATAAGTTGTCATGCAGAGTTCTTTGTAATGAGCAATTTAATAATTTGGTCTTCGAAATTTAAGTATTACCTGAAATTTCTCAATGTAAATACTTGAAATTAGATTTAAAAACATGCAAAGTTACTTAGCCTCCTTTTAAAGGTAAGAGCCAATTCTGTATGAGTCTTTCAGCAAGAATCCTACTCGTTTTCAATTCCCCTATTGATTCGTGTATGCTGAAATACACAGCCCAACATTGGCTTTGGCTTCCAAGTTTCATTTGGTTCTTGACAAGCTTTACTGAGGCTTGTCAGGTATAGCAACAACTAATGTATTCAAGCATTGGATATCATTCATTAATAGCAGGTGAAATGAATACCTGTTAGCAGGTCTCCAGCACTGAACAATTCATAAATTTGATTAAATCACTATCAAAGAGTAAAAGAGGCCATTGTCTTATTATAAATGCAACCCCTTTGCATGCATGTACACGATTGTGTGATTACAACAATAGAAGCTCAAAGCCAACAGACCTGGGGCCTGTTTCATAAAGAGTTACAACTGTTGTAACTTTGTAGCATTATCGCAACTACCATGGTAACCTTGATTTTGATTGGCTGCTGAGCCCTGTTGCCATGGTAGTTATCATAATGGCACAACAGTTGTAAGCCCTTCATGAAACAGGCCCCAGTTCTCTTTGGGTGAAGTTTTTCAAAGTTCTTTAATGGGGGATTCTGCCTTTGTTTAAAAAAAAAATGTACTTGCATAGCAACACACCTGACACACAACATTACCCATTGAAAAGAATTTTATTCTTCTTAAACCCTCTAAATAAAGAGATCAGAAGGGGTATCATCAAAATAGCCAAGTCTTTTCAAGATCAAAGGGGGCAGTTGTTCACAAATGTAAACTGGTCAGACATGATACTATCAACAATATATTTTCTTTTCTCACGCTTTGATTACATTTGACATTTCATTCGCCCAATGCACGTATTCATCATTCATTGTTGTATACAACAAGCACCAAGAATAATACAGTAGGAACTTCTTAATTCAATGGATCTTTCCTCAAAAGGGACAAAAAGAATCAATTAGCATACATTAATGGTTACAAGGGAGCAAACGCTCATAACTTTGAATGCACTTGAATGGCCTGATGGTTCATTAGTAAATGACTTATTAATATTCATTGCCAATGCCTGACTTCCATCGGGGGTGGTAGTTTCTACCTAACTGTGACCAAAATCATCCATCCTTCAGACAGGTATATAAGGGAGATTTGCCTGAGCCCTGGGTGTGAGCAGTCGAGCAAGCAAGGTCAGAATACAGTGATACAAAGTGTACTATACAGTAACATACATTATCATCATCATACAGCCATGTACAACACAAGACTTTACAACACGCCTAACCTCTAACCTTTTCACTGTATCCTGGTCTTGTTATTATCAATTTATGCTGGCCTTTTTCGCCAGCATGAATTGGTAATGCTAGTGGGGCTGCATTTTCAACTTGATTTCAAATTATGCTAATTGGAATAGCAAAGGGTAATCCAAATTTGGAGCATACAGTTTGTTCAACAAAGAAAGCTGTGATTTTCTAAATGCGGTCAAACAATACAAAACCATGACTTTATGAAGAAAATTTGTATCTGTACATCCATTATGTCCTTGTTTCTTTGGAAAATTCCCCCAAAATGAGGAACAATCCCTTCTTTCTTGAATCTAAAAGATTGATTTCTGGATTTTTTTCCTGAAATGCCCACCAATTGTCATATGTCCTTGGAACATATTTTCATACACATAACTTGAAACTACAAAAGAAATGAGGAACATTCTTGAATATGGTATATAAAAGTTGTAGAGCATGCTAAAAGTTGCTATATTGTTAAGACCAAGCATCATTATATAGACAGGAGTTATACCTCAGTCACATTTGCTCTCTGGCGGCCCTACGGCGAGTCGAACACAGCCGTTTTATTCATTTTTATTCAAACCACCTAGCTGGTACAAAAAATGTTAAAACGGCTGTTTTCGACTCGCCGTACCGCCGCCGTAGAGCAAATGTGACCAAGGTATAAAGGAGAACCTTTACATCATCATCATACAGCCATGCACAACACAATAAGGATGAAAATTCCCATATCTGGAACACCTTCATACAGTCATCAGTCATCACTCCAATGCTTGTCAGATTGTAATTCCTAGTGTTTAAAAATTCTCTGTACTGCTCAAACTAATTATCAACTAAGGGTTTTTCAAATGGCATTTGGGAGCAATTTGCCCTTTCTTTAAAACAAATTTCTGCAAAAATATAGTTATTTTTATAATTTTGAAGACATCACCAGAAAGGGCTTTTAACCCTCTATCAGAAAATGCAAACAAAACATAAACAATTCTTTTACAATAATTTTAGCCATATTGCCCTTTTACTTGCCTAAAAAAGAATCAAATTAACAATGATAAGATACTGACCCATAGACGAGCGTGATGCATCCAAGATGGCCTGAGCTTTGCCACTGTCCATGGTCAACTCTTCCAGGGCTTCAAGAGACTCATCAGTAAGCTCCTTACGGTTCTTGATGAAGTGGGCAACCTTGGCGTAGAGTGCGTTGTCCGGAACTACTTTGACAAGTTCTGGAAAGTGATAGGAGTACCATTCTCTGGAAGGGTAAAAGAATTTAAGGTAAATATTAAACTCACAAGGCAATATATATTTTAATGACTTATTGTCCATATCCCATACATTTGGTGCTCAGGGCGACCTAGCAATCAAACCAATAGCTAGATTTAGACAACTAATTTCAGTATTAACCATTCAAAAAATTCTATAACACCATTTCCATAGGTAAAGTGTGGCAAATGCAAATTAATATCTTCCTAAAGGATAATGATCCACATCACGTTGCACCATATTTCTGTTAAAAACATTCATAGGCATTGGCTCATCCCATTAAGCTAATTATTACACATCCGCTGAAATAAATAAGTTTTAAGAGATGATTTGAACAGTCCAAAGGACATATAAAGAAGCGGGTGGCCGATAATTTACAAAATTGTGTATTCTACAGTGCGTATCAAAAAAAAGTTTACACTTTGAAAAAGCCCTGGGAATTTAAAAATATACAACATGTGGGTAATTTTTTCACATACAATCCTGGGTTTGGGTCTCATCTATCCAATGAAAGTAAAAGTTTTGACAGAATGTTACACTTGGGTGAGCACTGTCCATTTTTGTAAAGCTCGCAGAAATCTGTTTGCGCAGAAATGCCCGTTTGTACGCTGTATCAAGGGGAAAGGGTGAAATCAAACTTACCCTGCGAAACATTTCTCATACATTTCCCTTGCACTTTTAGTTGATTGAAATAAAACGGATACATTCAAGCATTGTCTAACAATTTTGCCACCCAAATTGAAATCTTAACACTTAGTATACACAAGTTTTACCCTTTTTGTGCCTGCTGGATCTGAGGACATAATTGAATCTGAACCAAAGTTTATATCAGACATCTCTAGCATTTTATCACTAAGTTTTTATCATTTAAAGTGGGTTTGCATTTCATTTTTCATTTAATACTTGTTTCTCCACACTTTTCCCAAGCTTGACAATGATTAATAAAATGAAAATCAAGCCTAAGCCATTTCATGTTCATGTAAATCACAGCTCAGTGTAAAGCAAATATCGTCCCAGTGCCCTCGGTGTTTAGGGGAGTGGGGTGGGGGGCAATGCCCTCCTCGAAGTGGTTTGGGCAGAGAAACAAGTTTAATAGGTAAAAGATATCTTCAAATTAATTTTACTAGCTAAATTCCACGTATTATTCATGATTAACGTCTACTTTTAGTCGCATAAACTATTTCAAAGTTCTGCGCAAATCATTCTCCACTAACTTTTCATAAGTAAGTGGTGCTCACTCAAGTGGAAATATTTTCCAAAAGTTCTATCGTCATTTGCTTAAATGGACCTGTACCAATGTTAAAATGTGGAAAAATCTTCAGGATATTACAAATGTATAATTTTACAGGATTTTTTCTAAGTGTAATTTTTTTTTTTGATATGCACTGTATAATGTAATATGACAAGATGATAATCATTCCCGATGAATGTTCAACACGGTTAACAGACCACACGTTCTAGGTGGCATACAGAAAATGTGTATTAGCAGGGAAAATGTGAAAAATAAGTCAAGAGGGACAGTTTGATGACCCTTTCCCATGGACCCTGGTGCAATAGGAATATCTATGCTTCATGATTAGCTATCACAGATTTATTGCAATTCGAGCAGGTTTTCATGTCTGAAACATAACAATAAACTCCATTTACTTATCATAACAAGTTGATATATTGGGGGCCTCAGACATACGCTTGAGCAAGTACAAAATTAACTTTTAGGACACATGTTTTGCAAAATCTGGTCAAAGAAACTGTTTTGGCTTAAGACAAATATACGCCAAATGGAAGATTGACTTTATGCAAGTTTACCATTGTGTAATCTACCCAGTATTGATTATTCATTAAAGTATCATATTTCAACAAATTGTCATAATGTACAGCACAACACAATACTCACTTGATTCTCATTGAGAATGTATTGATATCCTTATCCAGTTGATCAAGAAGACAGATGGATTGGATGATCATGTTATCTGCTCTGTTCACGTTGAACTTGACCTTTGCCCTTGAGTAGCTGTGACCCAGACCAAGTTGCGCTTTAGCCTCTGTCTGAGCGGTCAGTCCCTTGACCAGTCTGTAGAAGTGGTACCTCAGACCTTGTCAAAAAAAAAGGAATGTGGTTACTATTTTGATAATTAATGGTCTATTCAATTTACATAATTTACTGGTCAATAACATCAACAGGTCTGAATTACCAATAGCTCCCAGAATACCTTTTGACTATTTGTATATGTAGTATTTTTTTTTTGCGTTTTTCTTCTTGAGAACATCCTTACCACAAACATGCTTCCAAAGAACAAATAATTATATAATATTGGATGGCCTTGAGGTTAATACAAGGAAATATTGGACGAGTCGAAGACGAGTCCAATATTTTGCAAAGCGAGTCCTATATTTCCTTGTATTGACCGAAAATGGGACATCCAGTATTATGATTATTATTCATACAGAGAATTTTAGCAAATGATTTTTAACTCACGGTACCGTACCCTCCCGCCATGAGACTCTGACTCTGCTGTATGATGGGGGGACCTAAAGCTACGCTCTTTGTTTTCAAACAATAAAAACTGTCCCAATTTTAATATTTCAACAAATTATATTTCACTAATTTGTGGCAAACATTCTAAAGATCATTAACCAAGTAGAAAATATCACAAAACTCACTAATACGAAAATCCCGTCGTGTTTTTCGAACACCTCTTGATTTTGCCGCCCGATGTAGAAGGGGTCCTAAAGCTACGGACTCGATTTATCATTCACAAAATAAATAGTATTTCCTGTGCCTCAATTTCTAAAATATATTCAAATTATTATAGGATAAAATGAAAGTAAAGCAAATATAACTCCAAACTTCCTAACAGTTGTTGGTTTTCTCTGCATTTAGAGATTTACTGCAGCCTCTGTAGAAAAAAATTAATAGGAATTGTTCATCACTCTGCAGTCACAGTTCCACACACAGAGTGCGCATTTACCATTGAAAACTGCATGCGCGCGCGATGAGTGGTGCGTAGCTTCAGGACCCGTCCAATATTTTCAATATTGTGTCACTTCGGAAAAAAATATTAGGCGAGTTCAACAAACTTTTTAGGTGGGTCAAGTGCATTAACAAAATAACACTTGTATTTGGGCTCTAAAATTGTCTGTATGAATAATAATTACTGATATCTCTAATTGATCTCACTGTCTGATGGATCAAGTCAAAATTTATCAAAACTTGAAATACGATTTCAATTTTTTTTATAATTCTAATGCAAAGGCACAAGAATAATCTATGATCTATCACATGCCTCCACTATGCATTTGACATCCTTTGAAGACAGTCCCCTGTTAGAAAGTTTTTACCTCTTGCAATCTCCTGGAAGACTCCTCCCGTCTGGCAGGGGATACCTAGTTCCTCCTGGATAGAAGCACCTATCTTTCCATCAGCTACACCCAATGTGATCTTCTTCCTCTTCTTAGAGCTCTCTGGCATATTGGTCTCCAGGAAGAGTTTCAGGTCTTCTGTCATCACACCTGGGACAAAATAAAAGGAAAAAAAGAGGTTATATTTTCTAGGGTATCAACTGACCTCCTGACCAATTTCCAGAAAAATAAGTATGATTTAAGTATATAAGTAAAGTTACCAAGAGACGTGGGAAAATTGTATCAAACAGGGGCTCAAAATTGCAAAAAAAAGTTCACATTCTTTCCTCCAAATTCAGAATGATTGAGAGGCATGAATCGAAGGGTGAATATTATTCTCATTGTTCTGAGTAACTTGGAATTGATCTGTTGTAAAATTTCTAATAATTTCCTGCCACAGACCATACACTTGTCTTCAAAACTGAACCAATATTCTACCACCTGATGATTTACACTAACGGTGCAAAAAATATACATGTACATCACTATAGGCTCTGAATTTTTATTCATTGCCTCTTTCTCTGTTGATCGAACTTCCTAGTGTCTGTGCCATCATGATCAACTAATGGAAATTGGGGTTCAACCACAACACAGCTTTTTGTCCTTGAGCAAGAGCTACATTGTGTATTACCAAACATCAAGTATAGGAAATGCTATTAAACAAAATCAGTGTCAACATTTTCACTTTTCATTTTCATTGAAAAAAAATTATTGGACAAATTTACCTTCTGAGATGCTGTTGATATTGTCAAGTGCGTTGACCCCCGATTTGAAAGGTGAGAAGGCCTGAAGCTTGATCAAAGAGGCAAACTTTCCAAAGTCTGTCACAGATTCCTGGACTTGATGATGAAGGACAGAGACCTCCTCAAACTCCTTGACTGCAAACAAGCCGTAGCCTGATGCATGTTCAAATAAAACCATCATAGCCTGGGTGAAAAAAGAGAACAGAAAATGGAACAGGATAAAATGGATCTGTAAATGGGTTTTATGATCAAATATACTTTAACATAGTTTGAGAACTCTAAAATAAAGGAATGGATAGCTCACTTCTAGTATATTTCGATTCGCATGTGAATGGTGGGAGTATTCTGCTGATCACCACATGGGTATATACATGTTGAGGCCAGAGTTATCTAGTTGTTTTATTTAAAAGTATTTCACATCTTTCTGTAATCAGACACTAGTTTGTTTTCTCTAATACACCCCCCCACAAACAGCTAGTGTGTATAAAAATCAATATGTAAAAATGAAACAACAATTACTATACGAATTGTGTAACAACTTGGAGAATTCATGTACAGGTCTGAAAAGGGATTACTACCAAAATCACTCCAAATTGATTTAAATGCAAAAGTGATGTCCATTGTCATACATGTAATACTCATAACTCAAAGAAATTACATAACATACATTTTAGGACCACTACAGGACAGAGAAGTTTTAAGTATCAGGGCTATCTAGTATGGTCTGCTTTAGATGATAACATCAAACAAAGTCCATCATTACGGCAGTTTATGAAATACCAAAGGTATCTGTGCAATTCTACATAATCATTAATAAAAATCAGTGTGTAACGTTCTCGCCAGTGTAGAACACACGCGTCGCATGCGACACACGCAAATCCCACAAGCTCCTGGTGCGTCACGCGCAAAAAGTGAGCGACACGGGCAAAAAAAAAAATATAAAGAATGAGGGAAAATCATCTAAAATAATTGTTGCATCATTCATCATCAATCCTCAAAAATATAGAATGTTTAAGAATCACAGACAAACTATGATCTTATCACTTGACCGGATAATATCCATGCATATATAGACACTCACTGGCGCATTTCCACTTCCAGCCGGCTAGCCAGCCACGCTAGCTTTGCCAGCCCGCTGGCGCGGGTAGCTAGCTGAGCCAGAGCCGGACCTGCACGCAATGTTTGGAACTGAATTGTCCGTGATGCGACGTAACTTTTCATTTTTACATGATACCGTATTCTGATAACTTTAAGAAATTTTGATTTTAAAATTAATTGTTCCATATAATTTTCCTGGTAATTACTTGCTAAGTATATTCTTAACGTTCATTCTCAATTTCTACTGTCATGTAACAACGAAATAATTGTTGAAATTCTTGGATGTATGAATTGTAATAGGCTTGGCCGGCCGCGCTGGCTGGCCAGCGACATGCGTATGGCAAGCTATTTTAACATTTTCTGATATCAAAAATTATTAGATTTATTGATATCAAGAATTAATTTCTTGAATTCATTTCTTGATATCAAGAACTCATTTCTTGATATCAAGAACTCATTTCTTGATATCATAAAACGATTTCTTGATATCAAGAAATTAATTCTTGATACCAAAAAACATTTATTTTTATATCAAGAATTAATTTCTAACTTGATATCAAGAATTCATTACTGATTAATCATCAGAATGATTTTTTTTCAATAAATTGACGATCGAATTCAGAAATGAATTCTTGATATCAAAGATTCATTTCTTGTGATATCAAGAATTCATTTCTTGATATAAAAAAATAATTTCTGGATATCAAGAATTCATTTCTTTAAAAAAATCAGATTGATTTTTTGCAATACATTGACGCTCGAAATCAGAAATGAAAATGAATTCTTGATATCAAGAATTGATTCCTGAATAAATATCAGAATGATTTTCTTGATATCAAGAATTCATTTCTTGATATCAAGAATTTCTGATTGAAAATCAGAATGATTTCTTGCAATACATTGACCCTCGAAATCAGAAATGAATTCTTAATATCAAGAAATTAATACTTGACATCAAGAAATTAATTCTTGATATTAGAAAATGTGAATGAATGTTAAAACGGTTTGCGATATACATGTGGATGATTTTGTGAAAGGAAAAAAGCGAGATCCCGGGAGCGAGATGTTAATGTTATTTGTATGACAGCTAATTGCTGGATTCACCATTTATTTTTCATTCTTTCATCTAAAACAGACTATAATTTCTTGTATTGTTTTTCACATGTGTGTACAGTTCTATTGATTGATGTTCGGGGGGGGGGGGGGGGGGGGGGGTGGCGTGAGATCGATGTTAGGTATTTTGAATCGATATGCCATGCCAACTCCCCCGCCCCTAGATCCTGCATCGTACAGATCAGAAATATGCCTAAGACTTTGCAAATTTGAATTGCAAAATGATGAAAATGGTCAACACATTTTCGAAGTCTCAACCTGAAAAAAAATAAAGCATGGTAAAAATGAATAAGTGATTTTGTATATTTCCAATATTTCCCAACTGAAAATTAACTTACTGAAAACACACGTTCGTGATACGTAGGTGTCATTTTCAAGTGACCAAGCATTAAAGCGGGAGTTCACCCTGACAAAAAGTTTACTGTAAACATAGCAGAACTTAAACATAATGATAAGCACTGATGAAAGTTTTACGAAAATCCATCAAAGACTTTAGAAGTTATTAGAATTTGTATAATTTTTTTTTGTATAGTCGCTGATTGAAAAAAAAAATCAATGAAATGTCCGTCACCATGCACCAAAAGCAATCGCTCACATGGCTCATGTTTTAAAATGACCTCAGTGGCTGCCCAAATGATACCCAAGAGAAACGATTTTCATCTCATGTTTACCTGATTTAATGGTTCAGCAAATCTTGGCAGATTATCTAAATTTGTTGTCGAGTGTCCTGATGACAGATCTATCCCAGGTGCTTCACCCAAGGTATTACGCAATGTACCTTATATGACGAAGGAGGTATCACATGCTTTGGCTGTAGCTTCATTTTTTTTATTTCTTAAAGAGTTCATAGCAAAAGCCTAAAGGTATATAAAATATATTTTAACTCGTTAGGACCTCAAATATTTTTAAAACATTCCTAATGGGTCGTTCATTAATCTGACATTTTTGTGACTTCTATTTCGTTTTATTTTCTTTCCCGCGGTTGTCAAAAAAATGCGTGATTTATATTTATTTTTGGAGAATGGGAGTCCGTACCGAAAGGTATATTAAATACTGTATATTTTAATTCATCAACACATCAAAACAATGTTAAAACATGTCCTGATAGATCGTTCATTAATCTAAAATGTTTGTGACTTTTGTTCTTTTATTTTCATTTCCGCTGTTGTCAGAAAATTGCGTGCTTTATATTTCTTCTCGGAGAACGGGAGTCTGTAACGAAATGTATATCAAATATATTTTAAATCATTAACACCTTAACATAATGTTAAAACATGTCCTGAAATAGATCGTTCATTAATCTTAGATGTTTGTGACTTCTGTTCTTTTATTTTCATTTCCGCTGTTGTCAGAATAAATGTGTGAATTTTATTTCTGAGTTCAAAGCGAAAGGTATATAAAATATATTTAAACTCGTTAGGACCTCAAAACAATTTTAAAAAACATACCTTATCGATCGTTCATTAATCTGAGATTTTTGTGACTTCTATTTTGTTTTATTTTCCTTCCCGCGGTTGTCAGAAAAATGTGTGATTTATATTTATTTTTGGAAAACGGGAGTACATAACAAAAGGCATATCAAATATATTTCAACTCAAACACCTCAAAACAATGTTAGATACGTGATTTATATTTCCTTTCGGGGAACGGGAGTCCGTACTGAAAGATATAATAAATATATTTTGATTCATCAACACTTCAAAACAATGTTAAAACATGTCCTGAGATAGATCGTTCATTAATCTTAGATGTTTGTGACTTCTGTTCTTTTATTTTCATTCCGCTGTTGTCAGAATAAATGTGTGAATTTTATTTCTGAGAGAGTTCAAAGCGAAAGGTATATAAAATATATTTAAACTCGTTAGGACCTCAAAACAATTTTAAAACATACCTTATCTATCGTTGAGATGTTTGTGACTTCTATCTTGTCTTATTTTCTTTCCCACTGTTGTCAGAAAATTGCGTGTTTTTTTATTTCTTCTCGGAGAACGGGAGTCCATACCGAAAGGTATATCAGATATATTTTAATTCATCAACACCTTAAAACATGTCCTGAGATAGATCGTACATTAATCTTAGATGTTTGTGACTTCTGTTCTTTTATTTTAATTCCGCTGTTGTCATATACATGTGTGATTTTTATTTCTTAGAGAGTTCAACGAAAGGTATATAACATATATCTTACATGTAACTCGTAAGGACATCAAAACAATTTTAAAACATACCTAATCGATCGTTCATTAATCTGAGATTTTTGTGACTTCTATTTTGTTTTATTTTCTTTCCCGCGGTTGTCAGAAAAATGCGTGATTTATATTTATTTTTGGAGAACGGGAGTCCATATATAACGAAAGGCATCTCAAACACCTCAAAACAATGTTAAAACATGTTCTGATAGATGCGTGATTTATATTTCCTCTCGGAGAACGGGAGTCCGTACTGAAAGATATATCAAATATATTTTAATTCATTAACACCTCAAAACAATGTCAAAACATGTCCCGATAGATCGTTCATTAAACTTAGATGTTTGTGACTTCTGTTCTTTTATTTTCAATTCCGCTGTTATCAGAATAAATGTGTGATTTTTATTTCTTAGAGAGTTCAAAACGAAAGGTATATAACATATATCTTACATGTAACTCGTAAGGACATCAAAACAACTTTAAAACATACCTTATCGATCAATCATTAATCTGAGCTTTTGTGACTTCTATTTTGTTTTATTTTCTTTCCCGCGGTTGTCAGAAAAATGCGTGATTTATATTTATTTTTGGAAAACGGGAGTACATAACAAAAAGCATATCAAATATATTTTAACTCAAACACATCAAAACAATGTTAAAACATGTCCTGATAGATGCGTGATTTATATTTCCTTTCGGGGAACGGGAGTCCGTACTGAAAGATATATCAAATATTTTGATTCATCAACACCTTAAAACAATGTTAAAACATGTCCTGAGATAGATCGTTCATTAATCTTAGATGTTTGTGACTTCTATTCTTTCATTTTCGCTGTTGTCAGAATAAATGTGTGAATTTTATTTCTGAGAGTTCAAAACGAAAGGTATATGAAATATATTTTAACTCGTTAGGACCTCAAAACAATTTTACAACATACCTAATCGATCGTTCATTGAGATGTTTGTGACTTCTAATTTGTCTTATTTTCTTTCCCGCGGTTGTCAGAAAAATGTGTGATTTATATTTATTTTTGGAGAACGGGAGTCCATATATAACGAAAGGCATCTCAAACACCTCAAAACAATGTTAAAACATGTTCTGATAGATGCGTGATTTATATTTCCTCTCGGAGAACGGGAGTCCGTACTGAAAGATATATCAAATATATTTTAATTCATTAACACCTCAAAACAATGTTAAAACATGTCCCGATAGATCGTTCATTAAACTTAGATGTTTGTGACTTCTGTTCTTTTATTTTCAATTCCGCTGTTGTCAGAATAAATGTGTGATTTTTATTCTTAGAGAGTTCATAGCGAAAGGTATATAAAATATATTTTAACTCGTTAGTACCTCAAAACAATTTTAAAACATTCCTAATAGATCGTTCATTAATCTGAGATATTTGTGACTTCTATTTTCTTTTATTTTTCTTTCCCGCGGTTGTCAGAAAAATGCGTGATTTATATCTCTTGGAGAACGGGAGTCCGTAACGAAAGGCATATCAAATATATTTCAACTCAAGCACCTCAAAACAATGTTAAAACATGTCCTGATAGATGCGTGATTTATATTTCTTCTCGGAGAACGGGAGTCCATAACGAAAGGTATTTCAAATATATTTTAAGTCAATACAGCTCAAAACACTTTAAAACATTTCCAGACAAAAAGACCCATACATTTTTAGATAAACAGCAGCTTAACATTTCAACATTTTGCCGATATCAACTCTAAGTTAGGTATTGGTGTGCGCCGCCGATTAGAACAATATTACCATGATTACAGTGAACTTCGCGGATTGGCAATTAAACTTGACTTTACCGGGATCAAAATCAAATCATCAAAGCACATGTGAAAATCAAAACATCACGTGTAAAATCGGCCACCACCGAATCGGCGGGTTTGCGACACGCGTAAGAAAAATCCTGGCGAGAACGCTGGTGTGTAACTCCCTTTAATTCCCTTTTTTCTGTCCTCCCCCCTTACTTTCCATCAGGTTGATTTTAAATTGTTCACTGGAGGAGAGAGCCACGTTGGTCCCGGTCATGGCTGAGTAGGGGGCTGGGCATGGGCGACTGAGTCTTCCCTGGTTGGATGCTGGATGCGTGGCCATTCAGGCGCTGTGATTGGTCAGACATGGTCTGGTGGCTTCGCTGGCGTGGCGAGCGAGTCCATCTCCTTTTGTCTTAACCCTTTGAACCCGGAATTATTAGGGGTGGCCGTGACCTATACCCTGAATTATCCGCACATAAATGACTTATCGACCACATTCACACAATCCCCATGAATCGAGACCCAACGGCATCTTCCCCCCGCTAGTACCCGTACCGAGCCGGTTGAAGTTGTTTAGCTTCTCATAGACCTAGTCTATAGGAAGCTAAACAACTTGCGCGACAGCCGATGTAAGTCACTGCTTTTGTTCCTGTTAACTTCATTTCTCCGTTTTTTGGCAATTAATGCCAAGAGGGAATATAAATTTGCATTTTGGTCACGTTAATTTTCAAAATTTTTATTAATTAATTTGCACTTCAAGTCCCCTAATGGTGGCTGCACGATAGCGAGCCGTCTGTGTACGAGGAGTAAAAAAAATGTTAAAAAAACTCCTTGAAAGACGAAACAGACGGCTGCCAGCTGTCTAATTCCGCGTTTGCCCCCTTTCGCATCCCGTGATCCTCTGCGATGACAGACGCCCTCACGTGACAAACACTATTTGCGATAAGGTCTATGCAGTGCCCAGTCTCTCAGGTCTGGCCTTTCTTCGACTCAGTGGCCAAATCGTGGTTTTGGAAACCACTCTAGAGTCATAGACATAGATTTGTGTACGCGCATTTGTGTACAAAGTGAATGGAGGTGGAAATAGGGAACCGTGCGTGCGACTGAATAGAGCGCTGCTGTATGAAGTGAATGGTGGTTACCTATATCACGATAATGCCGACTCAGTTCGAGTTCGACTTTGGTCTTTGCACTTTCGAGTTCGACTTTGCTTGGCTTTACCTCGAAATACCTTTACATCAATTTCTGCACGTGGGACTACACCCATCAAAACTCCAATTTAAAAAAAACATCGATTATTTGTGTATATTAATCTAAAAGAGGTGACTTTAGGGTAATTGTAATGTAAAATATAATTTCTCACCATTCTAAAGACAATTTTAGCACTCTCCAGTTCAAAACAGAAATTAATTTGACTTAATTCATCACTTTTTTTTGTCGAGATTACGCCACACACATGGCTTGGCACGCAGAAATGTTTCAGTCTTTCCTTCATAAATTTCAGCTATCAAAATTTTTATTGTACAAAATAAATTTTGAAATAAAAATGGAGAAAAAATAGACTTAATCGAAAATTTTATTTTATTTTAAAATGAATGACATTCTTTTATTTAACGAAAATAATTTTGAATGTTGTTTGCATCCTAACTTAGTTGATCCTTAATTTGGCCCGCGCGTACGTCAAATGGCAACAAAATTGTTGACCGACTTAAAGGCACTCTAACAGACGAAGTCGACTAAGCAAATACTAACGTTATATCTCTATCTCTTCATTTGAAAGAGGTCTAAGAAATCTAACTTCAATTTGAATAGTAAGCCAATGATTCTGTTTCTTATATTTATGGAATTAATGGAGAGTTTTGAAACAATCATGAACAGATCTAACTTAGATCTATTGAAAAAAAAATCTTTAAGTTCTGACGGTAGGCCTAATTGATAATGTGAAGTCTAGTCCCGAACGCTCATTTTTGTGTACGTTACGGTACTTTAGTGGAGAACTGCGGGAAAAAGTGGTTTGATAGGAATAGATAGAAATGAAAGGCATGAAAGTTAGGCTTACTCAGGAAGAGGATGGGCTACAAGACTGTCTACTACTACTAGTAGTAGAATGTAGATCATTGTAATATTATTATTAATGTTAATTTTCATTTGACATGAACTTGAAGTCGAAGACAGTTGGAGAAGTTCAACTTCAAGAAGAATGCAAGAACTGAATTGGACCAAATTAAAGGCAAAGCTTCAGTCTCTGTAACTAACTGTATTTGGTTGTTCCGCTGAACTGCGTTTGTTCCACTCACCAATACATAGACTGAACAGTTGTTGGCCGGCACGTAGAGACAACATGATATATTAGCTGATTAGCAGTAACGTTAGTTTCGGCTGAAACCCAATTTTCCAATCGTTATTTTTGTACATAAAATGTCACATTAGATAAAATTCAGAAATATTGTACCTTAGATGGATCGCAGTTACCGCTAATTCCTTTCAAATGATGATCAAGACATAGTCATCCTCGATCCTTTCGTTGGTCATCGTAAGTTGCCATCTTGGATGACGTCATCCTTGCGTATTTACCAGTCGCCATATATCGCGATACGTTCTGCTGCATTGCACTTGTCTGTGTGCGTGTGTTTGGAACTGGTCACTCGCATTGATTGGCCAGGATATTGAAAATTCTAATCAGAAGCCTAATAAAAGCAAACTTTAGGCACAGTCCCATAATATTTTTGTCTAGGCTCCGTGATGAAATGACAATATCAAAATCATTTTAAAAATATCATCACGGAGTCCTCTAGGCTAAGTAAAGCACCCACTCCAGAATTGTCCCTCCATTCGACACGGCTTGGCAAACTCATTTCATAAGCCAGCACAGACAGTCACCAAAACACACACCAAACACATTATATACTCAGACACTCTCACTCACTGAAAAAAAAGTCTTGATTTCAACCGCAAAATTCCCTTTAAATATTGATAAAGGGATGCTCCAGGCTGAAAATAATATAATTTAAACAGATTAAAGAAAAAACAGACCATAAATTTACTGAATATTTGATCAAAATCAGACAAGGAATAACAGAGTTATGGTGTTTTAAAATTTGCATTATTCCGGTGAAACAGTTTTACATGTAGGCATGTCTCCATGAATATTCAGTGAGCAAATTGATGATGTCATATCCCTACCTGTTATTTTGTAATTATATGAAATTAGGTTTATTCCCTTTTTTTCTTCCAAGAACTGAAAAAATGGACATACAACTGATTTAATGCATTAGATGTTAATTTCTGCAATTTAATAACAAAGGAGACACATTTTTCACACATTTATGAAAAATGAAACAATTATAATTTCATGTAATAACATAAGACAAAGGAAATCTGCAGGAGTGAAGGTGGCACATTATTAAAAGAAAAAGAAGATAAAGGGTGATAAACAATCCTAAGGTTATTCAGGTCAAATTTTTATCAAAACAATAGAACAATAGATTTGATTCACTGAACCTGTTGTTTTCTGTTAAGGAACTGTGACTGGAAGTATAAGCTCCAGAAAAAAATGAAAGGAAACCAATAAATTGATATTAAAGGGCTTACACATATTTTTGCTTTTATTTGATTAAAACAGATAACTACTCAAGATGGAGCTTCATCCAATCTTAGAGAAGGGTGAGTGGCTGTGCAAGCAGAACTTGTGGTATGTGGTATCGGCTCGTGGGCAACATCCCAGCATGAGGGTTGGCCAGTGTTGCTGTCCCATCCCTTCAACACAAGGTGGTATTGGGAAGCTTGCTGTGGTTGGAGGAGCTACTCCCAGCGGCCCATTTGATGAGACCCATCTTCTTGATTTTGGTAAGATTTGACTAAAAAATCTGAGGGGGATTATGCAAGAAACTAACTGATGGCGAATGAATTGAAATTTTTTATTGATCCATAGATGGATCAATTGCACCGTAGTCAGGTTTTCTTTCCCTTTCCTTTGAAAGGCCTCCATTAATTTCAAGCTCCAAGCTTAAGGTGGCGGTTCCCCCCCCCTCCATTTCTATTGTCAATATGTTTCATCGATTAAAAAAAAATTAAGTATAATTTATATTTGAATAAGAATAATGTTGTGTATTTTAATCATGACGGAAAATGTTTGGATATTGTTATGTAATGTTGAAAAAGATTATACTTGTATACATTTGTTATTGAAATATGGAAAGAATATAAAATCAACCAAAACCAATAGGCAAGTGATTCAAATTAATGAATTTTTCTATTCTTTTCTTTTCCTAGAACTCAGTACTTATGATGTTTCTGTCACTTGTTAGTCATAAAGAAGTGACAGTCCAGTTTGCATACATTAGATGCTGCTGTGTCCGGTATTAAATTGAAATATGTTAGTAGACATGTCTATTGTAATTTGTGTAGCAAGGTCAGCCCAAAATCAATAGCTAATTTCCATTAACAATTGAAAGAACCATTGGTCTCATTTCTGGAAATCTTCAGAAACCTGTATCATGACTGAATGGCTTCTTAGCTAGAAATATATTGCTCACTGTCTGTGCTATTGACATAAAAACCACACAAGACATAACCTTAGCCAAAACATTTTATTTTTCAATTGAAAATCATGCTTTTAATTTCATGAATTGAGAATGATACCAAATAGCGATAAGAGCTGAGGTAAAAGTTGCATCACTTATATCATGAAGACGAGGGTATTAAATTGTTTGAAAATGGACTTATGAATTACATTATTTTATTACTTCAAAATCATATGTGGATGTTGAGACAGGTTTCCCCTATTAAACATAACATTTTAAAAACATTATAAAACCAAAATGTACAAATAGTCTCGCAAAAATATACCAAAATGTAATAGGGCCAACAAATAACTTTCCTTTCATTTTTTCATCATGTGATTTAGATCAGTATGAATGGGATGAGCTAGAACTAACAGGTTTCACTGCTCGCTACGAGCATGCATCTTTTGTTGCCCCTAACGATCCTGGAAAGATCCTTGTCTTTGGAGGAGCACAGCTGGATAAGAACCTTAACTGTGTGCAGACTTTGGATTTAGGTATGGTATACAGTTGGCATTGGTGAAATATGTTATAAAGATTATGTATTATTTTCAATTTTAATTTGTCTTTTCCCTTGCTTGTCTAAAATAAAAATGTATTTATAGTATGAATCTGCTGAAGTTAAATCTCTTGGTACCCCCAAAATATGTGACTTTGGCAATATTTGAGTTTTAATGATGTAAATAACATGTGATTTGCATAATTAAGCCCCCAAATAATAACAATAATAATAATAATCTTATTATTGTTAGTATCGTCATCACCATTATTCTACCATTTATGAAAGAAAATAACTTCCCATCCTTGCTCAGTAATGCTTTTTCTTTTTTTTGGATAGAATAATATTTGTGATAAGTGCTATATAAATATTGTTAATTATTATCATTATCATTTAATATCACCAATACTGATTCATTTTGAAGCCTCCAAGTCATGGAGCACTGTAACAACCAAAGGAACCACGCCCTCACCTCGGACCTGCAGAGGAAGTGCTGTTGATGGCAGCAAACTTTATATATTTGGCGGAGGTCAGCAGGGATCAGAGCCAGTATCTGACACAATGATGCATGTCTATGATGCAGGTTTGTATTCATATTCATTTTGGTCATGCTCTTTTTGACAGGGCCAAAATAAATTTGTAACTATCTGAGATCTAACTGATACCATTAGCTCTATTCATGCATTCTGCACCATCTCCATTCCCTGGGGAGTATCCCATTTTTATGAACACACCAGGGGAGGGTTCCTTGTATAAATTGTGTGTCTATCCTTTGGGGCTTTCATATTTTTCCTTGGCGTGGTGCAGCAAATGCGGATCAATGCCCCGCCAAAGGACAGTGTATGAGATAAAGGATGTACACCATATGTGTACATAACATGTAGCAAGTTTGCTTTTTAAAAAGCATTATATCATAAGGGTTCATTATTGCAGTATAATTGCATTTTCGTCAATGTTTTGTGTTGTATCAGGAACTGAAAAGTTTGTGATTGAGCAATCTCAAATTTCCTGAAAATAACACCATTTCACAGTGCTGCAAAATATTTCAACACAAACAGTATCTGCTTCTGTTAGACGTAAAACCCTTGTGAAAATATTCAGTTCTTACCTTAGCCCTCTCATGAGTGATAAGTGAATGGACACAGTTCCCTTTGAGCTGTAGAGTACCATTGGAAAGAAGAAACAATGATGTGATTCTCAAGAGAAAATTACTAATATTTTGCTTCTGTCTTTCGATCAGTGACTAATGAGTGGACGCAACCCCCATCGAGTGGTAAAATACCGTCAGCTAGGCATGGTCATGTGATGGCGGTATGTAATGGCAAGATTTACCTCCATGGTGGTATGTCAGGTACTTCTCTCTATGATGACCTGTATGAGTATAGTATAGGTGAGTGAAATTCTCTTTAGCATCTCAAAATTTGCAGTGGTTGGAAGAGGGATCGTCATAGAGGCTTTGCAATTTCTTTCTAAATTTAGATATGAATGGACTCTGAATTTTCAACTCCATGCTTCTTATTCTTAGAATTAAGAAACATGCCAAAACATTGAGTTCGAGCAGGTATGTTTCTGGTTCTTTCAGTTAATAGAAACCACATTGCATATGACTCAATATTGATCTGGGGCCTGTTGCATAAAACTTTTAACCTGAAAAAACTCTGGTAAAAACTGAAAACTAAGGTTAGTCTGATTTCTGCCATTGACTTTAACACAGGGCAAAAACTCTGGTAAAAATAACCTGAGTTTTCTCCGGTAAAAAGTTTTATGCAACGGGCCCCAGTGTCTCTTTGGTGGTGATAGGTCTTTTATATTATCTCTCGTGTCTTTTTTGTATCATATTATTTATTTGTTTAATGTGTAAATCTTTTAGAAATTGTAGAAATGTACTTTTATTATTTATCAATGTATTGTTATTTAGTTGAGAGCATGGTAAGATCTCCTGAACCAGGCTACAAACAGAAGTGATCCATCTATGTGTAGGAATAGAAGATTTTGAGATGGATGGCACTATAGGCCTATTATTTTCATCATTATTACTTCAAAGAAATATCAACCAATCAATTTATAGTTATTTCAGTTTTAAGTTAAAGTTTATCCAAAAACAAGATATATATATAAACATTTATGATCTTAAAGGTCAAGTCCACCTCAGAAAAATTATGATTTGAATCAATAGAGAAAAATCAGACAAGCAAAATGCTGAAGATTTCATCAAAATCCGATGTAAAATAAGAAAGTTATGACGTTTAAAAGTTTCGCTTATTTTTAACAAAATAGTTATATGAACGAGCCAGTTACATCCAAATGAGAGAGTTGATGATGTCACTCACTCACTATTTCTTTTGTTTTGTATTGTTTGAATGATACAATATTTTAATTTTACGAATTTGACGATTAGGACCTCCTTGCCTGAAGCACAAAATGTTAAAATAATGGAATTCCACATATTCAGGGAGGAATGAAACTTCATTTCACATGACTATGAGGAGAAAATAAAAATATTTCATATTTCAAACAATAAAAAACAAAAGAAAAAGTGAGTGAATGACATCATCAACTCTCTCATTTGGATGTAACTGGCTCGTTCATGTACTAGTAACTGTTTTTGTGAAATGAAGCGAAATTTTGAAATGTCATAACTTTCTTATTTTACATCCGATTTTGATGAAATTTTAAATGTTATGCTTGTTGAATTTTTCTCTTTTTATTCAAATCAAGTTTTTGTTGGGAGGACTTGAATTCTGGATATTCTTCATTCTCATTGTAGACACAGGTGTGTGGAAAATTGTGAAGAGTAAAGGAGATATCCCATCAGGCCGTGCTGCTCATGGATGCGTATCCCATGGCAACAAGATCCTTATTTTTGGTGGGATGACAACCGGAGGAGCTAGTGATGAAACTTATATGTTTGACACAAGTGAGTTTGATATTCAACTATTGATATTTGTATTTGTGGGTTATGTCGTTAATGGCTAACAGTGGTTTCTTAATCAGTTAGCAAGAAGAACATAGTTCTATTCTTCTATTACTTGCATAATCCCAGTCTTTCAAGGGGTCCTTGCATGAAGTTGTTTGTCAGTTATTTTTGCTGACTGTTATTCTGATTAAATTGAATAACTATTGGTATGTAATGATTGAGTACAGGATACAAGTAATTCTAGAGAAGATAGAAAAGGGTTAATCATTGAGTATCATGAATACTAATTATTGATCATATTTAAAGAAAATGAATGAGATCTTATTTGCTGTCTTTACATAGTGCATATGATATCATATCCACTTGTAAGGTTTATATCGAATTGAGTTGATTCATTTTTTTACTTCTTCAAAATGTATTTTATTGTACATCAGATATATTTCATGAGAATTGTATATTGAATGATGATACATTTCATGTTTCATAATATGTTTCAGATAAAGTAAATTTCGGAATCAAAATTGTGTTGACACTATGAAGAAACTGAATATCAGTTAAGTAAATCAGATTACAATACATTAACGTCCCTTCTGCAGGAAAAAGCAGGTGGCTGAAACTCAAACCAGATGGACCACCACCAGCGCCACGGCTGGACCACGCCATGTGTCTGGTGACCCTCCCGTGCCCAGCACAGATAACCCAATCCACAAGCAGTAGACAGAATGGAGCGGAAGGTACCGCAGCTTCAGGTAGTAGGGCGCCATCTGCTGGTGATCCATCCAGTGCTGCAGAGGAGTTCCTGACTTCTTGTGTGGAGACGGCAGTAGAGCAGATGTCAGGGGGTGTGTATAAATATGTTTTCTTTATCCTATTCTTTAGTTTTCTTTATATGTTCAGAAAGTCTTATCTCTTCACTTGTCTATATTTCAACCCCATTCCAACTGTACTTCCAAAGTTTTTAAAAGGTGAGGGTTTGTGATTTGGACATCTTCTTCCTCAAATCTTAGTTGAAATAGGTTTTATTTGTGTGAAATTTCACACACTAGCAATACAAACAGATGTAAAGGTATTTGCAGTATTAAATCACAATTTTAAGGGTTATTTGACCAAAATTGTTTTTAGGAACCTGTTAGTAGATAATGCAAGATCCTTCTATATCATTTTTACCATCAAGACCATCAAATAAATAAAAGTAGACTTACTAGGTAGAAGATACAATAGACATTAAAGACAAACATCTATGTAGTATCTTCAGCATAGCATTATGCGCAACATTGTGACATTCATAGAACAATGATGAATCCATGGGTGACCATAAAGCCATTTTATGTCAAAGACACCTATAATTTCAAATCTCCTTTCCAGAATCACCAAGAGATGGCGCCCAAGGTGGAGCAGGAGCAGCATCAAGCGCAGTATCCGGTGAGGCTACGTTGTGTTGTGTGGTGCAAGGAGGAATGGATACTCAAGGGGAGATCTTTGATGACTGTCTCCTGTTAAGATTGGACAACCTCTTCTGAGAAGATACTGTCAAGAGCATGGCTGATATCCCTAGAACACCTTGATCTGTGTACCCAAGCATAGGACCATACTGCTGCAGTTCAGCCATGTCTCCTTTTAAAGAGGACTCTGGAAACTGTCCTCATCCTTGTCAAGTTTGGTGAAATCAACCTTTAAGTCTTAACATGCTGCTGTTTCCATTTGGTTATGAAACATCCTATAAAGCTGCAATTTGTCTGGCGTGATAAGAGTTAAAGAGGAGCTGTCCTGCTGATGAAATGTTATGCATTCCAAGTGGTACTTGATCTTGGTCTTCATCTTGTACAGTAGTGTATACCATTAAAGATGTGACTAGGTTGGTGTTTCTGCTGCCAAACTTCTGAAAATTTTTTGAGCTAAGCTGTGACTTTCAATGTGTGGTGATGTATATTTATCAAACAAGAGTTACACATTCCTCAGCTAGAACCTATCTTCCAAGCATGAAGCTGTATGTTTGATCTTTGCTTGAGTTGATGGACTCCTTCACCTTGAAGCCATTCCTTAATTCATACCTTCCAAAGACATCATTGATAAGGCACCTTATGATTTGCGACGAAACTTGTGTGACTCTGTTATTTGGCAAACATATCATAGCTACTCCTTGTCTTGTGCATGCACATGACTTTAATGATATATGTCTTTTATATAGCTTAAATGTTATTAGAATGCCATTTTCATATCAGCCCTTTGCTACAAGCTACCCTCGAGGAAATTGGTGTAGAAAATTCATCTTTTTGTCTAGTGAAGTGATGTTTGGATGACTGGTCCTAGAGGTGTTTTTACATCTCTTCATAAGTTATGAATTTTACCCACAACTACATGTAGAACCTGTTCTTGTGATGAATTGTATACCCTAAATTTCCTTAGTGTTTTTTTAATGTCCTATAACCTATTAAATTTTGACAAATGATAGACTATGCATTCAGATGCTTGTTAACAACAAGAATGAGAACCTGACTTGTCACCCTAGTAGTGCATTACTTATGAACTGCTTGTGTCACCCATGGATCATCAGTTGTGGAGTACATGTAATTGTGACATTCAAATATTGATATTGACATTGAAAAATCATTTAATAATGATAATCATTCAATTGTATTTAGGAAGTGTTATATGAAAGATACACTGAAATTGTACAGTTAATATAATAGTAAATGTTTTTGGTAGTCCATCTAGTACATAACACAATCAGTCATATTGATAGCTGTATTTATAAAGCGCTTTTTGCCTCAGGATACAAAGTGCTGCTATTATTACCCCTTCTAGTGCATGCAAAGAATTAATCCTGCCGGGTATCCATTCACCTCACCTGGGCCGAGTGCAGCATAAAAATATAAATTTCTTTCTGAAGGAAAACATGCAATGGTTAGGATTCAAACCCACGACCCTCTGTTTGAAAGGTGATAGTCAGTTTGACTAGACCACAACGTGCCCAATAATAATTGATTAGTCTCTTTGAGCCCAGGGCCTTTGGTCCTGTTACACAAAACTTAGCAATTAATCACAAAGCTGATTGATTGCAGTTATCATTTATGTGCATTCAACCATAAGATTAATCGTAAGACAAGTTATTGGGTTTTCGTCACAGTGCCCTGGTCTTGTTATTGCTTTAGCTGCAATGCCAGAGTAAATCCTGATTGCTGATTATTTCCTTGAAGAAGACTTTGCCTCAATAAGTGGAAGCTTCACAAAAAAAACACAACATTGGAATTTGTTTTACATGTACTTCCATTCCCTCATCACAATGATATAAATTTTTATTTGAATTGTTTTAAAAATTTATATGGCTGGAGGTGCAATTGGCAAAATATCTATTCAAGCCGTTGCTCATTTTTATCAAAGCACAACATAATCTGTGGGTGCAGTGCAATGTCAGATTTGATGGCGATCTTTTATGTGGCCATTTGTATGGGAAACCAAAAAGTGATTTTCATTAAAAAATAGATTGGGAACATTTTACATTGGTTATTTGACAAAAATCATGGAAATTACGTTTACAGCGTAACATGAATGCCAAAGCTTTATTGTGTTAATAAATCTTAAGTTGAAATTAAATTCAAGTTATATATACAGAAATATGAAACCATTCATCATTGCTTGCCCCTTAAAATGATGAGAAGTCTTATTCTGGCAGCAATAACTTGTCATCTATACAAAAGAGCTGTTTCCTTTTTGAATGGCCTCTTAGTGTACTGTTATACTGTTAGCCAGGAATTTTTTGAAGTCTTATCTGTGAGGGAAATCAGGCCAAGCACATGCTTGATAAGACTATTGCCCTTGTTACATCAAACATCTCTTCAAAGGGAATGGGTGTGATGTGACCCCTGCTCTCTTTAAAGTTTACATGAACTGCCACTTCATTGAACACTATCTTATTTATATGGGGGGATTTGTCTGAGACATTAATGACAGTATTTGTACTCGGGGTGGGGGATCTGCCTTCCCTGAGCTTAAAGATCAAGTCCACCCCCAAAATATGTCGATTTGAATAAATAGAGAAAAATCTAATGAGCATGCTGCTTGAAATTTCATTGAAATTGGATGTAAAATAAGAAAGTTATATTTTTCATTATTCGCTTATTTTTCATAATACTGTTATTAGATGCACAACTCGGTGACATGCAAATTAAAGTTTTCATAATACAGTTATTAGATGCACAACTCGGTGACATGCAAATTAAAGAGTCGATGATGTCCATCACTCACTATTTCTTTTGTTTTTTGTTGTTTGAATTATACAATATTTCAATTTTTACCAATATGACATTAAGGACCAACTTAACTGACCAATAAAATGTTGTAACAATGGTAATAACACATGTTCAGGAAGGAATAAAACTTTGTTTCACAGGACAATGAGGAGAAAATTAGAATACTTCATATTTCATATAATGAAATACAAAAGATATAGTGAGTGAGTGATGTCATCAGTTCCCTCATTTGCATACTGACCGGGAAGTGCATATAACTGTTTTGTGAAATTAAGCGAAAATTTAAAATGTCATAACTTTCTTATTTTACATCAGATTTTGATGAAATTTTCAGTGTTATGCGTGTTAGATTTTCCTCTTTTTTTATTCAAATCAACTTATTGTTGGGGTGGACTTGTCCTTTAACATATTTTACCTATGATAATCTGTAAAATTGTGTTTTTATCCGTCCAAATTTGAATTTGAATTTACACTTCTTGATGTGAGTATTCGAAATATTTATGTTTAAAAAATATTTATATGCCTGAATGACTGTATATCTATGTTGATTTGAGCTGTAATAGCCTAGGCTTAATTAAGTCAAACTCCTGGTGGAATTTGTTAAGATGTTCAAGATGCTGTGAATATCATTAAAAGAAACCCCCAAAGTATAATTACAGACCTATTATTTATTATGATGAGATTATGAACAAGGATAATTAACAAGGTAGTCAGGGGCCGCAGAAGCAGGGGGACTTCGGCCCTACACTTCAAAATCGTGTACAAAAACGTAAAAATGATATTATGATCGTGATTTTTTGCATGGTCAGCACCCTCACGTTGAAAACTGTTCCGCGGCTCCTGGTAGTTGTGTAAGTAACTGTGTATGCATGAGGAAGGGGGGGGGGGTTGAAATCATCAGATAATGAATAGGCCTATACTTTTACAGGGTTCCCAGCCCATCAGGGAAAATTATTTTACTTTTTTCCAGTCAGGGAAAAATCAGGAAATCTGATTCAAAATACCTTAAATGAGGGAAAAATCAGGGAATTTTGATCGGCCGAAAAGTCGAAAGCGTGGTAGTCAGTCAGTCAGACTCTGTTATATTTTGTTGCATATCAAAACAAACATCCATCAATGACTGGTTATGGTGGGGTTTTTTTAGTGTAGCCTCTTTGACTGCAGTACAGTTTTTATATTGAAAATACATGTAATTCACTGTATCAACTTAGAAAACATGTGAAACTTTGAATGGGTTTAAATAGTTATCAGGGAATTTTTAAACTTCATCAGGAAAAATCAGGGAATTTGTTTTCATAAATAGCTGGGAACCCTGCTTTAACAATAATTAACTTTTAGGAACTTGCATGAGAGAGTGAGGGAGAGAGAGGGTGGGTGGGGATTAGAACCAGTATATATAGTATATATAGTATATATTCACATTTCATGTAATTTTTTTAAAATCACATTAAAATATGAACACAAAGATGCAAGGAGGCAGCATCAACCTCATGGTATTGAGATAGAAGGAAACATGAAAAATATAGAATAAAATCCAATGATGGAACATGGAACATTACTCAAAAAGAAAAAATCTTACTCTGAAGGAAGGCTAAAGGGGGATGACCTGATCAGCGTTGATAGCTCGAAGGGCTTGATTAATAATCCTTAGTTAATACCCAGTATAGACACAGATGGGAGTAGGCCTACTTGATCATGTCTGTATTGAGAGTGTGTCCATACAAAGATAACTGAGGTGGATTGGGACAATTTCTTTGTATAGGTCTCTCTCTATATATAGATTTATGTAATATTTTTATCCTGGTATTAAACTACCTTGAACAAGAGGATCACATTTTTAAAACGATTGTGAGAAATCTACATTGTCTGCTGCCACAAGCCCACTGTATATGTTAGGTTTATAAGGAAGTGGGAAAAGGGAATGAAGGAAAGAAAGAACAATTGAAAGAAAGAGAGTGGGGAGGGAAGGAAAGAAAGAAAGAAAGAAAGGAAGGAAGAAAGAAAGAGAAAGAAAGAAGGAAAGAAAGTGTTGCCCCAACATGTATATAGCACATTCCCCTATGTATATACATGTATACACAATTCTGTTTATTCTGTTTAATTATTCAATTCTGTTTAATTCATTAATGGACTAAAACATTGTATGGACATACCAGGAGTAAACCTTCTTGAGTTAAACATGATGATATCAAGTTTCTAAGCAGACTTTTCCGGATGTCAATTATCTTACACCCATCATATCATATACTAATTACAGATTTTCAAAAATCATAATGTCCCCCTTCCCGCCCCCTCACTTTTGAATTTCCTGCGTGCCTCTTCTATAGGATTACACCCCAAGGTTAGGTCAATGTCACAGATTGTGTCAGAATTGTGATGAACAGTATTACAAAGGCGTGATGGTATTTCATGTTTGGCAATGAGACTTGGAAGGGAATTGCTTTATTATTTTTGTGTCATTGAAATATAACTTCTTAGTCCTTTATTCGTAAATCAAATATATGGGGATGAAGCACAGAAACACACCAAAAAAAAAATAGATAGAGAAAGAGATTAGAAAGAAAATCGTGGAATTCCTTACAACTTCTTCAGTTGGCGGGTATAGTGCTCAATACCCCTTCGTATTCCTCTAAGGAATAAAATCGAAGCAAGAGTATGTGTATGACCCTAATCATACTTAATACATGCATGGGTGATGAAACAACTAATGTAGGCCCAATATGAAATATGAGATACAGTTTCCTCGTTATAATATGTGAAACAAACTTGATTCCTCCATGAAATACATAACATTACCATTGTTGTAACCTATAGCGATTTGATGAATAGTCTCGTTATTTTCATATACGCAAAAAATAAATATTATGTCATTCGTATGCCCTACAATACAATAAGAAAGAAGTAATTAGCGAGTGAAGTCGTTGACTCTATAATTTGCACATATCACAGCATTGTAGCTTCTTCTTTTTTTTAAATAAATCTAAATGTCACAAGTTTCTCATTATACATCCGATATTGTACATACACTTGCACGCTGCACTTCACCAGTACGACAATACACCAGACGGTGGACTGTAGCCTACTGTTTCCAGAAGAAGAAGAAGATATTGAAAAAAGGCAGTTTTATGCCTATTTCATTGTCCTCCTTTTAATCTTCCTTAGAAATCATGAAAAAGTGAATAATTATATTTCTCATATTACAGTGTTAAGGGAATTTCACGCAGATCAAGACAATCGTCTCGCTTTGTAATACGGTACGCGCCTGAAAGTCGGCTACCTTGCCCTATTCTAAATTTCTTCTTTCGATTATTTTATTTTTCTCCGAAGTGTCACTTTCCGACAGGTTTTGGCTGACAAGCCCGGTCAGACGACTCTTATTTGTTACTAGTTGCCATGGTGACACAGCGGGTTGCGTTTCGTACCTCCGAGACCAGGTGGTCATGGTTGGGACAGTGGTCCGGAAGCACTGGGTTCATGACTCACCCAAGGATTTCAGGGGTTGGAACATGGGGTACAACGGGTCTCTGTATATTCCCCCTTATAAACCCATTTTTTCTTTGCTTGACTCTTTTTATCCAATACCAATACCTTCTGTTATAAATCGTTCCCATTCCCCTGCTTAAACATATACGTATAAATTATACTTTTGATGTTACGTGTTTTATGACTGCATGGGTACATTATCCAGCTTGTATTTTTAAATATTCTTATCGGTTTTTTTTTGTTCTGTTTCCCCTTCATTAGAAATACCGGATTTGCCACTTTCGTTACCCATGATCACAGGTGGATGCCGAACTTTGTAATCACAGGAGGGGGACATTAAACAGAATTTTAAAAGGAGTGAAAGAAGGGGAAACGCGACAAAAGAAAAGACAGAAGTCGTACACAAAAATATGAATCTCCAGATAGTGGACCGGGAACCGATGACGATTCTGGCCAAAAAGACATTGTGTTCCTGTCCTCTGAATCAGCGCATATACCCCACATGGTGTCAAATAGAATTTTTTTTTTGAATTATATCAGTTTTCTAAGAATATTTTTTGTTTAATATCATCTAGTGACAAAAAATAGAGTATTATAAAAGCTCGTCCCTGCCCTTCACAGAATCCCGAGCTCGTCCCTGTGGTGACTCAGCGAGGAGATTCAATATCTCGGGCGAGAAAATAACAGGTTGAGCGAGATGTCAATAACTCCGTGATGGTATTCAGAGAAGGGGGTCAGGGAAAGAAAAAAAGAAAAGGGGGTTGATTAGAGGAGAAAGCGCTCGAATAGAGAGTGTTAGGGAATGACCGTCAATGACATTATAGAGCCAATATTCTAATAGCGAGGTAGGGGCACAAAAGTAGTGGCGCAATTTCCAACCATTCCCAACCATACGGTCCATTATAATGATGATAATCTTGATTATGATTTTTGTACATATAGATTAAAAATGTGTTTTCTTGCTTACATTTAATACATCAAAATGTTGGAAACAAGTTGAAAATGTTCATTTCATTTATTTCACATTAAAAAAATAAAAACCATACATAATATTACAGATAATCACAAAATGACAGAGATAAACATAATATAACAAAATTAACATACAATGGTAAATAATGGAAATAAACGAAGTGAGCCAAAATTTCGAGGGAGCCAAACATGGAGCAAAATTTCTAAAAAGTCGCGAGCGAGCAAACATATTATAATAAATTTTTACAAGATCATATTTCACTTTTTTTTGCTTTTCATTTTTCTCATTTTTTGGTGTCTTCTGTCTATTTTCTATCTATCTATCTGTCTATCTATCATCTACCGATATATTTTCAAAATCCTAATCCACCTCTCTCTCTATCATTAATCCCCTTTCCTCATAATTATCATCCCTGTCACCACCGTGTTTTGTTTTGTTTTGTCAATCGAATAAACCAAAGCACTCACCAATAGCAAATAATTCATTTACACTCTGTCGAGTGACCATCACGATAGCAACGGGAACAGCTAAAAAAAACAATACAAAAACACAACAACAACCCACCAAAAACGAACAAACAAATAAAAAAGGGAACAAAAGAAAAACACAGACAAACAATATCCTCGTATCTGCATTCTTCGTTTGCTTGTTCGTTTCTAAAGTGAAATAATCAACCTTGAATGTTCGAGATGTATTTTCCGTTATTCTCTCGTTTTTTTCAATGTCAACTTGTGTGAATCTGTTTTTACTCCCCCTCTTCGGAAATCCTGAATTCTGGAAGAGCAATTTAGAATATTGTTGCCCCGATTGTTGCTACTGGTCAGTCACATAGCGAAGGTTTTTGCTGTTTGATGGGGGGGGGGGTGATACATAGATCTATGAAAGGACGGTGGAGGGGGAACGTTTCGTGTTTTCTCATTTCACTCTTTTCAAATGAGTGCTTCTCTTTATGACCAGTCCGGTGTTTTTTCAATGATTACCAATATAGAATTGATAGAATAATAATAAAAAAAAATCAACGTAATTAATTACAAAAGTAAGACATTTTCGTACTTGGTTGCCCTATTCACTTTTAAGGGGGGTGGTTTGCTGTGTGTTTGTTTAGTTTGTACGGCTTTGATTTTAGAAACCTCATATGCCTTTGTTTCTTTAGTCAGTCAATAATGGGAACGAAGAGCCCTTTTCCTAACGCTCCGCCACTTAGTTTCGTAAATTGTAATGGCACCGAATTGCTTTTAGTTCAAGTTGAACCGAAGTGACACTAAAGGGTTCGCCAACTGTTTTATTTAAAAGAAGGAAGCCCTATAGAAACAAGTTTGCTTGTGGCAAAATAGAACAAAAATCAAAGAAACAAATCAATGAAAGTTTGAGAAGAAATGAACTAATATTATCATATTTATGTGCATTTGAATTTTGAGATCATATGAACATCATATTGGCAAATGGTAATGCGACTAACATGTGTGATGCAAAATTACTTATTCAGTTTTTCTTTTCTTTTTTTCTTTTTTTTTTTACGTGGGATGACTTGAAGAGGTTCAAGAACCTTCATAAATATATCATGAACAAAGAGTTTGCACTATCATTAGAATGAGAAAAACTATCTTTGCAGTGTACAAAGGGGAAATTTGTACTTGATAAAAGCAGAAGAAGGAGGAGAGGAAGCGGAAGAGGAGGAAGAAGAAGAAAAGCTTTGAAAACAAAAAGAATATGAAGAAATGCAAACTTCCCGCGCTCAAATTTGCCGTTTTCTAACTGATTCAGGGGTGGCGATTTTACGCAAGAAAAAATGCCCCCTCACGAACGTGTACTGTGCCCCTTTCATGAGAGTACCCGTTTCAGGTGTTATCGAGTGCCCTTTCTCGTATAAGTGCCATTTTCCCCCAAAATGCCCCCTCACGGACGTGTTCTGTGCCCTTTTCACCTGAGAAGAACACATTTTATGTGCTAGCAAGTGCAATATCTTTTATTAATTTCAAATTTAACCCCCCAAATCACCCTTAAGACTCACGAACGTGTTCTGTGCCCTTTCACCAGAGAAGGATCCGTTTATGCCGTTAGCAAGTGCCCCCTTTCCTTCTTATAGGGGCCCTTTCTCGTATTAGTGCCCCTTTTTACCTAAGAAAAGTGCCCCCACGGATGTATTATGTGCCCCTTTCACCTGAAAATGACCTGATTTATGTGTTATTGAGTGCCCTCATGCCTTCTCATAGGTCTGTTCTTCATATCAGTTGTCGTGAAAAAACATTTTTTCGTTCCCGGTGAGCTCCTGGTTTCTTCATTTAGTGCCGTTCTGCTTCTTCCTGCAAGCTAGTGCATAATGATTAAAAAAAATGTGAAAATAATCCTACGTACCTTAAGTCTCATGAGTCATGTGAGAGGGGTAGATAAGTCATATTTATTCTTTGTTTTAAGATCATGGCCGTACGCATGGGGGTCAGTTGCCCCCTTAGAAAATTTGAAAACTCATATTTTTTACTGCAGATTTTCACAAAATTCACCAAAAGTTTGCACAAAATCCATCAACTTCACTTAACAAAATGCAAAAGCGCCTCAATTAAAAGCTCGGTCGCTTCGCTCATTTCGCTTCTGAGTTCTTTTCCAAAATGTTTCCGTGTGCTGCCCCCAGCGAAAAATTTATGCATACTACCATGTCAAAGAAAGTGCTCTTTTCAAAAGAAAACATGCCATTTTCTCCTACACAGATGGGGGGGGGGGCTTTATCCCGCCCCGCCCAAAAAGACCAACTTCAACTTCGCTACGTATAGGCCTACAACGCCGCCCCTGAATTGATTCTGGCTACAATCACGTTTAACTTCAATTTAATTTACTTTGTTGTGATCGATTTGCTCTCATATTTTGTTTGTTTGGAAATCATTTATCAATACTCGTGCCAAGTTTTGAAGAGGCGCATGCACGTGCCATGCAACACTTTTTAGCTCTCTGCATGTTTGCAGCATGGCGAGCCATGGTTTATCGATCAGCTGGAATATTCTTGATGATATTGTTTGTTTGATTTTTTCTTCAACATATACATGTATAATACATGTTTCGACCTTTGTCGTGTTTAAACAGAGCATGACGTCCGCATGTTGTTCAGGGATTTCAGATTAATTTCTCGCTTATTCTGCCCTTTGCCCTCATGGCGTGCACGTTATACTGCCAAAAAAAATAATGGTTTACTTTTTCTATTTGACATGTTTGAGAGAGAAAATATGAATTTGGGTTTTTAATGTACACGGTCGTATTTGAATTGATTTTGATAAATAGATACCATTGCAGCCAGCAGCGTAATAATTATGATAGATTATTTTGTTATATCATGGCTTAATATAGGCGAAATCTTTGAAAAGTTATGAGGTCGCAAAGCGATTGAGATAAAATGTTGAAATTAAACAAATTATAGATTTTGACGACATATTAAAAAAAATGATATAATATTTTAACCCTTTTCCTTTCCATATCGTTCTGGGGTTTTTTCAGTGGACTGTTGGGTTCCAGTGCCCCCCCCCCCCATATACACGCCAGTGAATATTCTATTTCCCTACAAATCATTTTTCATAGAATAATCAACCTTCTTGCATATTGGTCCGACTCCTATTTTCTCAGTCCTCCATTCTAACGAACTATACTCTAAAGCCGTGATGATCTGGTGTCTCACATTTTTTTATTTGAACTATAAAATATCACACTGGCTATAGTTGAGCCGCCATGTAGGCGCTAAAGCGCCGACGAAATAAATCATATCCTGGGTACCCATTCACTTCACCTTGGTCGAGTGCAGCACAATTTGTTTCCCTTTTTGTAATGAAAACCACTAATTTTTAGATGATATTTAGATCAGTGATGAAAACACACATGCATGGCTGGGATTTGAACCCACGACACTCTGTTTCAAAGTCTGGAGACTAACCCACTCTGTTTTTCCCCCAGCAGGAGGGGGTGGGGGGGGTGGCGGGTTGTCCTCCAAATCATATCAATTTGTTGTGTACAAAAAACGCTCCTTTTATAAGGCATAGAAATGGGACGTTTAACGCACAGTCACTAATACGCGCCGCTGTCTTCGCATCGTGCAGGCAGTCTACGTGTATAGTGGCGGGCTGCTACATTGCGGTGCAGGGGTGTTCAACTTACATATCGTGAGCGCACTCAGCTGCGTGTTTTCACTTCTTCTCCTTTCTCTCCTTTTCTTGTAATTTTTCCTCGCATTACTTGTTTTCGTAAATTTCCCTCTCACTTTCCTTGTTTTCTCACTCCCTTCAGTTTTGTAACTCTTCTTGATCACTTGCATTCATTGGCACACCCCCCGGTCAAAAATGGTACGGTTCTATCCAACATACACTCAAGTCGTCGCTGTACGAATAGTGACATTCTTCACGCGCTGCGTTGCCTAGCTATGCGTGTTTACTGTGTACTGTACTGTGTACACACAATGCCATCGGCTGAACCGGCCGCCAAACTATAGTGACCAAAATTGCAAAAGCTTTTGCAAATGTGAAAAGTGACAGAGGTTTTGTTTATCCAATCAAAATCATTCTTAGGTATTCACAATCTACAGCATTTTCTGCAAAATGTCTTTTTTTTTGATAGGGTCTATTGTGACGTATATATTTTTTTACAACAATGTGAAGTCGCACCAAACGTTTCGTTTCCCTCACTTGCCCATTGGCTCATGTACAAATGGATTTTCAAAATCATCAAGAAAGGTTCCAAAAACCTCAAAAGTGACAGAACTTAATTTGACTAAAATTGACTGAAAATCATATCATGTTCAAGGTGAGAATCTGCTCTATTCTATTCTGTTTTGATAGATCACCTTGTTGACGCGTTTGGGAGATATCTTAGTAAATCCCTCAAAAACTGCGTATTTTCCATAGGGAAATAATTTAACACGCTACGCACTGCAAAAAAGGAGCGCAAACAAATTGATATGCATGAGTTAATGAGCACGAAGAGACCTCATGGTTTTCTTTAGTAATTAAGAATGTAGCCTTATTTTTGAGGGACATCCTAGAAACTCAATGTCTTTCTATATTAATCAACTACATACATTGACCTTTGTATAACTCCGTTCACCATGATTATACAACGTTGATATTGGAAAAAAATAAATACTATTAAATCGTGTCAGAATAATGATTGAATGTTCCAAACAAAATATCATACCACACAGAAATTAATCTAATAAATATTAACAATGAAATGTAAATGTTTTCATTAGTAATGATAAAGAGCTTCTGAACAGTGACAATATTGGATCCTTTTTTAAATACAGACACTACAATGCACGCAAGCGCGAATCACTCTTTAATATAATAGTCTATATTCAGAATCAAATGATATCTTGCACGAAAGTAATTTATTATTCACTCTGGTTGTTCCATTTCCAAATCAATACTTATATGGGAAGCAGAATAAAATGACCCGATTTCCCGATCGCAAACATCTTAAATGGCGCCATTGAGATAGATCACAGAGGGTCTGCGATTGGCGTTTGAATATACAGGGCGTCTGTCAGCTGTAAGAGATATTCATATTCAAATGCTGTTTTCAGTGGCGTTACGAGAAAAAAAAAACAAGCTGATTAGAAAACACGGTGTATGGAGCAGCATTATAAATAGCGAGTGTAAATATTGGCCTTTTTGAATTAAGATCTAATGTAATAGATTCGACAAAATATATTGCACTCTTTCTTTCTTTTTCTTCTTTTTTGCTGGAGGAAGAGTTGGGGCGAACCCTCAATCCCCTCATTCTTTACACCAGTGTGCTGTATAGGCCTATTCTATATTTTCATAAAACTTATCATGTACATGGGTTGTAATAAATTACTGTTGAGGACCATAAGTAAACCTGATTGGGATAATTGTTCAAAATTATTGTTTTCTCAGGATCATGGTCCATTATCTTCTTCAGATGGTACATATGTACAAAACATTGATTATTTTTCCGCTTCCATGTGGAGAATCAGACATTTTTTTTTGGTTTTCAGAAGCTGATCTAAATATCCTGTGTTTTCATTGTATTTTTTAACACCCTTTTTAATGTCAAGTTGGGTAAATACCCTGTAGTAATGAAAGTTGATAGCTTTTCCATGATTACTTTATTAATTTAAGTGCGGGAGAATAATGATCATTAGTTTAAAGGGAAAATCAGTCTTCTTTTTTTTGGTAATCAAGGCCATATAATTATGAGGTGGTTACATATCTTATCGGTATTGATCATCTACTTGACCGAATCAAACAGTCATGTGCACAATCGTAAAGTTACGAAAAGGTCAATAAAAAAAAATCATGCTCGTTATACGTGACATTATGTCAATATACCCTCAATTCTTTGTCCAAACGTGATCAAGTTCTTGGTCAAAAAGCCTGTTGGTCGAACAATAGCCTTAAGTCATCTTTGGTCAAGACGCATGTGCAAACATGTGCGTGGTAATAAATGTGGGTCGATTAACAATCAATGTTAACATAATATGACCAAAGTTATGAATGCCTGATCTTACGCAATTCTTAATTCATATGTCTTTCAAAGGTCTGCATGCTCTAATCCAAAGTTTTCTTCGAATGAGCATGACATGATCTATTTCTCAATTACCTTGATATAATTTTATTCAAGCGAACTGATGTGACTTATTTCTCTTTCTTCAATGGAAATATAGCGCCTCTTTTGTCTATCTTTTGTGGAGGGGTGGGTGGGGGGCGGGGGTCCGTTCATGATTATTCCAGCTATATCATGATTTTGAGTGAAAACCCCATTATAACAGATAATCATATCTATATCTTTTTTTTTAAATGTCTACCAAAAAGTCTATGTTTGTGAATTTCTCTATTCTTATGATAGTTTTCATTCATAGTATTATCGCATGTAATTTTACATGTAGGCGTAATACATTTATATCATATTTTCGGTTGAAAATTGAATATTAATTTGAAGGGAATTATTTTTATCATTTTAATCCTCCATTTCATCTGTGCATGGTTTATTGCACGTTTGGCATGACCTTGCATTATAAAACGGCCAATGATTGGTGTCTGGTTTTGTCTAAGGCCAAGTTTTTCATCAACCATTTTGGTATAAAATGATGGGGAAAGGGGGATGCATACCGATATCCTCGCACCGGATCCGAGACTAAAAATGAAATATTTTATGTTAATTTACAATCTGAATATCAGGGATTTAAAATAAATCCAGATGGACTGTTACTATGGACTAATCGAATTCTGGATTTGATTTGAATCCTAAAAATATAGTTTTAATTCTCGAGGGATTTGAATTTTATTGTTTTGAGATTTAAAATGAATCTGTAGGATTTAAACTAGAATTCGATAGGTCACCAACTACATTACATCTGGATTTTATTTTAAATCCCTGCAATATAGAGAGTACTCTGCAAATAGTGCCATCTCTGTATATTGATTATGAGACAGTCACACCATTAGAATTGACTGCAGACCGATCAAAACTATCATTGTTACTTTGAATGTCAGTATACCATCAGTTGGTTTTTTAATCTGTCTTATTCATGTAGTTGGTATGACAGTAGCATAGACTCGCAATGTCTGCAATGATGTATACATAAAACGCAAACTCCGATTTCCCTTTCACAGCAATAACAATAACAACAAAAAACAATGATAGCAACAAAATTAAGAACAAAGCACCATGTCTGCAAGTAACGCTGTCAGTGGCGTATAGACCAAGCCCCAACCCCCCTGTTACACCCACAAATGTAATAATCGCCCACAAATGTAATAACACTTTACCCACAAATGTAATAATACACTTTACCCACAAATGTAATAACACTTTACCCACAAATGTAATAATACACTTTACCCACAAATGTAATAATGACTTTACCTACAAATGTAATAAATTTGAAATGATTTTTGGCGAATTCGTTCTAAACTAATATCCTAAAGTAATGCGTTCATATAGCACAAAAGTTCAAAGTCTTTTTTCCAGACCCGGTTAATGAAATATTTCAGTACAAGTCCAAGTCTTTTTCCAGACCCGGTTTTTCAAAATTATAATATACGTCCAAAGTCTTTTTACCAGACCCGGTTGTTTCAAAATTATAATATACGTCCAAAGTCTTTTTACCAGACCCGGTTGTTTCAAAATTATAATATACGTCCAAAGTCTTTTTCCAGACCCGGTTAATTCAAAAGTTATAAAGCAAATCCAAAGTCTTTTTTCAGACCCGGTCGTTTTAAAAGTTATAATATACGTCGGTGAGGGGTAAAGACAACACTCTAAGCCCAACCATTTTAGGTGGGCTTAATTTTGAAGATTGGTCTAAGCTGTCATTTTTTTTCAATATTTCTTTATCTTTTAAATAACCGGGTCCAGACGAAAGACTAAGCATGATACTCGTGTTATTCCACAAGAATAAGAATATGAGTCTTTTTTTTAGGATTGTTTAAATCATTTTTAAATCACCGGGTCTGGAATAAAGACAACGCTCTAAACGTGTGCTTTTCTACATGCATGGTCTTAATTTGGAGGATTGTTGGTTCTTAGATTCGTTGTTGGGGGTTGAGTTTTATTGATTTTTTTATTCCTGAAATAATTGTGTCTGGAGGAAAGTCGATCTTCGACAATCGGTCTTCATGTTTTTCCACAGTAATTATATTACTGGGTATTCGTTTTAGAATATTTGTAAAAACTATTTTATTTTTCAAATAGTAACCAAGTCTGGAGAAAGATGTCTGCTTTACCCACGCGTTATTACAATGTTTTGTAGGGGTAGTAGTATTATTAAAAAAAAGACATATTTTTACTGGGTGAAACTTTGGAAATTTGGTCTTAGTTTCGAAGTTTTTCAGTTACTTTCTTTTAATAGCTGGGTCTGGAGGAAAGAGAACGTTTTAAAACTCGTGTTATTCCACGAGAATAAGAATATAAGGTCTTATGTTAGAAGATTTTTTTTTTCGTAACTGTTTTAGGTCTGGAATAAAGACAACACTCTTAACCTCTTTTAAAACAGGTTCTTAGGTTGAAGGTTTGTTTTGGTCTTAAACTTTGATTTTTTTTTAATTCTTACTATTGGCGTTTTTTTTTTTAAGAAAAAATGGTCGGGCTGAAAGACTACGCTATATATCCAGCATTATTAACTGGGCGTTGTGGCGTGCGCCTATAATCCAAGCTGTGGGGAAGTTACAAATTGATGCAGAGGGTCGAGGTTCGAGCCCTGGTCACGTCTTTCGGATGGTGACGTTAAAGGTCGGTCCCAGACGTAAATAATCATATCTGATTGATACACGTCTGACAAAACTCAAATACACACACACACACATTAATAAGATTTTGGGGTCTTTATACTGTTTTTAAACTGTTATTCATAATGTTTAAATAACAGGTAACCAGGTCTGGAGAAAAGACTACGCTTGATTCTCAATTTACTCTGAGTGCATATATTCACAATATACACCGTATAAGTTGAAACAACAACAAAGACATTAATTCCACCAGTTTTAATCAACTGGGTCTGGAGAAAAGACTAAGCTCGATTCCCATTTTTTCCACAGGAATAACATTATCGTATCTTAGTTTGGACTTATATTATAAATTTTGAAATAACTGGGTCAGGAAAAAGACTTTGGACTTAATATTATAATTTTTGAAACAACCGGGACTGGAAAAAAGACTGGATTTATATTATAATTTTTTAAACAACCGGGTCTGGAAACAAAGACTTTTGACTTATATCACAATTTTTTTAAACAACCGGGTCTGGAAAAAAAGACTTTGGACTTTTATTATATTTTTTTAAACAACCGGGTCTGGAAAAAAGACTTTGGATTTATATTATAATTTTTGAAACAACCGGGTCTGGAAGAAAGACCTTGGACTTGTACTTTGATGTTTTATTAACCCGGTCTGAAAAAAAGACTGCACTTTTGTGCTATATGAACGCATTACTATAGGATTTTAGTTTTAGAACGGATTCGCCATAAATCCCTTCAAATTTATTACATTTGTGGGTAAAGTCATTATTACATTTGTGGGCGATCATAAATTATTACATTTGTGGGTAAAGTGTTATTACATTTGTGGGCGTTATTACATTTGTGGGTAAAGTGTTATTACATTTGTGGGCGTTATTACATTTGTGGGCGTTATTACATTTGTGGGTGCAACACCCCCCCCCAAAAAAAAAGCGATAAAAGAACAGAAAAGAAAAGGGAGAAGGCTGATTATGATATTATTTTTTTATATATTATGGCAAAATCTATCACAAATTTTAAAATGTCGAAATTTTTGCTCGCTCGATGCGTTCGTTTGAAACATTTTGCCCGAAACGCCACTTCCGGCCCATAAACTTTTTTTTGGCTCAATACCAACATCAGCAGGAACAACAACAATAGCAACAAAGATAACAAAAATATAAACAAAATACATAAAGTTTGTATTCCAAACTTTGGAACTCTGTAATATCACATGATTAGTGACGTACGGTACTTACAGTACTTCGTGGTGTTCGAAGTATCAAGATAATTTACCTACAGTGTATACAAATATTATTTACCCCAAAAGAGGTGCATGTAACCCACGTGTAAAAGAGCATGTAACTCAAGAAATCGACATGCCCCGAACATGACGAGGATATCATAAGGTAAACTTGGCAGGGGGTTCTTATCTAAGGTTTTTATTTTTATGGCTGAAAATTGAAAACAAAATATAACAAAATAAACTATGTAATGATAAGGGAGGTGGTTCCCAATAGCGGTTTTTCCTTAGGAAATGAGCACTTCAATTGAGATTGTGAAGTAAGTCGATCTACAAGTGCTGTGTCAGCAAAAATAAAATCATTCTCAGTTTCGATCAGCATGCACCCTCTTGTTCATGCTAGAAGCATTTCGATTGGCTCATTGAGGGATGAAAATCATCAGATTTTTATCTGATTTTTGATTCATCATCTCTACTATAGTCTAAGTATCAGTATAGATGCATGGAACTATTAACACAATTATAGCTCCATGGTAGATGCGTGTGTCTGTAAAGACAAATCAATCCGTCTCCCGGTTGTCTCCGAACTTCAAAAAAAAAATCGACAGAATGTAAATTGCCATTACTATCTTACTATTCTAAAGTAAGAACAACGAAAGACTTTCGGCCCCATGTTTCCAATGTGTGCGTCCGCAGGAGGGCGAGTATTTATAGCATGACAGATGCTGACAGGCTTTTGAAAGTATTCGGAATTTTATGATCTAATGAAAACATGATCAAGTCATATCAAAACATCATCGTAAAATTATAATCATTACCGACCAAGATTTCAAACATCATCAATTAATCAACTCAGCCTTCACGAGAGTGGACTTTGCTCTTATAGAACTCATGATTATACAAAAAGTGACCTTCTACTCAACATTAAATTCTGGATGTACATTACGACTTATCATTGAGATCCTCTCCACACTCATTAATTACACGACCGTGGTAACGCACAAAGAAAACATAGAATTGGAAGATAATGTACCATGATTGCACTTGTCACGGTTGATCTTCATTAGGTGAAATATTGCACGTAGACGTGATTAAACGATGAGCATGTTTGCTATGGTTAATTAACCGTCGTAATTCCTCTAGCAGACGAAGGAATTAATGTGCTACGGTTCGATATAATTGAAATAGATTTGTTGCTAATACTACAGCTATAATTATGGCAAAAATCTTTATTTCCGAACTTGGTGTGCGCTGATTGATGAACTCGAATCAGGGAGTTCGAACGTGGAGCGTTGGTGCGTCTGGATTAGGTCTCTATAAGGGAAAATTAAGAGGAAAAAAGTAAAGAGAGATACTTTTTGAAATAATTTTTGGGGAAAAGGAATACTATTATGTTCATCAAAATGAGTCAAATAATCATGACGATAGAAAACGAAATTTGAAAAAGAAAAGAGTTGTAAAAGCTGAAACGATTGGACATGTGTTTGGAGGGGGGATGACGATCTTTGAGTGTGGAATTTCGTACTGCATGTGATGGAAGGGGAGGGGGGGCGAGTGTCAGTGTGAGGATATGAAGGGTATGTCTATTTGATTCTAGGCGAGGCGAGTCGATGGGGAATGTGTGAGAGAATTAGAGGGCGGCTGGTCGTCTCCTCACTCACTTCTGCCCTTTCCAGCCTGAGTAGGTTTTTGTTTTAATGCTTTGCAACATGGTCTTTCTTTAAAAAAATAACTTTGCCAAAATTTGTTGCTGACTGGTTTCCATTCCAGTGGTTCTTGCTTATGTAAAAGTATGATATTGTTTTAATGAAATGTTATACATGTACTCCGCTTTCTCCTTTTTTTTTATTTTCCTGATCACTCCAATCTTCTGTATATATTTTGATTTATCCTTGATTTTTTATGTAACTTTCTTGTTTTTATAATTATGTTGAAATGTAAAGATGAAAAAGAATTCATGGAAGGAAATCTTTACTTTTTTTAATGTTTTTCTTTAAAATATGTTGAAATCATCGGATCCTCTTGAATACCCATTTTTTTCATTATACACCTGTTGAGTATAGGTATACCCCTGCAAGTACTCCACATTGTCCACATAAGTTCTTATGGCGTGATTTCAGCGGTTAATATCGTTAATCTTCAAGCTCTTATTCAGATAAAAGCATACGCAGTACCCCTTAAAAAAGAAGTAAATTTGAAACATGACTGTGTAAGCGAGGGAGCAAAGTGGGCAAACTGATGCTATGAGGATATGTTTTGCTCTTTTTTTTAAATGATTGAAATTGACGCGCAATTGTCTTATCTGTCTTGGGCATTTTTGTAGTAAAGGTAATAGGTTTTAAAAATTTCTGGGGCAACTGCCCCTGTCCTCCACCCGATGCATATAAGACAATGTTTACAGAGTCATGCAGACCTATGAGACCGTGTGATTATTACTGCAATAATTGATTGTCCATCCAAGGATCAGAAAAATACTCCTCAGGAGAATTCGTGTTGTTTCCAATGGGACAAACTCGATTATTTCACGTAGATCCATGTCAGACAATTCTGAAAACAAATTAGTGAGAGACGCGGACATCGCGAATCGTTGCGCATCCTCCGAGAAATCGAATCGCTTCCATGGCACTAATGCAGATTTATTTTGCCTCTGGTGAGAAGAACACATTTGCAATTCAAGGCCGAGTGTCTTCTTGCTTTTCCCCTTTCTCTTCTTTTACACGATTAGTTTTCCTTTTCTCGGGAATATTATTACATAGGGCGGACATCTCTGCAAGTTTGGACAACACAATGATCAAATGTAGCAGGGGGCGAGACGGGCGGGTGGGGGGTCGACAATATTGCCTCCTGAAATTTTGAATTCCTATTTTGTTTGAATCAAAACTTGAAAGAAGTATGCACCAGTTCCTTGCTGGTTTTATCCACAGAAGACTTTTTGTGTATGTTTACCCCCCCCCCCCTTCACAAGGGAGACTCCTCGTAATATACAAACATTGCCAATCGCAAACCATGGCAGATTTTATGTGACATGGATGTTTGCGACTCATCAAACAGGAACCTCAGAAATATTGTCGTGTGTATATATTTTCTTTAAACTGCTGGTAAATTATCACATATACCAACAGAGATATTGAAATAATTGCAAATAGAGGCTTGTGGAAGGGGTTTGGTATAGTTTACGATGAATATAGATTTATTACCATTCCAGAATCAATCTTTTATGTCTTTAAAAAAAGTATATCAACGGATATGGATAATAAACTGATAAATTGAAAAGTACATTTCTATAAAAGGCCGATCTTTATACACAGCTAATGAGGCAATCGTGTGCTAATGCATTGGTAATTAAAAGTACTTTGCCACGCCTGATAGAAACTTAGATGCAGGCAACACCATTAATCATGCTAGTTAAGTGAGTGGGAGCTGTCAATCTGATGCAGATATGAAGTAACATTTCGGAGGTGCCCCATGGACCTGATGGAGTTTGAAACGCCAATTATGCTACAGTCAACACATCAGCTATAAGCATGACAAGAGGTGGTGTTAATGATCTCTTAATTGAAGAGACTAAACCTTTCTTTGAAACCGGAAAATAATGTGCTGCATGATTATACGTTTTTGAAATGTCCTTCTCATAATGTTGTAACTTCTCTTTGATCATGTCGATATAAGTGGCGAGCAACATCGAGGACAATATTTCTCTATTTCTCCCATTATCGCCTGCCCTTGCCTACGTTTTCTTCATCCCTCCCACATCTACCACATATCTGTCCCCTTCTCTTCGTTTCTTTCAAATAATTTTTCCGCTCTCTCTCTTCACTTCCCTCCATCAGCGATGTAGAGTGCATTCTTCCTCTCCAGTTCCCCTTCCCCCTCTTTCTGCCGCGCCCTTACTCGGTATCTCTCTTACTTTTTTCTCTCGTTATGTCTATCCGTCTATCTAATTCTTTCTCTCCATCTCTTCCCTCATCTCTCTCTCTCTCTCTCTCCTTCTCACATTCTCTCCATCACTTTCCTGATTGCTTTCGTGGGTTGTTATATTGAATGCCCATGACATATCTCCACCCCGTTCCTCCGAGATAAATCAAACCTCAACAAGAGATGATACCTCTATGCACGCCTATACCAAGCATTCCAAGAACGATATAAGAGAAGCACGCGGTAAAGAACATTCCTTAACATCATTGACAGATATTGATGGCTTATACAACCATGGTAACAGAACTTCCCATTATTAATGGTAAATCCGTATCATCAACAGTAATTAAATCATATCCAGAGGCAGATCCGCTATTTCATAAACATGATAAAAGAGGAGAGATAACATACAATTGTATAATAGAGAAGATATCACTTCAAAGTGGATGGGGATATTTTCTTTATACTACTACTACTACTACTACTATTATAATTCTAATAACAATACGTAGGATTTACAGCCTCTTTTCCATTTTGATTAAAATGCTCAAGGCCCTAAGAATATCAGCAAAAACAAAAAAGGATAAGTTTAAGAAAAGGCACATTGCAATAGACGAAAAATGTCTATCTTCAAACCTAATATCTGCTGGTGAACAAATGCAATTTATTACGAGAACAATTAAATTGATAATAAAGTTTTAGCTTCTCAAAAGATAGGGCACGCGCATGTATACAATGCTTATATTCAGTGGCGTAGGCATCAGTTTGACTCGTCATGGGGGGCAGGGATACGTCCCTTGCATGGGTTGTGACTCGTCAGGGGGTGTCTGCCCCCTCTGCCCCCCCCCGTAGGTATACGCTAATGCTTATATTGTATCAAAATACACAAGGTGGAAATGTCACAACAGTTTACGTCTGTATTGAATTTGCATGTAACTGTCAAGTTTAGTAAACGCCTCATTTTCAACTTTTGGTGAGCATAAATTTTGATACCAACCAATAATCATGATATAGTGTACATGACTTTAACGATATCTTATTGCAATTATTAATCCCCCTCTTCATCCCCTCTACCGTTAAATCCCCCTAGTAGAGCCTCCATGATACCCCATTCCCTCTTAAACCCATCCCTCCGGATCTCGCTATATTGCTTTTAGTAAAATTGAACCGCGGTGACCTACTATCCTTCCTCGCCCAACGAAAATCAAACCACGACAAGAGATGTTTACCATGCACTTTGAGATAAAATGCATTCTTGGGTATACAACCGGGATAGAGGATATACAGTCTCCACGAAGATTATTAGAAGAGCATTCCTAGACACTCTCATGCTTCTACATCTCAAGTATAATGATACGATAGGCAAGGCATGATAGAATGTCTCTAAAGATGATCATACCGAGGCTTCTATATACATGTACTCTAAGAGTTTCAGATAAAAAATAATCTTTAAATCTGTTTTTAAAAGAGACAATTCTGAAACCAGAATACGAATTCACCATTCAAAAAATTATTTTGCACTCTCAGAAATGTATGGTCTCGTGAACTTTCCAGCTGTAGGAGAAGAAAAAAGCTCCATTTATTTTACATACAATTTTCTGTTAACCAACACTGGGTATGTTCATATTAATCTTAAACAACCTAATATTTTTCTGAGAATGTAGACCTTTTGTAATCCAATTTCTAGGGTTTTTTTCTTCAAAATAATACCCAAGTATATTTTGATAAAAACAAGATTCGCCTGAGGCCGGAGGCTAAGCTCATCCATTGATTCTCTCTGATGGCACAATACGGGTAGATTCAAGGTTTGAAGCACGTTCCGCATAGACGGTGTGTTCTCATCTACTCTAGATAGCAGTTGAATTACCTATGAAACAGACCTTGTTTTCACAGACAAATTTGATCTCAGCCAGTCAGATGCAAGGATTTCAGAAGCTTTTAACAGTCGTCATTTTGCCGAGCACAGGATACTATGATTTCATTGATTTTCAAAACGACTTTCAATGCACAGGAAATTGACGATGACTTTGCCTGTTAGCAGTGATAGACATCTTTAATACAAAACGTTCCCGTGTTCTTTATCTAACTTCTATGCGTCCTTTTCCTAAATTGACTTTGTCCATTCCCGTACGAGGAAGAAAGAGAGTAAAGGAGAAGACAAGGTGCTGGAAAGAGGTGAAAAGGGGACGAGAGTCGGGGAAGACAAGATGAGATGGGAAAGAGACAGAAAGACAGATACTGCATAACTACGGAGACATTCAGAGACTGACATATATTATATATAGATAGATAGGTAGATGGATGGATGGATAGATAGATAGATAGATGGATGGATGGATGGATAGATAGATAAAGTAGATAGATAGATAGATAGACAGACAGACAGACATACAGATAGATAGATAGATAGACAGATAGATATATATATAGGTAGGTAGGTAGATAGATAGATAGATAAAGTAGATAGATAGATAAAGTAGATATATAGATAGATAGATAAAGTAGATAGATAGATAGATAGATAGATAGATAAGTAGATAGATAGATAGATGTGTCGATAGATAGGTAGGTAGGTAGGTAGATAGATAGATAGGCAGATATATAGATAGATAGATAGATAGGAAGATAGACAGATAGACAGATAGATAGATAGATACATAGATAGATAGATAGATAAATAGATAGATAGATAGATAGGCAGATAGATAGATAGATAGAAAGATGGATGGATGGATGGATGGATAGATAAATGGATAGATGGATGGATGGATGGATGGATAGATAGATAGATGGAGAGAGAGAGGGGGGAGAAAGAGATGAAATGGGGGAGGGGACAGATGGGTTTGGGGTTTTCTCTTCTAGTTCTATATATTGGACATTTTTGTAATAATGTACAAAGGTGCACATAACTTGTATCTCCGATCGTTCTTTGTCATTACATTGTCAATTAAGGGACCCTATACTGGACACTTCTTGACACATAAACCGCTTATTTGGCGAATTCTTCCGTTGCCAATCTGATAAAGTAGTCGAATACCTTTTTAAATATAGACTCTATCACTGATAACAAAGACACTTAAAACATGGCATCAATCTGGTCGAGACTCGAGTGTAAGTGTTGTGTAACTTTTCATATCATCAAGTTTTGTATACAGACATGAAAAGAGAAGAGCGTTATTGTATTACCAAAAAGGTAAAAGAATGTATACCAAATATAGTTGGCATGATTCTCCACTTTTTCAATTAAAATAAAATAGCAATTATGACTGTGGACAGCAGGGCGAACCAAATTAATAATAGGTTCCTGATAGAATACTCCAGGCTGATAATAATGGATTTAATAGATAGATTATAAAAGTTAGACAAACCGGACACCTATTCATTTTTATCGAATTCGGACAAGGAATATCTAAGTTGAGACATTTTATAAGTTTTGCATTATTTCGTTGATAGAGTTCTATGCATGTCTTCGCGATGCAATGAGAATTCCCACATATCTTTTTGTATGAAACAACATTTATCTATCCATCCATCCATATTTTGTTGTTCGAAATAGACAACAGAAATGAAATAATCCGAAAATTTGTTTTGTGCAGTTGAAAATTTGTCCAAAGAGAATGAGAGAGAGAGAGAAAAGAATCATACATTGATTTAATGTGTAAGATGATTATTCCTGCAATTCATTTGTTACAACATGTACAGTATAAAATATATTTTGAAAATTGAAATGATTATGAGTTCACGTAATAACATGCATAAGAAAAGGGAATGTAGGGATCATAGGGATGTGCATGATATCATCAGCCAACCTATTAAATGTTCATGACGGTGTGCATACAAATATTTTTAAATAATATTGCTGAATTACAAAATTCAACAACTTGTTATTTGCTATCAGATTTTGATGGAATTTTCAGCATTCTGCTTGGTGAATTTACTTGGTGAATTTATGCTATTTAGCGATAATCATTTTCAGCCCGGAGTACCCCTTTGACAAAAATTGTGTAGTGAATATTTATAATAAATCTATAAGTCCCTTCAAACTTTAAAATAAGTAGGACTCTGTATGTCAACCCATAATAAAAAGTACCAATATAACAAATAAGAGAAATATCACACACTAGTGTAATTAAATTGCCCAGATTTTATTTACTCCCATTATATAGCCTACAATATTGCATAGCAAGAGCCCCCCTCCCACACACACATACACGCACTATCAAAAAGCCATTATCTATAACGTGTTCAAAGGTGCTCTTCAGTATCGGTATGTTCACGTGTTTATCACGCGATGGTTGGCCCACATATTGACCCTCGATCGCTCGAGGAAAGGAAGGAAATAAATTATTTAACACAGGTCTTGCTCTCCTGCTCCCCCTCTCTCTTTGTATGCCATCCCTTCTTTCAACTCTCTTCTCTTCTTTCTCTTCTAACCCCCTCTTTTCTCCGTCTTCCCGTATTTTCCATTTTTTCTTTCTTTTAATATTTCAAAAAGATTTATGCTTTTTCAACCATTGTGGGCCCAATACTGATATGCCAACGTGGATCTAAATATACCCACACGACTATGCCTAACCATTCTAACAGGAAAATAGTATTAGAAGAATAATAAACATGATAAGACCTTCAACTTAAAATGGTTTAGAAAAGGATGCTATTATTCAATGTACTTCGATTTAAAACAATAAAAAGAACGGTGCTCTAAACATTAAACATTCCGGTCAGGGATTAAAAATAGATCCTGATTGATTTGACGGTAATGGTGTAAGTTCATTGGTATATAGAGCAAACGTTATCAGCCACCCATTTGGACTGAAGAGTGGTAAGCTGATTCAAATTGGTCAAGCCATTGCTTGTGTACATGTGCCGAGTGGGGGTTGGGGGCTGTTGTCCTCGCTTATATAAAATGACCCCCCCAAAAAAATTACTAGATTGTAATGTTTTTCATTATGTTAAACTATAAAGCAAAATATTGCCAAACTTTACACAGCAGAACTATTGGATTCAATGCCATTGGCAAAGCTTATGTTGCCACCATTTTAAACAAAAAAAAAATAATAATAACAATAACAACAACAACAACAATAATGATAATATTAATAAAAATAATGATAATAGTATATTAATAATAGTAACAATAATGATAATGAAGATGATAATAGTAATAATAATAATAATAATGATAATATATAATAAATAATAATAATATTAATAATGATAATAATAATAATAGTAATAATAATAATAACAATAATAATAATTATGATAAAAATAATAAGGATAAAGGCATGGCGATTATTGCTTTACAACCTTATCCACACATCTATTCATATCTTATCTATGCCATTTCTATTCTAAAACCTACGAAACTAAAAAAAATACACCCTTTATCGGGTGCAAGTAAAAATGTTAATGTATTTTCAAGTGCCCCCCCCCCTCTCTCTCTTGAAAAGTCAAATTTGGTCCCTTTTTTGAGAGAGACATAATATATTCTGCAAAACCAAACAAAGACCATGCATTCCCCCTGTCTTTTTTTAAAATCCGATTCGTAATGCAACCGGGGTCGTTTATGTTAACCTTCTGAGAAATTTGCAATAGAGCTAAGCAAAGATAGGGTTTACACATGTTGTTTAGATGAAGGAGAAACTTAAAGGAGAGTGTTGGTTTAGGAAACATTGGGCAGTGAATGATTACGTAACATGTCTGGTCAAACACTGACAATGAATGGTTGACACTTCAACCAAGCAAGGTTCTGTTGACATCGCCATACAGGCCAAGGGAAGGGGCAACCACAACGGATTTTTTTAAAGTGAAAAATCCAAGCCCCCTCTCTTTCTCTTTTGCAATTGTTTAACTTTGTTTCCATATCTAATCTATAAAATTTGAAAATAGAGAAACAACAATATGTTTCCATTAACCATGATAACCATAGATTTTTTTCATAAGCCATGGAGTCTTCAATTAGGTGTAAAAATGTTTATTAATGTAATAAAGAAAATTTGCAGGATAGGGGCGACACTGCATAGTTTACTTTTATGTATGGACACTGCATACATTGACGTCAAACAAATACCGATTATTTATGTTTCAGAACTGTAAATGAATCAGATATTGTTAAAAAGATGAAAACTATTTGCCTATTTTTTAAGGCTTGAAATCGAAAAGGGGGCACATATCCCTTCCACGGGGGCTTGTGACTAATCTCGAATCTAAAAAAGTAGCTGTTTGTATTAAAGCGGATCATACCATAAGCTAGGTATGAATAAGTTCCTGTAGTAGTTTCAGGCTAGGAACCAAATATTGAGCAAATATAGCAAATAAAAGACATGTTATTGCCTATTATGAATTATAAATAGAACAAGGCTATATTGATAGTGACCTTGACTCCGGGGCGAATCCATGAAATTGAGAAAAGAGACGACCAAGCGTAAAAATTGGTCAAGTTATTTTAACTGCCTATTTTCTGTTCTACTCTTGAAAAAGAGATATCGAAAGTAGTAAGATTGTTTCACCTATAATAATCAAATTATTAGTCGATTTGTACATTTTGGAGGAATTGACTTATAATTTGATAATTATCATGCCAATGCATTCGAATTTGTATATGAACAATTGAGGAGGATATAAACTAAAATGTGTTTTATCTCATATATTAATTTATCTATTCATTTGACTATTTCTGTTATGTATTTATTCACATACTTATTTGTTTACTTTATCTTTTTTTTGGATCGGGTGCCCCTTTCTTTTTCGCCATAATTGATTTGTACTGTAGGCCTGTTTAGATTTATTTTATGGCAACTATATCTTTTGCTAAATCTACTTTGATCAAAAAATGAACTTTAATTTATGAAAGTGTTAGAAATAAATGTTTATATGAAAGAATAAATTTGTACTATCATTAGATTTTTGTGATCACTAATTTTGTGATATGATTTTTTTTCAAAACATCAAACGGAAAAGCCGACTTGCGATGAAATGTTTTTCATTCATTATCATAAGCAGAATTATTATGCATATACAGTGCGTCCCAGAAAAAACGAAACCGAGATTTGGCGATGATTTATCATAACTTAATCATAAATAAAATAGACAAATGACCTATCAATGTAAAGCTTAGAATCTCCTCTTTTATCTGGTATTACTTAGATTATTCCTCATTCACGCATGAGTGAGTAAAAACAATTCGAAGAGAGGATGCCAAAAACTCACTTGGCGGGGGTATCTGAATTTCAAAAAGAATATCACATGAGTAAAAGGTTCAATATCTGCTCTTTTCTTTGATACCTTAATCACAGAAAATGGTCGAGAATTAAAAAAGTTATGATCCCTCGAAACAATGCTTGTATTTCCCTAATTTCATTAAATAAACTTGTTTTCACCGGTTTCCCACAGAAACTATCGCACGGTAACAAAAGACTTCATGCATGGCTGATCGTCAACAAAACGGAGTGTCGAGTGAGTTTGAACGCTAGCCTGTAAAACCTCTTCATTTTCTGAAATTATTGAAATTCAAGCCTTATTTCAAATAACCAGAACTTTGTTATTTCTTGACCATTTTCTGTAATTGGGGTATGAAATTAAAGAGCAGATATTGAACTTTTTAAAAATGTGGTTTTCTTTTTAAAACACAGATACGGCCCGCCAAGTGACTTTTTGGTATCCCCTTTTCAAATTGTTTTTGCTCACTCATGCGTGAATGAGAAATAATCTAAGTAATACCAGATGAAAGAGGAGATTCTAAGCTTTACATTGATAGGTCATTCGTCTATTTTATTTATGATTAACTTATGATATATCATCGCTAAATCTCGGTTTCGTTTTTTCTGGGACGCACTGTATAGGTGAAAATCATAAATCAATATCTCGAGCATATAAGCATTATTTGTATCCTGAAATGTTTAGCATATTATAGGCCTATAGCTTTACTGAAGAATCTATATAGAATGGAATTTGACCTTGGAGGACGAGGACAGGTAGCTTATTTTACAACATGTCACGGTGAATGATCCATCTCATCTCTCATCATAAATTGACACCGATACATTATATATAGAGGAGGGGTGGATGCAGGATTTCAAAATTTGGGTGGCGGATGGGGCGCAACATATTATCTACATGTACGAGAGAGCAAATTTATTGATCGATGTGATATAGTGTTTTTTATTTTAATTCATTTATTCATTAATTTATTCATCTATTCATTCATTTATTTGTTTATTTATTTATTCATTTATCTATCTATCTATCTATTTATTTACACCAATACACTGATACTCTATGGAGCACGGGGGGTCCATGATTTCAGAATTGGTGTGGGGGTGCTATGCAATGGGGCGCAACATACATACAACGGGAGAGCAAAGTGACCGAGCCTTTACAATGCCCCCCCCCCCCATTGAAATTTAATATTCTGGTGCGCACCGTCAGGTGGAATCTTGTGAAAATATGCATGGGCGGCAAGATACCACCCATTCTTTGTATATACGGGAGCAGAGGAGGGATCGATAAATGATCGTCGATACACCAATCAGTACTGAAAATGAAATTTTCATTCGATCACTTAAGTTTAGAATTCTTCCCTGAACGGAAAACCATTTCTGTCGAATTATACGGCTTACTGTCAACATTTATCCGTGTAACCAACAAATAGAAAGAACAATATTCCGTTATCCTAAACAATCTGGATAAAAAAAATATTCATGAAACCGCATTGTGTGAAAACATCTCGTCTGTCGTTATTCTCTTCAACAGAGTGCTTAAGTTCAAGATTGTAATATCATAATGTTATACACCAAGACTCAAAGCAAGAATGGATTAAAGAGGGGCAAGGTTTATGAGTTGAGGGCCGTGTATCTAGAAATTCTTAAAATGAACTAAATTTCAGTCATGCTAGAAAATTGCAGGTATTGCATTTGATTTGCAAAAGTTCCACAATCATGAAGAAACTTTTCATTTTTAAGTAAAATGTAACTAATTGGGAATGAAATTAGACCAACGTCTGTTTGGAGAGACCTCGGTGATCGCTTGATGAATCATGACATTATTCCTGGCTAAATGAGCGAAAAATACATTTTCACTTATCCATGCACAATCGTGTAGTCATTGAATGAAACGCTAAATGTTGTCCAAATCAAAGTTAATAAAAAAAGAAGAAAGATTCTCACATACACAAATTTTGTTGTAAACGTTGATGCTTGCCCTCACCATGGAGCTTTCTAACTCCATGCCCATTAAAACTCATCCAATTAACATGCCTCTGTCTAGTCTGCAGACACAGACTTTTGTTTTCGCAATTCGCATAGTGCATAATGCAGAGTCTGAAGTATGAGACTAAATTAACTATGAACTGTGGCTGGCTCTACCAAGGTTTGACACAGACAGGGTCTTTGGAGTATAGTCTTCACTCCAGACCCGTTATTGGTCAGAGTGTCAAATAATGAGTCTGTGCTTACAGACTAGCCTGTCTGCTTTCCGCTGCCTACGTGACTCCAACATGTCTGACAAAATAGGAGGAGGATAAAACCATGGAGACCCGTCATCGACCAGGGACCGGGTCTTCTTGGGATCGCATCACCAAGGGCCAATTAACCGGTTTGTCTGTTGTAATCATCGGATGGAGATGGATTGCTTGGCCTTATTCCCAGCCATCAATGACGTAATGCGGCATCTTACATGCTATCAAGATGCTGTTCCATATGGTGTTATGATGTGGTGTTGTGATACATGCCGAGGAGAGAGGTGATGGAAGAGGAGGTTGGATGGATGCGGTTGAGGGTGTTGTGAGGGAGTGTGAAGATGGTTGGAGAATGAGAAAGAAATGTATATAGAAACAGAGAGGGGGAGAGAGGGAGAATATGCAGACAGACAGGGAGGGGAGTGAGAGAAAGAGAGATAGAATAGGATAGGAAGAGAGAGGAGAGATGGTGGGTCGAAAATGGAATTTTGAAAAAAAGGGAATATTATAAATGAGTCTACAGAGACAAGATGGACAGTACGAGGGGTTGGTTGGGTTCAGGGAGAGAGGGGGGGGGGGTATATCTTTTTATTTTATTTTTTTTGGGGGGCTGGGATAATGGGATAGAGATTGTTATATAATGGAAGACGCAGAGTATAATGAAAAAAATGCATCGATCGTTGCAAGTGTATATACGTGAAACACAAAACCAGAAGAAATGCATAATCAAATATTATTATCAACAGACACATTGATCTCTAACCGTTTACACGTTTTTTATATAATGAGGGCTAAAGGACACACAGAGCATAATGCGATATATTCCTAAGGTCTGTAGCTTTATCTTTTCCGGGGGGGGGGGTGGATGTTGATCATGTCCAAAGTAATGCAGTCACATCAAAGTCCGTCATTTATTTTTTTACGGGATGGGGCAGAAAAAGACAGATTAATATGTCATGTATATAGCAAGTTGAGAAAGCAATGCGACCGAGCTCAGTGTATTAGAAGACATACTCTGCGCCTTGAAAATACAGGATTTGGCGAACATGCACGTTGAGAGTACACTTTTGTTAAAAAAAAATGTAAGATGAGGTAAATCTAGGTTTGGAAAAAACTCCTCCACCCCCCTCTTGCGCGCCGACATTTTCGTTATCTGAAGCAGATTTTATCATCCCACAGCATACTGCGAAAATTAAACTCGAATAAAAATTCGACAACCCCGTTAATCCACACATTAAAAGTGCCATATACTTATTTACATTGAACGAATGAACTTTAATAATCTGACATTAACCATACACACGCTCGAGTCATTATCGCCTTGGATCGATAATTTAATTCGTGGGACGTGTTCAGTTTAACATTCTTGACACATAATTCAGGATTATTCTATTGCCTGCATACACGCACAGTCCAGACAGAATAATTATGATATGAAAATAGATTTCACTTTAATGTGAATTCATTGGCAACAGCTAAAAACACCTTTTTTTCTTGCTCCTTTTTATAGTTCCAATAAAAAAAGGAATGGGGGTACCATACACAAGTCCCTCTCTGAGTAATGATGACCTCATACTCTATAAACAAATCAGTAAAAAAGGACTAGTTAATAGGGTCAGCTGGGAGCAACTGTTATTCTAGTCATATTTGACTATTTTCTAGTCATATTTTACTAGAACAGAGCTATTTCTGACTAGAATATAATATGTCAGAAATTCGAATATAAGTGATTGCCATATCAGTTGCACCCAGCTGACTACTAGTCTAGTCAATTTGACTGATTTGTTTTAAGAGTGCACCACCTCTTGTTTAAGGAGCATATAAAGCTATATCAATACAGTATCATCTTGTTTATGACAGTAAAACATCAGTATTCATGAAGCGACATTGTCTGTTCCAATAAGATATAATGCATGGGCAGTAATTTACTTAATAGTTCTTATCTCGTATTGTGTCCGGTTGATCTTTTATAAGCTAACCTTTAAGTAAAATTGAGATTCGTTGACGAAAAAATTGATTTTTCTGTTCAAGTTACCCTGCGTTTGTGTGCCGATGTGAATGTTACATGCATGCACTGAACCCATGGCTTCAATGATTTAAACCACTTAATTGTTTTGATTTACCTTGAATGTTTTTTTTTCTGAATTCAAGATATAAGAAAAATATGGGATACATAAATTTGTCCTATACTAACAATGCAGAGAGCAATAGATGCCGAACCGGTGGAAGGGTGAAGGGGGGGGGGGGCTCAAATTATGACACAAAAATACATTTAACATAATTTTTATTCTTCAACTTGTAATCGATCCTAGGCCTGCCGTGAATACGTAGCCCCATTATTAACAGAGGAAATTTGACAGTCGCGATTAGGCCTGTATTTTGATCTTCATGTGTATCATTATATCATTTATTAATTAGGGCCTATATATTTTCAGGTCCCAACTTTTTCAAGCCTGTTGAATCGATCCCAAGGTGACGGTGCCACCACTGGATGAAGTATAAAGATATTAATTAAAATGAAATCTTTGGGAAAAAACAATCATGTCGTAAAATATGGTTTTATTTACTTTGTTTCTTGTGAATAGGGTTTTCATCGAGTCTCAACCATGAACACAAACGTAACATTGCCTCTGCTCTGACCATGATATATATCCTATGCAAATGGCTGGATGCAAGACCACGGCCTAATTTCATTGGCCCGAGCCCCTAGCAACATGACGAAAATCATATGCAGCGCGCGCAATGTCAAGTTCATTTTCAGGCAATCTATCGCCCCTGCAGTGCCGCCGCTCCGATACAGAACATTCGACGACCAAAGGTTGCTCACCTCTGTTCGCTGCATTGCAGGCGACAAAGATGAAACATTATACCCAGTAGAAAAACAAATTCATACGTGCGCATATCTTTGTTGTCATTTGAAATCATAATTCCAAGATTGCTTTCAATTAAAAAAAATAGAATCAGTATAGCGGTAGCAGCAGCAACTGCAACGACAATACAACTACAAAAGAAAGCACAAACACGAAACATCCAAAATCCCCTATTTTCTAAATTATAGAAAAAATTGTTATGTTTTTAGTATCATACTTTGTATATTAAAGTCCTCTGTACAAATTTCTGTGTGTATGATGGTTAGTTTTACAGAGGTGCGTTTGCCATTGTTGGACAAGATGAAGATTATCGAAGGGTTTTCTTTTCCTTTTCTTCTTTTTTTATTCAATTTTTTAATATGACTGTCTGTGGCGCAGATTTTTTTTCCATTAATATTTCACCAGTAAATCCCTGTTCACGAAATATTGTAACACTCATTATAGTACATTGTTTCAATTGCGGATCCAGGAATTACCATTCGGGGGAGTTTTTTTTTTTTTGGGGGGGGTAATGTAAAAGCCCACCCCATGCACTTACAGCTACATATTGTATTTTCTCGTCATTTATTTTTGGACAAGCAAGACAGAAATGATAAAAAACCGAACAACGACAACAACAAACAAACAAAAACAACATTAATGAAGATCCACTATCAACAATGAACTACCCCATGCAAAGCCATAATGGGCAATTCCACAGGTTGGGACAAATCTGTAACGTGAGTAACCGACACATTCCAAAGATTTGCCAGGAGCATAATAGAATTTCCCAAGTTTTGTTTTTATACAAAGGATAGTCAGACTGTGTACTTTGTTGTGATACGGAGATGTTTAGTTCCTATCAATAATAATGGAGTTACAGCTCCAAGTATGAGTCAAGGTGTCTCCAAATGTAACGTGAGTAACCGTGGAATAGCCCATATGCATATTGGATGCAAAAGGGCAAATAATAAATCAAAATGAAGTGATCGGATGCACAGGACGCCTCTCTTTTCAAAAGTATACAGAACACAATTATCTCTCACATCACGTATAACCCAAACATGGCAAAATATTCACTCTCTGAATTAATTTGGAGAGAAAAAAGTATATTGATTTACCCATTTCAGATTTGATGGAGTTTCAATTCGGTCTATGAATCAAGTTAAAGATGTAATAAGAGAAATGCTTTATGAACCACTAATAGCCTATAGGCCCATACCGGAGTGTTGTCAAAATACCAGTATTACCACAATTTCCAGGGATTCTATATCCGTTATTAGCCACAAAACAGTTGGATATCCGCTAATTAACGAATTTATCTACGGAAACTTGTGGAAGTCCGAAGAACGGTCCCATAAAATAATTGTTAAAGGGAAAAAAGAGAATGGATAACAATAATTAACCTTTAAGATCAGAATCATCAAAATGGGAATTACATTAAAAAGCACTGACTTTGGTATTACTTATAGATCCATGCTTATACTTTGATATCATTCATTTATTGCTCCAAGTTTTATCCATCATCAGAATTCTGTAAGCTGCATGTCCCCGTACGTGCGCCGTACTCACCCCCCCCCCCCCCCGACACCACCTTCCTCCTGAAAACAACAACCTGGTAACGATGATGAGATGAAAATAACCTGGAGACATATAGGCCTATAAACAACTATTGTATTGTTCACATGTTATTCCCTTTAATCGATCAAACGGATTAATAAAAACAACCCTGGATGGGGACGCTTGCTATCATCGCTGAATCACATTTTAAATTGTATAGATGAACTAGACTGCAAACATTTAAATTGTGATGAAATTTGATTTCCATTACGTTTTTTTTAATATTTTTTTTATTGTGCATGATGTATGCAGGAGACCCACACGAAGGTATTCCGCAATGGCAAGGTCACGTAAATTACAGTTGACAGGACGGATTGATAACAATTCAAAATGTCTTCCTCTATCGCTCATCAGCAAAGAGGAATCTATTCCTGTTTTTGTGAAAGACGTGACTTGAATACATATCTTTTCTGAGAGGAGTGATATTATAAAGCTGAGTCTTTTATCACAATGTTTTTTCAAAGCTATATAGCTTCAAAAATAAGAAGAGGAGAAGAAAATGCGCATACGTGCTTTGAATGAGAATAAGCTGTGATCTTTGAAATACATGCTTGGAGGGGGTGGCCGATCTAACAATGCTGAATAAATCAACAAAGATATTAAATCATTTGTTTTGTCTGGTTGTGGAATGCATGTTTTTTTGATAAATTTAAAAATAAAATTGTTTTGTCTGGGTCTCATATTTCGTTTCAATGCAGTAATTCTGTAATGTTTCTTTATAACAGGCGATAAAGACTTCACGAAATTCAAGATAAACCTATAACATTAAAAAGTCAACATTATGTTGGCTAAAATATACATTCTTCTCTTTTGTCTGAATCGCACAATTAGAGATAATACTCAGAAGGGATTTAATGAACAGCTAGCTTTGGCAATGAATGTAATCCTCGGTTTGCGGTTTGTAGTCAGATAGCAAACATTCGTACAAAGTCATGTCATGTTAAAAAGAATTAATTTACATCGATCCAGAGACGAAAAACCTGCGCTTTAATCTCGATAGATGATCTTCCAGCTATTATATTAATCATTCATAAGCAGGTTGCGGTATATCAGAAACACAGTCAGTTATCACCTGCGAATTAAAAAAATTCCATGAGAATACAATAATATCAATTATATTTGTTTTATTAAAAGTTTTTTTTCATGCAGGTGATAGTTTCGTATTATAAACATGGTGCGGGATCTAAGCTTGGCATGGGAAAGGAATTAACTAATTATTCTCTAATATTTCAAAGTCAGCCGACTCTGTAGACCCGGGCGATATACTTCGGTCGCTCTGACCTCCCTTTCACACACTCCATAAATTTTCAGCATCATAGTTGATGTAAATGTATATCGATTGAACACCATCTGAAGTGAATTTGTTTGCAATTACTATACCGACTGGGAACCGATAAAACGTAAAAATTATAGGTCTATTAAGTAAATTTTATTGTAATTTTCTTCTATGGTCACTCCCACTTTCGGACATAGCCCCCTCCCACTCTTTCAAAACCGTTATTCTGCCACTGATAATGCTCAGTTATTGACAAATTTTAATTAGACATGAGTTACAGGATCAAGCAATAACCGAAACGAATTGAGAGGCTCTGGGCAATCCCATTGTCCTCGACGACTGGACAACATCAATTATGGATGCAATTTATCAGAAATCGTTTTGGCATATCAAGCGTGCTATTTGTAATTACAAAATGAGTTGTATACGACGAAGGATGACAAATTTATCATAAGCACCGAATCCTCCGCTCTTCCATGCACTGGCGTATGGATGAGAGGGGGGGGGGGGGTCAATGAAAAAGAAGAAAAGGAAATGAAATGAAATGAAAGGAAAGGGAAAATATGATATTGTTTCCTGAATATGATATCAAAATTTGTCACAAAATTAGATCCTGATTCTGCGATGGTCATTTTATTTTGCTTGCTGGCGAATATTTAGAATTTTCCCAGTTTGCCATACGCATGCAATGTTGTCTCCCCTCATTTTTTTACTCTCTTTGCCACTGCCCCTCTTCATACACAATAAATAACTGTTTAACTCTGAAAATTGTCATCGAAATCGGATGAAAAATATTAAAGTTAAGAATTTTTTTAATTCACTAATTAAACAAAAAATCCAGTAATAATAAATGTTCATCATGAGTGTTATACGTTAGAGAGTGAACATTACACACTCTTTTTTTTCTTTTGCCTTTAATTGGAAATAAAAAATAAAGTTTTGTTCTTCTGCGGAAAATCATAATTTGGAGATGACCCTATATTTCAATTATACAAAAATCGAAATATTGAATGCTTCATTATGAAATACAATATTTTTTCGTGTGTGTGTGTGTGACGTCATCGACTCCCCTAAGAATGTACTAACAGGTACTGGAAAATGTGGCAGGGATGGGGTGATGGGAGGGGGGCACTCATCCTCTCAATGCAGATATGCAAATATTTTCATTTTACATTCTCATATTTCTTTCATAATGAGGTTGTTGTCTGAACAACTCTGTTCTCTCTTCTGCCCACTCACGTCCTCTCTACCTTTCTTGCTTCCCTAATTTTCATTCTCCTCCTGTACAAACGCCCCTCTTTTATCTGGGACAAATTACCCTTCTCTTTTTTACTTCTTACTCCATCAGTCTCCATCCTGTTATCACTATGTTATTACCTGTATAGCCAAGCTCTAAATCGTACACCTTTACTATTGATTGAAATAAGAACAATCCTATTTGCCAATGAGTACTTGCACTTTTTCTCCTCGTGTTAACGTATCTTTTTCATCCTCTATTTCAATAAAATCGTTTCTTTCTCTCTTTCTCCTTGCTAATTTCCTTTCCCGTAGTGAGCCAGAAATGATGGGATGCGACATGGCGTTTGTGAGATAATCTCTTAAAGTCGCGAAGGGGTGAAAACGTATGCATTTCAAAAATTAAAATATATAATTTTGTGATAGAGTTTGATAATCCACCAATGATATTTCACTAATTTCGATTCTGTTTTCTTTGCTTTTCTCTTCTTCTTTCATCTTTTTTTTTTAAATTCTCCATGGGTCGTGAAGCTTTGCGGGTTCTATACACCATGCTTTACTGGTTTGTTTCATATAAATCCATTCTGCAACATAATTATGGTTCTTTCCTTCGATATCCCATCTGTTTGTTACGCCACAAGAGTGAAAGGGATCAATCCTGCATGTAATTTCACAAGTGGATAAAGACTGATAAAGAAAAGGAGAACAGAAAGACGTGCATGGAAGAAGCATGAATGTAGAAAAGAGTTTGCTTTATTATAATAACACTTTCTTATTTTATAGAAAAAAAGAAGTCCCGTTTCAAATACCTTGAGGCCGCCCCTGTAACTATTTTCATCCGAATTTTTCTGCTTTTTTCGTGATCTTTTCAACCGGAATTGCTTAATGTTTCAATAAATTGAACTAGAAACAATCAAAGGAACTGTCGTAAATATCGATGACCAGAAGAGTCAAGAGCATGGATGATTCTTGCAGCTGTGTCTGGTTCACGAGAAGGATCATTCAGTTCAATGTCACGGAAGAGAGAGAGCAAAAAAAAAAAACAAAAAAAAACAAAGAAACACCGATAGAGTCTTGTTTGTTTTTAAAGCGAAGAGTCAGGGTCTTCATATAGTTTGGGGCAAAAAATACCAATTTATCTGTTTGTCATATTTAACGCAGTTCAAACTAAATTAAATTTTATGATGATCAAATTATAACATCGTCATAAATGAAATCAAATTTGAAAACAAAAATCCAACCATATTTGGCAGGTTTATAATGTTCCGGATATCGAGGCAAGCATCGGGTGTAGAATTTTTCGGGTATAGAAATTTACCCGAAAAAGATTCATTTTGCCTAATATAGGACAAACTCTTGCCCAACAAACACGCATGTTCCATTTTTTTTTACCCCATATTGGGTTAAAATTTTCTCAATCTTTTTAGAGGGCAATGGCCAATAAGACACAAAAAGTCACCCTTCTGGTCCCCATTGCTAAATAACTTTGCCATTCATTGCTGGAAAGCATGCTGAAAAGCCAATTAAAATCAATATCATTAATGGCAAAGTTAAAGGTCAAGTACACCCCAGAAAATTGATTTGAATAACTAAAGAAAAATCAAACAAACATAACGCTGAATATGTCATCAAAATCGGATGTAAAATAAAAAAGTTATGGCATTTTGAAGTTTTGCTTATTTTTCACAAAACAGTGATTTGCACAACTTAGTGACATGCAAATGGGTCAGTCGATGATGTCCATCACTCACTGTTTCTTTTGCTTTTTATTGTTTTAATTATACAATATTTCATTTTTTACATATTTGACAAATAATAAGGACCAACTTGACTGGACCATATAGTATTAAACAGTGCTAATTCCACATATTCAGAGAAGAATTAATCGTTGTTTCCCTTTACAATGAGGAGAAAATTTGAACTTTTCATATTTCATATAATAAAATACAAAAGAAATAGTGAGTGGATGACGTCATCAGTCTCCTCATTTTGCATAACGGACAGGATGTGCATGTAACTGTAGGGTGAAATTAAGAGAAAATTAAAAATATCATAACTTTCTTATTAGAAATTTTCAGTATCAACTTTTTGTTGGGGTGGACTTGTCCTCTGACATAAAAGTAACTCTTGTGCAATGGGCCTAAGTCTTCTGAAAAACACAAACTTTTATGTGTTTGGGGGTCGTTGAGCAATCTTCAGAACTACATGTGGTTTAGGTTGTTAAATGTGCTTATAACATGATATACCCTCAATGTCTGACAGATTTTTTTTCTGGGTGTGCTTGATAGGTAATTATTTGACATGAAGTTACTTGAGTTTAAAAAAAATATAAAATTAGACTCAGATTTTCTTTAATCTCGGGAGTGAATGAGTTTTAGATTTATCAACGGTCATGAACTTATTGACTATTTATATCAATCACTCCAAATATTAGAGGTGGCAGATAATTAAGATAACACTTGAAAATACTAAATACTTATGTCTACTTTATGAATCCGCACCAAATGAGAACTATATACAGCCAACATGACACATTGCGAAATCTGCCTCACCCAAATTCTGGGATTGATATATTCTCTTGGGTGAGGTTCAGCTCATAAAATACATTATATTCATTATTTTCCTGGAGAGCTATCGTCCCATGTTGAAACATGAAAGGGGATGGGGGGGGGGGGGTTGAGCGATTCACCACAGGCACCTCTGGTGCGATTTACAACTAACAATGAATTTGAATGTGCAGAAATATAATTTTCCTGAAAATTATGAAGCCCCTTCACTCTCGTCACCCCTCGTATGGAAAAAAATCACAATGACTATATCAGGGAACAAATTTCAGTAAAATTGATGCACCAACACTGTTTATACCAGATGAATACGTTGGAGATTTCCTACTTTTATCAAGAAGGTGTGGGGCCAGTGAGGGGGGGGGGTGATGAGATTAATATATTATGTTGCATCAACGGCCTTCTGTTCGAGGTAGGTGGTATTAAAGGACGGTGTACTACTTATTAACTAGAAAGTTTTGAAAGTACTCCTATCTTTTATCATTCATTCCGATATAGCTGATAGTATTCGTTTTAGTCCAATTCTACAAACACAAATTCCCGGATAGACCCACCCCCCCCAAAAAAAAAGAAACATGCCTATTACTTACGAGGGGTGTATGGATGTGTGTGTAATGTGTTTGGGGCGGGGGGGGGGGGCTTCAAAATCAGAATAGGTGTACAGAATTAGGGTTGTAGGCTCCGTTCTATATCAAGGAACTTCCAAAACATGTGTTGGAAGCTCCTTGGTTCTATTGGACAGAGCGCGATGCATGCAGTCAGCGCACGGGATCAGTCCATTATCTAGAGGTATAATGTGATCTTAATGTGTGCCACATAACAAATCAAATGAACCTGCACTTGACCGAAGTGCATGTTCACGTTTTTGTACATGTGATTGTTCACGTGAGAGGGCTAATATGTCTGAACCACTGAAGCAAGTGCAATAGTCACGTGTCATATCATGCTATGCGTGTATTCGCATGGCATTGGACATGGACATGTTGGATGCCAAGTTTATAGGCCTACAGTACAACGTTTATGGCCCAGCTGATCTGTAAGGAAATCATGAAGGCGAGGGGTGCAAGTAAAAAATGTTGTAAAAGAATCAGTGGCGTAACTACGGGGGCATGGGGGCACGTGCCCCCCCCCCCATCGGCTGACAAAAAAAACGGGGAAAAGGAGAAAAAGAGGGAGAAAGGAAGAGAAACGGAGTGGGAAAGAAGAAATTATTGTTCATTACAATGTTATATTATATTATAATTATGTTATGCTACATAAGAAACACTTTTCTATAACTTTATGAAACATAATTTGCTTAGGGCCTATGTCTTCATTCCTGGTGCTAGCGTTGTCTGTTTAACGAGATATAATCCAGTTGTACTTAAACCTCCCTTTTTCAAGTCAATATACACCAAATATATTTCCTCGCGCTTCGAGTAACTATTGTTTTATGTAGTGACATATGCTTCTTTTTAATGACTACTTGAAGTGATTGCCCCATTTTAAGGTCTCAATATAAAACATTTTGTGCTTACGTTCGCATTAGTGAATTGGTGAGATATGTCTGCTCTCCATGAATTCCTAAAATCAGTCCTAAAATGTCCCCTTTTCTGATCTGAATATCAAAAATTTTCAACTCGCGCTTCGCGCTCGCATCATTTGGTTAGTGAAATACGTATGGTCTTAGTGAATTCCTACAAACAAGCTTTAGAATGCCCCTCTGCAGGTCTGAATTTTCTAAATTTTCAGCTCGCCCTTCGCGCTCGCAATATTTGATTAGATGTAATTCTAAAAATCTAACAATTCTAACTCGCATTAGATGACTATGGTGAGATATGTATACTCTTAATGGATTCCAAAAATATAGTCCTTAAAATTTTCCTGTTTGGGGTCAATGTATACAAAAATTTCAGCTCGCGCTTCGCGCTCGCATTTTTAGCGAGAGAGGTACGTATTATGATTACAAAAAAATGATTTTTTAAGGACATTTTGATATAAAAAATTTCAGCTCGAGCTTCGTGACCGCATTATCTGATCAGTGAGATATATATCCGTTTAATAGCACTGTCCTTAAAATGTCTCTTTTAGGTCAGTAAACCTGGAAACTGAGCGCACTTCGCGCGCTCACTATAAGTGACTCAAAATTTTTGCTGGTGTCCCCCAATGCCACGACCCACCGGTACGCCACTGAAGAAAATACTAATATTTTTTCGACTGTTGATAAGGTATTTACTTTTATGGTCTGTATGGTCATTCTGCTTTACTGGTATTTATCACTGAATAAAAACAACTACAAAAAAAAATACAGAAACAAAAACAAAAAAGAGCGAATAAGAAGGAATCGAAGAGTCCATTCTTGGAAAGTTGCTTGGCATTTTCTTGGAAGACGAAAAAAGATCCATATTATAAACAAATATGGGACTGACATAAAAAGGCTTGTTGAACAACATTCTACTTTTTAAAATTCATGATTTTACATAATATAATAATATTTACAATTTCAAAATGCAAATGGCACATTAAAATAAAAAATGTATAGTCCATTCACAGAAAAAAGAGAATAGTAATAACAATGGAAATAGAAACCATATCTCAAGGAAATTGAAAACTTGCAGATGCTGCAGCCCCCTGCACGGAGTCACTTTCCGCGTCTTAGGACCCTTTAAAGGGGAAGTTCACCCTGATAAAAACTGTGTTGTAAAGATAGCAGAAAAAATAATAAAAATGATTTCGGTGTAGGTGTGAAGAAAATCCATCAAATATTAGAAAAATTTATTAAAATGTTATTTGATTTGTGACGTTATAAAGAGCAACTGCCCCATATGTTATGTAATATAAAATGCATAAATTTCATTTTAGAAACAGATGTGAAATCATTTGCGTATTGATATACTGAAGGTACAATAAAACCATTTTCAATTTTCAAAGAAAATGACATTTCATTATTTTTTTACCATAGGATATAAAGCTGCGCGCATGTGACGTCACAAATCAAATGATAGAAATTATAGTAACTTCATTAATTTCTTGATTGATTTTTCTCAAACCTTCGCCAATATTTTCAATTATTTTTCTGCTTTTTTTTTACAATAAACCTGCCAGGGTTAACCTCCCCTTAAAAACGTCGCAATTCATAAAGCTCTGTGGATCACATCAAGATTCTGTTTTATATGATTAAAAAAGGATTCAATTTGATTTTTTAGAAAGCAAGAATGTTGAATATCTTTTCATGGGAATTTTATCACTGATTTTTCACGGATTTTTTTTGCGAAATCATCTTGAAAACTTCATGTATGTGATTTCATGTTTTATTTCCATGAGGAAGGAAATAAAATTGTCATTAAAAACAAACAATCAATACAGCAAAGATGCAATTCGATTTTTAAATCGCACCCCATTCGTACATCAGACGCTGACAACACCATTACAGATTATTACCCGGGTATAAACGTAATATCACACCGAATGACCACAGTGATCGGTGTTGAATCGATGAGCAGTATTTACTTGTATATTTCGGGTAGTCCGTTTTGTAACCGGAGTCTCAATTTGACCTGATTTATATTATATGCACAGTGATCTATATAGTGACCATTGTCATTGCCATCGGCCGGAGAATATGGAGTTCATTGAGAGGACACCGTTGAGGAGGAGTAAAGCAGATGCGGTCAAATATAGTGATCCACTATCCAGCTATATAGCCAGTCATAAGGGTGTATAGCTCATATATTACATTAGCTCATATTCGCTGGCGTATATAGGTTTGGATCGTAGGGCACTTTACCCCTAAAAGTTGCACGACCAAGAAAAACAAAATGAAAAAGGAGAAAAGGAAAGGAAAGAAAAGAAAGCGGTTGAAAATGTTGTTATTTGGTTTGAATCATAGAATTATTTCCATTTGAAAATGGTCAAAGTTTTCGCTCGCTTTGAACTTAAGAAATTTTCACACACAAACTAAGCTGTGTCATCTCTTTTTTTTGCTCATTACTTACTGTTCATCATTAATCAAAAGTCAATTAGTCTATTTACACAGCATCGTGCTATTTATGGCACACCCAGGTCGGTCTATTATCAGTGTGATCTAACTTCTGTTTCGCTCAACACTATTGGCAGATAGCTCTATTTCATTATTGTCGATCAAAATGATGTAATAATCTTTAAAATATCACTTAAATTTATCATTTGCCAGCCCGTGCCCCCCCCCCTTTGAGAGACACAATTGAAATGAATATGTGCTCCGGCCCCTCCCTTTGAAAAAAGGAAGACCTTTTTCTTTATTTTTTTTTGCTTGTCAAAATTTTTTCGTGGACAAAAGTCCTTCATTTTCGGTTAAAAACATTTAATTTTTCTTAATTATCATTTTTTGCTTGTCAATTTTTTTCCCCGGAAAATTTCCCCCCCTTGGAAATTCCTGCATCTGCCCCTTGCTGTAATATTATAATTGTGGCAAAAATATACCCAAACTGGGAAATTGAGAAAATAGATGGACCAATAATTAATGGCGATTATAATTACGAACTGGTTGAAGAAAAAGTCGGTTCTTGATCTCTCTTGTGATAGTACAAGTGGTAACCTGTGTTATAGCTCACAATTCAATCAGCCGAGGATGATAATCCAATTGATCATAATTATATACACTGTAGAAAAATATCGGGTAAAATTTTTACCAACACGAGGGTAATTATGTGTCCAACCAATATGGGGCAGTATTTTACGCTATGCACGCGGGAAGCATATTGTCCAGAAAGGTTAAAAAAAATAAGCAGTAATTACTTTAGAATAGGCAAAACTTTCATCAAACTGGATAAATAAAAATGCCAAAAGAAATGCCCAATGTTGGAGCACTTTTACCAAATATTTTTTAGAGTGTACAATTACTGATTTATACGATTAATTGAAAATTAAGACCAGCATTATCAATCGCCGGCACAATGCGTTTGGGACGCACAACCAAGATGTGAAAGGGTGCTTGCCAGGGAGAGGGTACACACTTAAAAAGTTGGGAAACATACCGTCCACTGTGTTGGGTAATGCATGTCGGTTAAAAATATATTCTGGGTAATTATTATCCAATTTAGCAAATTTATTACCAAACGATTAGTTTTATTACCCAATTTGGGCAGATTTTAATTATAGTTGTGTGGACAAACTTTCTCCATGCAGGGTTGATTAAAAGTTGGGCATTTTTTTGCTAATTTAAGAGTGTATAGCGACCGAGCAAGAGTGCTTTTGAACTTTTGCATATTTAATTCACGATTGGTTATAAAAATAAAACATTAATGTGAAAAAGAAAATCGTTGAAATAATTTCACCAGCAAGAAAAATTAGGCATTAACGTGTGTGAGTGGCGTAGCGATCGAGCGAGAAAATGTGTTTCCGCCAGTGAAATTGAGCATTTTGAACATATTAAATGGTACTTTATAATGTGAGTGAGTATTGCGCCTCCCCAAAGTTGATATTTTTCACCTGTGAATTAATACCACTTCATAGCCTAGACATATCACGTGCATTCACAGGAACCCCCCCCCCCCTCTCTCTCTCCCCCTCTGAATCGTTCAACGATGATAGGTCAACAGGCACGCTGGTTACACCAACGATTGCACCGTTACCCATGCATGCATGGCACTAAACATGTCTACTTCAAAACCAGATGTGATATCTCCTTGATACGGTCCTGGCCCGTCCTGTTCATGTATCTATCATGTGCTCATATAGTTAATATGCATTCCTCTCAGATTGGTTTCACCATTTATCATGCTTCCTGGTCATGTATACTGATAGTCAATTCGGTGTGATTAGATACGGAGGGACATAAAAAGTACAGACCACTTACAGGGCCCTGGGAATGATTTTTAAATAGTGGGTGATGGGGACTTTTTAAGGGGGGGGGGTTGTCGTCAGAAAAAAAGCTAATGCTTCCAAATCTTTGTCATTAGGGAGAATTAACCTTTTTTTTTCTTTTGCTTGTCAACATCATTTCCAGGGGGTGCTGTAAATCAAATTCGCAGCACCACCTGAAAAATTTTGGGGGTGCTTCAGCACCCTCTGCAACCCCGCTTCCCATGGATAAGACCCCTCGGTACAAAAAGAATGCGAAAAAAAAGGATGAGAGTTGACATAGAAACGGGCGCGCGGGAATTTTTTTTTCAGAAAATAAAATCGATGCATTTTTAAGCACTATGTCAGGTGTAACTGCCTTCTGAAAGCAACTGAAAGCAATAACAGTTACTCCACAAAGTGTTAAGAATGACACCAGTCGGTTTTAATTTATGGAAGGGCAACTCCCTCACATCAGGTATTATGAATGTACTGATTGTCACATACAGTTACCCCCTCCCATTAAATGCACCTTTCCAATGCCCCTTTATCAGGTGTAAAACCAAAGGGTTATAACGTCCGGTACTTCATCCCAATATCATCACTAACCAAGGGCACCACTTTCAGAGGATGCAAAAGGGCAAGAGAGAGTAAAGGGGGGCGGGGTCGACATAAATGGAAATGGGGGAACCTTAAAAATTGTAATCTCATGAACATCAAAGTTGCACTGGTGTGTAAAAAAAATAAGAGTAAAGATCATGGTGTCATTTCTATACGCTTACCCCCTCGGGGTCAAATACTAATTCAACACTTGCACGGGGAGCTGTCTTCGCAATTACACCCCCTCCCTCATACCTCTCACTCGCAGTCGTGCCTCGCGCCCAGGGATCAGTTCCCTTTTCGGATACTTCCCCCCCCCCGCTCACCTCCCCTCCCCCTTCTAGTGACCGAGTTCTCGATTACTTACTGCCACGTATGAAACATATTTGAACTTCTGATATTGACATTAATCTATTTTTTTTCTCGGAGTTGTGACGTTGGACCCAGACTCAGACGTTGATTTAATTGATCGGAGGGAATAATTCAAGAAGATTCGCAAACATTCTAAAACAGTTCAGTGCAGGCTGTGTCATGTACACATTGTAAGCTGAGATGCATGCTCATAAGAGCAAGACAGATGTCAGTGATGAACGGGTTTAAGATCCTACGGGGTGGTATATAGGCACCTCGAATATTGAAAAATATATAAATAAACAAATTCTTAAAAAGAATATTTCTTTTTTAAAGCTGGAAAAAGATTAACCACACTCCTTCAAAATGCCAATTGTCACCATCATTCACCATGTTTACCATCAATAAAGAGCAGAGATAGTTATCAGCATGGAGGTATATCATTAAAAAAATCATCCCAAAGAGTAAACATTAAAATCATTGACACTGCAAAAGTAGGGTTTGATCATGATGACACCTTATTGGTTTGGTGGTCATGAAGGTGACTTAAAGCTGACATGTTTTTTTTTTCAATTTAATTGAATAAGTATAGATCTACAAGACCTTGACCTCATTTGTTTATGCTCTCCTTTCCACTTTCTTCCATTTATATCCCTTTCTTCTTCTTTTTTCTCATCTTTCTTCTCTATTCCCACAACTTGAAAAACATACGAGGGGAGGTCGCCCCCTTGCGCCCATGGAGCGTCGCCCCTGGCAGTCACCTCTATACACCGGATAGTGTATTAGTAGTTCTAAAACCATAGTTTTTCCAGTAAAGGACGTCCATCGAAGTGGGAAATACACAGAACTTGTTTGCTTTGAGTGTAACAGATGTTCTACTTTGTAAAGCGAGGATGTATGGTGGCCCTGAAGGGACATCGCATATAGACCAAATCGCGAATATTCACGACGAAATTCACGACGTCGCCGATTTCGTCGTGAATATTCGCGATTTGGTCTACATGCGATGTCCCTTCAGGGCCATCATAAGGATGTGCGTCGATATTCCAAACTCGCCTTTTTTTTTCTCTAAAAAAATTCAAGCAGCATGCAGGCGATGCAGCGCATCGAAATCTATATTGCTTCAGGCTTTGAGGCTTCTACAGGGGGCTCAACATTAGATGTGCCTCGCACGTAGGCAGGAAGGTTGAGTTCTACATGCTAATGAAGGTAAACTGTTTACCATCAAGTTGGATTTGGTGTCTGCACCGAATGGGTTGTCGAAGAGGCATTGATTCCCCATTATATGTATAACACTTCCTAGTACCCCCACCGAACTGTCCACCCCCCTTTCACTGACAACCCCCCCCCCCCCCATCGGGGTTGAACCCAATTAAATTCTAATCGAGACTAAACTGACAGAAAATGGTAATTAATTGAATTTTCATTGGATTTTCTTGTGTGTGAAAAAAAACCTTAATTTGAAAACTGTATGCATGCAGAAAAAGTAGACGGTTGTCAACAATTGTGACTGATTAGTTAGAACTATATTAAATAATGTAACATAATTTTATTAAAAATGTTACAGAAAACTGTTGTATGAGAAAAGAAAATTGAGTCAGCCGCATTCTAACAGTGATTCTACCATTACAATGGTGATACAAATTCAAGATGAGAAAAAATATATGGAAACAAAAGTTAAGCTTTAATTCAAGTCTCTGGGTCTTAGAACAAAATAATAATACAATGCGTTAAAAAAAATTAATATTGCAATATCTTAAAACTATATTTCGGATTTTAGGATTTATTCAAATTATTATTTCACAGCCATACAATGTTCATTTCATCTGATGTGTAGATGACATTGGGATCCGATTGGGATATCTATGTATATTTGGTGTCTGATTAAAATGTGTAAATTTTCAACATTTCACGATGATTCGATCTCTTGATTTTGCCATGGTGATATTCACCACTGTCATGACTGCAAAAGATGAGAGCTCCCCAGCTTGACTTGCTTGCTGACACATTAATAGGATAATGAATATTGGGGATTAGGAGCATTTCTTGTTTGCGAATGTTCGGTGTGTCGGGACGGATATTGAGTTTGTCAGTAAACATCTGGGGGCACAGGTGACTTCAAAGAAAGGGTTAGGGAAAGATGAAAGTGCTGAATAGGGGTGAAAGTGCCCCCATGGAAGGATCGAGAATTCAATCCATGATCGAGATAATGTGCCCCTTCAATATTCTATGGAGGTGCGCCTTCAGATATAAACTTGAATACGTATCACATAATGGTTTTGTATATAGAATACAACATAGAATATATATATTTCCATCCATTAATAGATCGAAATAAAAAAAAATGATTATAGTTGGAACAGAGGTATGTGTTAAAGATACTGTAATTCTAATTATGGTAATTGACATTGTGCCCCTACTTAGAAATAGGAAAAGCACCCTCAATTTATATTGAAGTGAGAATCACTTTTTTTTTTGCATTTTAACGCAATAATTATCATTGTCTGTTTTTAGCAGTCAGATTAGAAAATAAAATATGGACCCCAGTTTTACTGAGATCTTGGATCCGCCCCTGTCCCCAGCTGGAGGGGTGTTCTGAAAGTGATGAGGGGGTGGCTACATGGGAGCTATAGATGGAGGGGAGGGGGTTAAAGAAGAGAATTACCATGATCTTCTGATGATTTCACGCCATCATCATGCTTGATTCATCATCTCCTGCTCGTTGAACAATTCCCTTCGGTATTATCAGTAGGGGGTGAGTAGGGCTGTTTTTCCTCCCCCTGTTCGCCTGCTCGATACCGTATCATCTAACACGATGACACATTATTGGATGATAGCACCTGGACTGGGTAGGAGAAGCCTGGGAAAAGAGTTACATGACATTGTGGGAGAGGGGGGGGGGTGACGTATCAGTATTCAGAATTTGAACTGAAACGGAAAAATTGAAACAATTTGAAAGTTAAAGAAATATCAATGATTCAAAATCCCAATATTTCTAGTTGTATTATTACCAACGACACTGGAGTTGAAAGTTCAAGGGGCAGGATCGCTATGGGACATTAAGGTCAGTAAGACCGATTATTTTGTGCCCCAAAGTTCTACAAGTTAGACTATTAGAGTGTGCCAATTTTCTTACCTCGGTATAATTATGTTTAGGTGTAACGTGCAGGATGCTTTAACATTGCAGGTGACATCGGAGTCGGAATAAGGACTTCATGAATGCAGAAGGGGGGGGGGGTCTATTAAGGGCCAAGAAAAAAAAATCACTCGACAGCCCCCCAAACGGTATTGTTGCTAAGTGGCGAGCTATAGGGTTCAGTGCATTTTTATTAGATGGGGAGAGGGGTAATGCTGCGGAATGGTGCCGTATATATAGTAAACAAAATTATGCATAATTTTCTTTTTATTTTACTACTTGGTTGGACAGATGGGGATTCGGGGGAGGGGGTGTCTCTTGTTCCCTCTAATTTTCTCCAGTATCATAAAAATGAAAATGATTCCGAGTTTGATGACGTATATTATAGGTGTACATTTGACGAAGGTAAATACCATCTCCATGGCAACGCAAGTACCAGGTGCAATTGTTTTATATCTCTAATTAATGACAAACATGAGAATAGCGTATAGGTGTACTCCTTTTAATTCATGTTTATCTACCACGATCTTCTCCTATTTTCATCGTTAAGTCTATACATGTATTGTACTCGAGCTAGGGCCTATCGAAAGGAGTAACAAATATTCTTAAAAAGTAAGGAGAAAAAAGACCGGAAGGTGTTTTTTTCAAAGGGGAAGAAAAAAAAGTCGTCAGCGTTCTCCCAAAATACAATTTTTTTAGTAGAAAAGAGACAATAAAGATAAAAAAAGAGGCATAAGAAAGGGGAGGAGATAAAAAAATGCGAGACAATTTTCATTATAGTCGGTTCCTTGATCCGCTGCTGAAATATTATATCCAGCTTCTTTTCAAGTTTGTTGTAAATAAATATCCTTTCCGAAGTGCTTACCAGTGCCCAGAGTGACATTGATAGCTAATAGGAAGATACCAATAGAATTGACAGGGTAGTCAATAAACCGTCACATTGTACTAAAATTATGATTTTTATAAACTTCCTCTTTCATTTTTTTTCTTAGGAAAATAGGTCACCATGCGATAAAATCGCCCATACATGCCATAGTACACCAATTGCTTTGTGACTTCGATTGTGGTCTACGTGGACCATCAGGCGTATAATCATCCACACATTATCATTTTTTTTCTGAAGAGGAAAGACATATTAATGTCATTTGTTCAGAGTGTAACATTTAAGGAAAATCCGGAAAGATGATATAGCTCCTTTTCCTTGTTTTGTAATGTTGTATCTGTAATTATTTCCGAACTGTTGATTTATATTATTCAATCAAAATTGAAAGACAAAAAAGACAGTCAGTATAACTAATCGGAAATACCAAATTATAGAAAATGTTAATCAAATTGGTTTGGTGCTCCCTTTTCAAGCAAACTGGGCTAATTGGCAATGGGTATAACTATTGATGCTTACATCATGATTCATAATTATGTTTTTGGTAAATGGATTTAGAATACTTGAATTGAATGAGATTTTTTTTCTTAAAAATGGAAATTAATCAATATTCAAGAAAATTAGTACACAGAATTTGGTATTAACAAAAGGCAGCTATATAAATCTACTCTACACATTAGATAATGTGCACTGTTTCAACATCTTCAGTAGATGAGAGTATGATTTTTAATGGGGTTGCACTGTTTTATAACCTTGACCTGCCATTCGCTGGCTCTGTCAACATTTGATATGGATCTAGTTTCATCGTGACATTTCATCTCCGGCGGTCAGTGCCATAGAGGTATAGTGCACAGTGCGCATTACCCATAATTCCATTCGCATCATACATCGTCCTTTACCTTCCCCGCTCGATGTCGTGAGGAGAAGGACTGCATCAAAAATGTTCTGATGGGTTTTCCATTCCCTGTCTATTAGTCAGACCGAGCCGATCAACTCTGGAAATTGGTGGCGAAGAGAGTGTATTCTTCTTATGAAGGGGGGGGGGGGAGGGGGTGGTGTCTTAAGGTAATATTAAAGGGATGGTCCAGGCTGGATATTATAATTTTATGTCAAAAAATAGAGTAAAATTCACAAAGCAAAATACTGAAAATTTGATCAAAATTGGATTTCAAATAACGAAGTTATTGAATGTTAAAGATTATTCCTGTGAAACAGTTCTAGGCATGGCTTTATGAATATTCATTAGATGTGGTGATGATGTCATATCCCCACTTATTCTTTTGTATTTTATTATATGAAATTAGGTTTATTCAACATTTTTTTTTCTACCAAGAACTAAAACGATTGGATTGACAACTGATAAAATGCATTAGTGATTTATTGCCGCAACTTATTTCATCATAATGGAGACACATCATTTACACAAGTATGAAAAAATGAAACATTTATGATTTCATGTAATAACTTAAGAAAAAGGAAAGTGGGGAAGTGACATCACCAGCCCACCTAATGAACATTCATGACGATGTGCATATAACTGTTTTCACAAAATATAGCTAAATTTTAAAATTCAATAACTTCGTTATTTTTTTTTCCGATTTTGATTTTCATCATTTTGCTTTGTGAATTTTCCTCTATTTATTTAGATATAAATATTTTCAGCCCGGACCATCCTTTTAACTTTACTTCTCCATGGTAATTTTGCAGCGAGGGACGTATAGAGGGCTGTAGCTTTAACGTACCAAAGGAGTGCACATCAGCGTGCTCCTTTACAGCTCTGCAAGTTGACCTACATAATTATTTGGAAGGAATGGCGTATGCAGTCATGAGCCAGTTTTGGGGGGCTATCTAGTGGTCAAGGGGAAATATTTCCCTTAGTTTGCTATACTCTTAATGTGTGAAAACGAAAAAGGGAAGACCCCCCTCCCCCCTCAAAAAAAACACAAACAAACAAAAAACACTTTAATATCATGAACTAAAAAGTAACATAGGATAAATGGTGTATGGTGTGTGTTTTTTTGGTTCTGGACGGTCTGGACGCCCCCCCCCCCGATACTCCACTGACAGCTGAACCGCTGAATGTCAGAAGTCGCGACCGTGTCTTTGACCATTGAGCATCATGTCCGGTTGAAGTACATATATTCGTATAGCGAGTGGGTAGGAAATTCTGGATAGGACAGTATTTCCACTGATGCCTATATTGATGTAATGAGAGAAAAATGCAACCATGGAAACGCACAGGTCAGACGGAAATTGGCGCAGTGGAACAAACAGACAGCAAGGAGAAGAAGAAACAAACGAGCATCATTTCATGAAACTGTCTTTCTCTCAAAGTCATGAAAGTGCAGTTGTCTTCAGCTTCGATGAAACAAGGAGCTCTACTTACAACTCCCAGATTTATCGTTCCCCGTAGGCCTAATTGAATTAATGTCATATTGAGCGGAGAGCGGATCCGGGATTTCATAAAAACTGGGGCACGAAATATATCGGAAAATTTTTATAATTGTACGAAATACTCGAGAGGTGATAGAATTAACGAATGAAAACATATTGTTTGGATTTTGTGGTACAAATAATAATGCTCTTAACTGTATTGAAGTCAGTTTGTCTATATTATGTCCATGTTTTAGAAATTATGTATGTTTATTTGCTGTTTGTTTGAAAGAAAAATAAATCTTTATACAGTGTTATTGTGCTTTTTAAACTAAAGAACCCTATGGAAGGGGGAAAAATAATTTTACAAAATTTACCTTTTATCTATTTAATCTATTAAATTTTATTTATTTAGCTGTTCATCTCATTTTTCCCTTTTCTTCCTTCCTTCTTTCTTTCTTTCTTTCTTTCTCAATCATATCTTAAACCTTTCAACACTAGCAGATATGGGGGGGGCACACCCGGCTGCCCCCCCCTTGAGAGTCATAATCAGAATTCGTAATTATAGGTACCGGTATGTAATTTTTACCCAAGTGTGCCCCCCCCCCCTTCCCTTGAAAGCAAGATCTTTTTTTTTTCTTTTTTTTTTGCTTGTAAATTTTTTTTTGCCGACGAAATGACCTTAAATTTTGGGTCCTTTTTTTGCTTGCTTGTCAAATTTTCATCGAGAAAATGTGTCCCCCCCCCCATTTTGGGGAAAATCCAGGATCCACCCCTGCCTTTCATTTAGCGCTTATTTGAAAGGGGTCATATGATAACCACGGGTTACACTAACGATACTAAAATGTGAAAATTGTATAACATTGTCTAATAACTCTTCATTTTTAATCGAAGACAAAATAAAATTTATTATTTTCCCCTTGAATTTGTTCTCTTCCCTTCCCGGCAAATTTACGTCAGGTTACTAACTTTATTTTCCCATCATGTTCAAGAGGGGTCCAAACAGGATGTTTTGACAGGAAAGGGTGTTAAACAAGTGTTCCATAAAATGTCGAATTCTCTTTAATTCGTTCCTTTTAATCAAAGCTAGATAAAAGTAGCATTTGAATGCCAATCCAGTTAGCACTTGACAACGTTTCATCAACATGTTCTAATGCAGGGACTCCTTATTTAATTAACTGACTTGACAACCTCGTGTCTTAATTAATTTCCGATGATTAATCGTCACCTAACATCTAGGCTACAGTCTCCTCTGGATTCCACCCCCCCCCCCCAATCGGACGAAAGAAAAAAAAAAGAGTAAAGAGGAGTTATATGTGGGAATGGCCGCCCGTGTGTTTATACAGTGCGTATCAAAAAAAAGTTTATACACTTTGAGAAAGCCCTGGGAATTAAAAAAATATACAACATGTGGGTAATTTTTTCACATATATTCTTGGGTTTGGGTCTCATCTATCCAATGGAAGTAAAACTTTTGAGAGAATGTTACACTTGAGTGAGCACTGTCCATTTTAAGCTCGCAGAAATTTTTGCGCAGAAATGCTCGTTTGTACGCTGTGTCAAGGGGAAAGGGCGAAATCAAACTTACCCTGCGAAGCATTTCTCATACATTTCCCTTGCACTTTTAGTCAACTGAAATAAAACGGATACAATCAAGCATTTTCTAACAATTTTGCCACCCAAATTGAAATGTCTACACTAAGTAAACTCAACCTTTACTCTTTTTGTACCAGCTGGATCTGAGGACATAACTGAATCTGAACAAAAGTTTATATCAGACATCTCTCATTTTTGCAATAAGTTTTTATCATTTAGAGTGGGTTTACATTATTTTCATTTTTCATTTAATACTTGTTTCTCCACACTTTTCCCAGGCTTGAAAATGATTAACAAAATGAAAATCAAGCCTAAGCCGTTTCATGTAAGTCACAGCTCAGTGTAGAGCAAATATCGTCACAATGGCATCTGTACGTGGGGAGTGGGGTGGGGCGCATTGCACTCTTCAAAGTGTTTTGGGCAAGGAAACAAGTTAAAGAGGTAAAAGATATCTTCAAATCAATTTTACTAGCTAAATTCGACGTGTTCTTCTTGATTAAGGTCTAATTTTATTCGCATAACTATTTCAAAGGTCTGCGCAAATCATTTTTCACTAACTTTTCAAAAGTAAGTGGTGCTCACTCAAGCGGAAATATTTTTCGACAGTTATATCGTCATTTGCCTACATTGATCTGTACCAAAAATGTGGAAAAATCTTCAGGATATTACAAAATAATGTATGACTTTACAGTTATAAAATCTAAAAAGTTAAGTTTCAAGTTAATTTTATTGATTCCATATCCAAAAATAAAGGGTTCTATACAAAGAAAATCAACAATTGAAAAAAGAGAAAAACTTGAAAAGCTCAAGAATAACAAATCAGAGGAATCATTCTTTTACATGATAAGCGTTTAAGTGTATATTATTTCTACCACTTGTGATGGCGGTGAATAAGCATGATAAGAGGGAGAGATCAGGAAAGAGACGCGGAAAAGAAAAGATAATATGAGATGAAAAAATAAGAGAAGAGATAGAGTGTGTGTGTGAGAGAGAGAGGGCAAGTAGAAGAAGAAGAATGAAGGAGAAGAACTTCATCGAACAAAGACAATGAAGAGAAAATGAAAATGCTCACTCACGGTCATCCACATTCGACCCCCTCTCCTGATCTAAATACAAGGTTATTTAATTAGAAAGGAAAAAAGGTTCTACATATTTATACTGTATATAATTCTAAAAATGACAGTCGTAAAATCCAAGTATTTGTTCCACAATAATAATTATGTTCCAATTAATTCTTATTAGGAACTACATTTCCAAACTATTGATTTATGTAACACTGGTTGCCCAGTTCTAGTATCCATCCTTTAAAATCACTTTAAAAAATATTTGCTTTCCAGATTATGTAACTTCTCAAAATAATACAACCACCCCCTCCCAAGAAAAATTACACTCTGCTTCAATGATTAGTTCAGTTAGCACTTGACGAACTTGGCTCAACGCAATCTTGTATTAGGGCTTGGACCGCTCTGAGGTCCATTTTTCAGGGGAAAATAATTGAACTTGACAAGTAAGAATCTTTTCAGGGGATGGGGTGGGTGTTGCTGTTCCCTACTTTTTGGTCTATAAAAACACTGATATTGTTTCCAACGTCATTAATTTGGTTGAATTTCCTTTAATGCCGAACCAACATGACCTATTACTCGCTGAAGAAGGGCTAAACCGATCTTTTTGCTTCAATCTACAATCACGTTAGAAGAGGAAGTAATTTCCACCATGATTTTAGGTAACAATTGTTATGCAATATTTCAATTGGGACAATGTCTTTCCGTGAAAAGCAGCAACAACAGACACTGCGGAATGTCTGAATGAACTAAGGGCATGCACAGCTGATTCGGAAAATCGATCGACGGACACATCAACCTATATAATACAGTTATACAGTTGATTTTTTCCAGTGATAAAAAGCTTGATAGCATACACACTGAGATACAGATGGGGGCTTTTCACTACCAATGAAAAAAAAAGGAAAGAAAAGGAAAGAGAAAAGGGTGAAATTATGATATCATTTTTAATCTATCACAAAACTGGATTTTGAATAAGAATGTCAATTTTTTTTGCTCGCTCGCTTCTTTATATTAATTTTACGCGATACGCTACAGTGGCGTAACTACGGGGGGGCATGGGGGGGCACGTGCCCCCCCATCGGCTGGCCAAAAAAAAAAAAAACGGGGAAAAGGAGAAAAAGAGGGGGAAAAAAGAAACGTAGTGGGGGAAAGAAGAAATTGTTGTTGATCGTATTGTTATATTATATCATGTTATATAAGCATTTTTTCACAACTTTATGAAACATTATTTGCTTAATTGTGTCTTCATTGTTCCTGGCGCTCGCATAGACTTTTTAACGAGATACCTGCTGTACTAAAGCCTCCAGTTTTCAAATCAATATACAACAAAATAATATATTTCCTCGCAATTAGAGTTATTATTGTTATAAGTAGTGATATATTCTTCTTTTTCATGACAACTGAAAGTTATTGCCCTATTTTAAGGTCTTAATATAAAACATTTCCTGTCCGTGCTAACGTTCGCATAAGTGGATTGGTGAGATTTCTGCTCTTCATAAACTCCTAAAATCAGTCCTTAAAATGTCAATTTTTCTGATCTGAATACAAAAAAAATTTAGCTCGCGCTTCCCGCTCGCATCATTTGGTTAGTGAAATACATGGGGTCTTAGTGAATTCCTACAAACAAGCCTTGGAATGCCCCTCTTCATGTCTGAATTTCCTATATTTTCAGCTCGCGCTCGCAGTATTTCATTAGTGAGATGCATATAATATCATTATAACAATGACTTCAAAAAGTGCTCCATGTGTTTAAATGTAATTCTAACAAAATCAGCAAGCGCTTGGCACTCGCATTAGATGACTATGGTGAGATATGTATACTCTGACTTAATGGATTCGTAACTATAGTCCTTAAAATATCCATGTTTGTGGTCAATATATACAAAAAATTTCAGCTCGCGCTTCGCGCTCGCATCATTTGGTTAGTCAAATACGTAGGGTCTTAGAGTATTCCTACAAACAACCCTTAGAATGCCCTTCTTCAGGTCTATATTTTCTAAATTTTCAGCTCGCGGTTTTGCGCTTGCAGTATTTGATTAGTAAGATGCGTATGATTAGCATGATTACATGACTATAAAAGGTGCTTCATGACTGTGTTTAGATGTAATTCTAACAAAATCAGCAAAGGGTGGCAATAGTATTAGATGACTATGGTGAGATATTTATACTCTTAATGGATTCTAAAATATAATCCTTAAAATTTCCTTGTTTAGGGTCAGTATATACAAAAATTTTAGCTCGCGCTTCGCGCTCGCATTGTTTGTTTAGTGAGAGAGTACAGTATGATTACAAAACAATTTGCTTATAATGCAATTTTTAGTCCTTAATATAAAAAAATTCAGCTCGCGCTTCGCATGTCCTTAAAATATCTCTATTAGGTCAGTTCACCTCACAACTGACCGCGCTTCGCGCGCTCCCTAAGTGACCCAAATTTTTTGCTGGTGCCCCCCCAATGCCGTGACCCACGGTACGCCACTGATACGCTATATAGCCCCTCAATTTTTTTGGCTCATTACGCCACTGAGCATACATGTACATATAGCGAAATTAGCCCCCCAAAAAAAATTAGGGGTCAGATATGGCAGATGGAGCGAAAGTTCTATCAAGTAGAGAGCAAGCATTTTTTTATTACCTCTTTCATCGACAAAAACAATTTAAAAAAATAGATTGACATAATATTCACAAAAATCCTTGATGTGTCACTCTCTCACTTTGCTTTTGTTTCTTTTTCTTTTTTTTGGTGGTCTTTGAACTTTTTTTTATAAAGAGGAGGCTATGACCCCATCTGTATGACAGTACCTGAGCCCAATTTCTTCCTCAAAATATAATTTTCCATTAATATTTTCCATTGGCTATAATTTCAAAGTACCCAGACTAAAACAGAATCGATTGCTGATAAATGCCAATTTATTTCGCTCGCTTCGCTAGCTTGCACATCATTGGAAATGGTGCAAGTATGCAATCCTTTAAAAACTCAGCAACTTAAAAAAAAAAAATTCCCATTACATCACCGTCTATCACTGAATGTAACATCCAGGGTAGTATTTATATGGTCTGCCGCCGAAGGTCGAGCCTACAGGCTAATGTATTGATTTTGACCATGGCGTACGTGGGGAAATACAGTTTTGCTAGGCTCCAACCCCACCCCTCCCTGGAAGCATGCAATCATGCAGTGTTTGTTCATTTTCACAAGAAAACGTGGTTCTATTTCGTTTAAAAGTCAGCAACCAGTCCATTCTCGTTAATTGTCACGCTTGTTAATCGCATCCCACTTTATGTAAAAATATTACTAGGCCAATTTTATGCAGTGAGGAGGGTGGATGATTATGAATGATATGCATTTGCGCTTGACTGACAAATTCATGTTTACTTCTTTATTTTTGTAATTATTCATTCATTTTTTATTGTAATTATTTATTTATCTATTTATCTACATTTATTTATTATCTATTTATTTATGCATTTACTTATTTATTTATTCATTAATTCATTTATCTATTTTCGTTTATATTTATCTATTCATTTATTTATATATTTATCTATTTATTTATCTAGTTTCATTTATTTATTTCATACATTTATATATTTCATTTATTTATCTATTCATCTTATTTATTTGTTTATTTATTTATTTATTTATTCATTATTTATTATTCACTTACTGATTTCTTCTAATCTGTCAATTTGTTTATTGATCAATCAATTTATTATTTTTTTTTATCTATGAATATTCCTTTTATTCACATTGTGGTGGATGTATTCCTGCTCCCTGAGTCCGTGCATCTTGCCTATATACCTTTGAGGAAATGAGTCCACTTCTATGTTTTCGACACCCTATTGTTTTAAACAGGGGAGTGTCGTCAAAATAAATATCTCCTAAATATACCCATCTCCCTCAGTCGAAGAAAATAATGGGGAATGTGGATTTCCGTACCGAGAAACGGGGGGGGGGGGGGGAGTGTATAACACTCCTCGATTCATGGCCTCTATATATTGCCCTACAGATTCTTGGGTTCTCCATGAAAGATTGATGCTGGTATGTTAGTAATATCATCTTTAGAACAGTCCCAATCATAATTGAAAGCCTCACGACAGTGACGCCATCGATTTTGTACCATCTTCAGCGTACTACATTAATACGTGTATTTTTTTTATCAGTCTGTATAGTCATGAGCATTGTGTTGCTGAACCTTATCTAAGTTTGATATATAACATCATAACATGCATTAATTGGTTGGAAAAAAAACAGAAAAAAACCCGGCATGGAATAGTTGAACGCGCGCAGTGAAAGCATCTAAATCAGAACCTTGCATAACCAGGGGGGTGTTTCACAAAGATTTAAGTATGACTTAGGTCGCACTTAAATGTCGACGCGTACATGACATGCAACGCGCAATCTTATTGATCAATACGCAGTAGTGCGCGTCCTCTTGGCATGATCTGACCAATGCTGTCATGCCTTTTATACTGTGCGCAACCAGACATTTAAGTGCGACCCAACGAACGTACGGCAGTGTTGCTTTTAGGAAGGTCCACTCCGCTCAGATTTTGTGACCACTTAAGCCCCGCCCCTCACTCAGCGCACTTTTTTGGTAGATTGTAGAGTTGATTTTTTTTCGTTTGTTCGATTTCAGTATTTTTTAATGATACTGAAAACTCCACGAAATAATGCTTAATATTATTTTATATATAATAATTTATTTTTTGAAAAACGTAAGACAAAACGTAATCAAAGTTCTTTTAGTTTGCACGTCAATAGAAATACATAGTCCGATGAACTTGTATAACCCCTTTTCTGCTTAATTTCGCTGCCCCTACCAAGCTACGCCAGAGCCAATACCTTGATCTTCTGGCATGGCCGCGCCGAAACTTCCCGGGACACATCGGTGCGCGTACTGCGCGAAAGCAGTGCTGGCCGCACTAGCAGGACTGGCAGGATATCTCGACGCTACTCGACTTAGCCAGACATGGACCTGAACGATATGGACTTGATCTGTCAATGATGTGGCATTAACTGCCAGTTGCAACGATAGATGTTCAAGGTTAGAATCCTAATTTTCCCTTACAGTGTGGATCGGAGCATGAAAATATAAAATAATTATGTGATATCCACAAATCCGACCAAACTTTTTTGCAACTCATCAGGCAAAGATCGAATACGGACACCAGCCAAGCTCAAGCCCAGGTAAGTCCTAGTCTAAAGTTAGACCAAATTAACAGACCAAAATAACATGGCCCAGTTTCGAGCCGTATATGTAATTGACGCGCCTTGACTTGTGAACTATCATGAGGCGGAGGTTTATGTCACAGCTGCTTTTTTCATTCTATAATTTCATCAAAATTTATAGCATGCACAAAATTTACCAGCCAATCGTATCGTAACTCCCCACCGACCGGCAGGCCTGGCGCGCCGGCGCGTTCATCCATGGCGCTTACACTCAAGCTATGGCACTGCCGCTGGATTGTGTAGGCGCATTAATGCGGTGCAGCGAAATTGAAATGAAGAATGTTCAACCTCACGTATATTTGTTTTCATATTGATATGCGAAAGTCATAAATTTGTTTTCACCACCACGTAATATTTTAGGAAAAAAATTGAATAAATTTTAAATATTTTTAAGCGTGATACTTGCTGTAAAATTCTTTCAAGTAAAAATGTTGAAAATGAGGAAATGAAAAAAAATCAACTCTACAATCTACTAAAAAAGTGCGCTGAGTGAGGGGCGGAGCTTAATAACGGTCACAAAATGAGCTTGACTAAATCGGGGTGAAATTAGCAGAGGGTTTATTTGATGGCCGTTTTACTGAAGAATTAAAGCAACACAAGAGAGAAATGTGGTAATATTTTTCAATTTAAAATGTGGTACATTTATTGTCAATCATTTTCATATTTTTGTATTTCTGTTACTGGAATTTAGCCTTGTCACAACCTGTTAGTTTACCTCTATTTTGCTATTAATCTTTGAATGTATTGCGTCGGTTCATGGTTTCGTTGGCATGCCTACCAAATTGTGCGCGGACTTCAATCGCATGCGCGTATCGAGTGGACCTTCCTAAAAGCAACACGCTTGTGTGTTGCTGCCCTCTACGTTCGTTGGTGCGACCTAAGTCATACTTAAATCTTTGTGAAACACCCCCCCGATCCCCTAAAGTTTGTCTTATATGATCCAACGAAAGGGATTAACTCTGGCTTAATGCGTTAAATAACGTCTGGTACATAGAATGCAAATGTACTTATACCACCTCATCCCGGCCTATAGATTATTTTTTTTAAAATAAGACCTGAGTATCACAGACCCGAAGAGTTTGGATAACATAAATGCAGTTGATTTGGTATATCAGTATCCCTTCTCGCTTAAAGGCTCATATATTTTCTTCAATAAAGTGACTGAACTATGTATATATACCTTGTGTTCAATGCAATTCATTGTACATGATTTTATTAAAGAGTTTATTTTTCATCATAATTAATTACGATTTATTTTGCTATATCAATTTTTTTTGTTTATTCAAAGAGTGTCTACCCAAACAACCTTTTTTGTCTTCTGGTTTTTTTTTTTAGTTCTCATATCGATATCTAAATGCAACTTTGTATTTCAGATATAAACGAAATAGATTGAAATGCTCATCTCAAATCTACCTTAATCATGTTAATAATGTGCGTGTATATATCTTTTCACTGCCTTGTCTATCGATTAACTTATTTATCGACTTACTCCGTGAATCAATTATTGTAACGGGTGAATATTATTGCCTTATCAGCAACATTGCCTGCATGCAATATGGGCCCATTTCCGGCTTTTTTTTTTCGCAAAGAAAGTATTTAAATATTAAATCATTTTGAAATCAAAGAATAGTTCAATCATTGGTTCATCCCTTCGTTGCATGATTAGAGTCCGTGATCCTGCATGCATGACTTTGAAAATCATGCTCAGGTCTTTTCTTTTAAAGTTCCATCAAAGTTAAGTTAAAAAAAAGAAAAAAATCACTTTAGAACCTTTAAGAGTTTTGATGCCACCAGTAAGATAAATATCATGTGCCAAAGTGATGAGATAAATATATTTCCCGTCAAAACATGGACAAAGCGTAATAAACGTTTAAGGTAGACTTTATTTTCTCTCAATTGATTGTTTGGGTATAATAAATGATGTTTACTGTCTATTCTGCCTTTCAGAAAGCACGCTTTCCCCGTGTGTCCCAAGTGCTGCTGCAATGCAGACGAAGAGAATTAGGAATATAATATTTATATAGAGCACGTTTTGCAGGGCATCCTTTTCCATCTATGTTGTATTTTGATTTTGATTACCTTGCAAAAAGCAAAATCAATTAAAAATATTGATAAAAAACTGAATGGACCGTTCCTAACAGTCGATCACAATGTGCCGTGTCGAGTGGTCTAAGGCACCTGGCTATACATGGAAAGTCTGGGGTTCGATCCCCGTCCGCGGCACATATGCTCGTGAGCAAGGCATTTAATCTACATGTACAATGCTCTTTAATCTTGCTTTCAAATAAATGGAAATGCTATATGCATTAATGGTAACCCTGTGTGCACTTGTTTTTTTTTTTAAATGTGCTTGGAAAACAAAATTGCCACCAAATGGCAATAGCCCTCCCCCGAAAAGAAAAATATTTACAGATGGGGGGACTTGGGGGCCATGGCCCCCAAACTCCACGACCAAGAAAAAAAGGAGGAAAGAAAGGAAAAGGGTGAACTATTATTATGATATAATTTTCTGATTGTGCCAAAATGTATCACATAAAGATTGCATAATATAGGAAGGTTTTTTTGGCTCTCTCGCAGCTTTTAAGAAATTTTGCCCAAAGTACGTCATGTCTGGCCCCCTTAGTTTCTTTTCTTTTGCTCATCACGCCATTTTTCACAGAGGTATACTTTTTTGTGTGTTTATTTATATGTATATATTTTTTATAATCGTATGTTTTATTAAATCATAAAATCATAAGGTAAAATTACAATATTTACAACTTATCAAAATCAGATATATTGTATCAAAATACAATATAAAAAAATGTAAAACATTTTTTTACCTGTACATGATTATATTCAACTTGTGTCCTTGGTTATACATGTATGATATCATGCTCGTATGTCTGTGGTAAGACCATGGTCAGACAAACTGGCAATGACTGGATTGATATAATTATTTCATGCCAGACCGATGGCCTCCCTGCTGTCGCGTTTAGTTTCTGCGTTGTAGGAATTCCATCTACGTCACGTAACAGAGGCTTATTCTGGGTTAACCGGCTCGTCACGGAATGATTTGAAAAACTAGATACGAATGAGGGCGGGGGCGGCGGGGGTGTCATCTTTAAGCATGTTTAGTAAAAAATAAATGATATTGCGAGTCCCTTTGATGGAGTGGTCTTTTGTATTAAAACGGTCAAAAAGTTTTGCTCACTCGCAGCTTTTTAGAAATTTTGCATTTTTGCGTCATTTTCTGCCCCTCAACTTTTTTTAAAATCAATACGCCACTGCTTCAACCAATCTATCTTTCTTTAAAAAAGAGAATATTGTCATGAACACTAAACATCATTATGAGTTTTAACTTTCAACCAGGAGGTTTAGAAGACACAGCCCTGCATGTAACAAGGGTTGATTTTCACTTCAAAGAAATAAGTTCTCCCGGAAAATGATTTTTATTTCGTACATTGAAATACACAAATATATCCCGGGGATATTCCGTAGATCCTGTATTTTTTGGTTGTGTGTTTCCGTATAAGCTACCATGTCTTCTTTCAGATCAAATTGTATATCCGCTCTCTCGTTGCTGTTTTAATAGTTAATGGAATGAGGACTTTGGAATCACACTGAACTTAATTAAACACACTGCATTTTAACTCATTACACACGCCGGAATAAAATGAACAGAATTAAGGAAGGGAGGGGGGGGGGGGGGGGGGGGTAAACATGGCCCTGGGAAGCGGAGCTGCTGGATGTATAGGTACCACCCCTAGATATTCTGGAAGATGTATAAAAATTTGAAGAAAGAAAATGTAATCAAACTTACCTTCATTTTGCAGTGAACCCCCCCCCCTTTTTTTTGCTTTTTCAAATTTGTCGGGACCAAACTGACCTCCCTTTTTTTTTCAAATTTACATCAGCACTTCCAGTAAATAAAACATCGTTCCCATGCAGGGCCCTGGGGGCTAACCTCACTGGATGGATGAGACATCATGAGAGAGCCCCCATAAAGCTACCCACCCGCCCCCCCCGGAAAACTGAATATGAGTGCTTCGTAATAAATTTTCGCGTTCATGTGCATGCGCTTAAAAAACCTCCTTTCAAGAACGCTATTGGAGCGTGTATGATAATAATAACCGTCCTTCTTTTGAAGAGTACATGACAACGCGGTTAACAATTCAATGCAGAAAAGAGAGAAAAATGTCAATTGAATTCATAATGCAGCTTACTCATCACTTTGGGATACAATTCGCGCTTGTAACAAACAGCTCTACAATGTAAGTTGAATACAATCGTTATTTACGTCAGCGATGGACTGTAATGTGTACACGGGATTTTTTTCCCAGAAAGTTCTCACATATTTCTAAGGGCAAAGCTCATTCTGCTTATTGGGATATTAAAGTTCGCTGACGTTTGAGTTTCATTATTTTGTTCCAACACATCGAGAAACACCTTACAACGCAAAATGTATTAGAATTAACGTGTTAATGAGTTAACACATCTTGTGTCCTTATTAGATAAAGAAAACGCAGAACCATTCGAAGTAATGCAAGTCATTACTGGTACCATGATGCACGTAACTAGCATGACAGATTATATTCACAACACAAACCAATTTATCATCATCACCATCATCTTCCTCACTATCATCATCATCATCGTCACCATCATCAAAACCAATTGAGGCTCCACCCATGCCCTAACCACCGGGGTCCATTTTCACGACTATCATTGCCCAAAATGATCACAAGCACACTACTGAAAGTACAAATGCACGACTGACATGACTGAAGCTTTGTATTATAAATTAACAGTATAATAAAAATCAATACATGGATCGTGAAACAACATCAGTTTAAATGCCCCCCATTGGAGGGATTTCCTTGTTTTATTCAGTACATCATGTTCAATAGTAAAACAATCCTTACATTTTTCTTTCATGTATACTTTTCATAATTTTCAATCAGAATCCATTTGCTCAACCTATGATTTGATTATATCACAAAAGTGTCTGTGTAGAGTATGACAAAATATGAATTACTCGAACCTCTTTTTCCAATACTGATATAGGCATAACACAACTCTAACATTTTCTCCCTTTAACTATCACCATTTCCAAAAAATAAACACCTTCATTTCATATTTGCAGGTCTTCGTTTGTACATTTCCTGATTTCCTCGTTTCTAAAAAATAACTTTTCATATTATATTTTTGGTCTAATCCATGCAAATACCACACAATGTCGATCTCAAGGCTAAAAATGTACAAAACTAATTGAATCAGAATTTTGTGCAGAAAAAACAAATGAGTTGCATTTCTTCAGTTCATATAAATGGAAGAGACTGTTTAAGTACCTACCAGTTATAAATGTCAAGTACACCCCGGAAAATGTTGATTTGAATAAATTTTAGAGAAAAATCAAACAGGCACAACAATGAAAATTTCATCAAAATCCGATGTAAAACAAGAAAGTTATTTTAAAGTTTCGCTTGTTTTTTTTTAAGTTATATGCACATCTCAGTGATATGCAAATGAGTTGATGATGTTCCTCACTCTTTATTTCGTTTGTTTATTGTCTGGATTATACAATATTTCATTTTTTACAGGTTTGACAATACATGTACATGTAATAACCAACTTGACTGAACCACAAAATGTTAAACAATATTAATTCAACATGTTCAGGTAGGAATAAAACTATTTCACAAGACAATGAGAAAATTAAAATGTTTCATATTTTGAACAATAAATTACAAGTACAAAAGAAATAGTGAGTGATGCCATCAGTCCCCTCATCTGCATAAGACCAGGATGTGCATATAACTGTTTTGTGAAAATAAGCGAAACTTTAAAATTTCATAACTTTATTTTACATCAGATTTTGATGAAATTTTCAGTGTTATTCTTATTGAATATTTCTCTTTTTACACAAATCAACTTTTTGTTGGGGTGGATTTGTCCTTTAATCATCATGAATGATACATGTTTAATACAAGCCAGGGTACATATACAAACTATACACTTTTTGAAGTCAATCTGTAGGCCTATCAATTGGGGAAGCCTTCAACTTTGTCATTTCTATGATTAAGCCTGTGACGTATACCAGTCATTCAGAATACAGCGATGGACCTGATGTTTTATATAAAGGGTCTAGAATATATACCTGCTTACAATGAGGCCTTAAATGGGGAGAAACAGGACTTTGATTATTTGCATTTAAATTGAGTAAATAACAGTCATTTGATTTTGGGCAATAGACTGTGCAAAGGTTCTACAGTTGATGCAGTCTACACAATGAGTGTTGCAGACAAGATAAATTCAAATTTTAGAGTATCAACAGTGAACTCAATTATGCCTAAACGATGTTTGCTTTTTTACATTTGGCGGTAAAAACAAGTAAAAAGCATAAGGAATCTCTATACATAATACTGAACAGTACAAAGTGGGGTGGAGGATAACCACTTATTCATGTATGAAATGTAATGAGGAAGTGGTTTGCCCAAAAGAGATGTGCATATAAAATGCATTTGTATTAATAGGGAATCTCAAATGTAGGTCTACCTGTTTGCAATGACATTGGCATGTACATGTTCACAGAGTACTATACATGTAATTGTAATTTACCAGTATTCAAATGGCATTCAGTATTCTGGGAAGTTCACACAAAACGTATTGAACTCAAAAAATAATATTCACATTAAGAATGATCAACATTGAACAAAAATATTGCAAGTTGTAAAAACTTTTGAACATTAAATGATAAGTGATATCCTCAATTTTATTGGATGTAAATTGTAACTCGCAATTTTAATGAAATGGGCTGCCCCAAGTCATTGAAGTGAACAAGCTCAATGCTTAGTATTCAATTGAATTTAAAAAAAATATTGAAATTTATATGAAAAATTGCTTGGATGTGAAAAACAAAAGACATACAATACATGTAAATGGATTTGTCAATGATAGCTCTCGTAGACACCAAACCAACCAAATGCTACTTTCAAAGTATAATATAAATGAACAGGATAAACAATGGCATACAAAAATGGTATTCAGTGATTCCTTCTGCACTCTCACATTTTTATCAACCTTTATGACAAGCCTAATGATCCATGTATCAAAGCCACCAGGGCTGCTTGTACCTTTTAACCTTCTACTCTGTAACTCAAATTCTGTTACATCGCTCCCTATGTCATCCCATCCAAAATCATTCTGTGTTGTTCTGCCTTTCTATCTACATTATGTTGATGATGATAAGGGGGCAAGATCAAGACCAATTTTCCAACGCAAATACTTCTCATGGGCATTATTGTGTTTCAATGAATATCACACGGCACACGCCCCAAATGTATGTTATATAATGTAACGCGTACAAGGTTACATGTACACAACAAATACATGACTGCACTTCAACTGAAATATAAAGAGTTCAACACATTTCATCTGTTAAGTAAAGAAATAGCTTCCTGAATACACTTATTACAGTGTATATGTTGACTTCCATAATTGAACAGCTTTCACTTTCTATCTGCAATATTATGAGAGCAAGAGTCTGTTTACTACCATCGACAATATTGTGGGGTTTGGTTTCATTAACTGAAGATGAACATTTAGCTTCAATTCATTCAGCAACATCCGTGTGTGTCCACCAACTTGAAAATGACAAAATACAGTGAATATAGACATGAAAGCCTACATGGATACAAACTTGCAGATATGAAATAACCAGTCATAACGACAAATAATGGAAATTAGCATCATATAACAAGAACTGAAATTGAGTAATTACCTCAAACAAATTCAGTCATGAGCGAACTGCATTAAGATACACATTTGTAAACATTGCATCACAATTATATTGCCCTGTAGAAGTCCGATTATTTCAGCGAAAAGTAATGACAAACTTAATTAGACTTTTTAAAATGACATAGGCCAATAAGCTACATGTACAACATGTAGGCCAATACACATGTTGTATGGATATTATTTTAAGATCTACACAACTTTGACATGCCTCTATCATGTTTTTTTCATAATTCTAACTGGACAGATAATAGCCATAACCAAATGAAAATGTTCATTTCAAGACCTACATGTACTGTAGTGGACAACTGACACATAAAAAAAGAGACAATGACCTGAATGACAGCCAAATTACAGAGAGGATATTCTTAATTGCTGTCCTTAACCTTGGGGCCACCAAGTTACAAGTATCTGAAGTAGGGGGAGGCAAAAATCCTTATTCATCGCAAGAATTCACAATGACTGTTTATTACTAATGGGGGGGGAGAGGGGCGCATGTCAAAATTTATCATGACAACTAAAACAGAAACAAGCGACTATTCAGCCAATCACAATCAAGATTTCTGTGATAGTTACAATAATCATTGCAAAGTTACCGTAGTTGTGTAACTCTTTATGAAAAAGTTCCTGGGTTAAAATGAGTATAATAAAGTTGACGCCTTCACAGTAGGAACCTCTCACACTGCAGAGGAAGGGCCAAGAGATATGGGGATTTAAATTGAGTGACATTTGTCTTGTTTACAGATAAAGGATAAACCCTTGATATATTATACAGGGGCTGCAGGAAAAGCTTTGAAAGTGAGGGGTCTGGGGTCCGTTGCAGAAAGAGTTGCGTTTAAACGCAAGTCAAAAAATCAATCGCAAGTCCCAAATGCGCGCTGTTGATTGGTTGAAAATCAAGTTGCGCATGATTTTTAGAGTTGCGTTTGATTGCAACTCTTTCTGCAACGGGCCCCTGATCATGCAAAAAAAAAAAAATCAGATTGTCATCTTTGTAAACAGTTTTGGAAAAAAAATGGGAAACCCGCCCAGCCCCCCCCCCCTTATAATTGTTCATTGATAATAAACAGGGGCAATGGTTTAAAGCAAAGCAGATGAGGAACTTACAACTTATATTTAGTCCTACCACTGTTTGACATGACATGAAAACCATACATGCTTTAGCCATAGGTCCTGTGGCTATGGTCACGTTCCAGGAAAATCCTACCTGTAGCCCTGTAGACATTCCTTTGAATATCTATTCATATTCATGAGCTGTGTGAATATCATTATGGCACACACGACACTCACACACAATGTACATGTGACGCACATGGGGGGTATAGTGGGTCTGACCTTGTGGTGACACAGCACTCACTTTACACATGCACCATAGATCAATGGATTCTATATATAGAAGCGCACCACACAACAATGAGTGGATTACCATGCCCAGCACACATGGGCATGCATTATTCATTAATATATAAAACATAAGATTGAACGTTATCAGCTGTTCTACATTATGTAATGTTGAACAAGTACAGTTCACTGTAGATGTGCTGATACCTCAGAAAATACCTGCTGAATTTACACATTTCTGGTAGGACTTCAATGCTAGATTTAAGAAAGCGACCTCAGAAAATCAATTAAAAGCTCAATAGAAGAATTTCCTCACTGACACACACAGCTTTTAAAATTCTAATCTCACACTGCTGTTGCACAAACAATCGTCACTGCTTAAAAGCAATTGGTATAGCACGTTAAGTAGTAGTAGACATACTTTTCTTCTGACTATATTGTGGAGATATTTCAGTAAACTAGAAATGTAATTACGATTACGTAGGCCCTACTGTACATGTACATATGTACATGTAGGACTATATTTTGAGTTGTCAACTTTAAAGGCTTACAAGAGTAAATGCCATTTCAAATTTGTGAATTGTTGTAATGATCACTATTAATTTGGAAAAGAATCTTAACCCTCTTGCCCTATATGCCTATTTGCTTGTAAACCTACAAATTGTAATTTGATTTTGATTTCTACGTCTAGTGTTCCCTCTCTGAAAAAAATGGCATAATTTTTTTTTTTTACATAACTTGTGCCAACCTAAAAATAACCAAGTTATTGTGACTGGGTGATAATGGTCTCCTTGCACCACGATCTTTGAAAGATTGAATTACTTCCAAATTGAGTTTAGGATATGATCTAACCAGTATAAAAACCACATCATGACATACATCATTATCATCAAACACCGTAATAAATATTTCATTTCAGTGCTACCCACTAGTAGAAATTACAACAAGCATCAAAACATAAAAATATATACTCTATTTCCAAAGATACACACTTTGGACTATTCTGCTATTTATTAATATATATCTCCGAAAATTATCAGCCGTGTGTCACCAGTAAGGTCGCTCTTCATGACTTGTAACTTGCCAGTAAGAAAACTGTCCATATGATCGGTCCCCACTTAAGTTTTGTAATGAAGCTTGTTCTTGATTTTTCACAAAATCCTTCTCCTTATCTGTAACAATCTTGTAGTTATTGCCATGGTTGCTATCCCAGAAATTCTGATTGTTTGTAGAGTAACAGACACAGAACTCGACACTTTTTCCTCCATGATTAGGTGGCATATCAAGACTGAAAGAGAAAGTATCAAATTTGTCATACGAGTTTGATGCTTGAGATGGGTAGACATATGAACCTTGTATGTCTATGTGGGTCTTCCATTCGTCAAATGTAGCCCTTACAAAGACAGACTTCTCAAAAGCAATGTTCTTTACTTTGATGGTTCCCACTACTGTGATGTTATCTTTGATCATCACATTCTCTAGACAGACGGTCTCGCTCTCTAACCTCTTGCGAAACTCCAAATAGTTTGATGCAGGCTGTTCAAAGTCAGGCACGTATGTGTACGGGTGAGTAGGCTTTGCTTCCGCATTCTGGATGACGTCGTCGAGTAAGTGAATGCTAAGCTTTGGAGGCATATTGCTTGGCCCATCCATGTACTTCACTGTCTGGAGGGAAAGTCCCTGAGCATCTGCAAAAGATACTTTCTTTTTCTCTTTCCCATGACAGGACTTCTCAGCTTTCGAAATCAGCTCATTCATTCGCCGCAGGTCAGGACTTGAGACCGTCTTACCGTTCGTCAAGCCAAGAACATTTCTGGTTACATTATCCAGAGTCTCTAGACTATTCTTGTGATTTTCAGCGGCATCTGATGGGGTTTTTGTTACGGTTTTACTCTTGATGCACGAGCGAAGTGGTAGCCTCCTTCTATCTCGCTGCATTTGCATCAGAAGATCTCCTCTCATTCCAATACCCATCCTAATTCCGCCAGTTGGAGGAACTCTCTGATGGTAATATCCCAAAGAATTTGCTGTAGGGAAGCAGCCAAGCCCTGGTGGACTAGAACTTAAAAGTATTGTGTCTACAGGCATGTCACAAACATGTATCGCTCCAAGCACCGGGACTCTGGCAGGCATGTCCAACAGTTTTCAGAAATTATGTGTCAGGAAAGATGGATACTGTCAGCATAATGGCAGAGCAGTTCTGAAGCTCACATTCACAGAGTCATTCCTGGAAATAGAATAAAGACAGATAATATTTAATGATTTTGAATTTTACCGTTCGATTGAAATCATTGAATGAGACCCATTTTCTTTTAAATGAAGTCGTAAGGTAAAACAGAAAAAATAGAAAATGATCGAAATTGGGGAGACACCAATCTTTACATGGAAACAAGGAGATTACCTCGTCAATAATACGAATTACATGTAAACTTACATATCATTGAAGATTCCAATATTACAAAGTGTAGCAGTCATCAGATTGTTTTCTATCCCTAGAATATGAATTTGCCTTTTTACGATTGTTAGATTTTGAATTTGGCATCTCTTGGCAATCAAAAAAGCCCTTTTGAGTACTTTCTTCAAGTTCACAGACTTAGCAGTAAAAGATACTGACATAGATTATATCCTGAAATTTTCAGCCCATCCTGTACTTGAGAAGGCCAGGGATACATTTTATTACAAGATACATATAGGGCACATGACTGAATCAAAAGTTTGATGTAAAGTAAAATCACTAAATCTAGCCAATAAAACACATTTTAGTTTTATCATTTACAGTCACCATCTTAAGCTGTTTTGTGGCAAATGCATTGATAATATCTTGGTCACATTTGCTCTACGGCTGCCGTACAGCGAGTCAAAAACAGTTGTTTTATACATTGTTATTCAAACCACCGATATGTAGCAGGTACAAAAAAAATGTTAAAACGACTGTTTTCGACTCGCCATACGGCCGTCGTAGAACAAATGTAACCACGGTATAATCTAGCAATGAATTGTAATAGTGACAGCCACTTTTCGGGTGTGAGTAACCAAAATTAAAGATAGGCTTTAAAAGGGTTACAGGGTTGCGATCAGGTGATATCATAAACAAAGATGACTGATCTTGGTAACATTTTTTTTTCATGTTCTACCTGCATATAATTTGTGGAAGTCAGGTCAATTTTAATAAGATAACTGTGGAACACTGAAATATTCATTGTATAAATAGGGATACACTCATTGAGTTCAAGTTCACATTCAACACCATTTCTTGCAATTTTCTCAAATAACTCCACACAAACTACATGTATATCAGCTGACAACACAAAAATTATCAAATCACACTTTTGGCTTTTGCACTTTGAAAATCAAAAGCAAAGGATTCTTTTCCAGTATTTGTTAAAGATTTTGATGTTATTGTTTTCACAATCTGTATAGGTGATTATGACAAACTACCAAATCTGCTCAGGCAATTTAAAACAAGAAACACTTTACAAGGATAGTGATGAGAAAGGCTGCATTTTGAGACTGTTAAACATGAACTGCCTGATATTCAACATTTCTCACCATTTTGAGTATGATTTCCAATGAAGATCTTTCTATGAATTGCAGGTCTATAAAGTATTTGGTCACAAAAGGAACTCAAGTCCCGGGACACCTTGGCACACCAATATGACACACTCACACATTTTGCGAGGTAGATAGTCCCCAAGTCTGCGCACCTAACAATTTGCATTAAGACTGAACATTAATTTCTTTTTATTTTCCAAAATCTTTCAGTTGATAAAATCCTTTAGTATGAAGTGTACCAAATATATATTTTTATAAAAAGAATTAGGCCCACATGATTTTCTTAGAAAAAAAAACCATGGTTGGTCATTTTCAGATTGAACCAATAAATGATACCTCATGTCTGTGCACCCATTCACTTTGCGCGCAATTCAGGGATTTTGATGAAAAAGGCTGCATTTTCAGGCCTTCACATGAAATGCCCAAAATTCATTATCTTTCCACCGTTTTGAGTCAGATTTTAAAATATCTTTTTACATATATATTGTACGTGTAAAGTCTGTGGTCACCTATTATCTTCTTTTACTAGAATCACGCAGATACGTGTATATGCAGACAAGTCAAGGGGGACTGCACAGACTTTTGGGGGAGTATGGGTATTTATTTTTCTGACTAAATAAACCGATGCCATTGGGAATTACACACACTCGAATTTTTGACGGAATAAAGCCATATTTTGGTACGTATCCGACTTTTCCTTCTTAAATCTCTTAGATATATGTTAGGCCTAGATAATTCTTGATAAACCTCCATATTTTTTTTTTCAATTTTAGTGGAGGGGACATATGGAAGTCTTGCCAAATTTACACATGAAATACAGAGAAATATTTTCATTAAACGATCAGACTCAAGGGTGGAAGAATATTCAATTTTGAGCATTTCATTTGATGGCCTCAAAATACAGCCTTCAAAATCCCCACATCGTGTGCAAAGTGATTGGGTGCCTGCCATGGGGCACCATTTTTTGGTTCAATCTGAAAATGACTGCCCAAATTTTTTCCAAGAAAATCATATAGGACCTAGGTCCTACCAATTTTTTCATGAGATATTTGTCACAATTACTTATAATATAAGAAATGTATATCAGTAGATATAAAATATTTTGTGAAATAAAACTAAATTCAAAATCATGTTTTATTTATTCACGAAAATTGTTAGGTGCGCAGACGTAGGCGTAGCGACCACCATCATTCATGATTCATACATTACAGACACTAGTCGAACTTGAAGACCAACAGCTTTGGTTAACACAGGCAGAAAATCGCAGTAAAAAGCTAAAAAAATAATTTAGGCCTTGGCCTAATTTGCTTTGGTGAAATAAAAATCAATGTGTGTAACGTTAACTTGTTCATGTTAGAGCAGCTGGCAGTCACGTCTCGACGCACAGGCACAGCCGATATTGAAATTGGCCCTTTAAATCCGATCCAGAGAGACGAAGACAGAACAGCTGGGCGCCGGAGATTTCGGCATCGGAAGGCTCATGCGACAGTGCGAAGTGAACCAAGTAAAAATTGAAATAAGATGTTGGCACATAATTCAAACCAAATCAATAATCAAAAAGACTTACTGGAAAGCAATATAATGGATGTATATCGTCCATGAAGAAGTCTTCAAATTCACCAAAATATCTCTTTTGTTGAGAGTTTCTTCAACAATCTTGGCTATTTATTTCGAATGGCGAAAAACATGATGATCGAGAGAATGTTGCAACTGCAATGATATGCAACGTACGGTACCGGTACGCATCGATGATCCGTACGTTGTGGGAACTAATCAATTCGTAATATGAAAACACAATATTGTAAAGTCAAGAAGAATGAAATCTAACAAAATATGCCTCAATATAAATCAAATTTCACTGAAAATAAGACTCCTTCAAAAACGATAGCTGAGAAAAGAAATAAATTCATGTTCAATCGAGAAGGATAACCACCCCTATTTCACAATGAAACAGTCTTGACGAGGAGATACAACTTACACGTGAATACCACTGGTTGTCCAATCACGGAGCTCACTTTGATTAACTAGATCCCTGACGGAAGACGGACGACCAATCAGCTTTGAGAAACATGTATAGCATCAAGCATGCTCTTCTCGCGAGGGTCGACATCGAAAAGCCACGCCCACTGTCCTATATATTTCGACCCCTTTTCGACGCGACCTAAAGAAAAGCAACTTTTGTAGTTCAGACACTTCCATTCATATTTGGTTAGTTATCTCCAATTTGTATTATCGACGATTTGTGCGTTTTTCTTCCGACGAACATTTATAAAGTCGATCCTACAAGAAAATATACCAGTCCCTTGACCCTATCCGCAGTAGCTCCATGCCGTACCAATCCAGATGAACGAAAAGGAACAACGAAAAGCAAGAGAAGAGTGATAAATGAGAATTAAATGGGAAATATTAAGGACCCAAGTCCCTGCCTTGCTCCCCCCTTTGTGACCAGGTTTTACATAATTATGTGAAATATGAAACATTCGAAATTTGTAATTGAAAAAATAAAATTATTACTTAGGATGTGATTCTGTGTTCGCTTTGCACCGCAAACTACTGTTTTGTTAAAAAAAAACGAAAATAAGCCTGCAGACCGACCATAATTTACCATAAAGTGAAGAAAAGAGGAAGAAGAAGAGGAATAGGAGGAGGAGGAAGAGGATGAGGAGGAGGAAAAGAAGAATTGTGACGTCACTCTCGTTACAGAACGACGAAGCTACGCACCATGCGTCGTACGCGTGGTCTAAATTTATCGCACGAGGGAATACCCCCTGGATGTCTAGCGTTTGTCTGGTGAGGCCTTTTTTTATGAATCAGGGATTCCACGTGGTGCAAGTTAGCGTGTGACTGACGCAATTAAAGGGGGGGGGGGGGTGGAGAGGGTGCTGGATTTTCAAGATTGATATCAATCATCAATCAAGAGTTGTGAAAAAGAAGATACAGACAACTACTAACTTCATGAACTTCACGTTCGTGAGAACTTAACCGTTGTCATTGGCCAGTATAGCAAAAAATTTGTATACCTGCATTATATGATAGACCTTAAAATAATCTTATGAAAGTTCTTTTTAACCACATATGCAAGATCTAATTAAATGTGTTTTTTTTTCTTAGACAATTCTACCGGGCCTATAGCTGCACATAATCCGTGGTTTCTGACCCCCCCCCCCGAATGATATCGAACGATTAAGGGTAACAATTCTTAATAAAGATGATTTTAAAAAAAAACGTGCCGTTTCTTCATAATTTTGTCTTTGAAATGAACAATGTAAAAGCTCCTTTTGCTAATTTTTGTCAAATATTAATTCTTTGGTTATATTACTAAAAAAGAAAGAAAAGGTGATATGAATAATGTAACTCTAAATCAACTTGATTTCCTTTGTGGTTCGATCCATGGACCCAGGACCCAAGTCCATGGTCGATCTGACCCATTTCGATCAATTGGGTCCGGTCTTACAGTCATTCGTGCGTCCTACTTTTAAAGGACGTTCAGACATGACTTGACCTCGTGAACATAGCGTCCCGGCATAGCATTGAGAAGCTAACACTGGACAGATCCTTGGTTTAACAATAGAGCTTGATGTTGGCTGGGCACTGGTCAGATCATGGTGGTACCGCCATTATCATTCAATGGATAGTACTTAAAAACGCGTGGAAAACGATCAATGACGACAAACAAAGATTATGCCACGTCTTAACCTCGTCTCGGCTCCGCGGCTGTACATAATAGCAAATCCCAGGAAACAGAATAAAGAGGATCTTTTGAGGCCCCAAATTTAATGCCTTAAAAGAAAATTATTACATATATTACTATAGCATTCGTGTCTCTAATAAAAAAGGTAGATACATACATTTTTTTTCGTTTCTTTTTCTTCCTTTTGACATTTTCTTGAGAAAATCGTTAGGTCTATAGACTATATTGTGGTTAAACAACTTCAATTTTTTTTAGAGACGTTCAGGGCAAATTTATAATTTGATAACATGTAGGCTATCCATATGAAAATAAATATTTTTTTGTTAGGCAAATATAGACATGATCATAAGCAGAGGCGTCGATCCTGGGGGGGGGGGGCGATCGCCCCACCAATGAAAATATTTGGGGGGCAAAAATATCATTTTGCTTCCCCCAATAATTCCAGATATGCATTAAAAAAAAAGATTAACAGCAAGCGAGATGGAGATACACAACTCGTTCGTTATTAAAATCGTGCTCACAATGTCCGCTTTTCAGATTGGAATACAAAAATTTTCAGATCGCTCTTCGCGCTCGCATCATTTCTGTAGCAAAAAACCCATACTTTTCATGATTAAATAGGTGAATGTAAATGTCCCGTTTTCAATTCTAAGCCTCAAAAGAACTCCTGCTTCGATTTGCAATCATCTTTTCTTGTTCTTTATCAAAAACGTCCATTAAACTGTCATTTTTTCAGATCGAAATATCAAAATTTTCAGCTCGCTCTTCGCGCTCGCATCTATTCTTCTTTTAGATACAAATCGTAATCATTGGCACCAAAAATGCTTAGAATATCAAGTTTTCAGGTAAGAATATAAAGAAATTTCAGCTCACTCTCGGCACTCGTACTATCTGTGTAGTGAGATATGTATCCTCCTCATGAGTTACTACAAACATTCCTAAAGAGGCACGCTTTTCCTGTCAGTATACTGAAAAAATCTGCTCGCGCTTCGCGCTCACATTAATTTGTTGATGAGATATGTGTCTGTTTCATGAGTCATATATATATATATATAGATATATACACACACGGTCGAGCATCTTTGGAACGTTAATGATTTTGCCCCCCCCCAATCTGAAAAATGGATCGACGCCCCTGATCATAAGGTAAATGTTGATACATCTGAGGATACATTCATTTCAGATCAACATGCCACACATGCTCCTAAACGTTAGACCGAAATGTGAATTTTATCTCAATTTAAAGCATTTCTCCATTTGAAGCACATGTGTATCGGCGAATTTTCAGCACTCCTCAATGAGAGATTCAGAAATGAATTTCGAGGTGGATAAAATAAAACTCGGGATCCCTCCTATAGGGCACATGAGAGTAATTCAACCGCGCGCAAAGCATGCCGGACTGGCAGCGTAAGTAAAGATCACATGACTTTATTGATTAAAATAATTCATTAAAAATAGATTAAATGTTTGTATATCAAAAGAAAAACGATAGAGAAAATGCTACGTTCATACTCTTTCATAATTAAGGCGTTTGGGGAGGCTAGACTGCATTTTTGTATTTCATTTTAATTATTATTACCCACAATGCAGTTCTGGTTTTTGTGGCAATGAACTGGCCGAAATTATGGTTAGTCTTATTTCAGGCCATTTAACTTTTGATTGAGCTGGTCAAGTACCTGATTAACATATCAAGTCTTAATGTACTGTTAATTGTGACTAATGTCAGTGAATTAAAGCAAAATCTATCGAGGGATTGATTTTTGATGATTTTTTGTTGAGCTATGATATAACACGTGAGTGAATGGGGGTCTGTAATACTCATGTGTGCCCTATAATAATTCCCCGAATCCCCGAATTCTCGCATTGCTGCAATAATCAGCCGTAGATGGCGCTACTTCACAACGGGCAAAGTAGTCAATAAAACAACAAGCCAAAGGGAGCAGTAAAAGAGAGGAGTTCGGCCAACCTACCCGGTTTGAATGGGTTACCAAATGTATGGCACAATTTCTTTTGAAATGGGCTTGCCTAACAAAGCATTATCCGCCAAGTTGGTAAACCAATGAAACTGGGTTGGTCGAACTCTGTTAATGGCTCTGGCTCGGAGGTGTTTTTAATAAATAGAGAAAAATCAAACAAGCATCACATTGGAAATTAGAGGGAAAAATAATATATTTCAAATTTTCATATAATACAACACAAAAGAATTAGTAAGAGGATGACATCCTTGGTTCCCTAAGTCACATTCTGACTTAAATGTGCATATAACTGTTTTCTGATATTGAGTGAAAATTTTAAAATCTCAAAGCATTCATCCGAATTCGATAAAATTTTCAGTGCAGTTTGTTTGATTTTTCTCTATTCATATGAACAAACTTTCGATGGGTGGACTTGGCCTTGAAATGAATGAGTGCAGTGTCATATTTGGAAAACAACATACCTTCATCATTTTTCAGGGAAAATGGGAAAAATACTGTGCAAGATAATGAATCCAACAATCAGTACCAACCTGGGAAATAGTGGATAGGCTCAGAAAACCATAATTATTGTGAATACATACATGATTACACATTCATCATACAACAACAGGTTTAACTTAGTTCAGGTAATTATTGAAATATGCACCAGTGCCGGCCAGCAGTTTGAAAGTAACGTGGGTCCCAGATAAAATAAAAAGAATCCCGGCATATTCATTTTAGATAGGGGTTCCCCCTGGTCAAAACATTGCATAATAATAACGATGAACCTCATATTCATATAGTGAAAAATCAATAACAAGTGGAATGCCTCTGGCCGTCTCACCTGCATCATGCAGTTCAATATAACAGCAGTGCTGACTTTGAAAACTACTCTAACTCGCACAAGATGTTCAGTGATACATGGTTACTATTATGTCCACTTTTTATGAACTAGACCAATAAACTTACAGAGATATGATGGTTATTCAACAAAAAACCCCAACATGGCCAAAGTTCATTGACCTTACATGACCTTTGACCTTGATCATGTGACCTGAAACTCGCACATGATGTTCAGTGAATAGTGATACTTGATTACTCTTATGTACAAGTTTCATGAATCAGATCCATAAACTTTTAAAGTTATGATGATAATTCAACAGATACACACAATTCGACCAAAGTTCATTGACCTTTGACCTTGGTCATGTGACCTGAAACGCGCACAGGATGTTCAGAGATACTTGATTACTCTAATGTCCAAGTTTAATGTACTAGACCAATAAACTTTCAAAGTTATGATGGTAATTCAACAGATACCCCCGATTCGGCCAAAGTTCATTGACCCTAAATGACCTTTGACCTTAATCACGAGACCTGAAACTTGCACAAAATGTTCAGTGACGCTTGATTACTATTATGAATAAGTTTCATGAATCAGATCCATAAACTTTCAAAGTTATGATGGGAATTCAACAGATATCCCCAATTCCGCCAAAGTTCATTGACCCTAAATGACCTTTGACCTTGGTCATGTGATGTGGAACTCGTGCAGGATGTTCAGTGATACTTGATTAACCTTTGCTGATGTGGTTTACGGTACACACATGGTGTACCGTAAACCACATCAGCAATTGTACATGCCACCATGCAAACCTTCAAACAACATTTGATTAACCTTATGTCCAAGTTTTATGTCCAAGTTTAACTGACCCTAAATGACCTTTGACCTTGGTCATGTGATGTGAAACTCGTGCAGGATGTTCAGTGATACTTGATTAACCTTTGCTGATGTGGTTTACGGTACACACATGGTGTACCGTAAACCACATCAGCAATTGTACATGCCACCATGCAAACCTTCAAACAACATTTGATTAACCTTATGTCCAAGTTTAATGAACTAGGTCCTTATATTTTCTAAGTTATGATGACATTTAAAAAAAAACAACCTCCGGTTAAGATTTCGATGTTGATTCCTCCAACATAAGTTCATTGACCCTAAATAACCTTTGACCTTGGTCATGTGACATGAAACTCTCATAGGATGTTCAGTAATACTTGATTAACCTTATGGTCAAGATTTATTAACTAGGTCCATATACTTTCTAAGTTATGACGTCATTTCAAAAACTTAACCTCAGGTTAAGATTTGATGTTGACGCCGCCGCCGCCGTCGGAAAAGCGGCGCCTATAGTCTCACCTGCGAAAACTGCTCTATACACTTTACACACATCTGTAAAGTTACCAAATTGCAAATTCAGCAGTTGTATCTTATATTCTTTTGACCCCTTTCTGCAACTAAATTATCCAGACGTTCCACATTTACAGCACTGAGTGAGTGTAGCATCACTTGATGCCTTTTGTGCAATACATTCTGAAAAAAGCTACAATATTTTCTACACACTTTTGTATTTAAAGATGATGTACAGTCCTAAATGCCACCCCCTCCAAAAAAAAAAAAAGAAGTTGAATTGGTATAAATCATCTACACTGATAACAAGGACTATACAAACACATATTATACAAAAAGTAAACAATTTTATTGTTACTTTTCACATGAAGTCAATATATATACATGTATTTAGAATAAACTGTACACACATCATTTTATTTGAAGAGGGATAGTTACAATTAGATCTGAGACAATTATATACCTCAGCAGAGTCAAATCTGACCCAGAAATGATGTTCACTGGGAGTCAACTTTGTTGGAGTCAGAGTTTCTATCTTACCAGATAATTCTGACTTGGATTGATTTGACTCTCAGTTGGTGCCACATCATTCTGAGTAAAATTAATCCAGAAATCCGAGTCACAGCGACTTGGAATAGAGTTGACTAACTTGACTCCCAGTCCCAGCTGAAAAAGGACTTTAATGACACCTTTTGATTTTGACTGGCTTCTAAACCCTAATACAATGGTTGTTATTAAAAGCAAAGTTAGTGGTCCATTCATTCTTGCGATTTTGTGGTACCAAATAATTATTTAGAGTTGACATAATCAGAAGTCCTACCAAATACCAGTAAATGTTCAAAAAGGTATTGAAAGCCAAGCAATATTGTGGGGCAGATGAATACTTAGAAAATCAAGTTTCCACTCTGCACTGCCCCATATTTTTCTAATTAGGGCTGAGTTTGCTTTTGATTTTGTCATTATTGTGAATGTAAGAGGTCGCCACTGAAGGAGACGCAAAAGAAATTCTGTAACCCCACAATGACAGACTTTCTATTACGGCCACATTCCTTGTAGATCTCCATTGCACAGGCAGCATCAGAGAAAGAAGTGCGATGGCACATTTTCTTCACAGTTCCCATGACAACTGATTCTAATCAGCACCAAACTGTCACAAGTTTCAATGGTCGCCTTTAGTCCCAGATGTAAGGATTTCTTGAATGGAAGCATTGCTACATTGTAACAAAAGACATGGCATAACCATTTTCAGTAATACTTTGCAATGTATATGACAACCAAATCCATTGTGATGTTTGCAGCACCTATGTGCTACAAAAGTACTGAAAACATACCAGTATAGTGGCAACTGCTCTCTCATATGAGAGAAAAATTCTCAGTCTGCTTTAAAAATGTTTTGGAAAAAATAATTGCCATGGCAACAGCTCCCTCATATAAGTGAAACAGCTCCGCTGGCTACAAGAGATCCTATTGGTCGATATCTCATGATGTACTGTGAACCGGCATCAAGGTCAACAACTTCAGCACTGGAATATAGAGAAAATAAGATTAAAATGAATAAAAGATATTTTGTTTACGAGTAGTATGGATGTCATATAACAATAACAAGATCTCTTATCTCGAAATTTAGGGAATACCTCTTTATTCTTTTCTTTGGCTCCTGTTATCTTCAAGGGCTCTGCAGCCTCAGCCTCAGAAATGAACATATGAAACGTTCACGCACATTGCAAGAGTGAGGGATATTGTTAATAGATGTTTCCTTTGAAGATTCTAAATTTTGTTTGAATCACTAGATATCCATCAAGTAAATTCCTGAATACCCTTCAATATGTCATTCGAAGTCTGATTAATGCTATGGACATATTCCCCCTTTTCAATATTGACTTACTTCTGTTCATCTTCTAGTTCTGGTTCTATGAGTATCTGCTCTTGATTCTCATTCGCTCTCAGGAACACATAGCTGTCAAGGTTTGGCTTAGGAACTGGACAAAAAAGAAAGAGTATATTATTAATGACAAAGACTGGCTTGTGAATTCCTGATGGTACTTAACAAAAACATATAGTTTTGAGGCATTAATTGTAAAGAGGCAATTCTGCCTCCGATGATTTTTTTTTTCAGAATTTCATACCATAATGATACTTTATATCATCAGAAAATTAAGTGTAAATATGTCTTCTTTATTTGAATCCCAAACAGGATAATAAAATTTCATACATGGATTAGCATGTAGAGTTTGAAATTTCAATGTCAAAATCAAAATGTGCAAAAAAACTTCTTCAGGATTCTTTAAAAGGATACAACAACAAATGAATCCATTGGCATTTCTTTTGTGATATATGATATATGTTTCTTTCACTAAATCTCAAAATAAAGAGTAAAGACAGATTTACCCGTGAATTTCTGTTTCTAAAAGATCTCAGATTTTACTGTCTGTAATCTGCAATACATGAATAATCACTTAGTATTTGGTTTTAAATCAAAGAAGAGATTTTACGCCCATCATTACTGACAAAGGTGTAACTTAATTGATCATTATGATCTGAAGAGGTTTCTTTATCATTCTGGGATGTACAGTCCGACCTCTCTTATCCGGACACGTTGGGACCAGCACCAATCCGGATAAGGGATTTATCCGGATCTGGGAGACCCAATATTAAATACACGCAGCTGCGCTACTAGACTGTGGGATGGACAAGGAAAATGTCTCTAGTTTTTCATTTCCGTGGGGCGGCAAATACAACCACGGTTCTTGGACATGATAATATGTAAAATATTATGAGTGAATACATGCACAATGTTGCCATCGGTAAATTTTGCTCCTGACCTCAAAATTAAAATAATAATATGCAAAATCATACCATTGATTCGACTGGAAATTCCGCCATTCACCCCGTGTGTTAAGGACTTCCGTGAACGCGCGCAAGCGTGCACAATGCATGTAACCTCGTTCGCGTTTTATTTTTTTTATTCGCTGTACACGATATACGTTATATACAGAATATACGATGGCGGATAAGATGTCGTCGTCTTTTGACAGCGAAAATGACGATTTATCACTAGCAAATATATGCTACATGCACGTCTTACCCAAGGAAAGAGGGCCAGTAAATTCCTTTCAAGTAAAGAGCTAGAACAAATTTAAGCCTTTGCTGCATTTGTTGATGTAGACTACCTGGGACTTCAGAATAAAAATAGCTATTCGTGCAGCAGAGAAGTTTGCGATTGACTTGCATGCAACCCGGCCCAGGGAGCAGTGGCTTAACAGTGCAGGGGGGGGGGGCAAGCTATCCCCCCTGGCGGAGTTCACCGGGAACTTAAAGGGGAAAAAAGAAAAGGGGGAGAATGAAAAGGAAAGGGTAAAAAAGAGGAACTGGAAAAGGAAAGAAAGAAGAACAGATAGATTGTCATGAAAAGGTGATTTTATTTTTTAAAAAATAAGCATGCAAAATCATAAACAAAATCTTGTTTACCGTGGCGTAAACCAAGAAAAAAAAGGAAAAGGAAAGAGAGAAGGGTGAAAAATATGTTATCTTCTTTAACATTATGTCAAAATCTAAAATTGGATTTTTGTAATAAAAATGTATAATTTTTTGCTTACTCGCATTGTTTTTTTTACCCGATACACCATATCGCCCCTCAAAATGTTGCCTCATGACGCCATTGCCTGCCCCCCCCCTTTTGAGAAGCAAAATACTAAAATTTGTAATGTAAATATGCCATTAAAACAAAAGGTGTACCCCCTCTTTTGAAATTGAAGACCCTTTTTTTCAGGTACGAAATATACTTCATTTGTGGGTGAAAACCTTTATTTTTATTTTTTTTTGCTTGTCAATTGGTTGAAAAACTTTTTTTTTTTTGGGGGGGGGGGGGCTGGTCGAAACTTTCCTCTGAAAAATTTGCCCCCTTTTGGAAAATCATGGATCTGCCCCTGATAAGACCGGATATTTTTTGCTCTTGCCCCTCCTGGCCACCGACCCGTTACGCTCCTGCCCAGCCCGACCAGCATTGCAGCAAGATCCGAATGGATCAAACTAACGTTATAGATGTAACGCGTTACATCTTGCTCAGAGCCAGGTCAAACATCGTTCGTATCACCAGCATTCCAGCAATCAAGCTATCGAAGGTGAAAAAGATACAGAGGATGATTTTGAGATGGTGATCCTTGTTATAGCGATCTTTGTCCATGCCAAAATTGTTTCACTTTGTGCTTTTGCATTTCATTCTCTGCAAAAGTGAAGCAGTACAAGCTTTGATGATTTTTGTATAGGTCTAGATTTCTTAATTGAATCGATACATAATGTGACTCATGTCATGACTTACTTCACCGCCACATTTACAAGCCTATGAATAGAAGACGAAGTAAGTCATGAGTCACATTATTCATCGACTCAATTAAGAAATCTAGATGTAGACCTATACAAAAATCATCAAAGTTTGCACCGCTTCACTTTTGCAGAGAGTGAAATGCAAGAGCACAAAGTGAAAACAAATTACCTTCGATCGCTTGATTGCTCAATGCTGGTGATACGAACGATGTTTGACCTGGCTCTGGGCAAGGTGTAAACGCGGTACATCTATATTTATTTTGATCCATTCGGATCTTGCTGAAATGCTGGTCGGACGTCGGGCTGGTCTCCGGGGCCGGGCTGCATGCAAGTCAATCGCAAACTTCTCTGCTGCACGAATAGCTATTTTTATTCTGAAGTCCCAGGTAGTCTACATCAACGAATGCAGCAAAGGCTTAAATTTGTTCTAGCTCTTTACTTGAAAGGAATTTACTGGCCCTCTTTCCTTGGGTAAGACGTGCATGTAGCATATATTTGCTAGTGATAAATCGTCATTTTCGCTGTCAAAACACGACGAAGACGACGACATCTTATCCGCCATCGTACATTCTGTATTATAACGTATATCATGTACAACGAATAAAAAAATATAAACGCGAACGAGGTTACATGCATTGTGCACGCTTGCGCGCGTTCACGGAAGTCCTTAACACACGGGGTGAATGGCAGAATTTCCAGTCGAATCAATGGTACGATTTTGCATATTATTATTTTAATTTTGAGGTCAGGAGCAAAATTTACCGATGGCAACATTGTGCATGTATTCACTCATAATATTTTACATATTATCATGTCCAAGAACCGTGGTTGTATTTGCCGCCCCACGGAAAGTCACAATTTTAGCGACCATCCCAGTTTATACCGGCTGCCTCCCCAGGCCACTGGCGGTAGCTACACTATAGTGGGCATGCGGTAAAGACAATTATTCACTGCATTCACTGCAGAGTCAGTGCAAATTATAGGCAGTGTTTTAATGGAAATGAAATCGATCGATGGCCGAAACTCTTGGATAATTTACCTGCTAAAATGACCGAGGTATACCTCGAAAAAAAGAGAATAACTTGATGAAACCAAGTGTTACAATTAGATCATCGCGGCGGGTATCGCAGCTTCGCAATGTCAGCCATTGTTAAACTGACTGTAGGCTCAAACATGATAGATGGCGCTGTCCGTATTGAGGCATAAAGTTAGCTATCAAGACAAGTGTTGTTTTTCCCGCGAAGCAAAAAGAGAAACGCGATGAAATGTTTGCACTATGCCCTGATTTACTGGAAATCATCATTCCTAAAGTTCTTTTGGTGATTTGGGTGAGATATTTTCATGAAAAATATGTTTGGTGTAGGGTGACTATGTTGGGAAATATATTTAATCAAAGTGAGTTTACGCATAGGATTGAGTTTAGATTGAAATCTTATTTCCTAACGTACCGGTACTAGATTAAAAGGAAAAAAAAATCTCGGCAAGTGTGCGTCCGGATAATAGAGAGATCCGGATAAGGGGAGGCCGGATAAGAGAGGTCGGACTGTACTGTATTCAACAACACATTGTACTCTGTTCATGCTGTATGTACTCACCTAACTTTTGCTTATCAAGGTTTTGTAGATTTGGAGGCATATGTCGCAGAACAACCGTGTTCGAATGGGTTTCTAAACTCTCTGCAAATCTGGGGGAAAAAAAGGAAGACAAGTAAGGACAATCAATGAAGGCATCATACTCCAAATATAATTCTCTTTAATGAAATCAGTATGCTTCTGACTGATACACTAAATATATTTTCATAATCACAAACCAAAGAAAGTGAAGGGGAAAAAACTCACTATGAAATGGATGACAACTCTTCAAAGCCAAAAAAATGTCGATTTTCAGAATTTTGTTATTTTTGTCGGTAAACTATATTGATTTTCCTTACATTACAGCAAAAGATGACTGTAATCACTTTTTTTTTGCTGCACCATTTCTCTTTTAGTAATAATTGGTCATAGGGATCTCTACCCCCTCTTGGTCAAGGGTTTAAAAGAAAAATGCATTTCAATATAATAAACTGAATATATTTAGGCAACTGACTTACTCTTTAGCAAAAGTGAATTCTTCTGGTGACAGCATATTTGGTTCATCTGGACTTCTGATTGATTCCTTGTGAAGAATATGATGAACAAACTTCTCTATCTATCAACAAAGGTAGAGAAAGAGATTATCATTCTACATTTAAATGATACCTGAATACTAGAAATATATTATAATCCAATAGTAAATCAGGCATCACAAATAGATGCATATTTGAATTCTTCCAGGTGGGTGTTTCATTAAGCTGTTCGTATGTTAAGAGCGACTTTAAGAACGACTGGTGATCCCTTCATGCGGTAAGTGGTATATTGTATTGGCGATGGTTTAACGCATAAGAAAGGTTCGCCAGTCGTTCTTAAAGTCGCTCTTATCTTAAACAGCTGTATGAAACGGCCCCCAGGTGTGCATAGGCCGGATAGTATGATTTATGTCTGATGCCGACCTGTGATGTTACCATCCAAAATACACGACTTAACTTGGGTCACGCCACTACAAAACATGAAACACAGAGAAATCTGACATAGTATCTAATTCCAAATTGTAGCAATACTAATAACTGTAGTGCATCCCTCAAAAAGAAAGCAATTTAAAGTTACACCACGATGAAGAAATCTTAAACTTACTCTGGTTTAAACTGAATTACAATGACTAAGTCAATGATTTGTATATATAAGCAGCTAATTTACCTTTGCCAAACGTATCCTTAGGTAACTGCTCAAGATGAATCGTATTCTATCAATCTGTACAGAGGAAAAATAAAAGAGAACTTTAAATAATAAAAAAGGAAAAAAGATTATTAGGATATTCCAAATTCTTTCCATAATCTGCAACAAGAATAGAAAAGAAATATAGGTTTGCTCTTCATATAACCTCAGTTAAATCTGACATGTATAAAGAAACCAGGTGGGTCATCTGTGTGCTTTGTGTAGTCACATGTTTACAATTCTGTGTGCAGTGCATATATTACAATTAATTAATTCTGTGATTCTAATATCTTACCCTAAAAAAGCAACAACTCCTTGAGTACATACATATACAAACACCTTCTACCAATTAATTTGAGACAATTTCTTCCATAATTTAAACACAAACAAGAACAAATTATTACTGACAATGGCCCCATTGCATAAAGGTTACCATTATGATAACTTTGCCATCCGATGGTAACTGGTCTGGAATCCTTGATTATGAATGATTGGCTGGTGATCAGCGTTACCATGGTGATAATAATAATAATTGGCATTTATATAGCGCTTTATCAATCTACGACTGTTTAAATATATTACAATTAATTAATTTTGTGATTCTAATATCTTACCCTAAAAAAGCAACAACTCCTTGAGTACATACATATACAAACACCTTCCACCAATTAATTTGAGACAATTTCTTCCATAATTTAAACACAAACAAGAACAAAATATTACTGACAATGGCCCCATTGCATAAAGGTTACCATTATGATAACTTTGCCATCCGATGGTAACTGGTCTGGAATCCTTGATTATGAATGATTGGCTGGTGATCAGCGTTACCATGGTGATAATAATAATAATTGGCATTTATATAGCGCTTTATCAATCTACGACTGTTTAAATATATTACAATTAATTAATTTTGTGATTCTAATATCTTACCCTAAAAAAGCAACTCCTTGAGTACATACATATACAAACACCTTCCACCAATTAATTTGAGACAATTTCTTCCATAATTTAAACACAAACAAGAACAAATTATTACTGACAATGGCCCCATTGCATAAAGGTTACCATTATGATAACTTTGCCATCCGATGGTAACTGGTCTGGAATCCTTGATTATGAATGATTGGCTGGTGATCAGCGTTACCATGGTGATAATAATAATAATTGGCATTTATATAGCGCTTTATCAATCTACGACTGTTTAAATATATTACAATTAATTAATTTTGTGATTCTAATATCTTACCCTAAAAAAGCAACAACTCCTTGAGTACATACATATACAAACACCTTCCACCAATTAATTTGAGACAATTTCTTCCATAATTTAAACACAAACAAGAACAAATTATTACTGACAATGGCCCCATTGCATAAAGGTTACCATTATGATATCTTTGCCATCCAATGGTAACTGGTCTGGAATCCTTGATTATGAATGATTGGCTGGTGATCAGCGTTACCATGGTGATAATAATAATAATTGGCATTTATATAGCGCTTTATCAATCTACGACTGTTTAAAGCGCTTCACAATTATTATTACCCAGTCACTGGATTCGTAGCATTCCAAGCAGCCTGTTAGGCACAAACTTGCTAAACCAACCACAACGACGGTTGTTTCCTACCGGTACCCAATTAGCACCTGGGTGAGAGTGGCAAAGTGTGGATTGACGCATTGCCAAAGGGCGATAGGCCATGGTGGGATTCGAACACACGACCCTCTGATTACAAGGCTAGATTCAGAACCGCTACACCAAGGCGCTTCCCATGATTACCATGGGATGGAAAAGTTACCATAATAGTAACTTTTATGTAATGGGGTCTAGGTCTTATATGTACATCTCTTCTTTGTGAAGTTTGGTTTTTGCCAAATTCTTGAATGTATCTTAATACTTTCATTCATTCATACACTGCTGCTGGATTGACATGTCTTGGCCAAAAAATGATGGCTGCCACTGTCATGAATCCCATAGAACACACTAATAAGTTACAGTGTCATATAATGCTTCATTACTTGACAACTGTAAAGCACTTCCATGTTTATTTGTAATGTCTTCAAAAGATGCTCTTTATCATTAAAATTAAACCCTCTTATAGATTGTGCAGTATTGTTTTATCAAAAAAAAAAATCAAATTTATAGCATTTACTTGTAGAAGAAAAATATTATACCATAATTTGATTTCATCAATTCTATTTGCATGAATTTACATTTTTTTATTTTTGACAAGCTTTCTCATTAATTTTATGTTTTTGAAAAATGTTAATATATTATGTTATACTCTTCAATCTATGATTTATCTAACAGTAAGTTAAAAAAAAGAAGATGATTTGTTTTGATTTGTTTAAGGAAAAAAGGGATTTCAACAGAAGTTGAGATACAAGGAATTGTCACCACATTGACAATACTGCTGTCCCATAACAAAAAAAAATAATAACTTTGCGATATAAGTTTCTAATTCAATAAGAAAGTGTACTACTTTATGTTTAAACATTTTAAGCAGAGTTACTTGCTTTTGAAACGTCTATATTTCATAAATTAGCGGCTATGTGACTCCAATTCCTTTAGCATCAAGTAGGGTATACAGAAATTATCTCAACTTAAGAAAAAGCGTATTTTAATAAAAACTCAAAGAGTTGGATCCTGTGGCCATTGGATGGCAGAATATTGCAGTGCTTACCTCCATCCTGTGGACGATAATCCTAAAATCTCCTTTCTTGCATCGTTTGACGTTCTCCTCCATCTGTTGAAGCTGCTCAAGCATGCACTCCACAATCTCAACCTTACTTTCAAGCAAGTCGGGAGAGAACTTCTCATTTAGCCATGCCTGAATAGAGAGTGGCCGAGAGAGATGAGCAAGTGGGAGGGAGAAAGAGAGGGAGGGGAAGAGCTGATTATCAAACTGTGTGGAGGCAACTTTATTTTAATGTAGAAATAAACTTATTCAAAAATTAATTCCAGAGTGGTAACAGTCCCCCAAAAATATTTAGACCAGAATACAAACACAAAACAGGCCTAGCTCTGTGTAGTTCAGCTACCGTCGGGAACAGATTCATTTTTTCCCCATGCACTCATACTTTTGGGCAGCCATGTTTTACAAGCCTGTGAATTATCTTGACATGGTCAATTCTATGTATCCAAAATATTCAAGAAAGGAGAATGTTTTCTTTCCCTGTTATTTCTAGTGTAAAGACAAGTTGTGGCATTCCTTTTGATAGAAATGGACCAAAAAATGGGCATTTTCACCACAGATGGACACAGAGGCAGAAAAAAATCAAATTGATATTCATGTCAAATGGTTTATGTTTTCTAATCATACAAGACCTGAAGTTTCTGGGACAATTTTTTTTCTGACTATGGCAGTCATTTTCTATTTCAAAATGGCCGCCAAAGTATGGATACAAATTAGTGTTGAAAATTGTATATTGATACATATTTTGTTTTGACAGATTTTTAAAGAACAGGTTTGATCATGATGATGATTTCCCCTATAGTTTGCTACAATAACACTTTGTAAAATCCCATAGTAAGAAACGCCAGTAATTAATTTATCTGTTAAAAAATATTGATGAAGTATGTAATATGGTACGTAACGTCAGTTACCAAAAACATGAACTTTTTTTTCTCATTTCCCAGACAAAAGGATATTATATAAAACTTGGTAGATTTCCTCCTTAGGTAACACCCCTCTCTTCTACACCAAAATTAAAATAATCCATGAACAATCAAGCCATAAGGTAACAGTGAATATGTGTAATGTCAGTTACCAAGTGGAAAATGTAATGTCAGTTACCATGATAAAACGTTGGTTACCAATAGTGAAATGCAAATGTGGTAAATTTTATGGTGAAGAAATATTGTATACTGGTACTTGTTAATTTAGTCTTTCACTTAGTTAAATCACACCCGAAGGAGCATGTTATTGACTTTTAAAAGGTATAGTTCACAAGGAATAGGATATAAAATTATGAAGGAAGTTGCATTCCCATCATGCAAAAAAAAAATTACTGTGATATTGCATATGTACATGTACTTACCAAGTACCTAGTTGTTTGTATCAGACAAATATATATATATTTTTTCCCCAACCTACTGCCTAAATCTGCAACATTTAATACGCTTAATACTGTGATGAAAGGGGATTTGCAGGGGCCCCTTTTTAGTTTCTAGGATTCCTTTGAGCACAGCCAGGCCAGAAGTAAATTCCTGGTTTTTATACCTGTTAGTTGTGTATGTGATACAATTTTTGTTTTGGGTTTACAAGTATAGATGTAGGGTAAAATTTCACAGTTCTGATCAATACTGCATGGATCTTCTATAACTGTGAGTTTTTTTTTTCTAATTTACAAATAGTTCAATTTCAGTTTAGAAGCTGGAGTTTATTTATAGTTGACATCTTAAAAAAGAAATTAGCAAAGAGAATGATTAAACAAATTATGAAGAAAGTTTAAATCCGACAGATATTAACAAGCATTGCTTGCACTGACCAGAATATAAAGCAATAAAACTGCAAGGCTACATGAGATTCGGGGTAGGGGTAGCCTAGGGGAGGAGACCCTTATTCATTTTGCCGTTTTTTTCTAGGGGAGGGGGAGGTTGGAGAAGGGAAATGTTTAAAAAGTCAATATAAAATTAATGAATATATGCAAATGGGTGTACAGTCAGAAAAATCCAAGTGTACATCAATGCAATATCAAATTACTATAGGAACACATGTAGCTGCTATGACCCCCCCCCCTCCCGGAGTAAAACATACATTTTTTATCTTTGGATGATTTAAAATGTGAAATATTATGAAACTCTTATGATTTTAAAAGGCCTCACAAAAAAGTACCATGAAAATTATGCCTTTGGAAATCATAAGGCACTGGTAAATATTAATGTATAATAAGTTATAATAAAATGTTCAAATAAAAAAAAAGGAATTAAGAAAAAAAAAAATTCATTGAAATGTTCCCAGAAACTCAGGTATACTTCAACCAGGCCTCTACAAAAATTTTTTTCGTCACTTGCCCTGTTGGGCAAGTGATGAAAAAATTTGCTTGCCCGATAGAAAAAACTGCTTGCCCAATTTTTAAAATAATTTTTTCATTATGACGGCACTACTCTTATTTTTATTAAGGTATACTAAATAACAATTGAGAATCTTGTCCAGTCAGCAACGTAGGCCTGAGTCTTTACGTTTATTTTGGAGAAAAAAAATCAATATTTTATGGCTATTTAAGGTTTTAAAAAACCCTTCAACAAAAGTTGCTAAAATTTCATATTTTGCATCTTTAAATCCATGAAATGGCTACCTGCGTAACATATTTCCTTAGAATTGCTTTCATTTACCGTAGTTGGAAACTATAAAGAAAGCCAGTGAAAAATGTTCAGCTCTTTATTGACTCGGAAAAAATTATTTTATCAAAAGTGGAGTGGCTAAAATTTCACATTTTGCATCTTTAAATCCATGAAATGGTCATTTATTTTCCATATTTCCTTGATTAAAAAAAAATTTATTTGGAAACCATCAAGTCTTTTCTTCATCATTTTATGATGTTCCACTCGGTCAATAATTTTATCTACATGTTTTCACATGCTACTTTTTTTCTATTTTGAGGAATACCTGTTCACTTATTAATGAATTATTAGTAACATTGTTTAATATTGTATGATTTTTAAGTAATTTTTTTCACTATGCTTAGAATCTTGGGTGTGTGTGTGTGCGTGTGTTTGTGTGGGTGTGTTTGTGTGGGTGTGCATGTGTTTGTGTGGGTGTGACTGTGAGTTGAACTATGATATAAATGAATTCAATATCTAATTTCTACTTCGCCTATTCCAGTAGTACAATAACCTGTACTCGGCCATGTAATAAAGGCCCACATACCCTAACTTTTCCTGAAGTTCTTTGAAAACGCAGACTTCTACGAAAATTGCATTTCTCTATGGGGGAGTCTAAATTTGGTGAGAATGTATTCATTAATAACTTAAATATACATGACAATGAAGAAATCATCAAACTTTATTGGAAGTTTTGAATAATATACCCGAAATGTAAACTCTGTCTGAAGCAGAAAATCACCATCATTGAGGCCTTTACTGAGCGAATTGTCCCCCAGAGCTCTGGCAGAGAGACAGAGCTCAGACTGGCTAGCTAGTATGCGCACGTGTGTGAGCCTCCCGCCGGCCTTGTAAAATAGATGGAGCTTTGTTTGATGATTTATTGTCTGATATTTACCTCATCCCCTCAAAAAGGGAAACAAATGAATTTCAAGTTATAATTAACAAATACGGCAAGTTATTTTGGATGTTAAATAGGCCGTTTTGAAAAGCAAAGCCGAATGACATGACAACTCACCAATGCGAGGTTACTAGACTCTGTGATTTATTTCCTGTGTAATTCTAATTATTTTATCACAGAATTGTGATATCGGAAGGGAGAAAATGTATATTAGAAATTGCACATGGTGGTAGTCATAATGGACCCCTATACTACATTCAACTGTTTCCCGGCCATTGCGTTGATTTTTTTCATACCTGGTACCATGTATGGAAATACGTGGTACAGAAAAAATAACGCAATTTCGGAATTTGAAACTGCGCTACTCGCTATTTTTTAAGGCTGATTCATGATTTTGAGTGTGAATTTTGGATGAGTTATGGAAACACGAGGTACGGTAGAGAAAAAAAAGATGCAACATCCACTTGCCCGATCGGGCAATTGACTTTGAGAGGTGCTTGCCCGCACGTCATTTTCACTTGCCCCGGGCAAGCGGGTTTGTCGCGCCCTGCTTCAACATCAAGCTCACTTTCATGTGAAGCCCTGCACAGAAGATACAATGCAATGACTCCACATATTTGACTTCCATGTGTTATCTCTATGGCAAATTAAGTGAAATGTCAGTTATCGTAATGTCAGTTACCGGCATTGTCGTGGAAAAATTATCATAGCTCCCAAAAGACAAAACCAAATTATTTAAAATTTTGACACATGGTCAATTCCAGCGTAACGGACATGACGTTCAGACAAATTTTTGTAATTCAAAGGTTTATACAGTAGAATTAGCAGTCTTTTGATAATTGTTACTAAGCTTATCAGCCACATTTAAGTATCAGTTACATACACATAAAATTTCAAATCGTTTCGTTGAACAGTTGCTGAGAAATTGCACTCTTTGTGAGCGTAACGGACATGACACGAAATGGACAAAGCATTTTTACCTCCTGTTGCTTATCAAAATTCCTGTGAATTCTTAGATTGCATGCACCTGACGTTGGTGTAAATTCAACCTTAAGATCATGCTCTATCCATAAAATGGTATTTAACAACAGTTTTGCAGTGCATTCTGTATTCCTAGCTCAAAATATAGCGTAACGGACATGACACACGAAGCGTAACGGACATGACAGTTTAGTCCACTTTTTGTAAGCGAATATAATTATTTTATTACAAGATATGGTAAAGGTCTAATTGTTTACATGTTAAGACTAGAGGTTAGAGACACGTGTCATAACTGGTAATCTGTAATATCTCCTATTATTTTGCAATTTGAGAGGGGGTCTTTTTGTACAATATTTATAAATCAAAAAAATATTTAGAAAAATTTATTTTACACTGGTTAATACTGGTTAATTAGTATTTTCCAGTTACTACCATGCACCACACCTAATTAAAGGAGAAAAAGTTGATAGAAAAAAATATTTTTCATTCATGCCTTAATATTTGATAATATACTAGTGTAACGGACATGACACCCTTACGAAGTGAACTTCATCAGCACTTCTTAGTTTGAAAATGAAAGAAATATGAATAATGAATGTAATTATGTAACAACAAAGTACCTTTACTAACTCTAAAGAAAAATGTGTAGATATTATTAGAAGGTGTCATTAATTTAATAGCTATAGCCTAAGTGATAATTTTATATTGAATACAATGTTTATCATACTACTACGGCACACTGAGAAGACCAAATGTCATTTTTTTGTGAGAAGAAAACAAAATGTACCAGACCTGTGTAAATCCAAGATGATCATAATATGGAATGTTGTATGATAAAGAACATAGATTAATGTCAGTTTTAAGATTACAAAAAATGGTATTAAAAAGTATTTTAAAATTTAATAGCAGTACCTGGAAACTGGTCTTTCATTATCAATTATGTATGAGTTGAAAGGCAATCGGAATGTTTGTAAATAGCTTCTGAGATTTTTTTTCATTCAAAATAACTATCATCCTGAGTATAATCATCCTTTCATCAAATCTTGGATGTTCTAAATCTTACGATCTTGCTTGCTGACAAATGTAGCTTATCTAATTTTGTTGTATTGTCCGCACTGCTTGTGTACAATTGAAAATACATCATTCAAATCGTGATTAAGTCTGACCAAAATACTATGATGACATAATTTATTGATCGCGCCACATTCTTTCCACGGCCCCTTTGCTTTGTGATACTGCAAAAAAGTGCCACTGTAGATTCATGGATTCATAGAGCTACATCATGTAACACAGATATCCGAATACAAACTTGCTATTAAATGTGAGCCCATGCCATCACTGAAGAAGTACATGTACATGTAGAGGTTGGTGAAAGTCAGATACTTTGAAGTAATATCATCAATGATCATGAATTCACAAGTTGGAGTTTTATCATGCTCCAAACTGTCAGTGCATAACAAAATGTTTGTTCAAACACAAATGATGCAGATTGTGATCTGAGTATGTTGCAGATCTAGCTGCATCTTATCCTAATATTATGTGGCATACTGTTAATTCTCAGAAAAATCTACCAGAACAAGAGCTGAACTTTCATTATTCACCAACTTCTAAAAATAGCTTGAATGACATGCAGATTCTAGGAAATATAACATTCAGCTTTCCTGAAACAATTGAGACTGACCTCAGTCTGTGACACTGAGCCTAATATTTTGTTTTTGTGAATGCTGCCTTTTGCCATATATAAGGCGTCATGTCCGTTACGCGAATTGTCATGTCCCTTACGCCATTTTTATGAAAATGAGAAGTGGTAAGGGAAAATGATTGCTACACATGGTAGGGGGTTTAATTCTAACATAGAATCTGAATCTGCAGTACCTTCAGACAAATTTCCTGTAAGCTGTGAAAACCTTAAGTGAAAAACGTAACGGACATGACACTGATAATGGTAAAGAAATCACACAAATCTGAAGACAGATTTCTCTAAAATTGATGAATGGCATAAAATTGAACGATTATTTTCTGTTGATTTAAACTTTAATCAACTATTCAAAAGTTAAAAGAGACCTCTTGGACCTTGTTTGCTTTTAGTAGAGACAGGAAAGATGAATTGTTTAAAAATAGCCACATTTTTTACATTTTGCAATTGACTATTCTATTTTTTTGATGATGGAAAAAATACAAAATTTTATCAATATTGCAATTTTTCAACTGGAAATTGAGACTTTATAGATTACTTTTTAAGAAAATTTGACTGCTTAAGTGAAATCTGAAACTTCATTTTTTCTCTAAAGTGAACATTTTCCATGGAATTGCCCACATCTTAACCTAGTAATGAAGGGATATTTACATCTATCTACTCATGGATATGAGATATTTTAATTTTACTGAATACCATGATATTGCATGTCCTTTTTGCGTAACGTCAGTTACCGACACATTTTTGCTTGCTGATGCGTAACAAATGTGGTTACATTGAAAAACTTAGTATCAGAGTAAACAGCAAGGTTCACTTTATCAACTCTATCAAAAGCAAACTCGCATCATTTGTTGTTTTAGAGATACACACAATGAAAGGTGTGTAAAATTGTGCTGTTTAACGTCAGTTACTGTGAAAATGCCCAAATGTATTCTCCATGTCTTGTGCTAAATAAGATAATAATAATATTAGTGTAGGATGGTTATATTGTAATTTTCCCTATTTCCTTTGACTTGTGTTTTCTTCAGCTGTTATACATTTCTGTTCCATCTAGGCATTAAATCAGGTAAACATGAGATAAAAATCGTTTCTCTCTGGTCTCATTTGGGCAGCCACTGAGATCATTTTAAAAAAGAGCCACGTGAGCAATTGCTTTGGGTGGTGACGGACATTTCATTGATTTCAATTTTTTACAATCAGCGACTGTACAAGAAAAAATATATACAAATTCTAATAACTTTTAAAGTCTTTGATGGATTTCCGTCAAACTTTCATCAATGCTTATTATGTTTTTCTGCTATGTTTAATAAACTTTTTGTCAGGGTTAACTCCCGCTTTAATGTTTGGTCACTTGAAAATGACACCTACGTATCTCGAACGTGTGTTTTCAGTAAGTTAATTTTCAGTTGGGAAAATTTGGGAATATACAAAATCACTTATCATTCATTTTTACCATGCTTTCTTTTTTTCAGGTTGAGACTTCGAAAATGTGTTGACCATTAAATCATTTTGCAATTCAAATTCCCTTTAGAAAGATGTTGCAACGTCTTAGGCATATTTCTGATCTGTACGATGCAGGATCTAGGGGCGGGAGTTAGCATCTGACATATCGATTAGAAATACCTAAACATATGATTTTTTAAAGATATTTGTAATCGATATGTCATGTGATCTCATGCCATCCCCCCCTCATGCCCCTAGAACATCAATCAATAGGACTGTACACACATGTGAAAAACAATACAAGAAATTCTGTTTTAGATGAAACAATAAAAAATAAATGTTGAAAACCAGCAATTAGCTGTCATACAAATAATATTAACATCTCGCTCCCGGGATCTCATTTTTTTTCCTTTTACAAAACCATCCACATATCGCAAACCGTTTTAACATTTATTCACATTTTCTGATATCAAGAATTAGATTTCTTGATATCAAGAATTTATTTCTTGATATTAAGAATTCATTTCTGATTTCGAGGGTCAATGTATTGCAATAAATCATTTTGATTTTTAAGCAGAAATTAATTCTTGATATCAAGAAATTAATTCTTGATATCAAGATCTTCATTTTCATTTCTGATTTCGAGTGTCAATATATTGCAAGAAATCATTCTGATTTTTATTCAGAAATTAATTCTTGATATCAAGAAATGAATTCTTGATATCAAGAATTCATTTTCATTTCTGATTTCGAGCGTCAATGTATTGCAAGAAATCATTCTGATTTTTTATAAGAAATGAATTCCTGATATCAAAAAATTGTTTTTTATATCAAGAAATGAATTCTTGATATCACAAGAAATTAATCTTTGATATCAAGAATTCATTTCTGAATTCGATCGTCAATTTATTGCAAGAAATCATTCTGATTATTAATCAGTAATTAATTCTTGAAATAAAAAATAAATGTTTTTTGGTATTAAGAATTAATATCTTGATATCAAGAAATCGTTTTATGATATCAAGAAATGAGTTCTTGATATCAAGAAATGAATTCAAGAAATTAATTCTTGATATCAATAAATCTAATAATTTTTTATATCAGAAAATGTTAAAACAGCTTGCCATACGCACGTCGCCCAAGCCTACATACACAGTTCATACATCCAAGAATTCCAACTATTATTTCGTTGTGACATGACAGCAGAAATTGAGAATGAACGTTAAGAATACTTAGCAAGTAATAAGCAGGAAAATTATATGGAACAATTCATTTAAAAAATTAAAATTTCTTGAAAATTATCAGAATACGGTATCATGTAAAAATGAAAGGTTATGTCACATCGCGGACAATTCAGTTCCAAACATAGCATGCAGGTCCCGCTCTGGCTCAGTTAGTTAGCGCTAGCTAGCCGCGCCAGCGCGCTGGCAAAGGTAGCGCGACTGGGTGGCTGGTTAGCCGGCTGGAAGTGGAAATGCGCCAGTGTCTATGCATCCAGTCATTAAATGATAAGATCGTAGTTTGTCGGCAACAGTTGCCGAAATGATTCTGAAACATCCTAGATCTATATATTTGAGGATTGATGATGAATGATGCAATAATTATTTCCGATGATTTTCCCTCACTTTTTTTGTTTGCCCGCCCGTGTCGCTCGCTTTTTGCGCGTGACGCACCAAGAGCTTGTGGAATTTACGAGTGTCGCATGCGACGCGTGTGTTCTACACTGGCGAGAACGTTGTCCCCTCCTATGGGAAATTGGACGAACTCAACACGGGAAGGGGACTCGGATCACAAGGAGTATTTAGACAGTTAAATAGAGTTTTTAGTGTGATTAATTTGTCTTATTTAGTGTTTTGATCATTGTTTCATCAACTTGGAAGAATATACCGCCACAGGAGAGAAAAGAAAAAGACTATTTTTGTCGTTTGAAAGTGTCCGAGTCAGTTGTTATGGTGTCAATAGACCTTATCGCAAATAGATTCACGCAAAGGATCATGGGATCGGAAAGGGGGCAATAGCGCCGCTATTGTCCGGAGACGACCATGCGAATGCAAGCAGCCAACAATATAGTGTACGATTTCCATTGCACATCGAAATACGATCTACGGCCGCTTCCAACTTTTTGCTTTCTTGAAGTAAACTGCTCGTAATATTTGTTTCAGATTTCAACATCATTTTACTTCTTAATCATGGGTGGCAGAGATAGATGTTCTGTCTATAGCTGCAAGAATTACCACAGATTTTATGAAGACAAGTGCAATTTTCTTTCATTTTCGCGCACTGTCTGTGCGTATTTTGAGCTGTGCAGCTGCTGTGCAAAGTGTGCTCGTAAGCACGGACAGTGGGCATGCACTCTCGGCCCAGGGACAGTATACGTCGGCGAGGCAGTAGAGGAAAATGGGACCGAATTCCAAGCAATAATAAAATGATAAAAAAAAACAAACTCTGCAGTATATTTGATTATTTTATTCTAGTTATATATTTTTGTAATATCAATCGATTGTCAAGAATAGGGCAAGTCCAAGAATTCGCGCGCGTTACGTATGGGACATTTCAGAGGCTTCAATGACCTGAAAAATAGTGTTAATTGACTTTGATTAGATTGAATACCCTCATGATGGTAGACATCTAGGAGAAGAATAATCATGGAAAAAATGGTGGCATATGACCTCGACCTTGACCTTTTAGAGAGAAAAGATGGGCCGTTACGTATGGGACGCAGAAAAAAGACAATTTTTAAAACAATTTTTTCAAGTTGAGAATTCTCTGAAAGTATTTCATTTGACAACTTGTAACTTAGTGTGATAGAAGTCACAATACTCTAGTATATCTAAGGCAAGTTTCATGTCATAAGCCAAATCCCTCTAATTACAGACTCTAATTAAACAAATTAATGACATGTTACGTATGGGACAGTTACGTATGGGACATTTTGTCCCCATAGAGAACGTACACAATTTCCCCCATAATTCAACAAATTGAAATAATTTAAAATATGGAAATAACAAAAGAGTTTCTATCTTTTAAAATGTTCTATTGAGACATATTTGATATGACTGAAAAGGAAATTAGCCATTTCAACATTTTTTCCCTTGTTTTTCATGGTTTTCATGAATTTCTTATGTATTTCTATTGTTTTTTATTTTATTCATATTTTTCCATTTTCACAATTTTTTCACTTCAATTGTTTTCATTAATCAGTATTCATAACAAATCAGTCTTTAAAAACTAAAGAAAAGGTAAATAATCACTTTTTAGAGCACTCTTAAATTTTTTTTCTCCATTCACTTTGTACACAAACCTCCCCATTGACATTGTGTGTAAATGTCCCATACGTAACATGTTGTCCCATAGGTAACAATTTTTTAATTAACTTTTGATTAAAAAGTAAACTCTATTTTTGAAACTTTTTGGGGTATAACATTTTCATACTTTATAAATTAGAACTTCCCAGAGATGCAGCAATGCAAGTATTGTATTATGAGAAATAACTTAAAAAAACATCCTCAAAATGTTACGTATGGGACATTCCATCCTTGGACAAGACCTAATTTGCATAATTAATTAGATGACATCACATTTTTTCCCCCAAAAGTAATAAGATGTTAGGGGGTCCATGTCCCACCTATGACTAAATCTCACAAGTTTTGTTTTTATTTTCTATGAGTTTTTATAATTGTCCCATACGTAACGCCCATTTTACCAATTATGTAAATTAGGTGCTCCAAATTAGCATAAATATGCATATTATCAGATTTTTCTTAATGAAATTTTAAAATTTTACATTTGGGCTTTCTTACCCCACCAAAGATAACTTCTTAAATTAAAGATGAAATTTTGCCTTCTAGGGTGACCTTTTCTTGGACTTGCCCAATACATGTTTCATAAATAATTATCTCAATCATGATTTTATTCAGAGTATAGGCCTAGCTAGGCCTAAAAACCGAGCTGTGTTTTCTTTTTCTCTCCACAGATTATGCTACATAATATTATTGCATATTATTCAGGATCATGGTCAGACATTCTAAAGTTTTATTAGGGGCATGCTTCAGACAAAATAATGAATGAAATAGAAAAAATGAGAATAGATGAAAATGTACTTGAGAGAAAAATAAGCTTTAAAAAGAAAAAAAAAGACAATGAGGGAGGTGATCTGTGAGAGAAGTGACTGAATGCGATGAAATAAACTGAAGATGTAAATGTTGAAATAACATTTTTTATCAAAAGAATGGAATATATATATCATTATCATGATGAATTAAATATCCATCATCTGCTAAGTTTCAGACAAAATAAAATTACAGAGAGGATGCAGGGATAGCTAGGGCATACGGGATCATAAAATGTTTTAAAATTCAGGGATTTATTTAATCTTTATTCTGCATGTCATAGGCCTATTATTTTATAGGTCCTTAATATTATGTATATGAATATATATATATATATACACACTAGCTTATTTTTATATACTTTAGATTTGTCTCACCCTCTATATAGAGCTTGTATGATCAAACTTAAGAGCCCTAGTTGCAAAAAGAGGACTATATTCGCCCCCAAATAACAAAACCTAGCTAAATTTAAATGGAGATATATGGTCTGCATTATGATTTTCAAGAATATTCTTTAATGGAAAAATGTGCTATGTAATTCGGGTCGCCGACGTGCTCTTTTCTGAGTCGATCGGCATTGACCCGCAATCACCGTCTCACTTTTCCCACAAAATCTTCCCAAGTTTAGCCCCAGAAAACTTAGAAAATACGGTGAGTATTGAGTTCATACTTTCACTGGGCAATCATGATACAAAGATTGTTCCATAAATCCACATTCAAGTATCCAAAATAATTTAAATAAGAAGAAATCAGACTTAAAAAACCCTGGATTTTGAGTGATACTACACAAAACATATGGCGTTGTATGGCTTCCCAACAGCCGATTCCGCGTTTGCCCCCTTTCGCATCCCGTGATCCTCTGCGATGACAGACGCCCTCACGCGACAGACGCTCTTTGCGATAAGGTCTATGGGAAAAAGGTGTGGTGGAAGCAAGTCCCCGCTCAGTGAGAAGCTTCACACCGTTTCGCATGGCGAACAATAGATTTCTTTTGAAAATCTTCCAACCGTGATTCTATTAAGATTGCTGATATGAAGTGTATCTCAAGTTTGTCCCCAGTGACTTGAATGACGATAAGGCCAATCTTTATAATCATGGTTAGGCCTATGTCTTGATTCTTTCCATCGAGTTCACAAAGAATACAGAGCCCCTCCAATCATTTGTCTACTCCGGTTCACGGTCCGCCACTGCCCACGCCACGGCACAGGCATGACGGTTGCAGTGAGAAAGTGGCCAGGATCAACAAACCGCAAACGGTGCACACGTCACGCCTCACGGGGTGACTTTCCGGTAGGTAGGAGCTGGCGTTTGGCAGAGACAGACCGCGGCCGCAACCCAATTCACAAAGTTGAGTCTTGAGCCCACAAATAAAAAAAAATAAAAAATAGTGACACGTACCTCCTCCAACTTTTGAAGAACATCTGCAGCAGTCATCTCTACCTCCTCTTCATCACTAGAGAATTCGTTTTCTAAGCTTTCGTCAATTTCTTCAGACATTTTGGTAGTTTTATTGACTTCTTGGTCTTGGTTTGGTTCGTCGTGTCTCAACTTTCGCGCGAATCTTTTCTCAAAGTGACCGTCAGAGGGCAGGACAGCTCGCAGTCGAAAAAAGATGGCAGCTTCCATGAGAAGAATTTTTGGTAAAAGTTTAGGTAAAATGACATCAAATCCTCACGTTTTGCTAATTTATTTTGACAGCATTTTTCGATATGATCTATATTTGAGTTGATACTTTTGAACTTGTTGATGATGGTGGAAGTTTGAATATATTGGTTGATTTAGGGATTGTGACTGTGTTGTACTGTTCAGCTTACAGCGACTATTTTCGGCATTTCAATTCTTGTGCTATTCAAGTTATTGCAACACGGATTTGTGATTTTTTGCTTGACTTGTGTGTGTAAGAATCGCACATGCCCATGATTGTAATGTCTGATTGCGCAGAAGGGGCGCACAGCCAATATGGGACTTTGGGAGACTATAATATCCCATGAATCTGAGAGAGATTATCTCCTATACATCATATCAGTTCAGAGATTTACTTTTGGTAAGAATTTGTGTATCCTATTTCAGAGACATGACCTATCACAGTCTCCAAAAACTCTGACCAAATCCAATTTAATATTAGAGACCAATTTACATTTGGCTTTGCTGCAAAGTCAAGAAAAGGATTATACCGGTACCCAGTTGTTGTGTGTCCGCAGGCGCGACAAACCCGCTTGCCCGCTTGCCCGGGGCAAGTGAAAATGACGTGCGGGCAAGCACCTCTCAAAGTCAATTGCCCGATCGGGCAAGTGGATGTTGCGTCTTTTTTCTCTACCGTACCTCGTGTTTCCATAACTCATCCAAAATTCACACTCAAAATCATGAATCAGCCTTAAAAAATAGCGAGTAGCGCAGTTTCAAATTCCGAAATTGCGTTATTTTTTCTGTACCACGTATTTCCATACATGGTACCAGGTATGAAAAAAATCAACGCAATGGCCGGGAAACAGTTGAATGTAGTATAGGGGTCCATTATGACTACCACCATGTGCAATTTCTAATATACATTTTCTCCCTTCCGATATCACAATTCTGTGATAAAATAATTAGAATTACACAGGAAATAAATCACAGAGTCTAGTAACCTCGCATTGGTGAGTTGTCATGTCATTCGGCTTTGCTTTTCAAAACGGCCTATTTAACATCCAAAATAACTTGCCGTATTTGTTAATTATAACTTGAAATTCATTTGTTTCCCTTTTTGAGGGGATGAGGTAAATATCAGACAATAAATCATCAAACAAAGCTCCATCTATTTTACAAGGCCGGCGGGAGGATCACACACGTGCGCATACTAGCTAGCCAGTCTGAGCTCTGTCTCTCTGCCAGAGCTCTGGGGGACAATTCGCTCAGTAAAGGCCTCAATGATGGTGATTTTCTGTTTCAGACAGAGTTTACATTTCGGGTATATTATTCAAAACTTCCAATAAAGTTTGATGATTTCTTCATTGTCATGTATATTTAAGTTATTATTGAATACATTCTCACCAAATTTAGACTCCCCCATAGAGAAATGCAATTTTCGTAGAAGTCTGCGTTTTCAAAGAACTTCAGGAAAAGTTAGGGTATGTGGGCCTTTATTACATGGCCGAGTACAGGTTATTGTACTACTGGAATAGGCGAAGTAGAAATTAGATATTGAATTCATTTATATCATAGTTCAACTCACAGTCACACCCACACAAACACATGCACACCCACACAAACACACCCACACAAACACACGCACACACACACACCCAAGATTCTAAGCATAGTGAAAAAAATTACTTAAAAATCATACAATATTAAACAATGTTACTAATAATTCATTAATAAGTGAACAGGTATTCCTCAAAATAGAAAAAAAGTAGCATGTGAAAACATGTAGATAAAATTATTGACCGAGTGGAACATCATAAAATGATGAAGAAAAGACTTGATGGTTTCCAAATAAATTTTTTTTTAATCAAGGAAATATGGAAAATAAATGACCATTTCATGGATTTAAAGATGCAAAATGTGAAATTTTAGCCACTCCACTTTTGATAAAATAATTTTTTCCGAGTCAATAAAGAGCTGAACATTTTTCACTGGCTTTCTTTATAGTTTCCAACTACGGTAAATGAAAGCAATTCTAAGGAAATATGTTACGCAGGTAGCCATTTCATGGATTTAAAGATGCAAAATATGAAATTTTAGCAACTTTTATTGAAGGGTTTTTTAAAACCTTAAATAGCCATAAAATATTGATTTTTTTTCTCCAAAATAAACGTAAAGACTCAGGCCTACGTTGCTGACTGGACAAGATTCTCAATTGTTATTTAGTATACCTTAATAAAAATAAGAGTAGTGCCGTCATAATGAAAAAATTATTTTAAAAATTGGGCAAGCAGTTTTTTCTATCGGGCAAGCAAATTTTTTCATCACTTGCCCAACAGGGCAAGTGACGAAAAAAATTTTTGTAGAGGCCTGGTGTCCGGACAGGTTGTTTGTCCGGACGATCAATTTTAGAAAGTCATTTGGAAGAATTAACAAGCGAAGTTTCATCAATTTTTAGTGCAAAATGTTAGGAAATATTATAGAGAACAAAAATAGAAGATGATTACATCCATTGAATTCGTATTTTTAGTGTAATCCAAAGACGAAAAAGAAGGCTTCAAAAAAATAAAGTGTCCGGACACCCGACCCCCCATCCTACCTTGTCCCACTCTAGAGTCTAGTCTTGAGGACACAATGATGATGACTTTTTAAAATCCTGGGGTGGTATTCTGAAAACGTTCTTATCTTTGTTCTTTTATCTTATCTCACTGAGATAAGAAGACGCTAAAATCATTGCAAATCGGTATTCTGAAAATCTTCTTAACGCGTTCTTATCTCTGTAAGGACTGCCCCCTTCTTATCTCCAACACGCCCATTTTACGCCCATTTTTAAGATTTTACCAATCAAAATGCGCTTTATATTGGCAGTTTAACCAATAAGAGCGTTCCTTATGTGAAGAGAATATCATGGGCGCTGCGCGTTCACTCTTTCTGGCGCATTGCGCGAAATAGGCATTTTGTACGCAATGACTGATTTTATCATTTCGAGACGTCCACGTGCACAAAAAAAGAAAGAAAAGTAAATAAAGCAGGTACGAATAAACAACAAAATATGAATAAAAAAAAGAAAGAAAATAGAATGAATAAAAGAAGGAAACGGAAGAAAGAAATAGAACAATTATCAATGATAAAGTGAAGGAACGAAAATGAAGAAAAAAAAGAAATTAACTAAAATGAATACACACAAAAATAAAAAAGGTCAAATTAATAAGATAAAATAAAGTAACAAGGAACCGAAAAAAGAAAAAAAAGTCTAAAAAAAAAACGAATGAAAGAAAGAAAGAAAAAAAAGGAGAAAAAAGGGAATAAAAATTTAAAAAGTGAAGGACGAGAAAAAAAGAAAATTAAACAAAGAAATAAAAATGAGAGAAAAATAATGAAAGGAAAATTAAGGCAAATATGAAGACTACAAAAAGATAAAGGAAAGAAAGGCAAATTCAAAGAAAGAAAGAAAGAAAGAAAGAAATGAAGGAAGAAAGAAAGAAAATAAAGAAAGAAATAAAGAAGGAAAGAAAAAGAAAAGGGAAAATATCAAGTTGATCAGCTATTCATCATATAACTTGGCTCTAAAGTAAATTTGATTCTTGAAATTATTTTTCTTAATTAAAAATAGAGATTGCTGTATACAGCATTGGCATACCATAGTCCTACATGTACCTGTAGATTCACCACAGGCAGGATGGTAATGAACCCTTTGGTGACCTTGTCCTTGACCTTGGCGGCAAATAAAAATGTGATAAACAGATTCCTCATGAAAAATTACCCCTTTTTCACAGTTTACTTAAAGAATTCACTGTCTACTTTGCTTTGAGAAGGATTTTTGTTGTCCAGATGTTTTTAAACATTTTTAAAATGTTTTTGTTGCTCCTCGTACACAGACAGCACTATACTAGAGGCGCTGCTGGTCCAAAAATTGGGATTGTCCCAGAAAACAAGGATATCCTCATAAACCAAGACAAATCATGTCTTGATAAATTGAGATTGTCCATGTTTATGGGGACAGTTTTTTATCCTTCACTTAACCCTTCCGGAAATAGACGGCAATTGCAGAGATTGAGAGTGCTATAAATAGATTCAGTGACCACATTTCCCCCCAGTTGACTATCTATTTTTCACGACTTGTTGTCTTTCTATAATCTCCTTAAGAAACCTGATATGTTTACATTGACTAGTGCTCTTGATTGATGCTTGCACTTGACAGGTGAATGAACTTTCCTAGATTTCTTGTGTGGAGAAATCTTTGAAAACTGAGACAGTCCCTGTAAACGATCCCGATTTTCTGACAGCACCCATACTGTGAATCTGGGCAGAAATTGGAAAAAATTCTTTTATAATTTAGATTAATATCTGCCCAGATTTACTTACCAATATCTAATAGGCCAGTGCGTAGTTCCACTCTGCGCATGATCAGAGGAGGTCATTTGTACTAAAGTGACATGGTGGTTTAAAATTTAATGAGATAAGCACCATCTTCAATGTCTTGGTTATTCATATATTTTGAATTGTGTTTTTCATTTACATCCACAAAACGAATGACTGGTATATTTCACAGTTTGCCAAGTACATTGTACAGCATCCTCTAATATGCATTCAAAGTAGAAATGCAACAAATACCTTCATAGAGTGTTCATTGATGTGCTATTCTGGTCTAATCAATTTCTTCATCCCGCTATGTCAGGCATGCATACATAATACCTTGCTTTGAAATGAAAGGTCATTTGACCAAAATTGTCCATCAAGTAACTACAAAATGGTCTATTATTAAAGTAATTGATCCAATCCCCTTAATTTCAGGTGGAACTTGTATCAAGAACATGATTGATCTCCACATTTTTCCTAGTCTCAGTAGGTCCATGGTCAGACTTGTCTGATGTGACGCATGTGACGTTACAAAATCTTATTTTTTACAAGTGGAGCGTTGTGGCCCAGTGGATTAGTCTTCGGACTTTGAAACAGAGGGTCGTGGGTTCAAATCCCAGCCATGGGGTAATTTCCTTCAGCAAGAAACTGATTGACAATGTGCTGCACTCAACCCAGGTGAGGTAAATGGGTACCGGTAGGATAGGAAGTAATTCCTTAAAAAGCTGTGTGCGCTATGAATGCCTAGCTTAGCTGGGTAATATAGGAGCGCCTTGAGCACCTAGCAAGATGGATATGTGCTCAATATAAATACCTTATATTATTATTATTATAAATATCATAATCAGTATCATATTTCTTTTTTATTTTCTACATTTATTACATATAAACAGCCAAAATCAACCAAAGTGAACCAAAGTGAGATAAAGCAGACCAATAAAAATGATTTCTTTTTTAAGAAAAATAAAATTATAAATTATTGCATAACTTTGCCTCATGAAAATCATGTTTCATTATGATGCTAGCATTATATTTCACGAATTAGACAGTCTAATTTGTGATATTATATATATTTATACATGTACACAGTACACTTTGAGGTCAAATTTAGACCTCAAATAAAGAATGATATTGTCATACAACTCATGCCACCAACTAGGGTCTTGATTTGGCAGCAAGTTTTCAACATGCTTGAAAGCATTTTCTACATAAATATGACAGGTGTAGGCCTACTTTTAAGGCAGTCATTCAAGCAGTAATCATAAAAAAATGAGATCTATATTTGAATTATATTTTTTTGTTTTGTGGGTTTTGAAAAGTATGTCATTGCAATTGATTTTATAAAACATTGTTGATAGTTATTACCCGTAATTACTGTTGCCATTGACTCAATCCAGGTTAAAGAATTAGAACTTTGTATACATACACTTATATATTTATTTATCCTACAGTTCCACAAATTCAGCAGAAACTGTTGTCACCTGCTTCTACTCTATGGCGTACTGGATGTTTCAATCAGAATAGCATTCAACATGGATTTGTATCACCACTGACCACTCCCATGAGGGGTGTAGCCCTTGCACCCCTCCACCAGTCCACTGCTATTCAGGGGGATCACTGGAGGAGCTCTGAGCTCTCCCAAATTTGCTCCAGGCTGACTGGGCTAAATCTCCAAGCTCAAGCTCCTAATGTTGCTAGAGGTCAGATCCAGGGAAGGTCCTTCTCAAGCTTGATATGTAGCAGGTACACCGGGGGATTTAGCTACAAAGAAATGTAAGTTTATCAAATTTTGTGAATACTTAAAGTGTACTTCCAAGGGGGATATGAAGCTGCAATGTTATAATGAGGCATGAATTATTGGGAACTGAAATGTCATGCACCTGTAAGCCAAGCTACATGGTGAAGTTAAAATTGATGCAGAGGTTCGAGGCTTGAGCCCTGGTCACGTCTTTCAGATGATGTTAAAGGTTGGTTTCATAAGTAATTAATCATATCTAATTGATACATGTCTGTATAAACTCACACACACACAATCACACATAGGCAAAGAAGTTAGGTTTACTGTTTATAATCCTTTCCTTGGACCCTGGAGTTATGATAACTTTTTCTCCCAGCCTGAAACTAAAAAATCCTAGCTTTTGCATCTGTACAATATGAGATACAGAATGATTCATTGCAATTTTTATGCCACAATATTTCAATAATGTCATTTCATGTAACTGCAGCTACATCTAAAAGAGATTTTATTGAGAGGGAAATAATGTCCATTAGGTTGAATGGAATAAAGAAGTAAAATAAAGCAACATAATTGTTACTATGATTGAAATCAGATAAATTATCTGTATCAGATAAAGATTCATAAATTTGGAGTTATACATATATAAACTGTTCCATAAAGCAGTGATAGTAATTCATATTCACAGGCCAAATACATGTACATATTTTAGATTTATATATCAACATAAAATATTGCTTAAAGGACAAGTCCACCCCAACAAAAACTTGATTTGAATAAAAAGAGAAAAATTCAACAAGCATAACACTGAAAATTTCATCAAAATCGGATGTAAAATAAGAAAGTTATGACATTTCAAAATTTCCCTTCATTTCACAAAAACAGTTACATGAACGAGCCAGCTACATCCAAATGAGAGAGTCAATGATCTTCACTCACTATTTCTTTTGTTTTTTATTGTTTGAAATATGAAATATTTTTATTTTCTCGTCAGTCGTCATTGTCATCTGAAATGAAGTTTCATTCCTCCCTGAACACGTGGAATTCCATTATTTCAATATTTTGTGCTTCAGGCAAGGAGGTCCTAATCGTCAAATTCGTAAAAATTGAAATATTGTATAATTCAAACAATAAAAAACAAAAGAAATAGTGAGTGAGTGACATCATCAACTCTCTCATTTGGATGTAACTGGCTCGTTCATATTAACTATATTGTTAAAAATAAGCGAAACTTTGAAATGTCATAACTTTCTTATTTTACATCCGATTTTGATGAAATCTTCAGCATTGTGCTTGTCTGATTTTTCTCTATTGATTCAAATCAACATTTTTCTGAGGTAGACTTGGCGGACTTGGCCTTTAAATCCTTATGCAATATTCAATAATTAGTATAATTAGCTTTGTTGTAAAGGAGAGATATACAATATTACTTATCCATATCTCAGAAAAAAAGGGAGAAGCTTGTGTTTTATGTTTGGCAATAATATTCTTTTAGGGATATCTGTGTTGATGAAACATCTTTGATGCTTTGGTCCTTTAACTCAGATTAGCTATTTTTTTTTCTTTCTGTCTTTCCGGCAGTATAAACCAGAAATTTGTGAAACCTCAAGTATTTAACCATCAACCCAATAGGACGGTGATACGATTCAGTAAAAACAAAGGCAAGAAGAAGACGGTTCATGCAGTGATTGATAGATTCTATAGACTTGACAAGTAGGTCAATTTTCTGATTTTCCATAGCTTGGCAAGTTACCATCTGCTATTAAAAGCTTCTATGACAATGTAAAAGTTGACAGATTAAAGGGGGGGGGGGGGAGTGGCAATAAAATCTTGGCTGACTGCATGATCTCAATGGAAATTGGCATGCATGTTGCTTGTGACATAATTGCAGAGACTGAATTTTTATTTTTACCTTTTTAATTCGTAAAATAACTTTTCATGAATGCAAAAGAGATAAGTGGTCAGATTAGACCAATGTATATTTTTTAAAATTCTTATCTAGTTGCATTAAAAGATTTCAGATTTGGTTATTGGCAGAAGCGTACATTTCAACTACACATTGTTAAAAATCCATCTTGTTTTAAATAGGTCAGAGAGCCAGAAGATGGGTTTTATATTGTTGATTTCCCAGTGTTTATAAGGTTATTGTTAGGAATATTTATCATTTTAGGTTGAAGAATTAAGATAAATCTATTACTAATTTAGTTGCCCGACCATGGAGTAGCATGTGTGCAATGCTTTGTTACCAAAGGGAAAAGGCACGGTATCATTATCAAATGACTATTGGACTAGATTGGATTAGGTTATTATAACAATGGAGGAGTGTATGCTTCTATGATGAGATCTACAAGAAACCGGGGGGAAATTAAATTAAAGATGAAATGTTGGAGTCACAGGAAGAGAACACGGGGATGGAATTATAGAAAGTTACCTCTAAATTTATTTGCAAAATTTTATTTTTCAGTGGTTTGTGGGTGAGGACACAAGCAGGCAGGGCTAAGAAGCTTTGGAAGAAATCACCTCGACGCAGGTAAGTTATCTCAAAGGTTTTTGTTGTTCGCAGGATAATATCAAAACCTTTCATTCTCTTGGCAACCAGTTCTTGACAATTTCAAGTCGCCTTTATATTTGTGATTGCCGTTACAACGATACAAGTCCCCAGCTATAACACAATGATATGGCTTGCGTAAGGATTTCTTGTTTGGAAACCATCTCTATGTTTTAACAATAGACTGCAATAACCTCACTTTGGTACTCCTTCTTTATACTCCCTGAAAAATTGCATCAAATCAAAATCAAGGAGAATAAAAAAAGAAAATTTGTATGCCCTTAATCAAAAGCAGAGTAATAGAATTTTCTTGGTATAATAGAGTAATAAAATTTGAATGTAAATCTTTGAAATAAAGCTTGAAAAATGCTAAATTGCAGTCTCAACACTCATTTTAAGATTCTTATTGAAGAACCTTAAAAAATGTAGTATAAAAATATGTAATTTATATATTATCTATTTGTATTTCATTTACATATGATATTTGGTAATATTTTTTATGTTTATCAACTTATTTATTCATTTATTTATATCTTGATGGAAATATTTGGCAGCACTATTCTGATTATAAATAGCTATTTTTGTTGGTTTAACCCATTAAATTTACCCCCAAGCTTATTAATTTTTTTTTTTTTACTGTTCTTGTGTTTTGTATTCTCCAGGCATCGACTGAAGCAACACATCTTCTGCAACAAGACTCAGTCCAAGATGCTCGACAGGATGGTGTCTGGTTATTGGAAAAAGAGGCGCCATTATCTTGATGACCCCTTTGAACAGTATCATGATCGGCACTTTGATGTTATCCCTCCAGGCAGTAAGGTCAAAGAACAATAGAGACTCATAGAGACTTGAGAGAGATTGTTTATCAGGGTGTAGGAAGTGGATTGGAAATATTGTATCATCACTTCAAGAAGCCTTTGAACAGTATCACCCAGAGGCATTTCATTGACTTGCTGCATTACTATTGTAAACCTCAAAGGTAAAGAGGTTCATGAGGTTAATGATACCGAGAGAATGGATGGAGGATGATGATCTGATGTGATCTCCTGTATGACCTCAGGCTCAGGGCTTTGGAGCAGTATCATGAGTGGCACTTTGGCGTTAACCTCCTTGCATATGAGCCTTGAGGGACACCAAGTCAGAAGTGATTGTTTAGTAATAGGGACTGGTTTGAATGTGATTCAATAGGAAGGTCTTCACACATGTACTTGTATGTAATGATGAGGAATAATCACAGTTGTTGCATGTCATGACACATGCACGCTACCTAGCTTGAAAAATGTCTAAACATGTAGGGTGGTATTCTGATAGTCATGGTTTAGTTAAACCTTGGTAATCTTGGATCACTTGCCAGTTGTCAACTTATTCAATCAAAAATATTCTTGTCCTGCTGCAAAAAGTTGTCAAAAATTGAGTTGTGAAATGGAAAGATTATGAAAATACCAAAATATAATGAATTTTACGGTACATCGTAATTTCCGTGAATATGGAAAAGTGTTATGAAGCCAGCATTCCATAGAGGTATGGTTTAACATTATAGTGTAGACTAGGGTTAAACCTAGGTTTAAATCAGAATACCACCCATATTAATTTAAAAAGACCAGTTTGAGATTTCACCTTAGATGGGTCCTACATTTATCTTTGGGCAATGCAACACAAATGCATACAATCAATTGAAAAAACATTGGCGTTCAATCAAGATCATTGTAGCATTCAAATTTTGTTGATGAATTAAAAAAAAAAATGTGATGGGGTGCTTGCCTTATGGCAGTATCCAATAATTGATTATCAATATCAAGGAAGATTTACACAGAATAGAAGTATTACGAAGATCAAAATATGTTTTTGTGACATAAGACATCTATCAATAAGGTTTTTTTTTACTCCCCCAAACAAATATTAATAAGCAATTGATATATGTTATGATTAAACAATACGATTTTCATGATGAAAAATGGCTTTTTGTGATGTGTCCACAATATCCTTGTATCAGGAATTGCCATCCTGAGTTGCAAAAGAACCTCTGTAAGGATAACAAATTTATATTTTGTTCAAAGTATATTGTAATTTTAGAAATTTACAATACAAAAATGAAAGTGGAAGTCTGCTAGTTTTTGTTATCATTTGACAGAGCCATGGAATATCATGATAGAGTTGAAGAGAAGAAAAACAACATTGTAGACAGAGAATGGAGCATGTGATGGGAGAGGGAGTGAAGGGGGCAGGAGGGGGGAAGGGAGAGAGGGTGTAGAAGAGGGAGAAAAGAGAGAATGGGAAGAGAGAGAGAGAGGATTAGCAGACAAATTTATAAATAATAATAGTATGTCCATTTATATAGTGCAGTTACTATGTGCTTATACTCAACTGTGCTTTGATACTTGGTATCATATTGTTACCCCCGCTGTAGCTGAGCCACCATATTAAAAGCATCAAAGGAATAAATTCTACCGGGTACCCATTCACCTCACCTGGGTTGAGTGCAAATTAATGTGGATAAATTTCTTGCTGAAGGAAATTATGCCATGCATGCATCATGAGAAGCAAAGACCCCCAACCCTATTTTTGTAATTGCCCAACTGTTAGAATGCAACGCAGTTTATATAAAACCACTCGATGTTATGAAAGTTAAATAATGTTAATTATCACCCGTATCAGACATCTGAGCTGGTCATTTACAAAAAAACGTATTGCCCTAGATTAATAAATATCGGGAAGGGATAGGTATATTATTTGTATTTTCCTCGGTCTCAATGCGCATATTTACTTTGCATGCAGAGACGACGCAAAATATACCTTTGTATTTTCCCTGGTCTCACATCCGGGCATTTGAGGATGCGTATGAAGAGATACGCTTCATAAGGATGTGTGCACCAACAATATACGTCATAATAAAGACATCACTGGATCCAAGCGCTTGCAAGTACGTCATAATGGTAAAGTGCAGAGCCTAGACCCTTATATTAACAAGACACAATATAACTATTTTAAAAAGAAATATCACCATTATCACGATTTTTGCTCTAGATATCTGATTTGGATGATAATAAAAATATTGACTGTCTCTTCTTTCGGGGAACATCAAATATATTGCCCTTAAAAGACCCATATTGCCCTCGTCTAAAGACTCGGGCCAATATGATTCTTTTACTGGCAATATATTTGATGTTCCCCTCAAGGCCAGTCAATATTATATAAATATACCTCATACTAACCTCATTCTATCATCCTTGCAATAAGACATGTAACCCCTTTGAGAGGTTTATTTCCATATCGTCTGATGCCAATTCATCCTATTGCCAACTCGTCTCCTATCATTTGGTCTACCATCAGTTCTTCCACTATCCACATGGTCTGTCAATTCGTCCACTCACCATTTCGTCTAATAACCAGTTGGTCCAATAGCCATTTAGTCCATATACCATTTGGTCTAATTGGATTGAGTGTTAATTGGGCAAAATGAATGAAAATGAGTTGGATATTAGACCAACTGGTTATGAGACAAAATGGTCATAGACAAAGTGGTGATTAGGCGAAGTGATGATTGGACCAAATGGTTTTAGACAAAATGTTTATGGACGGAATGGCATTAGACTAAATGAAAGTAGACCATGTGGTGAGTGGACGAGTTGGCAGTACATTTAATAAAGAATTGGCAATTTACCCTTTGAGGAAGGGGCCACATCAAGTTGCTGTTACTATACATAACTTGCTGGCTGGCTGTTGCTATGTATGTGCATGTTGAGCAGGTCAGTTTCTGCTGGCCATGGCGACATGCCGGTTGACAAGCAGCAGCGTAGCATGAATTACAAAGTGATCGATCAATTCAACTTTAAATTTGGCTTGTAGTCCTACAATAGAAAACAGTAGCCCTTAAGTCTAGGCTTATTAGAGACAGATCTTCGTATTGACGAGACAGATAAAGCAAATATGGACTGCTCTGTATTTGGATGGTGGAAATCATCACCTCTGTGCTTTTCATACAAGCACTTTTATCAGACTTTGATTCATTGGCTGGTATAAAAAGCAACTAGGGAATGATAATTTCCACACTTATCCTCATAAGTAGTAAATATTTGTAATTTTTATACCACCATACTGACAACAAATTTCCAGACTTATTAAAAAAATTTTTTTTGAAGAGCTCCCATAGCAAAGTACTATCAAAAAGACACAATTCTATTTACACTTCCACATGTATAAATCATAGATTTCAGATGAAATACTTTTTTGTAATCAAATTTATTAAATTGCATATCTATCACAATGAATCCAACATTTTTATATTAATATTTCTTTAAATCATACAGTTTAAAAGTGAATAAAAAGCACAGGAGATGTCTACTGTATTTTGTTTAAGAAGATGTAGCATATTTATTGCCAAATAATTTCGGGTCTCTTCACGTAAATTTACACTAAAATATGAAAACAATGACAGTAATTGGGACCTATGAGCCCATATTCTCAATTCATGTTTCATTTAAACTCTGGCCAAAAGTTGTGGTTTTGACGAAAGCAAATTGACAATCAGACCAGAGAAGTGAGCATATGTGTACCTTTGGATAGCGACTTGTGTTACAAATAAAAATACATGTTCAATTTATAAGCTCAATTTACACTTAAAGTGATTGTTTAACATTGGTTTGACTTTTAAAAAATCTGAGCTAGAAGGTCACACTTGTCACCTGTGTCTAGGATATGTTACAAAAATGAAGCCCAGAAAAAATTGCGTTCGAAAATAATTATTTAGTGCTTCAAAAATTGAAATATAAAGTGACCGGAAACACCATCTTAATTTCATCCCATACACTTATGTGTACTATTTAGGCGTCTACAAGACGCCTATTTACAAAATCGGGCTTTCCCTTGTAGTTTTAGCTTTTCATTCTCAATAATGGTTGTTTTTAGGGTTTATTAGTTCTAATACATGCACTGATACACAAGTTTCATCTTGGTTTGAGAATTTTTTAAATCGGCTGCTCACAAAGTTAAACAATACCTTTAAACCATCCATAACTGCCTTTCAAGAATACTTGGTTTCTTCACAATTCAAAAATGGGGAAATAAAACAGTTAACCTAAGAAATGTACAATGTTAACAGAACTTGGACATTTTTGGCTTTCCACAATTTTAGCAGTTAGACTATGGCCTGAACTATAAAATGAACTTTAACATATGGGACATCAAACATGGAGTACACACAATGTCAAGTAACATCCGTATTACTAGCCTATAAACAGTTGTGAGAGATTGAAAAACTTAAAATTGGTACAAAAAAAATAGGGATGGCACTGATATGATAGCTACTAAAAATAAGCTTTGCAAAGAACACAGAATTTATGAAAATTGTGATCATTAAATAAATATATACTTTGTTCTAGTGTAAAATGCTATTGTATCGTAACACATTACAATTGGGATTATTCACTAATAAGTTAGAAAGATATGGGTTATACATATTTGTTAATGACTTGCATTTGCATAAATTGATAGCATGCGTCAATGGCATTCCTAACATCTCTGATTTAACAAATTTATAGATGAGTGTGCATATATATATAGGGCAATTCCACAGGTTGGGACAAATCTGTAACGTGAGTAACCGACACATTCCAAAGATTTGCCAGGAGCATAATAGAATTTCCCAAGTTTTGTTTTTATACAAAGGATAGTCAGACTGTGTACTTTGTTGTGATACGGAGATGTTTAGTTCCTATCAATAATAATGGAGTTACAGCTCCAAGTATGAGTTAAGGTGTCTCCAAATGTAACGTGAGTAACCGTGGAATAGCCCTATATATATATCATGAGATTTTTCACTTTTTATTTCTGTGTGTGTTTATCTGCATAATTCTCAATATATTTGGAAATAATGAGCTTAAACACAACAGTCACTTTGTGAAAATACCTCGCACTGGAACTTTTTTTTCACAAAATGATGGAAATCAGCCACTTTACAATCAATTTCAATGGGCATGGAACTTACCTGTAATTACCGTAGATGTGTTTAATATTCATCATTGCGCATATACAACGCCAAATGGCTAAAGTTAGGGGATTTCATATCATATAATAGTTCTTAGCAGTGCAGGTAAAGTGCATGCAAAAACTTTTTTGTTTAATCTCTTTGCAAATTAATTTTCTTTACATTTAATAAACAGATCTTATTCTACACATGAGATGAAAATAAAACACACCGAGACAATAATTTGGGGTATTTGAGTGAATTTATAATGCATAATTCTCACCAGGTATAATTGTGATTTAAAATTCTTGCTTTCAATACAAGACAAGGAACTTGCAAGCTAATCTGAGAGAGAACATTTTGTGGTGTGGTTGTGTTCATACATTTTGTATGGCAAGATACTTGTGCAAAATAAAAGTCACATATTGGATTATTTTTCATGAGAGTACAGTTATTGTCCCTGTCCATCAAATTTAAATACATGTCTTTGACTAGGTGCAAAGCAAGAATAGCAAGAAATCTACATTTTTTTTATAGTGAACTGCCAATGTTTTTGTTCAGTAAAAAGCATATTTAAAGTGCCTGGCTACAGCTTTGCTAAAAGTTAAATAATAATTGGAGTATCATCTAACATTCATATTTTGAAAATATTAAATCTCTTCTGCCCCCCCCCCCCAATTAGTTGATAAAAAAAACACCTTTATTTACTTATGAGCTCTCTCAGTAAAGTAATATTTCAATTTGTCTTTTCAACAGGCTTTTCAAACACTTTTCTTACAAATGTATGTGATTGCATAAATAAAAAACAAAGATTGTATCCTAAAATTTTCAGCCAGTTTAATAATGGACAAAAGGTTTTATACCAAAGAGGAACAAGAAGGATTCATGTCAGCTTGCAGCACATAAGAATGTATCTCACATCAGACTTCTATACTTTCAAATAATGACCTCTGTGACCTTTGACCTGTCCCCAAATCTAACCAGACACTTCATATTCATACATTTTCATAAACCTTTTTTTTTGGCTTTACTTGTTTTTCTGTTTTTTACTATTTCATGATATTAAAAATGCTAATTGTCAGAACCTGCCATAAAATCATAAATATTTCACTTTTATTATAAAGACTTTCTCTTGAAATTCTTATTAATTACATGTACTCTACAGTGAAGGGTTGATAACGTGAAACACACTCAAGTTTTTGTAGTGGCTGTTGAGTCTTTTTTCCCCCATGTATTGGGGCTTAGCGAAAATTGTTAAATTTTGGGATCTCTAGTGCTCTGTCTGTGTCCCCCCCCTTCAAAAAAGAACCACTTGGACACTTTACAAATGTGTAAATTACTTTACAAATGTGTAAATTACTTTACAAATTCAGTAACTGGTTTTCAGAAAATTTTCAGATAATTTCCTGAAAATGAATCAGCCCATTTCATAATTGAGAAGTGTTTCTTACCTCAAAACAGGAAAAAATGTGAATATATATACACGTATTTTTCAAATTTTGATCAGGCACCCTAAAATTATTATTTTCATATAGATCTGTCAAATACATCCAATAAAACACATTTTTAAAACTTCATATCATGCACACCATACAGATGCAGGACAAACACATTCATACATTGTAGTAATGAACTGGAACAGTACATTTAGGGGATCAAAACTTAAAGCGCGAGGGTAGGTTTTAATGAAAAAGCTCTAAAACATAAAAACTTCAGATTAAATCTGAAGAAAAAAATCCATCTAAAGTACATTCATCTTTTGATGTACGTATCCTGGCCCCATGGTTGTATAATTTCCGACATAAGGCTTGAGTCAACACACGCACTTCTTACTGCTATCCGATGTATCGCATATACATGTGAAAATGGATGTTCAGTACCGTCCTTTTCACCACTGACACAGCTGCCTGCAAATCGTCAATGGTTCAAAAACATCAACTGGCTGATAGAAAAAAAACACACCTCAAAGGCATATGCAGTCATGTTATCACAAAGTTGTAGTACCATGATGATGTCATAATGCTAGAAGATATTTCTGTCCAATGTCACACCCTGTGTGTGTCTGAGCAGTACAAATTTACTTTTTCAGAAAGCTTTGCTTCGCTGAGGCAGGACCGATTCCTTGACAAAGTTGAAGCCGGCTAGCAGACCATTCCTCTTTGTCTTTCTGTTGAAGTAGCTTGAAACGACATCATCCTTTTTCTCTGAAAGAAGATGAAAATAATAACGTTATACGGACGGGAGCGTTGAGGAAAGGGTTCAAGGGGAAATATCAATTTCAATATATACATACACTATAACCAAATGTAATTATGCTAAATCTACCATTCTTAAAAGTCAAGTCCACACCAGAAAAATATTGATTTGAACAAAAAGAGAAAAAATCAAACTAGAATAACGCTGAAAATTTCATCAAAATCGAATGTAAAATAAGAAAAGTAACGACATTTTAAAGTTTCGCTTATTTTTCACAAAACAGTGATATGCACGACTCAGTGACATGCAAATGAGACAGTCGATGATGTCCCTCACTATTTCTTTTGTTTTTTATTGTCTGAATTATACAATATTTCACCTTAAACAAATTTGACAATAAGGACCAACTCGACTGAACCATATATAGTATTAAACAAGCATAATTCTACAAATTCAGGGAGGAATTAATTGTTGTTTCACTTGATACGGAGAAAATTATAATATTTCATGTCATATATAATAAAATACAAAAGAAATAGTGAGCGGATGACGTCATCAGTCTCCTCAGTTGCATACCGACCAGGATGTGCACATAACTGTTTTGTGAAATTAAGTGAAACTTTAAAATGTCATAACGTTCTTATTTTACATCTGATTTTGATGAAATGTTCAGTGTTATGCTTGTTGGATTTTTCTCTTTTTATTCAAATCACCTTTTTTCGCGTGAACTTGTCCTTTAAAAAGATGCAACACAATTTTGTAATATGGGTCCATAATACAAAAGCCAAGCAATTGATTGTGAAGTTGATATATACACTTGATAGTTGATGGTACATAATGATCAATGTAATCAAGTTTAAAAATCAGCTGTAGGATCAAGCGATAAGCTTCGTGTTACAGGACTCTGGTTTTATTACCTAATTCTGGTCTTTGCATTGTAGGTAGTACATTATCTCCTGCTGACAGAGATACAAAGAATGCAAAGGGAACCAACCACAGACACAGTGTAAAATAAGCCAAAACCTAAATGAGAGCGAGAGAGAGAAAAAAATCAGCAAATTAAAATAACACTTTAATGATTAATTCAAACGCTTGGATCAGGTCACACCTGCTATGACCCAGGTTCAGCTGCAAATTTGTCAGGTATTTCTGAAAATAAACAAGTGGGACGCCTCTGGCAGTATCGCCTGCATCACAGGATTTAATATAGCAGCAGTGCTGACTTTGAAGACAACTTAAAAGATAATTATTCACAAAAAACTCATTCATATGATAATCAAATACTAAGATCATCGATCCTAATACTGCAGTCACATTTCCCCTACAGTGACCGTACGGTGAGTCGAAAACAGCCATTATATTCATTTTTATTCAAACAACGTACACGTATTTGTAGCTAATACAAAAAATATATTAAAACGGCTGTTTTCGACTCGCCATACGGCCGCCGTAAAGGATATGTGATCTCATGAACTTAGATCTTGATTATATGACCTGAAACTCATGCAAAATGATCAGTGATACTTCATTTCCCTTGTGTCCAGCTTCATGCAATAGATCCATTTACTTTCAAAGTTCTGATAACATCTAGAAAACTTTAACCTTGTTTAAGATTTGAATTTTAACAACACTGACGATGCCGCAAGCTTAGGTACCTATATTCTCGCTCTGCTATGCAGGTGAGATAAAATGACTTCAATAACACAAAAGCAATAAACTGTATTAACAAGATTACCATTATTCTGGGCATACTTACCTCAGAAAAGGGGTGCCATACATCTGAAAAATAGCTGAATGCAAAGTAATGGTTCACAACTACCAGAACTGAAAAGAGAGAAGAGAAAATAGAAAATGTGATAAGGGGTATGTACAAGTGATACTTTTGGGACCACAGAAGTCTGTTTGACTTACACAATATTCGACTTGAAAATGTAAATAACATGTGTTTGCATTTCAGGTCTTAAAACAGGCCTTGACTTAAGAGATTATTCAACTTAAGAAAGGCCAACTTAAGCAGAGTCCATCGTACAAGCAGAATACTTATTACCAGTACTATTTTCATTTATTGCTACCCATAGTTATGTCCCAGATTTGAAAACCATGGAACATAAACCAGGTTTTAGAGTACAGGCCTATGACATAACATTTCAACTGCTTCTAACTTGAGCTGACATAATGTCAAATTCCCTTCTTAAACCTACAAATTGCTGAACCTTGGCCACTTTTATTCCAGAAATGAATGGTACAATTTTACACTTACCACAGCTAATGAGAAATGTGGGTGATGTAAGCTCGATGAAAGGAAAATTCTTCAGCATAAGAGAGTACATGAAGACTGAGAAAAGTCCAACAAGCGTGAGCGAGTATGGTAGATCTTCAAACAATATCAAACCAATATATATCGCTGCTGTACCCTGTTGCCAAAGGTCAAATGAGAAAAGGAGACGGGGTTATAACTGAATAATTTTACTTCTAAAACTCGAATAGCATTTTGGAAGTAGAAGGAAAGCTTTTAACTATGTTTTGTACAGTCCTATTTACTACACCCTTATTCTACCATATATTCATTATGAAACAATTGTCTGGGGATGTGCAATGCAAACACAACTTAATAGAATATTACTTCTCCAGAAAAAAAGCTCTAAGAATAATTTTTCAAACACACTTTAGATCACACACTGATCTTATTTTTTAAAAATAACATTCTCAAAGTAAGTGACATATATCTTTTCAAACTTAGTCAATTTATGTTCAAATCAAGCAAGGGCGATCTCCCTGCTACAATATGTTCCGTAAATATGCATCCATACACTGCTACTCAACAAGGCAACAACAATATCATCACCTTCCTTTAACAAGATCTTTATTTTCAAAGAATTCACTTGTCTTCTCCGGGCCTGCCTACTGGAACTATCTGCCTCAAGATTTGAGAGAATCCCCTAATGTAAATATTTTTAAATACAAACTGAAAAACTTAATTTTGCAATACTCTTTGCAAAACTAATATTAGCTGAATAAATAATCATATTTGGCTTTTGTGTATATGTGTACTATACGCGTTCATATTATATAGATATACATGCACATTATTATTTATTTTTATCTATTTACTTATAAGTTCATGAATTTTTAAAAGTTGTAGTAAAACTTTTTTTAAGGATTTCATTTTCATGAGATGTTATGATGTAGCATACACAATATTCTTCAATTTACTCTGATAATACAACAAACCGATTATAAACAATTTTTTGTCAAAATGATTTACTAAATATTATTTGCTATATAATTGATTATTGACCAAGGACAAAGGGTACTTACAGGAGAACACTACAAATTTCTGATAATTACACAATCTATTCACCACGTTGCCAATTAAAAAAAATACGTCTTTGTAATTTAAGTTTTCAAACAGCCATAATTTTATATTCTTCCTTGTCTGATTTGTTTCAAATTTTCAACATTGTTTTATTTAGTTTTCTCATTTTATGAATAAATTTAATCTCCCAAACTCTAGTACCAGCGAGCAAAAGAGTGACCCCCCTTCCATCCCTCCCACATACACATACATTTAAAGCAGGGGACATGTACTCACTATGTGAAGCCACTTGATGCACTTTGCAGCCATGACTGTATATTCTTCAACTAGTTCTGCCATGTAATACAGACCAGCAGCTAAGGAAAAATTTAAAGATACATAAATTGTGAATTCTATTGAACAAAAAAAAAAACGAACATCAAGGGTCTGATTTTCACTGATATGTTGTAAGATCCATGTACATGCAAACTTGGATAAAGTACTTTCATTTCTCAATTTGTTTTGAAAATCACTCGATAATGATATAACCTTGTTCTGTGTGGGGAAATAAGGTAAACTGGCAATGTTTAGCTTATTTTTGCTTGTTCTTGGGGACAAATGACAACTGTCTTGAAAGTTTACTTTTCACCAATAGAGGGCCGACACAAAAATATATTTTTCAGCAATCTGATGAATACAAAAATGATCCCTAGGTTACTAATGAAAAATATATGGAACTAAGTATTTTGGGTTTAAGGTACATGTATTTCAATATATTTTCAAAATGTGAATATATACTGCACAGATCTACATAATAGATTCCCCACAAGCAGGGTGGTTGCAGTGAACATGTGATGAAAATAAAATTCTTAAGAATATAATCAGCTTTACCAGTTTCTTGAAATAATAAGTGATGTAAAATGTAATTTTTTAAGGAAAGAGTACCATATAACCCCCCCCCCCGCCAAAAATAACAAAAGATTGTTGAAACTTATGGTTTTTATTTTTATTTTTTACTGTTGCTCACCTAATAGTTGGGACTCAAACTCACCTCGTTTTATATGCAGTTAAGACTTCTTCCCGCTATGCTAGTGAGAAGCGCCAATACCAGAAGGGGTATTTTAACAATTATCAGCCGATAGTTCGACTAGTCTAGACTCAGACCCTATACTGACTAAATAATCTGGGATCTATGGACAACTACATGTACATGCACTAAATCCTGCTCCAAATTTGATGGAATAAAGCCAGATTTTGGTGAGTGTTTCCACTATCCCATCATACATGTATATTTTCTATATCAGGGCTAGATATATTATTCTGAACCTTCTCCATGTTGTTATTTTCAATTTTAGTGGGGGGGGGGGGGATGCATATGGAATTCTTGCGAATTTGGATTCCAAAGATCTGATCTCGGGTTCCATCGATCTATTGCAGCTTGAGCATACGATTGCGCAGCCGATCATGATTCGTGATTCAAGCTAGCATAGAAACAAGACGATGATTAACGATCGATGGAACCTAAGACTTTATTTATATTTATATTTTACATCACAAAGGGCTAATCCAAGAAACTGGTAAGCTGATTATATTCTTGAGTTGTTTTCATTCACATACTCTGTTTTGTCTGTCAAAAAGGTAATCATTTCTCCATAGTCCTATGTAGTTTAGCGTCGTGCGAAGCACGAGCATGCACTAAAAATCTATAGCCAGCATCCGTTTGTGTAGAAGGCCAAGGAGGACCCCCAAAATTCAGAAAATAGTCAATAACTCATCCAAAACAGCGGATAACTTCACTCATCCGCTATGACTGATTAACCTAGTCCGAATGATTCATAGTTCTGCGAAAAGAGCGGGGCAGGGTATTACTAACTTACTTCAAGGATACTGCCCAACACCCGTAAATTTGTTATAGTACATGTATATCAGAGATCAAACAAGCAGGGGTTTAAATTTGTTTTGTCTTATCTTTCTGTTAATACCCACAATCATTATTTATATTGATTATTATGGCATATGAACATCAAGATTGACTTGACCTGAATTTTGCTAGGACCAGCAGGTGCAATACACCGGATAAACACCCTTATGGCCTACTCTTTGACGAATTGGTTTTAACATGCATAGGCTGTGACTCTCCAATACACAGGACCAACATTTGTGTCCTTTGCGATGGACGAGTTTTTTCCAACTGCATTCACACCTGCACTGAATACAGTGGCGAGGCATGCTTACACACAATGCAATAATAATTATACTTGCTTATATAGTGCTTAATACTTACTTTGTCAGAAGTCTCTAAGCGCTCTACAGTATATGCAGCATAATTACCCTGGCTTTAGCAGTGCAGCTGTTACGCGCGCTGCGTTTAAAATAAAAATTCTTGCGAGGTACCCATTTACCTCACCTGGGTTGAGTGCAGCACATTGTGGATCAATTTCTTGCTGAAGGAAATTACGCCATGGTTGGGATTCGAACCCACGACCCTCTGATTCAGAGTCCTGAGACTAATCCATTGGGCCACAACGCTCCACAATAGGCCCCTAGCATCAGATTTTTTAATATTATAGATGCCTGTTGAGAGCGTGCATAAAATAATTAAAAATTAAGAATAATTTTAGATATATTACAATTAGTGAATTTGCTGATTACAATTGCACAACTGCACTAGCATGTAAAGATTTTAAAGCCCTGGCTTGGGCCCCATGTTTTGAATTAATTTGAAATATATAGTCACGTATTGTATTACTGGACACTTATGATTCCGAACGCGCATATTACTGTGTACTAAAACAATTTCGTATCATTAGACTTCCGCAGTTCAATTTCACAGAGCAATAGGCTACATAGACCAAGACAAGGCGAAAAATCCCAATTTTACCTTACTCATCTCTAAACAGAAAATAAAGTATCAAATCAAATAACAGATTTGCATGATTTGCACAATCAATATATTTTCTGACAGAAATATGGGCCTGATTTGCCAAATTTTAATCTCCTCCGCTCCTCCTTCTGATGTTGAGGTGTGGTGTATTGTGGGTGATCGTCGACGGCTAGTTCTCGACTAGGTATTAGTATGCGCGAGGTTTACCTAGTTTAGATTTTCTACTATTCTAGAACTAGCGGTCAACGATCCAGAGCGCATCAATAAAACTTTGAGCATCACGATACGAATGAGCATAATAATATTAATATTGGAAAGTGCCATGGAACATGCAGAGAAACGCAGACTTTGCTGTGAAAACAAAAAATAAAATAAAAAATCTCGTTAGCAAACAAAGTCATTCCAACATCTGCTCAGATTCAATATAAAAAAGCAAACAAAAACTTAGAATTTATTCATATGAAGAAAAAATCACATCAATTCTTTCTCACATCATGATTGAATTATAATCAAGAAGAATATCTTCACCTGCGCACGTCCGGAATCATTGTTGTAGGACCCTAACTTTTCACGCACGAAAATAATTCTATTATTGTTTTTGGTGGAGGGGCATGAGGGGTATGCAGTCCTAGTATGCAGCAAGTGCGATGCAAAGAAAACGACTGGTAAATAGAATTATAACATAATCATGATTTTCATAATATTTGGAATAGTAAGTGCGAATTTTTCTTTATTGTATTTTCTCTAGTTGTCATTTCAAAGCACTGTGAAATAAAGCCCGGTGTCCGGCAGTATGCCGGTTGCCAACGCGAGTCATTGACTGACCGGGCCGGTCAGGCTTTGGCGTCCCAAACTCCCCCGCCGAAACGGCGGAGCTCCCTTATTCGGTCCTGTTGAATGATTGTGAGATGACAATTCAAAGCAGTGAGAGTGATCGGACTTTAACGAAATAACGAAGCAAAACTTTACCTAATGCAAGTGTAGCGAGGCATACTTGAATTGCAGTTGCTAGCCAAGAAAGCAGAAAGAAGAACCACATTTTTAATTCGTTAGTAGTTTGTTAAAATGAAGTTTTTTCTCAGCGAAATTGAAAAAGACAAATCCAATTTCGTCTACGTCGTCTTTGCTGACAAACTGTGGTGTCTTCAAGTCGAAGATTTAAAAAAAAAGCCATGTGAAAGGATAGGGTGATAAACGATGATCATCGAAAATATCGGGATGAACAACTTGAGATGATAGAGACCAACGGAGACAGGCCGAGGAAGCGGGGGGGGGGGGGGGGGGGGGGGGGGCTTCAGCCCCCAACTTTTTTCCAAAACCGTGTATAAAAATGTAAAAATGACCATATGATTGTGATTTTTTGCATGGTCAGCCCCCCTACTTTTGGCTCAGCCCTCCACTTAAAAAAACGTTCCGCGGCCCCTGGGAGAGACATTATGTACATGCAATTAGAGATACAAATTTATGTTCTAGTCTCCGAAATCAAACTCTGCTTTATGCGCCATGCAAAAAAACACTTATATTAAAGGATAAGTCCACCCCCACAAAAAAACTTGATTTGAATACATGGGCTGTGGAAAAGAGGTGGGGAGGGGCTTCAGCCCCCACTCTTCTACAAAACCCCAACTTTAAAATGACCATCTGATTGTGGTTGTTTGCATGGTACATGCACTTTAGCCCACCCCCTCCCTATTCGAAACTGTTCTGCGGCCCTTGGAATAAAGCGAGAAAAATAAAACAAACAAGCACGACCGTACCAGAAAATTTTTGTCAAAAATGGTAATAAGAATTATAATATATTTCAAGGTTTTGCTTAATTTCACAAAGCAATTTATATGAACATCCTGGAAGGTAGGTAAATGAGGGGACCAATATCACCCACCACTCACTATATAGTTCTTTTATATTTTTACATATGAAAAATGATATATTTTAATTTTCTCCTCAGTGTAAAACAAAGTTATTTATTTATTTATCCTTGAGTTTGGAGAATTAAACGTATCTTTGAAGATTGATACTCAAATAATGAAAATTAAAGTGCTTAAAATGTCTATATATAGTTATCATGACGGAATATTAAAAAAAATTAAGCTCGCTCTTCGCACTAGCATTAATTGGTGAGATATCATCTTCATGAGTCACTGCAAAATTCCTACGGTCCCTAATTCATTTGTAAATTTTGTGATTTATTTTAATTTGCTATAATAAAAACAGAAAAAAAACATTCCTACGGTCCCTTTTGGGGTAAGTACAAATTTAGCTCGCGACTTGCCTGATTTTGTGAAACATGCTTTAACAAGTCCGTCTTCGCTCCAACCTTGCCCTATTACCATGACATAATAATTCTTCATAAGTCTATTTCTCGCCTAATAGAATAAAAATGGTTTATCAAACATACGGCCAAGGCCAAATTGCAGATATTCATATAGACATAGTAAACATTAATAAACAACGAAATCACATGCATGAGAACACAATTGTCTGAAATAATAGCATCATAAGGTAACATCATCATCATCATTACTGTAATTATTCAAAAATTGATATAAGTATTGGACATAATTATATATTGGACATTATTATTATTACATCAACATAATATCTTATATTAAGTCGACTTGATCGACAAGAAAACAAATTCTTGCCATCAGTCTCAGCTATCTATCTATCTATCTTAAAATGTCTTTTTTTGGGGGGGGGTGGGAAGGGTGGATATATTTTTGGATTTATTTTAGGATGGTTTGTTTTGTCCTATACAAACTATATTTTTTGATATCTTCGTATTTTATATTTTGTGAGTATTTCTCTCTCATTTATTTTTTTTCTCATTTGATTACATATGTCTGTATTTGTACTCTGTTAATGGTTTTGTTATCTATTTTTGAGGGGCCCACATTGTACAAGCATTGCTTTTTAGTGGGTCCCTCCATTTCCATCTTAATTTAATTTCTATTGAAAAATAGTATACTTATTTTAAACCTCCAATGTGTTGCCCAAATCGTGTAAGTTTTTTTTTCACAACATATGTATTATTATTTTTGTTTCTTTGCAATGGATACAAATACTTATTTTTTATATATATGGTATACAATTTGTTTTTGTTTGATGGAAGTGAAATAAATAACATTGAATTGAAAAAAATTGAATATCTATCTATCTATCTATCTATCTATCTATCTGTCTGTCTGTCTGTCTGTCTATCTATCTATCTATATATCTATCTATCTACATTTGTATACATTGATTTACCTTTATGTTGGGCAAGTCCTGAAAGTAATATTATTTGCCACTTTGCTTCATCTTTGAACTTGTCAGCAAATAGTTTGGCAAAGTATGTACTGGTTTTATGAATTGAAAGGTACATGGAGATGAAACTGGCGTCGGGTAGCCTACGATTATTGACCCATACCCAACTTTTTATTTTTTTTTGCATCATCACCCCGCCGCCCCCTCAACAAATTTGGCCAAAATATTACGTAATGACCTTTCGCACGTGTAATTTCTTGTTTATGTTTCAAGCGCCCTCCCCGTTGACCGAATTATATGTCCAATAGAATTTGACGTCAGAAATGCGATTTGGCCACATGACAGAAAACTGACCAATCGCGAAAAGTGTCTTTTATTAGCAGCGGTAGCAGACTGACGACAGAAGCTTCGCCAGAAATCTGCATACTTCTTACTTACTAATTAGAGGCTTTTGACTGATTTTCTTCCCATGTTAACTACATTATAGGTATGTATACAGCTCATGGTTATTTTGATGTCATATTTTAATCAAAATTCTGGAGTGCATCAAGGTAGATATTCAATCCAAAATGTGTTTCACAAGACAAGCGAACGATCGCGAGCTGAAGCCCCGCCACTGCACTGGCCACTGCATGCACGCTGCGGTGCCCTTTACCTGCATATGCATGCACAGCACAGCTTTAACTTAACTTAACTAGGCCTGGGGTCCGTTGCAGAAAGAGTTGTATTTAAACGCATTTTAAAAGAATCAGTCGCATGTCCCAAATGTGCGCTGTTGATAATCAAGTTGCGCATGATTTAGAGTAGACAGCTAGCAGCTGGCAGCCGTCTGTTTCGAGGAGTTTTTTAACATTTTTTTTTTGGCAGTGTATACAGCCACACGCGTGTGTCTTTACCATCCAGCCACACGCGTGTGGTTATATCCAGAACACCTATCTGTGGATACCGCCACACGCTGCCAGTAATAACAGTAAAACGCGTATGTAGGTCTGACCGTCTATATCACGATCAAAATAACCTCATTTCTTCATTAAATTCTTACATTCTAAACCACTCTGATTTCTTTAAATCGTTTCAATTTCATTCTCACCGTCTTCTTTCCTTGCTTTTCTTGTCTTGTTACAAAAGGCCGCCTGAATAAATAGCAAATTTCCACACTTTTTCTACTTGTGTCGATTCTCTTCTGACTCTAGGCTATGTGCGTGTACGTGCGTACGTACGAAACTCGGGATTCGTGCATGCTTAACGCTTGGTACGAAAATTATTTGTACCAAACGTAAACGTAACCCAAACTGTGTATGTCTACTGCGCTGCGCTAACGCTGTATGGGTCTGCCACCGTACCGCGAAGGAAGCCAGAATCGACACAAGTAGAAAAAGAGAATTTGCTGTTAAACAGACGACCGTTTGTAACAAGACAAGAAAAGCAAGGAGAGAAGACGGTGAGAATGAAATTGAAATGATCTAAGGATATCAAAGGGGTTTAGAATGAAAGAATTTAATGAAGAAATGAGGTTATTTTGATCGTGATATAGACGGTCAGACCTACATACGTGTTTTACTGTTATTACTGGCGGCGTGTGGCGGTATCCACAGATAGGTGTTCTGGATATAACCACACGCGTGTGGCTGGATGGTAAAGACACACGCGTGTGGCTGTATACACTGCCTTTTTTTTTTTTATTTCTCCTCGTACACAGACGGCTCGCTATCGTGCAGCCACGATTAGGGGACTTGCAATGCAAAATCCCCCCGTCGGGGCTCTTCAATTTTTGTCTTTAATGAATAAAAATTTTGAAAATTAATGCGACCAAAATGCAAATTTATATTTCCTCTTGGCAGTAATTGCCCCAAAACAGAGAAAAATGAAGTTAAAACTTTAAAGGAACAAAAACAGTGACTTACCTCGGCTGTCGCGCAAATTCTTCCCCGTTTTATCCGATCTTAAGTACATAAACATATGGCCATTGAGTCCCCTGCACAGATCGCGCTAGAACTTCGGTCTCTGTATTTGGTGAGTGAAGCCAATGGAGTTCAGCTGAACTTGCAACCAACAAAACAGAGACCGAAGCTTTTGGTCTAGATTTAGAGTTGCGATCGATTGTAACTCTTTCTGCAACGGGCACCTGGTCACACCGCCCGAGCATTGTTGGAGCGGTCGTGGAGCGGAGAGAAAAAAAATCATCACCGCTTGCTACCGTTGGCCTCCGTTAAGACAACACCGAATACGCTCGGCCACCGCTGATGGTCCCTCCTACCGCTCCAAAAGTTTTGAGCTGCTCAAAAGAGCGGTGAGGAGCGGGCAATTTTCCGCTCCAGCAAAGTTGACTACCACTCTAACAACGCCCAGTCAAAGTTTGGCACCGCTAGACGAAAGTTCGTGAACGCTTGGGTCTGCTAGGCCAACGCAGAAATCTTGAACGCTGGACAAGCCGTTGCCCGGCCGATGATACGTGATTAAACGGTTCACAAACTTTGGTGGAGCGGTTGTAAGCGTTTTCCGAGTGGACACAGGATTCCTGGAACGGTGCATTCATCCATTCATTGTTAAATAATAATATCAAAGTTTTGTCTACCAGAGTAATTGTGGCGAGTACAATGAGTAGCTGCATAAATAGTACACTCTCTTTGTCATCATGATCATAGTGTTAAACCCCGTCGAGCCGACGCCCGCATGCGCAGAATGCCGTTCTCTAACAACGCTCGAGTCACCGCTAAACCAACGCTCGCCACCGTTAAACCAACGCTAAAGCTATGTTGGCAACGCCCATGTTTTCGATTTTTTCCCCAATTTTGTGAGTGGTGAAGAGAGTTGTTGAAATTCGACCCTCTCTCCCTACCGCTCCACGACCGCTCCAACAACACTCGGGTGGTGTGACCAGGCCTTTAACAGAGCAGTGTAGTGACTCGCCAATTGCACCAAAGGGTCTTTCCAAGGACCGTCATTCGTTTCGCCCATCTTTATGATGAGCTGTATGTGGGATATTTCTGAAATGTATGATAAACAAATAAAATTTGTTAGCTAGCAATTAAATCAATTCATATACAAACTCATGATATATCACATCATTTTATAAAAAATGTTTGCAGGTAAAATGCGTTTCACATGTATGGCGCATCATAGTAATGGGCGGACATGAAAGACGATTCTCGCAAAGACCCTTTCCTGCAATCAGCCCCTGGTTACATACATGTACTAGATGACTAATGTTACAGACTACAGTGCGTCCCCCCCAAAAAATATACACTATTGAAATGGCTGCCAAATAAAAAGTATATCACTTTAAGGAAAAAGACTTATATAATATGAAAAGCCAATCTTTCAAATGACACCAAAATGTTGGAAAATTATTCATGCTTGAGTGAGCACTACCCACTTAAACAAAGGGTGTGAAAATTAGGGTGAGCAGGAATTAGCCTTTCGGTTTCTTTCAGTTTTTGAGAGGCTAGTCCATTGGAACTTGCAAACTTGAGGGTGTTGTAATGCATTAATGGCCATTGATTATCAATTTAAATTGTTAGAGCAAATTTCAAGAATTATCAAATTGAAATTCCATGCGTGAGTAAGCGTGAATTGCAATCTTTATAGACTGTGGGATGGACAAGGAAAATGTCTCTAGTTTTTCATTTCCGTGGGGCGGCAAATACAACCACGGTTCTTGGACATGATAATATGTAAAATATTATGAGTGAATACATGCACAATGTTGCCATCGGTAAATTCTGCTCCTGACCTCAAAATTAAAATAATAATATGCAAAATCGTACCATTGATTCGACTGGAAATTCCGCCATTCACCCCGTGTGTTAAGGACTTCCGTGAACGCGCGCAAGCGTGCACACTGCATGTAACCTCGTTCGCGTTTTATTTTTTTTATTCGCTGTACAATACAGAATGTACGATGGCGGATAAGATGTCGTCGTCTTCGTCGTGTTTTGACAGCGAAAATGACGATTTATCACTAGCAAATATATGCTACATGCACGTCTTACCCAAGGAAAGAGGGCCAGTAAATTCCTTTCAAGTAAAGAGCTAGAACAAATTTAAGCCTTTGCTGCATTTGTTGATGTAGACTACCTGGGACTTCAGAATAAAAATAGCTATTCGTGCAGCAGAGAAGTTTGCGATTGACTTGCATGCAACCCGGCCCATCCCAGGGAGCAGTGGCTTAACAGTGCAGGGGGGGGCAAGCTATCCCCCCTGGCGGAGTTCACCGGGAACTTAAAGGGGAAAAAAGAAAAGGGGGAGAATGAAAGGGGAAAAAAGAAAAGGGGGAGAATGAAAGGGAAAAAAGAGGAACTGGAAAAGGAAAGAAAGAAGAACAGATAGATTGTCATGAAAAGGTGATTTTATTTTTTTTTAAATAAGCATGCAAAATCATAAACAAAATCTTGTTTACCGTGGCGTACAGACCAAGAAAAAAAAAGGAAAAGGAAAGAGAGAAGGGTGAAAAATATGTTATCTTCTTTAACATTATGTCAAAATCTGAAATTGGATTTTTGTAATAAAAATGTATAATTTTTTGCTCACTCGCATTGTTTTTTTTACCCGATACACCATATCGCCCCTCAAAATGTTGCCTCATGACGCCATTGCCTGCCCCCCCCCCCCCTTTTGAGAAGCAAAATACTAAAATTTGTAATGTAAATATGCCATTAAAACAAAGGTGTGCCCCCTCTTGAAATTGAAGACCCTTTTTTTTCGTGTACGAAATATACTTCATTTGTGGGTGAAAACCTTTATTTTTTTTTTTTTTGCTTGTCAATTGGTTGAAAAACCTTTTTTTGGGGGGGGGGGGCTGGTCGAAACTTTCCTCTGAAAAATTAGCCCCCTTTTGGAAAATCATGGATCTGCCCCTGATAAGACCGGAGATTTTTTTGCTCTTGCCCCTCCTGCATGGCCACCGACCCGTTACGCTCCTGCCCAGCCCGACCAGCGTTGCAGCAAGATCCGAATGGATCAAACTAACGTTATAGATGTAACGCGTTACATCTTGCTCAGAGCCAGGTCAAACATCGTTCGTATCACCAGCATTCCAGCAATCGAAGGTGAAAAAGATACAGAGGATGATTTTGAGATGGTGATCCTTGTTATAGCGATCTTTGTCCATGCCAAAATTGTTTCACTTTGTGCTTTTGCATTTCATTCTCTGCAAAAGTGAAGCAGTACAAGCTTTGATGATTTTTGTATAGGTCTAGATTTCTTAATTGAATCGATACATAATGTGACTCATGTCATGACTTACTTCACCGCCACATTTACAAGCCTATGAATAGAAGACGAAGTAAGTCATGAGTCACATTATTCATCGACTCAATTAAGAAATCTAGATGTAGACCTATACAAAAATCATCAAAGTTTGCACCGCTTCACTTTTGCAGAGAGTGAAATGCAAGAGCACAAAGTGAAAACAAATTACCTTCGATCGCTTGATTGCTCAATGCTGGTGATATACGAACGATGTTTGACCTGGCTCTGGGCAAGATGTAAACGCGGTAGGCCTACATCGAACATCTATATTTATTTTGATCCATTCGGATCTTGCTGAAATGCTGGTCGGACGTCGGGCTGGTCTCCCGGGGCCGGGCTGCATGCAAGTCAATCGCAAACTTCTCTGCTGCACGAATAGCTATTTTTATTCTGAAGTCCCAGGTAGTCTACATCAACAAATGCAGCAAAGGCTTAAATTTGTTCTAGCTCTTTACTTGAAAGGAATTTACTGGCCCTCTTTCCTTGGGTAAGACGTGCGTGTAGCATATATTGGCTAGTGATAAATCGTCATTTTCGCTGTCAAAACACGACGAAGACGACGACATCTTATCCGCCATCGTACATTCTGTATTGTACAGCGAATAAAAAAAATAAAACGCGAACGAGGTTACATGCATTGTGCACGCTTGCGCGCGTTCACGGAAGTCCTTAACACACGGGGTGAATGGCGGAATTTCCAGTCGAATCAATGGTACGATTTTGCATATTATTATTTTAATTTTGAGGTCAGGAGCAAAATTTACCGATGGCAACATTGTGCATGTATTCACTAATAATATTTTACATATTATCATGTACAAGAACCGTGGTTGTATTTGCCGCCCCACGGAAAGTCACAATTTTAGCGACCATCCCACAGTCTATTAGTGCAGCATTTTACAATGTGGGTCTCAGTAGTGTGTTCATTGGAGTCAGGGGAATAGGGGTAAGAAATGACTAAAGTGGGTGAAGTAAGCTGATGAGAAAAAGATCAACAGAACGTTTAGCCTCCCTCCTACAGGTCCGTCCCTCCCCCCTCTGTTGAGATTGATGCTGATTTTTGTCTCACCTGCGAAGCAGAGTGAGACTATAGGCGCCGCTTTTCCGGCGGCGGCGTCAACATCAAATCTTAACCTGAGGTTAAGTTTTTGAAATGACGTCATAACTTAGAAAGTATATGGACCTAGTTAATAAAACTTGGTCATAAGGTTAATCAAGTATTACTGAACATCCTATTAGAGTTTCATGTCACATGACCAAGGTCAAAGGTCATTTAGGGTCAATGAACTTAGACCATTTTGGAGGGATCAACATCGAAATCTTAACCTGAGGTTAAGTTTTTGAAATGTCATCATAACTTAGAAAATATGTAGACCTAGTTCATGAAACTTGGACATAAGGTTCATCAAGTATCACTGAACATCCTGCACGAGTTTCACGTCACATGACCAATGTCAAAGGTCATTTAGGGTCAATGAACTTTGGCCGAATTGGGGATATCTGTTGAATTCCCATCATAACTTTGAAAGTTTATGGATCTGATTCATGAAACTTGGACATAATAGTAATTAAGCATCACTGAACATTTTGTGCAAGTTTCAGGTCTCATGATTAAGGTCAAAGGTCATTTAGGGTCAATGAACTTTGGCCGAATCGGGGGTATCTGTTGAATTACCATCATAACTTTGAAAGTTTATTGGTTTAGTACATTAAACTTGGACATTAGAGTAATCAAGTATCTCTAAACATCCTGTGCGCGTTTCAGGTCACATGACCAAGGTCAAAGGTCAATGAACTTTGGCCGAATTGGGTGTATCTGTTGAATTACCATCATAACTTTGAAAGTTTATGGATCTTATTCATGAAACTTGTACATAAGAGTAATCAAGTATCACTGAACATCCTGTGCGAGTTTCAGGTCACATGATCAAGGTCAAAGGTCATTTAAGGTCAATGAACTTTGGCCATGTTGGGGTTTTTTGTTGAATAACCATCATATCTCTGTAAGTTTATTGGTTTAGTTCATAAAAAGTGGACATAAGAGTAACCATGTTTCACTGAACATCTTGTGCGAGTTAGAGTAGTATTCAAAGTCAGCACTGCTGCTATATTGAACCGCGTGATGCAGGTGAGACGGCCAGAGGCATTCCACTTGTTATTATATTTTTAGTACACATGATTTTTCGTACACATTAACTGCAGAGCGGACTGTCGATTTGATAATAAATTCTAAAAATTGGGTCATCAACTTTTACCTATCAATCATTCAATCAACAATCTGTTAGTAAATCAACTCAGTCAATGTGATCAATCAAAATATTCACCTTTTTCAATGAATTATCAATTAAACATTCAGCTTTTTTCAAGAAATCATAAATTTCATAAATCAACATAATTAGTCAAGCTCCTAATAATCATTTACAGGAAAAGAAAGACTCATCAACCATAAGTCACTTGGCATTTAAGTTTTAAGGACCATCCAGGAGAAAGAAAGGGGGTGGAGGGTGGGGTTAAGTACATGACATGTAATTTGTAAGAGAACACAAAGAAGAATACCCCTTTAACCCAGTCTTACCCTATTTCACCCCCTTGCATTTAACAGGTACCATCACATTACTCTGACTCTCACAAGCACACTTGCTAAGATCCACATAATAAACTAAAAATGCTACTCTAAAATTACAATTCCCGTTTACTCATGCATTACATTTTGATTTAGTAACTCATGAAATTTGCTTTTAAAGGAGAATGAAACCACATAATATCATTGTAAGTAAATGATAATCAAAATTAATCCACTTATACCAATTCCGATTTCCCAGAGTGGAGTACATGTACCATTTCTTCAAAGTTAGGCTTCTTCACGTTCAAAGTCTCAGAATGGAGATCGCCATTGTTGCGAGGTTCGATCAAAATTGTGACGTCGGCGACGAACAACTGCTCTCGGTACTAACTTCCATGTGCAGCAAGTCACAGGGTGAAACCAACCCCGAGTTTGCATAATATAGATACTTTTTTACAAGAAATAAATATGATATGCAAATAAAACACTTGAAAATATCAAAAAGCTATTCAAATTATTTTATGGTTTAAAAGCTATTCAAATTATTTTATGGTTTTAAAACTTATTGGACGTTTTTATTGAAATAGAACTTAGTTAGAAGGCCTGAGAGCCTACGACTTCGAGCCCCAATACTCAGCTGAAGAAATCGGTAAAATGCTCGCTACGAACAACATCATTCCTTGTGAATTTGGAAGAATTGTTGTATATCTCCACCTCTAGTGCAGCCACTCATATTTTAAAGAGATTCTTGGCCTCTTCTGCGGAGCAGGAATTTGGCAAAAGCTGCATTTTGTGCCCCTTTCTGACTAATTTTCAGCAGCCAGATCCACTCTGGCCCATGTATTTTATGCTAGCAATCATAGGCGAGTGCCGAGATCGGACACACCAAGTTGTATGTTGCTGACGTCACAACCCCTTACGGAGATATAGGGAGTATGAGCAAAATGGCGATCTCCTCGGGTCTTTCAAATATCAAAATATTGATAACTTTGACTTGGCATATCATGGGAAATAGGAAACCGTTCTTCCTCATTTTAATTTTATTTTAATCAGTGAAATGTAATCACTTTCTGACCAGATAATAAATCTATCCTTTCATTTTCCTTTAAGAAACCAAAACTGATCTCAATTCATCAGTAATTTAGCATAACACCCTTAACTTTGCAAGTTCCAAAGGACTCACCTCTAAAAAATGGAAGGATGGGTGGGGGGGGGGGTAAGTGTTCTGTTAACCCATATCCCATCAACCTACTTCCCCCACCTCAGTCCTATCCCTATTCTGACTTCCATGAACACATTGCTGAGATCCACTTGAAAGAGTGAAAATTGTATTTCAGGTTCACTCATGTATTAAATATTTAATATTTAATAATTCTTGAAATTTGCTCTGAAAGCCTAAATTGATAATAATAATAATAGACAGTTCTTGTATAGCGCATAACACATTATAAATAACGTCTCTATGCGCTTCCAAAGGACTTGGATATTATTACCCTGGCTTTAGCCCCGCAGCCTTTTTTACAGCGCGGTGGCATTTCAAGGAATAAATTCCTGCCAGGTACCCATTCACCTCACCTGGGTTGAGTGCAGCACAATGTGGATAAATTTCTTGCTGAAGGAAACTACGCCATGGCTGGGATTTGAACCCACGACCCTCTGTTTCAAAGTCCGGAGACTAATCCACTGGGCCACAACGCTCCACATAATGATAATGCTTGATAATTGATTTATCAAAACACCGTCAACTTTGCAAGTTCCAAGGGACTCGCATCTCAAAAAATGAAAGAAACTGGAAGGCTAATAATTCCTGCCCACCCTAATTTTTGTGCCCTTTGTTTCAGTGGGCAGTGCTCGCTCAAGCATGGATAGTTTTCCAACTTTTTGGTGTCATTTGAAAGTTGACTTTATTGGCTTCCATATAAGTAAGTGTATTCCCCCAAAGTGATATATTTTTATTTGGCAGCCATTTCAAAAGTGTATAGTTTTTTTTGGGGACGCACTGTAGTGCGAGGTTAGATCTAGTCAAACCGATAAATAGGTATATTTCTGTCAGATATATTATGAAGTTCCTTTTGTGGTAGACAGCTGGCATCTGTCTATTTTGAGGAGTTTTTTAACATTTCAAATTTTTTTAATTTCTCCTCGTACACAGACGGCTCACTATCGTGCAGCCACCATTGGGGGATTAACATTGCAATTCCCTCCAACGGGGCTCATTGATTTTTGTTGTTATTCCATAAAATATATAAATAAAGAACTGTACCAAAATATAGATTATTCCGTTTTTGCCTGAAATGCATCAAAACGGGGAAAAAGTAGTGACTTCGGCTGTCGTGCAACTTCCCTGTTTTTTTCTGAACTTAACACATAAAAATATAGCCATTGAGTCCCTGTACAGATCGAGCTAGAACTTTGGTCTCTGTATTTGGTAAGAGGAGCCAACTGAGTTCAGCGGAAAAACCAACATAACAGAGACCGAAGCTTTTGGTCTACTTTTTCGGCAACTACCCAAAATTGAAAATAAAAATATGGAGAAGTCGGGAAGGTTCATAAAAATAATGACATCAAAACTCACACTAAGTAGACCTTGCCAAAGTAGTTATTCTAGGTAGGATCACGATTAGGACTAGCCAGGGCATGAGGCTCCTGTAAAATCATTTACTAAGGTATGCTTACTCTCCAAGGAGCTAGGGATTGCGTCCCATACATGTGTGTGAACCGCGAAAAAAACTGAAACTTTCGCCCCCCGAGATTTCTACTTTCCTTCTAAAAGATGTTCTCTAAAATATGTTAATGGGATACAACTTCATTTCTGACATTTCTACGATATTGATTTCATTTTTAAACAAGAATTTATAAAAAAAAAAATTATGAAAAGACGGGGAAAACTTGCTGCAACGTTTACGTCGCCATCTTGTTTCCTTTTGTTCTTTGCCAACGTTATAAGACACATATTGAGTTCAGGTCGCATGACCTTTGGCTATGTTTGGGGTATATTTGGAATTGCCATCCACAACTTTGAAAGTTTATGGATCTAGTTAATTAAATGTGGACATAAGGGTAATCAAGTATCAGTGATCGTCTTGCCTACATGTCAGTCTTACATGTACATGTAGGTCTCCTGATCAAGGTCAAATGTTTTTTAGGGTCAATCAACATAGTATTTTATTATCATATGAATAATATTTTTGTGAATGATATTCTAGTCATTTTCAAAGTCAGCGCTGCTGTAATGTTGAATTGTGTAATGCAGGTGAGATTGCCAGAGGTGTTACTTGTTTCGATATCCTCCTAGCCATTTCTAGGTAGGTTTCTTCGAGGGTTACCGTACTTAGTTTGTTAATATATAAATGAAGTTGTGAAATAAACATTATTTGATATTTTTTTAAATTTAAATGTTCAATCTGATTCTGTGGTAATATATTTTACTTTGTAAAACCATTTTTTTTATGTAGGCATGTCATGATGAACACTGTACCAAAGTTACCAACCACTCCTGATCCCAAGGCTCTATTCAAGGACCTTGGAAGGCCCACGCTCAGGGGTGTCAGGAAGTGCCCCAACTGTGGAATCTACAATGGCATACGTGGCCTCAGCTGCAAGAATAAAGATTGTAACATTGTCCTTAGGGGTAAGGGAAGAAAGGGGAACCAAAGTCCTGATGCAATCAGAATCATCACAGGATCGTCTGCTATGGTTTATTCTGTCCGATTGCGTGATAGGGGGCCTGAGTATAGAGGATTTGTGGAGCTGCCGATTAGCGGAGAGATTGTCCTTCAGGGGCCTGATTCTGAGACTATGACCCTTGTGGATGTACCCCATTGCTATATTGGATCGTGTCAAAAGTTGACTGCACAAGAAAGTAACCAGGTGTTATGCCAGCATGTTGAGCTTGCCCAAAAGTGCACGACAGAGGCCCAACCGCTAACTCTGAAGAATTCGGTACTCAATAGTTTACCGGTGTCAAACGAAATGAAGCAAGCGATCTGGCTCCTCGCCACCGAGACCACCGGTCCTCTAGTGCAGCGTGTGTCTAAGAATATCATGGTTGTCAAGTGCAAGCCCCAGCAGACAAATCACCTAGGTTTCCTTCATTTTTCCTTCTCGGAGTCTCCAAAGAGGAAGGGCTGTGTGGAACATAGGTTTTATTGCTCATGCAGACTGTTCAAGAATTTCAAGCATGCACATGAAGAAAACAAGAAGAAGTGTGTCCACTTTTATGCTTGTATCTGTGCGTTTGCAAGTGATGATGTACTAGCCAAGGAATTTGAATACTTCATTAATATGGATGAGGAGAAAAAGGGTAAGTATAAAAATTAGTTCAAGCATTCATTAGCTCCAAACGTACATGTATAATGAATTCTTAATTCATTGAGAATTATAAGCGAGATGCAAGCTGAGGTTATCACATTAATGAAACAGTTGTTGGCTAAGGGCCCCTTTGTTTTTTAAACTCCATTTATTGGTCATTGTTAATCAATATTTGGCATAATCAGTAAAGATGTGAAGTTCAAGTAGGATCTTGTCGAAAGTTAACAGCGCAAGAAAGTAACCAAGTATTAATAATGATAACCAGGCGCAACGGCTAACACTGAAGAACTCGGTACTCAATAATATCCAAGTGCAACGGCTAACGCTGAAGAATTCGGTACTCAACTAAATACATGCTATTAACTTGTTTTGATGTGACTTTAATACATAAACAGCATAATAATAGTTTATGATCACTTATGAATGGAATCAAACACAGTTATACAATTATAACACAAGGAAAAAAGAGGAAGTACTACCCTGGGTACGAGTATAGTTCTGAATTCTGTAATACACATGAAGCCAGACTGCAACAAACTGATTGATAGACAAAATATTGGCTACATGTAAAGTAGCCAACAGTGTGGAGTACACCCCACCCCCTGCATTACATGCATGATTGAAACATAATAAAATAAAGTTTGTGTCTTTCTCCGGTCATTAAAAACATGAGAGAAAAAGAAGTATCTATGTTATGAACATAAATGTGAACAATATCATACATTTGAATTTTAACAGTCGTAAGCCTATAGTTATTTCAGGTTGCCATTCAATTATAATCACTGCACTTGAAAAAAAAGAGAAGCCAAACATGTGTGCTGTAAAATAAACCTAAGAAAGCCTGAAATGGGAAGCTGTCCTCTGATATCCAAGTGAAGACTGGTAACCCCATGGGAATAGAGAGAGAAGGGGGGGGGGTAGTACTTGTTACTTTTTTTCAGTTTTGTTTACTGTACATGTATTCTTGTCTTATATGCTCAAATAGACAGTTTGAAACTTTTTTGAGAGCTAACAATGGTCGCATCTTATGTTGCATTTTCAAGTGTAATCCACTCTGCACCTCATTAGCCCTACATGTACATATATAGCCAGAGCTATTTTGAAATTGCATAGCCTGGCAGCGGAGGCACAATATTTTTGCATTAAAGATTTATATAAAAAAAAATTGAGCCCCCCCCCCCGGGAAAGAGTATTAAACCACATTAAGACAACAGCTTCAGCAAAATCCTCTGTTCAGAATCCAGGCAATTGAGATTTGATCTTGTTTGCTCTTTTTTTTCAGTAGCAGCAGACATTCCTGTATCTCCTCTTGGCGCTGTTCAAATAACCATTATTGATGGTCAAGTGACTGATACATCATCAGAGGCGGTTTCCATGGCAATCGCAGTGCCTGGTGCGCAGGGGAAGAAGAGGAGGAAAGATGACACACTTGGTAAAGATCAGGCACCATTTGATTTTTTTTTGTTAACTCCTTATGGAATCAGATTTACACTGTATGTTTTTCCAGTGTATAATCAATATTGACTGAAACACAGCTGACAGACCAGTCAGTCTGCAACACATGGAGACAATTTTGTACGTATGCCTGAAGGATCGGGTATACCTGTCGCAATATGATTTTTCTTTTATGTGTGTATCTTAATGAATGGACATTGAGCTAGAAGGCTCTAGGGGATTCTTCTTTAACTTTAATTAACTGAAAGGAGCTGGAACCGTACATGTAGTTTTGAATCAGAGTCCTAGACAGGTTACTAATTGCCTAGAATCCTTTTAGTTTATTGAAATTTTATGTGATGACTGTTCATCCCCATCCCCTCCAATCCCAGCCTAGGCCAGCAGTGATTCGATCCTCTCATGAGGGGGCCAAATCCCCTATCAAGGAGACATCATCATCTATTACTTGATTTTGAATCCTGGTTGAAGATATTGCCTGGAAGCATTGCAATGTATAAAGAATTAAACCTTACTTGATGATGATTATTCTTCCCCCCCCCCACCAGCCCAGGCCAGCAGTGCTCTGTTGACGCTCCAAGAGGGAGCAACATCCCCTGTTAAGAAGACACCACCTAGGAGAAACACCGGTCCTACATTGGACCCTGAACTGTCCTTCAACAAGGGGATTCCCCAGCCCCCAACAGAGGCACTGGAAGGACCCACAGTCTCTTTCAATCACTGGTTGGGGAGCGTGACGGAGAGGATCAATCAAACCATGCATTATCAGTTTGAAGGTACATGTAGGAACTAATGATCAGTACTGACCCGTTGTGCTCACCAGGGGGAATAGAACAGTTGTCTGTATGGGGGATGTTTTTGCTACTGGTGTTCATTGAAATCATATTCAGTGTTGAGCCAAACAGCACATTACGATAATGGAATTTGGGTGCAAATTCCCATTTTCCCCAGTGGATTTTGTTTGGCTGGCTCTCACAGATGATAATGTATGCAAATGAATTTAGCTATTACATGTACAATACATCTCAAAAAAAGCAAAATAAATTGATGTATATCAAATGAAATTTTATTATAACAAGGTCTTGCCTCCAAATCCTCTTGATTTAGAAGGAATCTTGCATTATGAAATGTTATTATCAATAATATTTGTAATCTCTTGAGAATTAATGATAATGTTCTGAATATAAGTGAATAGATTGGAAAATATTTATTTAATCCCTTTCCCGCATTGGTGGATCTCCGGGGGGGGGGGGGGTTCAAATAATGACCTACATTTTGAAGCCAACCCCAAATTACCTTTACCTTCATTTTACAGTGAACCTTTTTTTTTTCTTGCTTGTAAAAAAAAATTTAGGTACCAATAGGTACCAATATGCATTTGGTTCATTTGGAGTAAAACCCTTTTTTTTTGCTTGTCTAATTTCTCGGTACCAAAATGACCTTTATCTTGTATTGAAGTCCCCCTCCCCTTTTTTTTTAGCTTGTCAAATTTCTCTTTCAAACTTCCTCCTTGGAAAAAAGCTGGTTCCGTGCTGTCCCACTAAGCTCCCATTTGGTGAGCTGAATATCTAAACCCATTAATCTAACATTTGGATTAGTTACCAATGCCATATTTTGTTTGGGAGTGAAAAAGCTATTCCAAATTCTCATAAATTTCTTGAAAAGCAAACAAACCACCCTCACAACGTGGTAAATGTATATGGTAATGAATATTGAAATCACTCATGCATGCAATTCAATCAGCAAAATACAATAGTTATCACGATGAATGCAAGGTTGATGACTTTGGCATTCCACGATGGACAAATAAAACCTTGGCAGCGCAAGGTCAAAGATACTAAAACATTAATTTTCATATTGAAACATGGAGTTGAAAACACTATGGTGCTGCAGGGCATTGACATTATTTTGATTGAAAATTGAAATTTATTTGATGGGCATTTTAATTAATGAAGGCAGGGACTGGAAGTAGCAGTGTATTCTGCTGTACGATTGCCTTTAAAAATAGTGAATTCTGATAGCTGTTCTGACTCTAAACTTATGCATCTCATGGCAGGTTGTATATGATAAATTTCAATGCAAAATGAAACATCAGACAATAAATTTGATTCATTCAAGGAGATCTCCTTGATTCATTGATGTTGTCGTATATGACATGGGGTACTCTTCTTTAGGCCCAACTTACATATTCATCGTGCTTGGAGATACATTTATGTCAGGCAAGACATCATTGTATTGCATTGAATTCCTTCACTTAAGTCATGCACATGACATTGTAAAATTTCCTTTCTTGCAGGTACTCCTGAGCCTCTGGTGTTTCACATACCCCAGGTTTTCTTTGATATCCTCCAACAGCGGATATCATCAGGATCTCGCAAGAAGAGACTCCCTAACTCTACGGTGGCATTCATCCGTAAAGATGCCCTTCCTCTAGGGACGTTTACCAAGTACACCTGGCAGCTGACCAGCATCATCCAAGTCAAGCAGATATTTGATACAATGGAGGTACATGTTTTGGCTGTTTGCATTTCAATATAATACAAATAATGCACAGGTGTAAGTGTGTTAATGGCAATGTGTTGTACCGGAAGGTATTTACAATGTGTGACAATTTGCATTACATTGTTAATACGCACAATTCCTGCAGTGCCGCCAACATGAATTCAACCTGTGCATTATGTGTTTTATGTAACGAGTTGGAAGTATGAATTTTTAGAGGAAAGTTCATTCAAGTCCCTCCAATTTTGAAGAGGCTATGTCTGCCTTCTATGACATCACAGGCGTATCCAGTTAAGTGTTGTATTTGTTGTTCCTGTCATGGTTAAAAATTTTCTATTTCAATTAAGATGTAAGAAAATTCAGGTCATTGTAATACAGAGTAATCAGATGCAGGGACTTACATATAAGTAGGTAATACAGTATTTCAATGAACTCCTTTCCAAGATACTCTATGAATTCCCTATCATCCAACATCTTACAGATGCCTCTTGAGGTGACAAGAAGCTTTGTAGAGAACAAAGATGGGACGTTCTCACGTTATTCTCCCAAGGTAGATGTACAGCATGTAGGAGAGGCTTACGGGAGAGCAGCAGGACAGATTCCAATCAAGCCATTTGAGCTTAAAACTTTCCTCAAAGTTGGTGAGTACCCACCTCTTTCACCTCTAGCGTACACTATGTAAATGTGTGATTCTCGGAATCAGACTTGCAAGATCGCAAGCATGAGGGCATACTTGCGACATTCATGCTTCAGTTGGTGCCTTTCTGTGGAAGACAGTGATTTGGACAAGAAATTTAAGAAGTATTAAATGCTTACTGTACTTACTCTGCTTCCATGGTCCGCTTGATGAGGGTTCAGAACTCAGTGTTCAATATGTATGATATAGATGAAGAATTTTAGTTGTTAGAACATGAAAGTTAAGTATTCCAGAATTTTTTAATGTTATCCAGTTCTTGAAGCGCATTTATCGAAATACTGGTTTCTGACTGGCAGGACTTCATTGGAGACAGAAAAGAAACATTTCTGACTTGACTCGGCCTGAATTTCCATATGAATTCCCTTTTTCATGTTTCTTAAATTGTTCCGTTCTCACAGGAAACACTGCAGCGGATCAGAAGGAGCCGACACCTTTCATTATCGAGTGGATCCCTGATATCTTGCCCAAGTCTCGCATCGGTGAGCTCCGCATCAAGTTTGAGTATGGTCACCAGCGAAATGGACACGTTGAGAAAAGATTGGATGAGTTACATGCTGCAATAGAACATGTTGTGTAAAGATAGAGTTGGAGAACCTTGAATTCAAACTCTACAGGCCGAGTAGAACCCTGTGGATTGTTGTCAAGTTGAACATCGGAATGTGTTCATTGGATCAAGGACATTTGAAAAGGCTGAAAGCGTTGAATGGGATGTCAGTGACACCGAATCACGTGTGGACCCAGGATTTTACTGAAGATGAGAGACAGAAATCTCTTGACAATTTTCTAGCACAAGAAAAGACTCCTCACAAGGAATACCATGAAGTTGCCCTTCCCCTACTACTACTACTACTGAGGGGAGAGAGCACTTCTGATGCAAGTCATATTCTGTATTTTCCCATTGAGTGCAGACCCCGATTGTTGTGCTCTCATACTAGTTTGTTCTTGTTAAGTAGCCAGATGAACAATGCTAGTAAAAGTTCCTCTACAAAAAATATGTGTGGCTAAAAACTGAAGGGGCTTACCACAGCCTCCTTTGCTGCACCTCCTGGTTGAAAGACTCAAGGAAGGTGCTGGGAGTGAGTTCCATATTCCGATTGCATCGGGATGAAATGTCCCCTGATATGCTTGGGTTCTGGCACAGTGTTCAGTATATAGGATAGATTCTACAAAGCTAAATGTATGTTGGAGTGCTTACAAGTTTGCATTTGACCATGTGTAAATGCAGAGCTCTACAAAGTAGGGGTTACAAAATTCAATTCAATTTCCTTAAATTGTCCACATGGAAATTTGTTTTGCTCACATTTTGAATATTTGTAAGAAAACGATACATCACTTACTTGCATAAATGCAATTATACAGAATGACAGTAGAAAGTGACAAATACTTGTACAAGAGAAATTCTCCAGGATAATGTTTTTCCAATAAAGATGTTGAAGTAAAGACTACAGAAGATTGCCCAGTCTTCAGGTGGTGAAATTAATGTATGTGCGGATGGAGACAGGAACAAAGGAATTTAGGAAACGTTGCGTGCGATAGTTTAGTGACTGAAGTCATTAATTGGAAAAGCATCAGTGATTTTTGTTTTCAGTATTTGTTGTATTTCTAGAAGAATATTTTTTTTGCAGGCATCATTTAAATTTTGGTTTTAACTGGTGATCTATTCTGCTTGTTTGGTGATTCTCTCAATTTTCCTGAATTCCTTCTTTTGACAACCCTTGTACCAGACAACGTACCCCTTCGTCTTAAAAAGTTTAAATACAATCAATTATGTCAACAGTTTTAAGAGTTGATTTAATTTTTATTTTGCTTGTTGAGGCAGAAGTTTGGAGAAGTATTTCCAGTGCTGCAAGTCTTTTTCATTTTTTAGTTATTTATTTTAGATTTCAATTTTTAAATGAATTTTTTATGTTTCCATGTGCCATAGGTGGTTGCTGAAAGCTTTATGTTTTTATTATCATAAATTTTTTATTTCTATTTATTTATTTATTTTTTTATTTATTTTTTTTTGGGGGGGGGTATTGGGTGTCTGGCCATCATATCATTTATGATGGATCAACATCAAACTTGTTCCAAGTAGTCATGTGTGAGTGACAATGATTTCATTAGACTTTGGGGTCACAAAGTCCCAAGGTCAGGTGAATAGTCTTTATATAGGTCATTATATATTGTATTCCTAAAAAATACCTTTCTCACCATGACTTAACTGTTCATCCTCAAAGACTAGCACATAAAGAGAGCCTTCAGTACACGAATCATTGTACATATAGGCCTTTCAGACTAGGTGAACGTTTTGTGCTCTGTCAGATTCTCAATAATTTGTATGTCCATTAAAAATGGAATGTTACCAAGTATTCTGGTATAAAGTTTGTTAGTAAGATCTGATATAGAATCTTAGAAAGTTTTTTCCAATTGTGTAAAAAATTAGGAAGATTTTTGGTATCTTATTAAGCACAAGAACGGGTCAGCAGTCACATGTGAAGTCGGATGTAACTTAATGGACAGCTGTATGAAATGGTTCCCTGATAACATAGGAATCTGGACTTCTGCATTTCCTTTTTTTGGGTTTCCATTTTCAAGAAAAAAATTGGTTTATTGGAGAATATCTTCTTAATAATAAACGTGAGGTACATGTATCCTGTATTATACATATTAGCAACGCAACTACATGTACTGTAGTGCTTATGGAGTTTGACTTATCCGCACTGATGCAAAATACATGTACTACTGTAAAAGTAGTTCTCATTAAATGGGGAAGGGAAGTGAATGATTTCTAGATGCTTAATAATACTATTACTCTAAAATCATCATTAAGTGAAGATTGTGATAACTTATTTTAAGATATTACACAATTTGTTCAATATTTTGTACAAGTATCGACTTACCTATAACGTGTATGAGCAGCTTTGTTTTGGATTATTTTCCTCTGAAATATACTGTGTTACTCATTTACACATGTACTACATTTACATGTATGTATGTCAACATATTTTTACTAGGCTGCTCAAAAGAAATCTTTTCCTATTAAATGATATATTTTTCAGGAATTGTATGTACAGATAATAGATATTTCAAATACATTGTTTAAAGGTTCACGAAAGTGCTGTACAAAATATACATGTAAATATTTGTGCTGGCTATATCTACACATTTGTACAATACATAGATGTATTACTTTTTGTTTTTATTTATATTTTGTTAGCATGAAGTGCTGTGACTAGAGAAATATTTATTGCTGCATTCAAATGAATTCAGTTTTAATTCAAGTTGTTCATTTCCCGACAGTATTACTTGAATTTAGTTTTTTCATGAAAATTTTCCCAAAATATCAAAATAAAGTGGGCAAGAAAGTATAGGTTTCTAGAGATTTGTTTGTGTGTTGTTAACAACTGAAAAAAGAGAGAATAGAACCGACAATATGCAGAGTACCAACATGTGACAACATCAATCTTTTTATGCATTTCAGAATTTTCATGGACCAAATTTGGGATTTGGGTGTTTTTCATCGTGCTCCATGGAGATATGGTATCAAACATGCTGAAATGCAAAAATAAAGAGTTTCTGTGATGTTTTCACTTTGGAACACTGCAACCTTTATCAGAAAAAGTTGAAAAGTATTTGTAATCAAAGATGCGATGAAAACTTGATGAAAGAATCAATCCCTCATGGTATGATACCAGGAGGGCAGTTCATAAAATAAATGATTTTCAATGACCGATGTTACAAGCTACTGAAAATCCTTACATCTGATTGGTTGCGAGCACATTAGTCAGTGAAACTCTGAAAACACTCCTCAGATCCAGATGTTGGCAACAATGACCTATATTTCTCTATGTACTTGATATGCCACAAAGGATCAATAACATTGGTTCTTTGCTGCATATATGAAGTCTTAATGAAGTTATATTAGAAACACCCAATCTCTAAATCTATCCCGGTGCGTGTTTGATTACAAAAGCAAAGGAACAGATCACATTAAAACATCTGGCGCAGGCAGATTTCAGAAGCCTATGGCAATTTCTCTCAGCCAATCACATTGCTTGCTTGATTTGAGCATGAGCTTGCAACTTTCTTTAGCTCCAAAAACTCTTGAAACAGTTTCTTGAATTGTGGGAAAAGAAATGAAAGAAAACTTTTTTTAATTGTAATTTTGGCAGATGAACCCTGGGTTTTTGTAAAGGTTGGTTTGATTATAGAGTACCAAATTTGATGCAAAGGAAAAGGATGTTTTGGTGTGACTTTACAGTGCATTTCTAATAACCTTGAATAGCTTTTGACAAAAATGTACCAGTTTGCATATTAAATTTAAATTAGAATGCCATCACCTGTATAGTTTAATCCTAATTGATGTGATTGAAATTGCTTGACAAGTCCATATTTCAGTCTTGCTAACTTCACACACTGTTTTGTGAAACACTGCAATAATCTGTAAGTGGACATTCAATCACAACATACAGCAAACACAAGGGAACATTTGATATATTTCAAATTTTAATCAAAGCAGACTTCAGCCATATTGAATAAGGCAAAATCATACATGTAGCAAGCATTTTATTGCACATTATTAATAATATTTTTACAAACCTTTTTATACAACACTGCAACAATTTGTAAGTGAACATTAAATCACCACCTTCAGCAAACACAAGGGGAAAATTTGATATATTTCAAGTTGTAATCCAAGCAAGCTTCAGACATACTGGATAAAGGCACTATTATTGGAAGCATTTAATTGCACAGTTCTCCATAGAAAAGTGAATACATATTGCATAGACCAATGCTTTTCACGAGGCAAGAAAATGAGTGATTGCAAAAAGTAAAATAATGATACATATTGCACTACTTTAAACATAGCAAGAAATACATTTCATTAAACCTCACATAGAAAACTTTACATGTTGATGTGTAACATTGATAACTATTATTAGTTATTATTTGACAATATTAGTAATTTACTCTGTTTAGTTTTTCAAGAATTTTTTCAAAGATATTTTAATACTTCAAAGATGTATAAACCATAAAATTTGTTATTTTGTTCCATGATTTATCATGATTTCTACATAAGTTGCTGCAAAATATATCAATTCTTTAATCGAGAAGGGAAAAATCAAGTAGTACTAATGCAACAATAACTGGTCTGATATGTTAATCTTATCAGCAACTCATTAAGCACCAAAATAGAATGATAAAGGACTGTCATATTCAACAAATAAAAAATCAAAATAATACATAAAATCACTACATGCACATCATAGGCTACAGTAATATACAAAACAAAATAAACAACTTAAAAGGCAATAAAGAACATAGAAAACATAACTCAGAATCATGTAATGAAAGGATGCAAGTTGTTACTGTAGTAGACAGAAGACATAATTTTGTGCACTTACAGACAATGACACTTTAATACCTTATAAGTGTTATTATAATTAAAACTTTGAAAAAAGGTATATAATACACCATCAAACAAATATACAAATATTTTGGAATAACAAATTTGACAAAATTGAAAAGAAAATCTACAGGTAAATTGCTGTCATAGGTCAAGCATTCTATTCACATGAAGAGTTCTCTTATTTGTGCTACCTCAATAATGCTTAGTTCAAATTAATGAAACAAGATACTAGGATACTTGGACCTACATGTAAAAAGAGATGGACATTTATTAGTTACTAAGACACTAACATGTGAATATCATTGTCATGGATAATATTCTCTTCATAAAAGTCTCCTTTGATTCTATAATGGTCACCATCACTTACATGTAGGCCATTGGTTGAAAGAACCATTTAATGATGAGACACTGATATTGCACAAACTGTATACAAAGAAAAAAAGCACTTAAATCCTTAGAAATCAATGTGCAGTTCTTAACTACATCTAAATAGTTCCATGTGTATTACTTGAAAAATGTACAAATATCATACGGTATAGTAAATGAAATTATGATTATCATTTATAATCGCATTTTTCCAAGTTTCCTCCAATATTCCAGAGGTACATAGTACGTAGAGAGTGTGTATCTCTTGATGTTACCGTGGTCATTATGTGTGTGCAGAATTTTGCAGATCGAGTAATAACAAATTTTATATCACGTAAATTGGCTGCTTCTCAATTTTGCCACTCCAAATCTGAAGCATGTAGATTGAAAGGCATATATATTCTGAGACAGGATATCAGCTAACAAAACCAAGACCAGGAAAACTGTTCGTTTGTAAATGATCAGATATGCCATATGGTTCTCGTCATACATTATGTTCTCATTAAGATGCACATAATCAGGTAGTGATTATCATTGCATCAAAAAAATGTTCACAATAATCGTCTATCTCTTTGTAGGTCCATGGCATACTTGCCAACATTTGAAATCTAAAAAGAGGGACAAATTTGGCCGGGCGGCCCCCTGGACCCCCGGCCGGCCGGGGGTTCAGGGGGCCGCTTAGCTTAGGCTCCCGACTTGGTTCAGGGGCAGCGCCCCAATTGGGGCCTCAAGGGGGCGTTGCCCCTTGAGGCTGAAAGAAAAATAGCACTATGGAGGGCCATTAGATGCTTAAAATGATACCAGAATCACATAATATATATATTAATAGACACTCTACACACATGCCCCAGTTCTGTAGTTCAGTATCCATGATCTTGAAAATATTCTCCCCTGTTGATCTGTCAGAGCACTGTTGCAGTGACAAAAGTTCACATGCTACCTGACCAATATTATCGTCATAAGTTTTCAGGAGTATTGGGTACAGTTTCACGGCTCCTTGATCGGTACTGCCATCTGTAGTCTGTAAGGCTGATGCTTGACTTTACTGACCAAAGCTTTCGCATAGCTGTCTGCTAGGGTACAAAGGATGTTACTTGTTTTTGTCCGAGCAGCACTGTAACCCTTAGCAATTTTTGAGTCGGGAAAAACTTGTCTGATTCTGAACAAATCACCAGCAGGCAGCATGCCATGGTCAGAAACATCAATGTTATGTTCCACGAACTTCCACCAAAAATCAGTAAATCTTACCTCGGCTCCAATGACAGAGGTATCCTCTTTGGGCATAAAGGAAGATATTTTGGACATGCGAGTCGCATCGAGATCCGCCTTTTCATTGTCGATGTGTTTTTTCTTCTCGGCGTGCCTTCTTATTTGTTATATCATTAGCTCCTCCACTCGAGTCGAGATTTCAATTTTATGTCCTGCCGGCAACACATGCAAAATGCAAATTCAACGCCTTTCGTGCTTGGCTTTATGACATGAAATCGTTGTTTGTACTCCCCTTTAAATTTCTGCAACCGTTTTCCACTCATTTTGATCAAATCCTCTCTAGTTTTGCGAAATAATCCCGTTAAATCCACGATCGTCGCATACCCCGTGAACAGCTCAGCAAGCGTTAATACATGTCCCACATATAGAGATCGGTGCTGTGCATACATGCGTTGTGCACAAGTACATGGGCACTCCGCATCGCATGCAAACAAACCACGTTTTCGCAGTCTAGTCAGTCGCATGTGTACACCGGTCACACAGCGGAAAATCGACTTGGGAGAGCGATCGAAACTTGACATACCGTACACATGACCGTACATGTACCATCGGTCAGTGTCGTTGGTGGGTCTGTAACATTACGTGTATCGATAGCTCAAACCCGGAAGTCATAGACAATACTGTACATTTCGTAATATTGAACACGCGCAAACACTTTTTTCTCTTGTTTTCTTTATTGATTTTTTTTTGTCTAGGCTCAAAAATCGGAACATTCCGATTTTTCTGCTCTACAAAATTTTAAAAACGGGACAATTCCGATAAAAACGGGACAGTTGGGAAGTGTAGGTCCATGGTATAATAAACATATTTGAATGATGAAAAGTACTGAATATGCCAAAATTTCCAAAATTCAAATTTGTGAGGAATAATTTAATGTTTTTGGCAATTCCTGTATACAGCATCATTCAGATGAGACAATGATAAATCACACCATTTATTGACATAAACAAATAATTTACCCTTCAAGTTTTAAAGATAGTCCAAAGATGTTCAGTAAAACCTACTCTGGTGTTCTGACTCGAGCCATATGATGTCATAATGATGTCATTATAATATTGATCATAGTGAATGATGTCAGCAGTTTGTGCACTGAATTCTGGACAAATTACTTCATGCATACCAATTTAATTTTCATTATACTTTTTAGATTGTTCCAGTTTGTTGTCTCCTCCAAAAAAATACTGTCATTTGTATCTAATACATTTTTTTAAAAACTGGGATCCATTTTTAACAATCATATGTGACATGGACTTCATGAAGGAAAGGTTTATGCGAAGGTTAGATTGGCATTTCCAGCATATCATTTTGTCAATACAAAGATACACATAAGCGCCAAACAATTGCAAAATCAAATAAACATTGTTGGCATATCAAAAAATAAAATTATACCATATGAATTGCAATTGTAAATGCAAATCAAATTACAGTTTCGTTCAAATAACTTAGACCCACTGCATTGGATATTGCACAATATTTATAGTTCCAAGTTTAATGTTCATAATGAATACAATTTGTGAAACACACCATCGTTGCACACATGATTGAATAAGAATTCAAAGTAAAATGATTTTATCATTCACAATGTACTTAATTAATAATGACATTATGAAGTAGTGAATTTTAAAATGTTCTGTCTTAAAGTTTACTTTTCACACAACTGACATCTTGTAGCTTATAGCATAATCATAAAATATGTTTAGTGCATAGTTGAATTTAAATTGTCTTTTTTCTATTACCCGGTAAATAAAATCTTCTTTTGACTAAGGGTGGACGTGCACTTCTAATTAAAGCAGTATGCATTATTTAATACACAGTGTCGTTGCATTTCTGAAAAACGTTTCAATAGGAATTATTGAATACATGTATGTCCCAATAAACAAATAGTTGCAGTGTATTGGCAACTTGGCATTCATCAACACACAGAACTGATTACTTGGCATACAGAGTAAACCACAAATGATGTAATGCCTTATCTTTTGAAAGTAGCTGTTTACATTTTACATGTCACAATCTTACTGATCTACATTGAATACATATGTTTTGTACAGATTTTTTTTTTCTTTTTAGTGATCTTATGTAACAATTAATGCATGCAAATGATAACTTTATTCTGATTTTCATGTTCTGTTCTAATCTTCACTGTTCAATAATGATACCTGTAGTTGACATTATTGATCTTATGTATAAAGTTAGCTGTCGAAAAGTATACTTAAATTCTTAAGTAAAACATAATTTGTTTACTATTATTGGCATTAGATGTATCAAAGAAAGGAAATAGGCATTGTGATCATTGTCCCCATTCATTGTCATGATTGTCGCACCGATCGTACGACCGTGATCACCATGACAACAATGTAACTGTACACTATTACAACACGAGATGGCGCTGCACAATGCTGTACCCCGGGGTACTACGGTACCCCGGTGTACGGCGTGGTGCATCACATATAAAGATGTACATTTTTGTCCATCTATCTTGTTATTATTTGGTACAAATCTACAACACACAATTGTTCACGTCACTTATCATGATATGTGGCCAGAAAAATGGAGTTTATAACAAAAGCATAGTGCCTAATCATAGGGCTGATACTATGCTTGATTAAATTGATCATTACATACAATCAGTCGTATTAAAATCAACTGCATGATCAATCGCTAACCTTTTTTGTTACCGGGCACAGAGTGTTGCTTATAGTCACTGATCTCTTTCAGTCAGAAAAACAAACAAGGGCCAACCAGCGACCCTCCATCACATGTCCATCTTGACCTCCACCTCCGGGAATGGAAGGTCAAGCTTCCCTTTGACCATGACCCTCTTCTCACCGTACAAATTAACGCAATCACCGATCAAATCCAGAAGCTTCATCAGCCGACGGTCAATGGCTTCCAAGTGAGTTTCATGGATGACCGGATCGATCAGATCCTTGACCAGCGTGTGCTTCATGTGGTCACTCAACTTCTCCCGACTTCCGTTGACTTTTAAGAGATATTTGAAAGTGGAATCACGAATTCTAGAAAAAAGAAGGATAGGTGGAAAAGTGACATTGAAGTATGTTCAAACTAGTCCATCTTTACTGGTGAGGGATATGTATCAGAATTTATTTTCTTTATATATTCGACTTAGTTTATTGACCATGTCAGAGATCTTTCTCCTCATCACTAATATCAAATTGAGACAGAATTGAAAATATGTTTAAAAGCCTAAAAACTTCTCTTAATCTTAATTATTTACATCCTGAAAAGGAGACTGGCCATTTTGCAAGACTTGCAATATCTAGGTATGTTTGGTGTAAGGCTGTAAGCAGTACCATTTCATTTTGTCTATATTCATGATGAGATCAAAATGGTCCCTATACATAGCCTATTGTAATTCGAGAATTCAGTAGTTAATGGGTTAAGATGGCACTGCATGACAATGTTATTTACGTATAAGACTGGGAAAGGGGTAGTGCGTATGGTACTTCTACACAACACTATATTGATGGGTGGCAAATTGGAAATGTTGTGTAAATGTGTTTATAAATGTTATGTTTATTCAGGGCTGGATTTGATGTGTTACGTCCTTGTCTCTTTGTGCGCATATACAATCTTTTGGCATTACATGAAAATTTTAATGTAAACTGTTCCTGTTTTGAACTTTAATCTAAACATTTTTCAAACCATCTACATGTATATAGCCTCAAAATAAGAGTTGTATGTGAAAACAGTCTATTTTCCTAAATATTGACAATTGTTATTTCTTATACTTGTCATACTTAAGAAAAGTCAAATATGGGTATATCATGAGCACAAATTAGTACTAATCTAAAAAAAAATAATGAAAAGTCTCCACTTTGCACTTTCAAAGTGATCCCTATTAAAATCATATTGCATGTGTGATTGCTAGCATTTAAGATAAAGATAAACAGCAAAAGTGTCTCCGAAAAGGTCACTGTTAGAGAAGGAAACTTCGACATCATCAACTGATACTTACATACAGCACTGAGCTAAAGGCCCGAGAAGATTGAGGTCATCCAAAAAAGGGTTTCCGAAACCCTTCCCGTTATCAAGAGCAACTACAAAGCCTTTCGAACCATACTTATGGAGCATGTGAAAATGGTGCCTATCGTAATTCACTGAAAAATGTAAGAAAAGGAAAACCAAGAAATGCTCAAATCAAATAAATTCATGAATATTGATTTTAAAATCAAGGCACAAGTAAGTGGCGATTGAAATGCTCATTGAAATATGAATGAATGTACTTAAAGGGATGGTCCAGGCTGAAAGTATGTATAGGTTAATAAATAGAGTAGAATTCGCTGAGCAAAATGCAGAAAATTTCATCAAAATCAGATAACAATTAATAACAAAGTTACTGAATTTTAAAGTTAAGCAATATTTTGTGAAAACAGTTGTCATGAATATTCATTAGGTGGGCTGATGATGTCACATCTCCACTTGTTCTTTTGTATTTTTTTATATGAAATTAGGTTTATTCAAAATTTTTCCTCCAAGAACTAGAAAAATCAGATTGACAACTGATTTAGTGCATTAAATATTCATTGCTGCAACTTATTTCATTGTAAGGAAAACATATTATTCACACTAGTATGAAATTATGAAAAAATTATGATTTTATGTAATAACATAAGAAAACGGAAAGTGGAGATGTGACATCATCAGCCCACCTAATGAATATTGTGACGACTGTTTTCACAAAATATTCAAACTTCGATAAAATTATTATTTGTTATTCAATCTTGATGAAATTTTTGTCATTTTGGTAGGTGAATTCTACTCTATATTAAGATATAAATATTTTCAGCCCGGACCATCCCTTTAAAGCGTTCATCTTCTGCCATGTTTTATTGTGAAGTCAGGCGATAAAATATTACATTCAATAAAGTTTGTTTCTCTGGGCTCGCCAAACATTCAACACTCAGCCTGAAGGAGTGCATTAGGTGGTCGGGTTCACTAACTTTTGAGCACAACTTTATATATTCTGAATGTAACCTATTTCCGAAAGAAAAAAAGTGCAGTTGAAAATTCCAATGTACAAAATTTTTGGGAATCAAATCCAAATTGAATTAAAATTTCACAGAATTGTTCTGTTTATGATTTTAGATGAAATAGGATACAGTAACATGAAAGACCCATCTTATAATACTCCAAAGTTTACTATGACCACACGATTCGACCATACCCTCTTTAAAACTCATGTATTTGTGTTTAATTCACTAACACAGTAATAATTATGCAACAGTTATCATGATGGCTACTCTACAAAGTGGATTTGACTAATTTAAGTGACCTTTATGTCACTTTGTATATATCTGCATGTATGTGTTTTAAAAGGGACATATTGTGACTTCTTTCCCCACATATACAGTGCGTATCAAATAAAAGTTTACACTTTGAAAAAGCCCTGGGAATTAAAAAATATACAACATGTGGGTAATTTTTTCACATATAATCTTGGGTTTGGGTCTCATCTATCTAATGCAAGTAAAAGTTTTGACTGAAAGTTACACTTGAGTGAGCACTGTCCATTTTTGCAAAGCTCGCAGAAATCTGTTTGCGCAGAAATGCTCGTTTTCACGCTTTGTGAAGGAGAAAGGGCGAAATCAAACTAACCCTGCGAAACATTTCTCATCCATTTCCCTTGCACTTTCAGTCAATTGAAATGAAACAGATACATTCAAGCATTCTGTAACAAATTTGCCACCAAAATTGAAATTTCAACACTTAATAAGAACAACTTTTACCCTTTTGTGCCAGCTGGATCTGAGGACATAACTGAATCTCAACAAAAGTTTATATCAGACATCTCCAACATTTTTTCACTAAGTTTGTATCATTCAAAGTGGGTTTACAATTACATTTCATTTTTCATTTATTACCCGTTTCTCCATAATTTTCCCAAGCTTGAAAATGATGAACAAAATGAAAATGAAGCCTAAGCCATTTCATGTAAATCACAGCTCAGTGTAAAGCAAATATCGTCACGATGGCCTCGGTGTGTGGGGGAGTGGGGTGGGGCGCAATGCACTCTTTGAAGTGTTTTTGGCAAGGAAATAAGTTAAAAAAGGTAAAATATGTAATCAAATCAATTTTACTAGCTAATTTCCTCGTGTTCTTCATGATTAAGGTCTACTTTTATTCGCATAACAATTTCAGAGTTCTGCGCAAATCAATTTTCACTAACTTTTCAAAAGTAAGTGTTGCTCACTCAAGCGGAAATATTTTTCGACAGTTATATCGTTATTTGCTTAAGTGGATCTGTACCAATGCTAAAATGTGGAAAATCTTTAGGATATTACAAACATATAATTTTACAAGATTTTTTCTAAGTGTAAACTTTTTTTTGATACGCACTGTAGAGTTATCACAAGCAGATACGAAAATAGATTCAGAAACAGATTTCCAGTAGTGGAAGTATATTTCCAAAAAGGAATGTAAAGTTGAACCCGAGTAACAAGGTATAGATGGAAATTAGCTGAGGATACTCACACATAAGAAAGTCAAAAATAGATTGCTCGACGAGATCCAACAGGAACCTGCCCTCTGCATTGGCTGAATTCTATGAATAAACATTTAAAGGGGATAGTCAACCCTTGAAAATTGATGACCAATTCTCTTCAATTTACCCACAAATTGCAAACATCCTTCAAAGAGGGCAGGGGTTCAAGTATCATCCATTTTAATGCAAAATCTTTTTGAATAGGAAATTTAATTTGATCAATCATATGATCAGATGAATGACCTATCAATAAAAGTCAAACCTGATTGGTTTATAATCAATAATGCACCTCGCAGAAAAGTCATCGTTTAAAACTGAAAAGTTCACAATGGAGTTTGTATCTAAAGAGGGCCACAATTCCGAAATCAAGATCTAGTTGCAACATAGCGTTCTCTTCTAAAATTTAATTAAGAAAATTCTGTCGCTATATGGCTATGAGTTCTGTTAATGCTTCACTAAATGAACAGAAAATATCAATAAATATTGCATATTAATCTGGTAGTAGTAACATTGGTAAGACAGCTTATAATGGGTGGTTACTAGAATGTATATCAATTTTTATCATCAAAATCAAATATAAAATATGTTGAGTGTTAAGTGAGAATTTTAGTCTCGAATAGAGAACTTTTTCAGAAAATATGTAAAATATTTCATTGTTCTAAAATATCCTTCAACGACAATCAACCCACTACATCAATGACTTGAACACATTGACAAGTTGCAAAACTTAAATATGTTTTAAAGTTAACAAATCTAACCCTAACAAACACAATTCTCAAGGTTCACAAAAAACTTAAGTTTGAATATATGAGATGATCAAAGAACTACAAGTATCAACCATAATATAATATTTTTTAAATTATTTGTCATGCAAAAAAAATATTATCTAACAACCACAATGTGTTGCCACAATTCCCCTGTACAAACATATGGTCCTGATTAGAACAATATAAAACATTGAACAGAATTTAAATTGGATTATTGGATAGGGCATGCAAAATGGGGCATTCTATTTCAGTCTACGTCAACAGTGCAGAGTATATTCATTGGAGGAATTCTGGTGACTTTTCCCCCTACAAAATACAATTTGTCATGCTTTGTTTGTTAAACAGATTGACGAAAGAACTGACGACTGAACCGAAGGATGATAACAACAGGAAACGGTAATAATCAGAGGGAAGTTCAAATAGAAAAGAATATTCTTGAATGATAATGTAACTGAGCACATAACCCTCCCCCTCCCGGGCATTCAACAATATGAAATAAGATAACTGAGAACAACCCCCCCAAAAAAAAGGAATAAATGAAAAATAAAGAAACAAAATGAAATAAACAATATAGATACATAAATTAAAAAAAATGAAATGAAATAAAGTGTCATAGTTAAAAACAATTCTAACAAAAATAACTATCAATGATAATGAAATTTGATGATAAAAAATAATGGTCCCCATACCTTTAAAATGGAAATTGAGTTTGTGCAAAGGTAAAGGACTATATATCAGAGGAAGAAAGTTAATGGAATAAGATGAAATGATAAAGATGCACTGAAAATCTTTCTTCCTGTCCTTCACCACACACTAAATACAGAAGGAAGTCAGTGGTAAAACCTTATAAGCCATATTGACCTTTTTTGTCTGGGTTTCTTGTAGTTCTGATTCATTGATGAACCTATGATTCAAGAGGGTTGTCTTCTCAAAAGGAACACACGCTGACACTTAACTTTGAAATTTGAAATATGAAGGTACATATTTATACAATTTCTTGTCCACTGCCCAATTAGCAGGGGTTTTCTTCTTTTTTTTAAAAATAAATTTATCGATGACAGGGTAGAAAGAATATGGAAAAGGATTATTTACTCACTTTTAAGATTTCTTCACAAATATTTTGTTCTTGCCATCTGTTGTACAATGAAAATGAAACACAGATGGAGTATAATATTAGTTTATACTCTTTAAATGATAAAGCATTGTACATCCTGCTGTGGAAATCAACTGAAAATAAAAGTCATTTAACCAATCTGTAAGCAAAATTAACATACAAACCTTAAACTTGTGTGAGAAAATAAGATAGCCTCCTTAAAAACATACGGATTGACAAGAGAGGCAAGAAAAAATATTTTATTCAAAAGTTATTGGTGCAAAAATGGAAAAATCTAGCAATGGGAAATAGACATGTAATTCAGAAAGTCCTGTTCAGTTGATCAAACTGTGAGTTTTGACATGAAACCACACCTTTTCCTTTAACTTAAAAGTTATATATTCACTTGGAAACGAAAGAAATCTTTGAGAGGGACTTATATCACCTGCCACATGCACCTTATCTTTCTAACAGTCTGCCAAATACCTTGCTGCTGTCGTAATTCATATGCCTACGCAGGCTAGGAAACAGTGAGGTGCCAAGGTTAGTGTATAATTAAGCCCAGTGCACACTTTTGAACAAATGAAATTGTATGAAAATCCCTTGAAGTATTACTTGTTCATATATAAGACAGCAAATTAATATAATAAACACCTTGTACAAGATGTTTGAACAGATATTAGCTAGAACTACAATGAATAAAATTAGTTGTACAAGACCCATATTGCCCTGATTTTTTTTTTTTTGGGGGGGGGTGGGTTAGGGGTTCCAATCTCATTTTGTCATCAATTGGAACAATATAATCTAATTGGCAATACCACTGGGATTGAATGCAGAACACCATCAAAATCTAGAACAAAACATACGGACATGACTCAAGTGTTACTCTGATTCTGAATATATTAGATCCTGTACTATATGTGACTATACTGTATGCGACACAGATATACAGTACACCTGTTTAAGATATCAACCTAAATTTCCTTAGACCAGTCTCAGTCAGCACTGGCCAAATGTTGTTATTGTAATTAATAGCATTACTAACCCCTTGTTAGGAAACTGTACAGTAAATTACAGGGATTCAATATAAATCCTGATAGGCTGTGTATAGTCACCACTGGAATTCCAGATTTAGATTTAAATCCTTTAAGTTTAATACTTTTTTAATCTGAATCTCAGGTATACACTATAATCTGCTCAAATTATTCAGATAGATACGTGTACCTTATTGGGAGGGGGGGGGGGACTTATAAGGCAATTCTATTCAAGAATGAAAAGTTCCTCATCTAGAAGACAAGTATTCTGTCATTAAATCAAATGAAATCTATTCATTCTGTCAAGAATTTTCTATCTTAAAAAAAATTAATGCCCCTCTGGTAAGCAACTTGTTTGGCAACTTTTACTGAATTTGAATCTGGGGGGGGGGGGGTACTTTCATTGATGAATGGATACCATGTGCGACCATTGGGTCTCAAAAAGCACCCTAAACATTTATTTTCCATATTCTGGAAATGCACCCCTTAACAAGAATAGTGTGTGAAACCGTACCCTTAATATGTATTGGAAACAAAACGATACTATTGGCAAGTATTTCCTGAATCAAACCCCTAAACAAGTACAGCGATATTTCAATTGTTATGTCACGGACTTCGGTCGTCGGTTTTACCTTTACCTACATCATTAGTACAGCCCCACCTCCCACACCTCGCACAAATCGTACTCTAAACACGTAGTGTTGACTCTTGGGGCAAAAAGTACATCCTTTATAAAACATATTAGTCTTAATTTTTTACACCCTTGCAAATTTGACGCTAAACACGTAGCTTTTCTAGCAAAAATGGATACCCTCTTTTCATTATTTTAGGGTTTTTGACAGCTTTCGAATCAAATTCATTTTAAATGCCAAAAAAAAAGAAAACAAGAGTTATGATAAACTTACATTTGAGCCTCCCGGATTCCATGACTCCATGGGTTGGGTCTATCGAAAATGGGATCCTCGTTGCCATGGTAAAATGGTATCATGACACACAGGGAGACCTCCAGCATCTCGCCCCGCCCACAAACAGGATGATCCTTGTTGCAAAACCATGGAGCACACTTCCCTTCAAAGCATGTGTTTCCCCCTGCAATACATATAACAAAATCATTTTGTTCTGATATCATATGTTGTCCCCCACAAAAGAAGACAATGAATGAGTGATGATAGAGGCATATGTTTCCATTAATTCATACATGTAAGTTATATATTTAAATACTGATGAGAGAATAATTGACAATACAGCCATGCATAATTCCTTAAACTATCAAGTTGATTTGCTTTTGGCTAAATAATATCATATGATATAATGAAAGACCACCACTCCCCCCCCCATAAAAAACGAGGCTGTTCTGATGGTTAGTGAGAGACAGATAGCAAACTCTGTATAGTCTGGAATATTGAAATTCTATCTTTTATATACGGACTTGTATATTTATCCAACATACATGTACATGACGCCCATCAATAGAGGCATTTTTTCGCTCTCTTAAAGGAGGACATGGCTATTAATTTATCTAATTGTTTAATATCATCATTGTTATCATCATCGTCATCATCATCACCCTCATCATCGTCATCCTCCTCCTCCTCACCATCATGTAATGCATCATGAAACATTGTTGCATTTTTGTAAGGAAAAAATAGGCTCTGTTCTATGCATATTTCAAATATTCATGATTTCCATCCTTCGTAAAAATGTTACCATTCCCCAAAGCAATCACGAAATTGCTACAAAAATGTGCTTCAATGTAGGAAAAAGGGTAATCCATGTGTATGATTTTCATGTTTTCAGAAAGGAAACAGGGCTATAATACTCTGATTAATAAGCCAGAGACAATTATAACAGGGAGAAAGGAACAACTAAAGCACCAAAAGCCGAGGACAATAGTGGTTATTACTTCGTGGAAACAGGGTTGATTGGTCCCTTTAACAATGGGTTCATGACTATTGGTGGGGGTAATAAGAGGACTTCCTCCATCCTTACAAAGAACTTTACAGACACCTACACTCTACCAATCTTCACCCCCTACTTTCATAGGACATATCTTTAAAATATACAATGAATTGAACATTATGAAGATGTCGAAGTTTTATGAATTAGGTCTAAATGTATATACTTTCTAAGTTATGATGACATTTCAAAAACTTAACCTTGGTTAAGATTTCAATATTGACGCAGCTGCCACCGTCGGAAAAGTGGCGCCTGTAGACTCACTTTGCTATGCAGGCAAAACAAAAACTACATCCAACATATGATTATTGAACCTAACATGAACCTATCCGTGTTATCCAAACTCTCATTGGGGTATCAAAATGAAATTTAGGCCTACTAATATGCATAATCAACTTAATCTAAGAAATTATAAGAAGAACAGATTATTACTAGTATTACAATATCTTTGTCACTTTCATAGTTCTGCATGTTTACCATTCGGGTAATAGACATGGTATAATTTATTTCTAATTTGCAGTATATGATTCCAAACATACAATATATTGCAAAATACAGAAAATAGACACATGCATGATGTAACATTTTTCTAGAATGCAGTATAAACTCACCATCACGAAAGAAGGAATTTAACAAATCTTTGTCTTTAGTTTTCATCTTTATATCAGCAGTGATATTGAGAACACGTCCAGCACATGGAGGAGACCTGCGGAAATTTAATATTCTGGGGAAGAAAAAAAAGTTTCAGAAAGTTTTCAAAGTTTTTTTTTTTAGTTCTAACAAAGAGAATAGGCCTTGAAGTGCAAAAATACATCCTGGATATATGCAAGTAACTGTAGGAAAGGATGCGAGAAATAATAGAAATTGAGCGTAAAATGATCTTCTGAGACAATCTTATATACCGTAACCAAATTGAATAAGATAACTTATTTCCACCTAAATTATGCACAACTAAACTAAAGAAGAATACACAATGAAATATGAACAGTCAAATTTCATTGTGGGGGAGCCCCCCCCCCCAATTTTTTTCCAAATCTGGTGCCAAACATGATTAAATGTTGCTGTACTGTACACATGTATCCACACCCAAATGAAGTATGATCAAATTAAAGTCTACAACTAAAGAGAGAAATATGAAAAAGACAAAATCAAAATTAACACAAAAAAAATATAAGTTGAATATTAATATTCAACCTTTTGGGAATAAAGAAAAAGAGATCATGCTCAATTTATTTGATTTTTTTTTTGGGGGGGTGTGTACTTAGTCATTGGAGGAAAGAGTTTTTACTGCTGTATACTGGACAAAAGAGTCCTAAATAATAGGCCAAATAAATTTAACAACATTTGGCATTCAATTTGCCAAACTTAATTTGCAACATGTATGACCAGTACATGAACTTTTCAGTATCAAGCACTATCCATTGGTAGCACACATCAGAGGCCTCTTGCTTACTGCCTTGATGAATATACGCTCTACTTTACCGTGCACACATGCTTGAGTCATACATCCCCCATCCTACAAGCTTTAAATTGTTTTTATTATTTATGTCCCTGAATATATCCCCCTAAGGTACGCAGTAGATTCAGATTACTTACAACTTGCATAAACAACAAGCAGCTACATGTAGTTATTACAAGTACATATTTACTGAGTGAATATTGTTTATTTTTTTGAAGATATTGTGAGAAGTTGTTAGGAAAGAAGACTGATAAAATACTGTAGTAGAATGTCAAGAAATATATCACCTGTCACTAACTGCCATTAACTAATTTGATAATCATGTACAACTCTTTTTGCTTTTCATCAAATCAATATAAATCACAAAATTAAATTTGAACTTTTTATAGCGCAACCATGAATGCAAATTTGTCAAAATAATGATGACAGTGGTTGACAGTATGTAGGCCTTCATGTATTGAGAAAGTATGGCTAACCATAATGCATAATTTTATACTGATTGTCTTTTTTTCTTCATTTTTTTAACGAGTAACAAGGAACAACCATCTACTCGATTTGAGTGACTGTTATGAAGTTAAATGACATGTATACACATTCTTGATTTTACCAAATTTAGGTAAAAGAAAAACAAAACAAAATACATTATTGTGGGCTACATGTACCTTGTGCTCCAAGTGGAAATAATTAAAGATCTTCTACGTTTAAAGGTCAAGACCACCTCAGAAAAATGTTGATTTGAATCAATGGAGAAAAATCAGACAACCATAATGATGAAAATTTCATCAAAATCGGATGTAAAATAAGAAAGTTCTGATATTCTAAACTTTCGCTTATTTTTAACAAATATGCACAATTTAGTCACATTCAAATAAAAGAATTGATGATGTCCCTCACTATTTCTTTTGTGTTTATTGTTTGAATTACACAATATCTCAATTTTTTACAGATTTGACAATGAGGACCAACTTAACTGAACAATAAAATGTTAAACAATGGTAATTCCACATGTTCAGGGAGAAACAAAACTTTGTTTCACAGGACAATGAGGAGAAAATTAGAATATTTCATATAATTAAATATATAAGAAATAGTGAGTGAGTGATGTCATCAGTTCCCTCATTTGTATATCGACCGGAATGTGCATAATTATATATAACAGTTTTGTGAAATAAAGGGAAACTTCAAAATGTCATAACTTTCTTATTTTACATTCGATTTCGATGAAATTTTCTGTGTTATTCTTGCTGGATTTTTCTCTTTTTATTCAATCAACTTTTTGTTGGGGTGGACCTGTCCTTTAAGGTAAGCTGTTTAGCACAAAACACTGACTTTTCACATTGACTGTCTCTACACATTACATTCATAATTTGATTTGGTAACATTGGTTTTACTGTGAGTGGTCAAACCAAGTTCCCCACTCTAGATCTGTCCATATGTACTCAACATGGCAGTAAGTAAAAAATAAATATTAGTTTATTCTAAGATAAAGAGGGACCTCCTGCTTGCACTAAATATTTCAGACTAACACACACACACACCTATAGCCTATATCAAGCTTGGGGAGAATCGATCTTAATGCCCAAATTGATCAATTAGTCATTAGTGTAATGCATAGCATTGGAATGAAGATATTGGTACCATATCTATGAATGGAAATGAACAAGTTACGTATTTACAGGATTACTACATGTACCACTAAGAGAAACATTATTTTTGGATGTACAAAAATATTTACAGAAGAGAATGATTAGAATGAACTACGAGTAACCTATTTGAAATGAAATGATGATTAAAGTCCACAATACTACATATCAAAGCTATTAAAATGAAAGGCAGAATTTATGCCAGAAATTACTTTAGTTATTTTAGTACATTTCCAAAGGAAAAAACAACAACTAATGAACCTCTTCATGGAATATCAAAATTACATGCAGTTTAACCAGCAGTTTGTAGATATTAATATTTTGAACTAAATTACGGTATTAGGTTGGCTAATGCATGATTTTATGAGAGTGTAGGCCTACATACTGTACCTCATTAATGTACCAGTACTCTAAAATAAGTTTACTACCAGAAAATTGGAAAGCTTACCTGTCCAGATGAAATGCAGCTATTTCTGCGTTATGTCTCTCAATATCTAACCAAAATGGCTGTTCTTCATCATAATTATATACTAGACTCCTTGGAGTTCTGAGGAAATAAATGAGATGTTTAAATAACATTTAATATCACACTGCTGAAAATCACAAAGGCTTACATCCTCTGTCTTCTTTATATTGAAGTATCACTTTACATCCAAAATTGACTGCTACCTTCAGACTCGGTCCAATGCTATTCAAGAGAGAATTTCAGGAAGAAAGCCTGGCCTTACTATCATATTGACTTTAGGCAAGTGACCAAAAGTTCAGTCAGGTCTATAGTGAGACCACATGGCTACTAACATCACAGCTTAACCGGGGAGGGGGGGGGGAGGGGGAGAGAAAATAACAAGGGAATTATTAAAATGATCCAACTAGGGATAATGTGTTACTACAAACTTTAAATGATAATGTCTGCATTCCTCATTGTAACATTGACAAGCAATATCCAGCTTTGGGAATAGCACTTAAAAATACAAGACACTGGATATGGTTGTGGCTCAGTTGTGGAGTGATGGGTTCAATCACTTCTATTAAGAAATGATGTTAATAAAACTTCAGAATGTAACAGAAGACCAGATAATAAAGCTGGAATTGCAAATGAGAGTTATTTGTTCATGATTCGAGCAAATTATATTATGTTTCTTCAAAGAATACATTTTGAAAAGTTTATGAAACAGTTTTGAAATAAAAGACAAATAAGAATACTTCCAACTGGAGGTTAAAGTAAAGAATCAACTACCAACTTTTACCTCATTGGTTTTAGCATTGCATAATTCCCATCAGCCAATTTAACATGAAGTTTAAGTTGACTCCCACCGTGGAACAAACCCACATCTACAATCTCTGTAGTGGCCAAGCTCTCGAGTAGATCATTCATGTATGGAGCATTGCGGCTATACATCTGATTCTCGTTGATATCTGCATGAAATTTTTGCCATGGTAACAGATGTGTCCTACAGGTCGAGATTTAAATACATAAGAGAGAAGGTTTTAGGATCGCACATTGACTTCAATGCAAAATGTAGATGAAATCACACTCTGTGATTCTCTATGACATTATTTATCACTGGTTCTTGGTAAGAATTTAAATATTTTTTTTAGCACACAAGATTCAGTTAGCTCACAAAATCAACAGAAGAAACACAAAGAGAAATGTAATTTTACATCAATTTAAGACTAATCTAAAGTCACTGATTGGGTTATAGCTACCTATTTGCTCATATCAATTTGTTTGCGCTCCTTTTTTGCAGTGCGTAGCGTGTTAAATTATTTCCCTATGGAGAATAATAGAAAATACGCCGTTTTTGAGGAATTTGAGCAAAGATATCTCCCAAACGCGTCAACAAGGTGATCTATCAAAACAGAATAGAATAGAGCAGATTCTCACCTTGAACATGATATGATTTTCATTTAATTTTAGTCAAATTAAGTTCTGTCACTTTTGAGGTTTTTGGAACCTTTCTTGATGATTTTGGAAATCCATTTGTACATGAGCCAATGGGCAAGTGAGGGAAACGAAACGTTTGGTGCGACTTCACATTGTTGTAAAAAAATATATACGTCACAATAGACCCTATAAAAAAAAGACATTTTGCAGAAAATGCTGTAGATTGCGAATACCTAAGAATGATTTTGATTGGATAAAAAAACCTCTGTCACTTTTCACATTTGCAAAAGCTTTTGCAATAATTGGTCACTATAGTTTGGCGGGTTCAGCCGATGGCATTGTGTGTACACAGTATAGTACACAGTACACACGCATAGCTAGGCAACGCAGCGCGTGAAGAATTTTGCACGTTTTCATTATTCGTACAGCGACGACTTGAGTGTATGTTGGATAGGACCGTACCATTTTTGACCGGGGGGTGTGCCAATGAATGCAAGTGATCAAGAGTTACAAAACTGAAGGGAGTGAGAAAACAAGGAAAGTGAGAGGGAAATTTATGAAAACAAGTAATGCGAGGAAAAATGACAAGAAAAGGAGAGAAAGGAGAAGAAGTGAAAACACGCAGCTGAGTGCGCTCACGATATGTAAGTTGAACACCCCTGCACCGCAATGTAGCAGCCCGCCACTATACACGTAGACTGCCTGCACGATGCGAAGACAGCGGCGCGTATTAGTGACTGTGCGTTAAACGTCCCATTTCTATGCCTTATAAGAGGAGCGTTTTTTGTACACAACAAATTGATATGTATATCATTAAAAAATTGAGGAAAAATGAGAAAAGGCCCAAACCCCTCATAACAACAATACATGCAATTACATAGTTACAAACAGTTTAGAAGTATACAATGTGTGCATTGTTTACTGATTTCCTTTCGTTTTCAGTCTGTACATGTAATATATATCTATATTCCTTTTCAGAGTTCAATGATTCCTTGACAAATATATGTAATTCTTAAAAATGCACATAAACTTCAGATGATCTAAGGTAGATCTAAACCAATTAGCAAAGAAAATTTCATTTTTGCAAAATCACAATTGACCTTTCTGTAAAAACAGGAGTTTGACAAACTATATGGTAGTAAAATTATCACTAATGAGATTTTGATGGTTTTTACACAAATTTTAAAGGCTGAAAGTACAACAAAACATAAAAGTGACAAAATCGTGATGTAAAATTCACCTGCCACTTCATCAGATTATTTTGAAAACTAATCACATAGACTATTTTAAAGGATTCCTGACGTTTAATGAATTCATTAGAGACTATTCTTGCTTTGATCAGTTTAAACATTTGCTCTTATTTTAGAGGGGAACTGTGGAATAAAAGCAAAAGAATGAAAGATGAATTTAGTCCTGAAAATTGTATAAAAAAATTAGGCATAAAAGTAGAAGTTATGCCTAACATTCTCATATTTATTAGAAAAGCTATATATATATATATATATATATAAATAATAATAATAATAATATGTCCATTTATATAGCGCAGTTACTATGTGCATATACTCAACTGCGCATTGATACTTGGTATCATATTATTACCCCGGCTGTAGCTGAGCCGCCATATTAATAGGCGCTAAAGCGTTCAAGGAAAAATCCTACCGGGTACCCATTCACCTCACCTGGGTCGAGTGCAGCACAATGTGTGCAGCACAATATATATATATATATATATATATATATTAATGAGGCAAAGTGGTAATGCATTGTACTAATAGTTCCAACTGAGTTTATTTTGAACTCCAAATTTATATATATATATATATATATATATATATATATATATATATATATATATATATATACACAGTCAATGAAATAACAAAGTATGTCACCCATCACAGAAAGAAAACAACAATAATCAAACTAAATGAAGAATAGTCAAAGAATGCTCAATTATTTCACTTTAACTAGTTTCGTCTTTAATTCTTCAGATATATACATATATGCACATCCTGTGGTGAAATTATATTACAGGCACGTCAACCAATAAATATTCATTTTGTATTTCATTATATGATAATCAAAGAATCAAACTTAATTCATATAACTGAGGAAAGAACAGAAGTATATCCTTTTTCATAACAAAATACAAAATAAATGTGTGATGTCATAAAGACATTATGTGCAACAATGAAGTAAAAAAATATATACAGACCTACAGACGCTGATACAATTATAATACAGGGATTTGATTGATGATGAACATGATGATAATGTAGTAGTAGTAATAATGATAATATTTAATAATAATAATGATGATAATAATAATAATAATAAAATAATTAAATTATAATAATAACCATAAAAATAGTATTAGTAATAATAATACTGATAACAATACTCAATAAATAATAATAGTAACAAAATGAATACTACTTCTCCTTATAAACTTCCACTAGGTTTTTTTTCAGTCATAATAAGAATAATAACAATAATATACAGACTAATAATGATAATAACAATAACGATAACATTTGTAATAAAGAGCTGGATAGTTAACATTTCTAGATATTGCATTGTTTGACATTGACTTTTAATGGATTTGAATGTAACATTCAGAACATTAATTTTTAAAGGATCGGGAGCAAGGGTGTGGCTCTATTCTAAGGGTACGTGCACTCACCCATTTTTCTTATCTTTGGATCCACTGGACACCCAATTTGGCCTTTCTCTCCTTTTTCCTGCAACCCACGCGTCGTAGGTACTAGCATTCTGATGGTCTCGAACTGCCCTTTCTTTGCTGGTTAGCAGATTTATTCCGTCCATAATACTGGTATTTTCTAAGGTCTTCTTGAAATTCCGATGGATACTTTCCATTCTTGCGGCAACAGGGGCTCCAACCTCTCGGAGCACTGCGAATATTGTCATCAAAGTCGTGCAACACACGAAAATTGTTCCCCAAAACATAAACCGCCATCGTAATTTCATTTTGATTATTGTAGAGTCTTCATCCACTACTTAGAAGCCTGCTAAGAAAGCAACGAAGGTTTACACTTTATTCCATCTCTTGGTAATTCAAAGGAAGACTTACAAACTTTTTCAACAAAGTCACTGTTGATCCTTTTCAGTGTATCGTTTATCCATTCCGGGCATGCAAAGTTAGTAAATTCCTCTGAATGCATTTAATGCGGTTTTAGCTCCGCTCGCGATCCGAGCTGAGCTCATTCAGTGAGCGCGAGCTGTACTGTTGAAGTCGCGTGGTTCGAGATTTCGTTTTGTACCATACCATGTGAATTAATAAATGCTCCTTCATTTTCTGCGCCTAGAAAGAGACTAGAGCCCAAAGATCATACAAACTTTCAGAAGTTTACTATAAATTGCTGTAATATTAAGTGTGTTCCTTGTATGATTGAATAGGCACTAAGGTATAAATCAACTCCATTATACTTTTAGAGAACCATAATATTTTATGGATAGTAAATACACAAAATGTGTTGATTTTGTTTTACAAAAAATGCCGGCAAAAATGTCGATCAGTATCTTTCGGACTGCATTAATAATAATTGCCCTTTTTTGTGTAAGTCATCTACTGAGTGCTTCAATTCATGCTTTCGTTATGTGCCATTTTGATTTATGTAATAGTTTGCTTTATAGTCTTCCGTCTAGTCTAATTCATATTATTATTATTGTTATTATTATTATCATCATCATTATTACTACCATTTTCATCATCATTTATCAGCGGAGCCGCGTGAAGCCTGTCGGGAGGGACAAAAAGGGTGGCATTCAGGGGTCTTTTTACTGAAAAAGAAAGAACAAAAAATTTTAACTGTAAAAAAAAGCACCAACGTTTTGGAATGTTAGAACGTTTTAGACCAGTTCCACTGGCGTATAGATGGGGAGGGGCGGGGGGCCTTAGATCCCCCAAAAGTGTACACAAACATGAAAATAGGAGAAAATAAAGGAAAGGGAAAAGGGTAAATATGACATCATTCTCTTAACATTAGGCCAAAATCTATTACAAAATTATATTAGATAAATAAATGTCATAAATTTTGCTCGCTTGCTTCACTCTCGCAGTTTTATTAGAAATTTGCCCAAAATGCCATGCCTTGTCCCCTAATTTTGTTTGGCTCACTATGCCGCTGCCCATTTCAACGAATAATAAGTTTCTTTAAATTAATCTAGGCTTAAATGTACTTTAAACTCAGTAATAACTGAACAATAGTCAGCAGGTCAGTGCATTGAATTTCCAAAAGAAAAAATGTTTTCCCCAAATATACTTAGGACTATACTCCAATACACATTTATACTTTTATTCAACCTCACAAAGCGCAAATTGTCAACTTTAATGTGTCAAAAGTACTCTGGTATATGCTTGTGAAATACTTCCATTTTGTACGTGATATCAGCTCATTAGTAATATCCTTTTCTTTTCCTGAACAAAAAGTGAATACAGCACTAGGGGAATGGAACATGAGATAAAGTGAAGGAAGAATATAGTGGAAGAAAGAAAGAGGAGAAATAGAGGGTTGTGATGGATAAAGAATTTCAGTTATTCAATTAGAAAAAAAAAACACTACTTCATTGATACACACTTTTACGTGCAAACTGCAAACTGTCCACAGTTTCCCTGATCGGTTGCTCGAAGACAGGTAAGAGCTTTTTTCTTAAAGTGCCGCCGGGGGGCGGGGGCCAACTTTTTTCCAAAATCGTGTAGAAAAACGTAAAAATGACAATATGATTGTGTTTTTTGCATGGTCAGCCTCCCCTCACTTTGAAAACCATTCCGCGGCCCGTGGGAGGTATAGTCTATACTTTAGGTTAAGTATATTTTTAGCTCTTTCTTGCAAACCTGCATGAGATATCTCATATGTTCTAACTATGCGAGCACCAAGCGCAAGCTGAATTATTTTTAAAGATCTTTAATTGAAAAAAGCCTTTTTTTTTTATGAAGACGAATACGATCGCGAAGCGCGAGCTTATAATTTTTGAGGGCCTAAATACTGATAAGAAGGGAGGGGGTATTTTAAGCACTGTTTACCAGAAAATTTGGTATTTCTTATTTTGATGGATAAGTCCCGAGAATGGAATCGCTTTTTTTTAAATAATGTACAGACGCTTGCATGGGCCTTATCATCCGAGCGCAAAGATCTGAATGCAAACTCGATATGATTGTCCAATATTGAGCCCATTGTGGCATTTAAAAAACGAACTCTTCTTTGTCCCATCTTAAAACACTTTGTCACATTTATTGAGAGGAAGAGGAGATTAACCAAAGCCTTGATCTTGGTTCCCTCGCCTCTATCTCTTTGTTCAAAACAAGTTGACCACTATACCTCGAGCCAGCTGACGGCCCGTTCTTATTGACTAATCCTCCAATAACAGGAATAAAGGAGTGGAAGTGAGGTTTATGGCGAGGCATATTGATCTAGCTAGTGCTTAAACATAATTACTTGTAATATACAAGTTCATCCATCCCGCATGGTCCCTTTGTTTCGAGGACAAGCGGCACGCGCCCATTGTAGCCAATATTCTTTTGATCGGGAGGCATAATTCTGATTACGTAACTATCTGTGGTAATGGAACATGCTGTGTCTAGCCGTGGGCTTACCATCTCTGTCCATTTTTTGTCAAACAAAGACATGAAAACAACGAGTTTAGTTTAAACACAAATCAAATGAAAATTAATAGAAGAGCATATCTTATTCCATATCATATACTTTTAGAGAGAGAAAGAGAAAAGGGAGGAGGGATTGATGCTGATGACGTAACTTACATTTAGAGGAAAATACGTTTTCATATTTAGAAAAATCTGATTATGCCGTTGTCTTTCGATCATTTGTAGTATTACGGGATATGATGCAATGGGATAATAAATGCGTGTCATCTAACCTCACCCTTTCCTATTGGAGGACCACCGTGGACTAGGGGGGGGGGGGGGGGGATTACCGGGTACATGATCAGGACAAAACAATGAAAAATGTCAAAATCGCGTATTTTTTTTATAGTCATCCGAAAATAACAAAATTCAGTGCATGGGTGAATGCGATTTTGTCCCCTTTTCAGGTCGTTTTTTTAATAAACATTCTTTTCATTCTTCCCAAGTGAATCTGTTTATTTCTTCGAACAAAAAGGAATAAGGCGATGTACAATAAAAAATATTTTGAATAAAATTATCTTATCAATGGCGGGGAAATTTACTGCTGTTTTATTTATTTGTTTGGGGGCGGGGGCGTCTGATCCTGGGTCGTCTACATTCAGATATGCTTATCAATATTCCTTGACTTGGAATTCTGTATTTATAACTTTACAATCTTCACCTGAAATTGGGGAACAAGTTAACACCAAAAAACCCGAACCAAATAGCAACAAAATTTGATCATTCTCTGTAAAGTCGCTTTTTTAATTTTTTTTTAGAAAAGATAACCATGTAGTGTGTGGAAAATAATTGCGTTACCGGCATTTCGTGGGCGTGTGAGTGTGTGTGTATTTGTGTGTGCGCCATTTACGCTGTAGTGTCGTACGTGATTGAATGCGATTTGCCTGGACCTCCTGTCCGCGAAATAATCCTGATGCCGGGTGCTGGCGAACGAACAACTGCACCTACACCGAGCTCGTCATATTACAGCGAACATTAGGGTAAGGTAGACGCTGGATCTCCCCCGAGCGCGTTCGGCGTATATGTGCTGGATTCCCGTATATTGCCTTTGGAATTTGGGTTTGACGGCGGAGGATTGAGCCAGAAAGACGACATTAATGCGACATCTATAAAGATCTCAGTCGGTAGGAGACCAAAAGACACAAGGGTGAGACTATCCTGCTGTCTTTTTTTCTGCATTAGATGGGGGATATAACCAGATACGACATTGAAATTCCGTATTCGAGAACTTTATCACCACCGGAATTGTATTCGAATCTGGACAAGCTGTCTTTGTATTCTCCAGGCTCTCCTACGATGCAAGATGACATGTTGCTTGACAAGAGTGCAGGAAAACTGCCTATGCAGCAGCTATCTCCCAACCCTGACCAAAGTTCAGATAACTCAGAAGATTATTCACAAAGTTCCAAGACAAAGTCCGGAGACTCGAGTCCTCTAACTGTACCAGATAAGAGTCGAGCACACCCGCAAATTGATCACACATCAATAACATCTGCTTTGTTACAGCAGCAGCATCACCATCAACTTCAGCAGCAGCAACAGCGGCAACAACAACAACATCAACAACAACAGCAGCAACAACAACAGCAACAACAACAGCAGCAGCAACAACAACAGCATCTTGGTCTTCATCCTCACCAACCTGTCAGTTTGAGCCAGTTGCACCAACAAGAATCAGCCAACAGTGTTATCAGCAGTAACACAGCTGCAGTTTCCAGTGTATTCAATACCCCCAGTTTTTGGTCAACTGCAAATAATTCAGATGAAACTTTCTTTCAGAACATCCCTGCAATGAATGGGGCTATGCACCAGTTTCAGAATTTCCCTCTTAATTCTTCTCCCTTATTCAGTCCGACACTTTCTCCTCAAGCCCAGCTCAACATGCAGCAGGCGGCTCATAGACGCAGTCTACCGCCTCAGCCTAGCACTCCCCAGCAGAACCTGTTCCCCACATCAAGCCAGCTTCAGCAGGCACAGTTACAAGCTGGAAACCTCCTTCTGGCAAACAAGCATTTGAGTTGGAATGCTGGTCAACCAACATCTTGGAACACTGCCGCACAACAGAGCTTGCAGCAGCAACAGTCCAACCCATGGGGCACGGTCGGTTCACCTTCGTCAGCTGCCCAGAACCATCATCGTCGATCGATGCCAC